>NC_091980.1:306086472-306686472 GCF_044704955.1 Pristiophorus japonicus
AGGGGGAGGGGAGGGCGCGTGAGGGGGAGGGGAGGGCGCGTGAGGGGGAGGGGAGGGCGCGTGAGGGGGAGGGGAGGGCGCGTGAGGGGAGGGGAGGGCGCGTGAGGGGGAGGGGAGGGCGCGTGAGGGGGAGGGGAGGGCGCGTGAGGGGGAGGGGAGGGCGCGTGAGGGGGAGGGGAGGGCGCGTGAGGGGGAGGGGAGGGGAGGGCGCGTGAGGGGGAGGGGAGGGGAGGGCGCGTGAGGGGGAGGGGAGGGGAGGGCGCGTGAGGGGAGGGGAGGGGAGGGCGCGTGAGGGGGAGGGGAGGGGAGGGCGCGTGAGGGGGAGGGGAGGGGAGGGCGCGTGAGGGGGAGGGGAGGGCGCGTGAGGGGGAGGGGAGGGGAGGGCGCGTGAGGGGGAGGGGAGGGGAGGGCGCGTGAGGGGGAGGGGAGGGGAGGGCGCGTGAGGGGGAGGGGAGGGGAGGGCGCGTGAGGGGGAGGGGAGGGGAGGGCGCGTGAGGGGGAGGGGAGGGGAGGGCGCGTGAGGGGGAGGGGAGGGGAGGGCGCGTGAGGGGGAGGGGAGGGGAGGGCGCGTGAGGGGGAGGGGAGGGGAGGGCGCGTGAGGGGGAGGGGAGGGGAGGGCGCGTGAGGGGGAGGGGGGAGGGCGCGTGAGGGGGAGGGGGAGGGCGCGTGAGGGGGAGTGGGAGGGCGCGTGAGGGGGAGGGGGAGGGCGCGTGAGGGGGAGGGGAGGGGAGGGCGCGTGAGGGGGAGGGGAGGGGAGGGCGGGGGAGGGGAGGGCGGGGGAGGGGAGGGGAGGGCGCGTGAGGGGGAGGGGAGGGGAGGGCGCGTGAGGGGGAGGGGAGGGGAGGGCTCGTGAGGGGGAGGGGAGGGCGCGTGAGGGGGAGGGGAGGGGAGGGCGCGTGAGGGGGAGGGGAGGGGAGGGCGCGTGAGGGGGAGGGCGCCTGAGGGGGAGTGGAGGGGAGGGCGCGTGAGGGGGAGGGGAGGGGAGGGCGCGTGAGGGGGAGGGGAGGGGAGGGCGCGTGAGGGGGAGGGGAGGGGAGGGCGCGTGACGGGGAGGGCGCGTGACGGGGAGGGGAGGGCGCGCGACGGGCAGGGGAGGGGAGGGCGCGCGACGGGCAGGGGAGGGGAGGGCGCGCGACGGGGAGGGGAGGGGAGGGCGCGCGACGGGGAGGGGAGGGGAGGGCGCGCGACGGGGAGGGGAGGGGAGGGCGCGCGACGGGGAGGGCGCGCGACGGGGAGGGCGCGCGACGGGGAGGGCGCGCGACGGGGAGGGCGCGCGACGGGGAGGGGAGGGGAGGGCGCGCGACGGGGAGGGGAGGGGAGGGCGCGCGACGGGGAGGGGAGGGGAGGGCGCGCGACGGGGAGGGGAGGGGAGGGCGCGCGACGGGGAGGGGAGGGGAGGGCGCGCGACGGGGAGGGGAGGGGAGGGCGCGCGACGGGGAGGGGAGGGGAGGGCGCGCGACGGGGAGGGGAGGGGAGGGCGCGCGACGGGGAGGGGAGGGGAGGGCGCGCGACGGGGAGGGGAGGGGAGGGCGCGCGACGGGGAGGGGAGGGGAGGGCGCGCGACGGGGAGGGGAGGGGAGGGCGCGCGACGGGGAGGGGAGGGGAGGGCGCGCGACGGGGAGGGGAGGGGAGGGCGCGCGACGGGGAGGGGAGGGGAGGGCGCGCGACGGGGAGGGGAGGGGAGGGCGCGCGACGGGGAGGGGAGGGGAGGGCGCGCGACGGGGAGGGGAGGGGAGGGCGCGCGACGGGGAGGGGAGGGGAGGGCGCGCGACGGGGAGGGGAGGGGAGGGCGCGCGACGGGGAGGGGAGGGGAGGGCGCGCGACGGGGAGGGGAGGGGAGGGCGCGCGACGGGGAGGGGAGGGGAGGGCGCGCGACGGGGAGGGGAGGGGAGGGCGCGCGACGGGGAGGGGAGGGGAGGGCGCGCGACGGGGAGGGGAGGGGAGGGCGCGCGACGGGGAGGGGAGGGGAGGGCGCGCGACGGGGAGGGGAGGGGAGGGCGCGCGACGGGGAGGGGAGGGGAGGGCGCGTGACGGGGAGGGGAGGGCGAGTGACGGGGAGGGGAGGGGAGGGCGCGTGACGGGGAGGGGAGGGGAGGGCGCGTGACGGGGAGGGGAGGGGAGGGCGCGTGACGGGGAGGGGAGGGGAGGGCGCGTGACGGGGAGGGGAGGGGAGGGCGCGTGACGGGGAGGGGAGGGGAGGGCGCGTGACGGGGAGGGGAGGGGAGGGCGCGTGACGGGGAGGGGAGGGGAGGGCGCGTGACGGGGAGGGGAGGGGAGGGCGCGTGACGGGGAGGGGAGGGGAGGGCGCGTGACGGGGAGGGGAGGGGAGGGCGCGTGACGGGGAGGGGAGGGGAGGGCGCGTGACGGGGAGGGGAGGGGAGGGCGCGTGACGGGGAGGGGAGGGGAGGGCGCGTGACGGGGAGGGGAGGGGAGGGCGCGTGACGGGGAGGGGAGGGGAGGGCGCGTGACGGGGAGGGGAGGGGAGGGCGCGTGACGGGGAGGGGAGGGGAGGGCGCGTGACGGGGAGGGGAGGGGAGGGCGCGTGACGGGGAGGGGAGGGGAGGGCGCGTGACGGGGAGGGGAGGGGAGGGCGCGTGACGGGGAGGGGAGGGGAGGGCGCGTGACGGGGAGGGGAGGGGAGGGCGCGTGACGGGGAGGGGAGGGCGAGTGACGGGGAGGGGAGGGGAGGGCGCGCGACGGGGAGGGGAGGGGAGGGGGCGCGCGACGGGGAGGGGAGGGGAGGGCGCGCGACGGGGAGGGGAGGGGAGGGCGCGCGACGGGGAGGGGAGGGGAGGGCGCGCGACGGGGAGGGGAGGGGAGGGCGCGCGACGGGGAGGGGAGGGGAGGGCGCGCGACGGGGAGGGGAGGGGAGGGCGCGCGACGGGGAGGGGAGGGGAGGGCGCGCGACGGGGAGGGGAGGGGAGGGCGCGCGACGGGGAGGGGAGGGGAGGGCGCGCGACGGGGAGGGGAGGGGAGGGCGCGCGACGGGGAGGGGAGGGGAGGGCGCGCGACGGGGAGGGGAGGGGAGGGCGCGCGACGGGGAGGGGAGGGGAGGGCGCGCGACGGGGAGGGGAGGGGAGGGCGCGCGACGGGGAGGGGAGGGGAGGGCGCGCGACGGGGAGGGGAGGGGAGGGCGCGCGACGGGGAGGGGAGGGGAGGGCGCGCGACGGGGAGGGGAGGGGAGGGCGCGCGACGGGGAGGGGAGGGGAGGGCGCGCGACGGGGAGGGGAGGGGAGGGCGCGCGACGGGGAGGGGAGGGGAGGGGAGGGCGCGCGACGGGGAGGGGAGGGGAGGGCGCGCGACGGGGAGGGGAGGGGAGGGGAGGGCGCGTGACGGGGAGGGGAGGGGAGGGCGCGTGACGGGGAGGGGAGGGGAGGGCGCGTGACGGGGAGGGGAGGGGAGGGCGCGTGACGGGGAGGGGAGGGGAGGGCGCGTGACGGGGAGGGGAGGGGAGGGCGCGTGACGGGGAGGGGAGGGGAGGGCGCGTGACGGGGAGGGGAGGGGAGGGCGCGTGACGGGGAGGGGAGGGGAGGGCGCGTGACGGGGAGGGGAGGGGAGGGCGCGTGACGGGGAGGGGAGGGGAGGGCGCGTGACGGGGGAGGGGAGGGGAGGGCGCGTGACGGGGAGGGGAGGGGAGGGCGCGTGACGGGGAGGGGAGGGGAGGGCGCGTGACGGGGAGGGGAGGGGAGGGCGCGTGACGGGGAGGGGAGGGGAGGGCGCGTGACGGGGAGGGGAGGGGAGGGCGCGTGACGGGGAGGGGAGGGGAGGGCGCGTGACGGGGAGGGGAGGGGAGGGCGCGTGACGGGGAGGGGAGGGGAGGGCGCGTGACGGGGAGGGGAGGGGAGGGCGCGTGACGGGGAGGGGAGGGGAGGGCGCGTGACGGGGAGGGGAGGGGAGGGCGCGTGACGGGGAGGGGAGGGGAGGGACGGGGAGGGGAGGGGAGGGCGCGTGACGGGGAGGGGAGGGGAGGGGCGCGTGACGGGGAGGGGAGGGGAGGGCGCGTGACGGGGAGGGGAGGGGAGGGCGCGTGACGGGGAGGGGAGGGGAGGGCGCGTGACGGGGAGGGGAGGGAGAGGGCGCGTGACGGGGAGGGGAGGGGAGGGCGCGTGACGGGGAGGGGAGGGGAGGGCGCGTGACGGGGAGGGGAGGGGAGGGCGCGTGACGGGGAGGGGAGGGGAGGGCGCGTGACGGGGAGGGGAGGGGAGGGCGCGTGACGGGGAGGGGAGGGGAGGGCGCGTGACGGGGAGGGGAGGGGAGGGCGCGTGACGGGGAGGGGAGGGGAGGGCGCGTGACGGGGAGGGGAGGGGAGGGCGCGTGACGGGGAGGGGAGGGGAGGGCGCGTGACGGGGAGGGGAGGGGAGGGCGCGTGACGGGGAGGGGAGGGGAGGGCGCGTGACGGGGGGAGGGGAGGGCGCGTGACGGGGAGGGGAGGGGAGGGCGCGTGACGGGGAGGGGAGGGAGGGCGCGTGACGGGGAGGGGGAGGGGAGGGCGCGTGACGGGGAGGGGAGGGGAGGGGAGGGGAGGGCGCGTGACGGGGAGGGGAGGGGAGGGCGCGTGACGGGGAGGGGAGGGGAGGGGAGGGCGCGTGACGGGGAGGGGAGGGGAGGGCGCGTGACGGGGAGGGGAGGGGAGGGCGCGTGACGGGGAGGGGAGGGGAGGGCGCGTGACGGGGAGGGGAGGGAGGGCGCGTGACGGGGAGGGGAGGGGAGGGCGCGTGACGGGGAGGGGAGGGGAGGGCGCGTGACGGGGAGGGGAGGGGAGGGCGCGTGACGGGGAGGGGAGGGGAGGGCGCGTGAGGGGGAGGGGAGGGGAGGGCGTGTGACGGGGAGGGGAGGGGAGGGCGTGTGACGGGGAGGGGAGGGGAGGGCGTGTGACGGGGAGGGGAGGGGAGGGCGTGTGACGGGGAGGGGAGGGGAGGGCGTGTGACGGGGAGGGGAGGGGAGGGCGTGTGACGGGGAGGGGAGGGGAGGGCGTGTGACGGGGAGGGGAGGGGAGGGCGTGTGACGGGGAGGGGAGGGGAGGGCGTGTGACGGGGAGGGGAGGGGAGGGCGTGTGACGGGGAGGGGAGGGGAGGGCGTGTGACGGGGAGGGGAGGGGAGGGCGTGTGACGGGGAGGGGAGGGGAGGGCGTGTGACGGGGAGGGGAGGGGAGGGCGTGTGACGGGGAGGGGAGGGGAGGGCGTGTGACGGGGAGGGCGTGTGACGGGGAGGGGAGGGGAGGGCGTGTGACGGGGAGGGCGTGTGACGGGGAGGGAGGGGAGGGCGTGTGACGGGGAGGGGAGGGGAGGGGAGGGCGTGTGACGGGGAGGGGAGGGGAGGGCGTGTGACGGGGAGGGGAGGGCGTGTGACGGGGAGGGGAGGGCGTGTGACGGGGAGGGGAGGGCGTGTGACGGGGAGGGGAGGGCGTGTGACGGGGAGGGGAGGGCGTGTGACGGGGAGGGGAGGGCGTGTGACGGGGAGGGGAGGGCGTGTGACGGGGAGGGGAGGGGAGGGGGTGTGACGGGGAGGGGAGGGGAGGGGGTGTGACGGGGAGGGGAGGGGAGGGGGTGTGACGGGGAGGGGAGGGGAGGGGGTGTGACGGGGAGGGGAGGGGGTGTGACGGGGAGGGGAGGGGAGGGGTGTGACGGGGTGGGGGGGGAAGGGAGGGGGTGTGACGGGGTAGGGAGGGGTTGTGACGGGGTGGGGGGGGGAAGGGAGGGGGTGTGACGGGGTGGGGGGGGGAAGGGAGGGGGTGTGACGGGGTGGGGGGGGAAGGGAGGGGGTGGGGGGGAAGGGAGGGGGTGTGACGGGGTGGGGGGGGGAAGGGAGGGGGGGGGAAGGGAGGGGGGGGGGAAGGGAGGGGGTGTGACGGGGTGGAGGGGGGAAGGGAGGGGGTGTGACGGGGTGGGGGGGGAAGGGAGGGGGTGTGACGGGGTGGGGGGGGAAGGGAGGGGGTGTGACGGGGTGGGGGGAGAAGGGAGGGGGTGTGACGGGGTGGGGGGGGAAGGGAGGGGGTGTGACGGGGTGTGGGGGAAGGGAGGGGGTGTGACGGGGTGGGGGTGGAAGGGTGGGGGTGGAAGGGTGGGGGTGGAAGGGAGGGGGTGTGACGGGGTGGGGGGGGGAAGGGAGGGGGTGTGACGGGGTGGGGGGGGAAGGGAGGGGGTGTGACGGGGTGGGGGGGGAAGGGAGGGGGTGTGACGGGGTGGGGGGGGAAGGGAGGGGGTGTGACGGGTTGGGGGGGAAGGGAGGGGGTGTGACGGGGTAGGGAGGGGGTGTGACGGGGTGGGGGGGGGGAAGGGAGGGGGTGTGACGGGGTGGGGGGGGGAAGGGAGGGGGTGTGACGGGGTGGGGGGGGGGAAGGGAGGGGGTGTGACGGGGTGGGGGGGGGAAGGGAGGGGGTGTGACGGGGTGGGGGGGGGAAGGGAGGGGGTGTGACGGGGTGGGGGGGGAAGGGAGGGTGTGTGACGGGGTGGGGGGGGTGTGACGGGGTGGGGGGGGGAGGGAGGGGGTGTGACGGGGTGGGGGGGGAAGGGAGGGGGAGTGACGGGGAGGGGGGGAAGGGAGGGGGTTGTGACGGGGTGGGGGGGAAGGGAGGGGGTGTGACGGGGTGGGGGGGAAGGGGAGGGGTGTGACGGGGTGGGGGGGGAAGGGAGGGGGTGTGACGGGGTGGGGGGGGAAGGGAGGGGGTGTGACGGGGTGGGGGGGGAAGGGAGGGGGTGTGACGGGGTGGGGGGGGGGGAAGGGAGGGGATTTGACGGGGAGGGAGGGGATTTGACGGGGAGGGGAGGGGATGTGACGGGGGTGGGGAGGGGAGGGGAAGGGGTGTGACGGGGAGGGGAGGGGAGGGGAGCGGAGCGGAGCGGATGGGAGGGGAGGGGAGGGGAGGGGAGGGGAGGGGAGGGGAGGGGGTGTTACGGGGAGGGGAGGGGGTGTTACGGGGAGGGGAGGGGAGTTACGGGGAGGGGAGGGGAAGTTACGGGGAGGGGAGGGGAAGTGACGGGGAGGGGAGGGGAGGGGGAGGGGAGGGGAGGGGGAGGGGAGGGGAGGGGGAGTGACGGGGAGGGGAGGGGAGGGGGAGTGACGGGGAGGGGAGGGGAGGGGGAGTGACGGGGAGGGGAGGGGAGGGGGGAGTGACGGGGAGGGGAGGGGAGGGGGAGTGACGGGGAGGGAAGGGGAGGGGAGGGCGTGTGACGGGGAGGGGAGGGCGTGTGACGGGGAGGGGAGGGCGTGTGACGGGGAGGGAGGGCGTGTGACGGGGAGGGGAGGGCGTGTGACGGGGAGGGGAGGGGAGGGGAGGGGAGGGGAGGGCGTGTGACGGGGAGGGGAGGGGAGGGGAGGGCGTGTGACGGGGAGGGGAAGGGAGGGGGTGTGACGGTGTGGGGGGGGAAGGGAGGGGGTGTGACGGGGTGGGGGGGGAAGGGAGTCTGTGTGACGGGGAGTGGAGGGGGTGTGACGGGGGAGGGGAGGGGAGGGGGTGTGACGGGGGAGGGGAGGGGGGTGTGACGGGGGGAGGGGAGGGGGTGTGACGGGGGGAGGGGAGGGGGTGTGACGGGGGGAGGGGAGGGGGTGTGACGGGGGGAGGGGAGGGGGTGTGACGGGGGGAGGGGAGGGGGTGTGACGGGGGGAGGGGAGGGGGTGTGACGGGGGGAGGGGAGGGGGTGTGACGGGGGGAGGGGAGGGGGTGTGACGGGGGGAGGGGAGGGGGTGTGACGGGGGGAGGGGAGGGGGTGTGACGGGGGGAGGGGAGGGGGTGTGACGGGGGGAGGGGAGGGGGTGTGACGGGGGGAGGGGAGGGGGTGTGACGGGGGGAGGGGAGGGGGTGTGACGGGGGGAGGGGAGGGGGTGTGACGGGGGGAGGGGAGGGGGTGTGACGGGGGGAGGGGAGGGGGTGTGACGGGGGGAGGGGAGGGGAGGGGGTGTGACGGGGGGAGGGGAGGGGAGGGGGTGTGACGGGGGGAGGGGAGGGGGTGTGACGGGGGGAGGGGAGGGGGTGTGACGGGGGGAGGGGAGGGGGTGTGACGGGGGGAGGGGAGGGGGTGTGACGGGGGGAGGGAGGGGGTGTGACGGGGGGAGGGGAGGGGGTGTGACGGGGGGAGGGGAGGGGGTGTGACGGGGGAGGGGAGGGGGTGTGACGGGGGGAGGGGAGGGGGTGTGACGGGGGGAGGGGAGGGGGTGTGACGGGGGGCGGGGAGGGGAGGGGGTGTGACGGGGGCGGGGAGGGGAGGGGGTGTGACGGGGGGCGGGGAGGGGAGGGGGTGTGACGGGGTGGGGGGAAGGGAGGGGGGTGTGACGGGGTGGGGGGAAGGGAGGGGGTGTGACGGGGTGGGGGGAAGGGAGGGGGTGTGACGGGGTGGGGGGAAGGGAGGGGGTGTGACGGGGTGGGGGGAAGGGAGGGGGTGTGACGGGGTGGGGGGAAGGGAGGGGGTGTGACGGGGTGGGGGGAAGGGAGGGGGTGTGACGGGGTGGGGGGAAGGGAGGGGTGTGACGGGGTGGGGGGAAGGGAGGGGGTGTGATGGGGTGGGGGGGGAAGGGAGGGGGTGTGACGGGAGGAGGGGGTGTGACGGGAGGGGGTGGGGGGAGGGGGTGGGGGGAGGGGGTGTGACGGGAGGAGGAGGTTGGGGGAGGAGGTGTGACGGGAGGGGGTGGGGGGAGGGGGTGGGACGGGAGGGGGTGTGACGGGAGGAGGAGGTTGGGGGAGGAGGTGTGACGGGAGGGGGTGGGGGGAGGAGGTGTGACTGGGGGGGGAGGGGATGTGATGGGGGACGGGGAGGGGAGGGGAGGGATGTGACGGGGGACGGGGAGGGGGGGAAGGGAGGGGGTGTGACAGGAAGGGGGGAGGGGTGTGACGGGAGGAGGAGGTGTGACGGGAGGAGGGGGTGGGGGGAGGAGGTGTGACTGGGAGGGGATGTGACGGGGGACGGGGAGGGGAGGGAGGGGAGGGGTGTGACGGGGTGGGGGAAGGGAGGAGGTGTGACGGGAAGGGGGAGGGGGTGTGACGGGAGGAGGGGTGTGACGGGGGCGGGGCGGGGAGAGGAGAGGAGTGACGTGGGGGGGTGGGGGAGAGCCAGCAGTATAACTCCAACTACCGGGTGCAGTCCGGTTGCTGGAAGGTTCTTTGGGCGGCTTGGACGATCTGAGGTGAAAATGTCCTCATGGAAACTTCCAGATTAATGACCGAGAGAAGCTCCAATCCGCGGCCGAGCCCGGGGCCGTCGCGACTCACCGGCTGCGCGCTGACAGGAGAGGCCGAGGCTGTGAGCTGGCCGGCCGCGGCTCCTTACCGTTGCCGCTGAGTTTTGTCGGCAGCTGTTTGATGAGCTCCCGGATCTTGTCCCACAGACCCTCGTTCCGGCAGCGCTCGATTTCAATCTCCAGCCGGGTCCCTGACTTCTTCGCCGCCATTTCAGCGGCTGAGGCCGAGCGGCTGGTCCGCCAACTGCAGCGTCTCCTCCTCCCCCGGCGGCGGGCCCGTCAACTGCAGCGCGTCCACCTCCCCCGGCGGCAGGTCCGCCAGCTGCAGCGGTTCCGTCAGCTGCAGCACTTCCTCCTCCCCCGGCAGCGGTTCCGTCAACTGCAGCGCCTCCTCCTCCCCCGACGGCGGGTCCGCCAGCTGCAGCGCCTCCTCCTCCCCCGACGGCGGGTCCGCCAGCTGCAGCGCCTCCTCCTCCCCCGGCGGCGGGTCCGCCAGCTGCAGCGCCTCCTCCTCCCCCCGGCGGCGGGTCCGCCAGCTGCAGCGCCTCTTCCTCCCCCGACGGCGGGTCCGCCAGCTGCAGCGCCTCCTCCTCCCCCGGCGGCGGGTCCGCCAGCTGCAGCACTTCCTCCTCACCCAGCGGCGGGTCTGGGTATTACAGCGCCTCTTCTGCCCCCAGCGGCGGGCACTGGAACCGCAGGACCAACCTGCTCAGTTTTCTCTTTTCTTCCCTCACAGGCACAGGTACAGGGAACCCTGCCACAAGTAACCGTGCTCACTTCCTGCCAGGGAACAGCAGCAGTCCGCATCAGATAACCGAAACGAAACCACTGGTACATAATCTCCCGATGGCAGGCGTAGCAAACTACATAACATAGGAATTGTTGGACGAAACAAGACCCAGATTCATCTTGTTCGCCTTCTACCATCTTGATAGTCACATGAAACACTAAGAAGGGAGTTGGTGACTAATTATAGCAATGAATCTCTAGCAATTAGTCTACAACAGACCCAGATATGTAAAAGGGAAGACTTGCATTAATATAGCGCCTTTCATGACCACCGAACGTCCCAAAGTGCTTGACAGCTATTAAAATGAGGATAGTGAAGACATGGTGCGAGGATAACCTCAGTGGTGGAGAGGTTTGGGAACCATAACAACAGCTTGTATTAATATGGTGCCTTTAACATCGTAAAACACCCCAAACCACTTCACAGGAGCGTTATTAAACAAAATTTGGCACCCGATCTACACAAGGAGACGTTAGGACAGGTGACCAAAAGCCAAAGGTGATCAAAGAGGTAGGTTTTAAGGAGAGAATTCCAGGGCTTAGGGCCTAGGATGCTGACGGCATGGACTTTTTTTTATTTCAAAAATATACTTTATTCATAAAAAAATCTGTACAGTACATTCAAAGGCATTTCAATACATTTAGCTGCGGTCAGCAATCCCATACACTATTATTTGGGTGCTGACGGCAGTTCCGTTCATTACATTTCCTTGTTTTCCAGTTCAAGTGCAATTCGGTCCAATACGAGATACATTGTAGTACATTCAAACCACTATACAGTACACGGAATGGGTGACAGTACATTTACATTTTCCTTTTCAACATGCATTACGAAACAGACCTTGCATTGTACATGGCACTACATAGGTGTTTACTGATCATGGTGCTTCATGTACACAAAAAGTAAATTACAAGTACGGCCCGAGGGGGTTTTTGTACTGATTCCTGCCCCCGGGTTTTCCGTGGCAGAAGAGCTTTAAACTGTGGCCCTTCCCCACCGTGCCTTTGCGGCGATTGCACCAATTTTAAGTGCGTCCCTCAGCATGTACTCCTGGATCTTGGATTGCGCCAGTCTGCAACACGCAGACGTGGACATCTCCTTGCTTTGGAAAACCAGCAAGTTTCGGCAAGACCAAAGAGCATCTTTGACCGAGTTGATGGCCCTCCAGCAGCAGGTGATGTCTGTCTCGGTGCGTGTCCCTGGGAACAGCCCGTAGAGCACAGAGTCCTGTGTTACAGAGCTGCTCGGGATGAACCTCGACAGCAACCACTGCATCTCTTTCCAAATCTGCCTTGCGAAGGCGCAATCCTGAAGGAGATGGGTGACAGTCTCGTCCGCCCCGCAGCCCGTTAGGGGGCACCGTGCCGTGTTGATGAGACGTCGGCTGTGCATGAACGCTCTGACAGGTAAGGCCCTCCTCACCGCCAACCAAGCTACGTCTTGGTGCTTGTGTGAAAGCTCTGGCGATGAGACGTTCTGCCAAACAAGTTCGACAGTCCGCTCAGGGAACCACCCGACAGGGTCCACTCTCTCCTTTCGTAGGGCGTCCAGGACCTTACGTGCTGACCACTGTTTTATAGCCTTGTGGTCAAAGGGGTTTTTTGTGAAAAACTTTTCCACGAAGGACAGGTGGACAGGCATGGTCCAGCTGGTGGGGGCGTTTCGCGGCAGCGTGGCCAGACCCATCCTTCGCAACACCGGGGACAGGTAGAACCTCAGCACGTAGTGACACTTGGTGTTTGCGTACTGGGGGTCTGTGCACAGCTTGATGCAGCCGCACACAAAGGTGGCCATCAGGATGAGGGCCACGTTCGGAACGTCCTTTCCTCCACTTCCAGAGATTTGTATATCGTGGCTCTGCGGACACGGTCCATTTTGGACCTCCAGACAAAGTGGAAGACGGCCCAGGTGACTGCCGCGGCACAGGAGCGAGAGATGGGCCAGACCTGTGCCACGTGTAGCAACCCCGAGAGCACCTCACTCCTGATGACCAGGTTCTTTCCTGCCATGGAGAGGAAGCGCAGCTTCCACCATCCCAGTTTTTGTTTCAGCTTGGCGATACGCTCGTCCCAGTTTTTGGTGCACGCCCCTTCCACTCCGAACCATATTCCCAACACCTTCAGGAAATCTGGTTTGACGGTGAAGGGAATGGAGGCTCGGTTGGTCCAGTTGCCAAAGAGCATGGCCTCGCTGGAAGTGTACGGGGGTATGCTTCTGGCCGGCAGCATGTCAGAATCAATGAGGAAAGGCATCATCACCCTCATCTACAAGCAGAAGGGGGAGAGGGAGGAAATCAAAAACTGGCAGCCCATTTCGCTGCTCAATGTGGACTACAAGATCCTGTCAAAGGTCATCGCCAACAGTGTCAAGTCTGCTCTTGAGCTGGTGATTCACCCGGACCAGACCTGCGCTGTCCCCGGCAGGAAGATCTCTGATAGCCTCGCGCTATTCAGAGATACGATCGCCTACGTGCGGGACAGGAGGGTGGACACCTGCTTAATCAGCTTAGACTAGGAGAAAGCCTTTGACAGGATATCGCACACGTACCTGATGGACGTGCTCTCCAAAATGGGGTTTGGGGAGGGTATCCACAATTGGGTCAAACTGCTCTACACAGACATCAGTCGTGCAGTCCTAATCAACGGGTGGGAAACTCAAAGCTTTCCAATCAGATCTGGAGTCAGGCAAGGCTGTCCTCTCTCGTCTGTCTTGTTTGTGTGTTGTATCGAGCCCTTTGCCGAGTCCATCAGGAAGGATGCGGGCATTAGAGGGGTGACGATCCCAGGCAGCAGAGGTGCTCAGGTCAAGACCTCCCTATACATGGACGACGTCGCCGTCTTTTGCTCGGATCCGCAGTTGAGTTTGAACTGGCCTCGGGAGCAAAGGTCCCACAGAGCCGAGTACAACTCGACCGGTAAGCCGTCGCTTCCGGGAGTTTTATTCGTCTCGAAGGACCGGACGGCCTTTGTCAGCTCGTCCAGAGTTAGCGGGTGGTCCAGACTCTCCCGCTTGCTGTCGTCTAAGACCCCCGAAATAGACGACAGGAAAGACTGGGAGGCCGCGCGGTCTGTGGGCTTGACGTCGTACAGCCTGGCATAGAAATATTTGCTGATCCTCTGCATGTCAGGCTGCGAAGACGTCACAGAACCGTCTTCTTCCTTTAGGCTGGTGATCACAGAGCTCCCCGTGTACCTTTTGGAAGAAGAAACGCAAACACGTCTCGTCCTGCTCGACGGAGCGAACTCTGGAGAGGAAGATGATCTTGGAGGACTCTGAGGCAAAGAGCGAGGCTTGCTGGCCCTTCACCTCTTTGAGTTCCTCCGCGACATCGACCCCCATCGACTGCAGCAGGAGCAGGTTTTGCATATTCGTCTGGAGTTGGGACAATTCCCTCTGTCTCCCTCTTGTCTGCTGAACACCTTTGAGGATGAAGAACCTCTTGATGTTTGTCGTGGTTGTTTCCCACCAGTGCATGGGGGAATCGCAGAGGGATTTTACGGTTCTCCAACCTTTGTAATCCCTCTTGAGTTCCTCCACGTTTTCCGGAGTCAACAGTTTCACGTTCAGCTTCCATATCCCTCTGCCAACTTTCTGGTTTTCCTGTGGGCGACAGTCGGCCAGTAGGAGGCAGTGGTCAGAGAAGAACACCGGCGTGACGTCGGTGGATCTGACCTTGAGCGTGTGGGACACAAACAGGAAGTCTATTCTGGAACGGACGGACCCGTCTGGTCTCGACCAGGTGTATCTGCGCGGTGCTCTGTCTACAGGGTTGCTGAAGACGTCGCACAGCTTGGCGTCTTTTACCGCATCCATCAGGAGTTTGGACGTGGCGTCCAGCTGACAGCAGACGCCAATGGTGCAGCGAAGGAAACCGGGGATGCACAAGTGGCAATCGGTCCAAAGTCACCGATTCTTCCCGAGCATACTACACTCTTCACTCAGACTGTATCCAAAAGAAATGCATCTAATTTGCATTTGAATGAATTGCCACTAACTGCTTTCACTGCCCCCGAGGGAGCCTGTTCCAAAGATTGACCACTGAAATAATATTTCCGCAGATTCCTTTTAAATTTACCCCCCTTCAAGCGCAGGCCGTGTCCTCTGGTTCTACTGTCCTGGACAAGGTGAAACAGCTTGTCACGATCTAAATAATCTAGTCCATTTACATAAGAACATAAGAATTAGGAACAGGAGTAGGCCATCTCGGCCCTCAAACCTGCTCCGCCATTCAATAAGATCATGGCTGATCTGGTCGTGGACTCAGCTCCACTTACCCGCCCGCTCCCCGTAATCCTTAATTCCCTTATTGGTTAAAAATCTATCTATCTGTGATTTGAATACATTCAATGAGCTAGCCTCAACTGCTTCCTTGGGCAGAGAATTCCACAGATTCACAACCCTCTGGGGGAAGAAATTCCTTCTCAACTCGGTTTAAAATTGGCTCCCCCGTATTTTGAGGCTGTGCCCCCTAGTTCTAGTCTCCCCTACCAGTGGAAACAACCTCTCTGCCTCTATCTTGTCTATCCCTTTCATTATTTTAAATGTTTAGATAAGATCACCCCTCATCCTTCTGAACTCCAACGAGTAAAGACCCAGTCTACTCAATCTATCATCATAAGGTAACCCCCTCATCTCCGGAATCAGCCGAGTGAATCGTCTCTGTACCCCCTCCAAAGCCAGTATATCCTTCCTTAAATAAGGTGACCAAAACTGCACGCAGTACTCCAGGTGCGGCCTCACCAATACCCTATACAGTTGCAGAAGGACCTCCCTGCTTTTGTACTCCATCCCTATCGCAATGAAGGCTAACATTCCATTCGACTTCCTGATTACCTGCTGCACCTGCAAACTAACTTTTTGGGATTCATGCACAAGGACCCCCAGGTCCCTCTGCACCGCAGCATGTTGTAATTTCTCCCCATTCAAATAATATTCCCTTTTACTGTTTTTTTTTCCAAGGTGGATGACCTCACATTTTCCGACATTGTATTTCATCTGCCAAACCTTAGCCCATTCGCTTAACCTATCAACATCTCTTTGCAGCCTCCCTGTGTCCTCTACACAACCCGCTTTCCCACTAATCTTTGTGTCATCGGCAAATTTTGTTACACTACACTCCGTCCCCTCTTCCAGGTCATCTATCTATATTGTAAACAGTTGTGGTCCCAGCACCGATCCCTGTGGCACACCACTAACCACCGATTTCCAACCCGAAAAGGACCCATTTATCCCGACTCTCTGCTTTCTGTTCGCCAGCCAATTCTCTATCCATGCTAATACATTTCCTCTGACTCCACGTACCTCTATCTTCTGCAGTAACCTTTTGTGTGGCACCTTATCGAATGCCTTTTGGAAATCTAAATACACCACATCCATCGGTACACCTCTATCCACCATGCTCGTTATATCCTCAAAGAATTCCAGTAAATTCGTTAAACATGATTTCCCCTTCATGAATCCATGTTGCGTCTGCTTGATTGCACTATTCCTATCTAGATGTCCCGCTATTTCTTCCTTAATGATAGCTTCAAGCATTTTCCCCACTACAGATGTTAAACTAACCGGCCTATAGTTACCTGCCTTTTGTCTGCCCCTTTTTTTAAACAGAGGTGTTACATTAGCTGCTTTCCAATCCGCTGGTACCTCCCCAGAGTCCAGAGAATTTTGGTAGATTATAACGAATGCATCTGCTATAACTTCCATCATCTCTTTTAATACCCTGGGATGGATTTCATCAGGACCAGGGGACTTGTCTACCTTGAGTCCCATTAGCCTGTCCAGCACTACCCCCCTAGTGATAGTGATTGTCTCAAGGTCCTCCCATCCCACATTCCCGTGATTTTTGGCATGGTTTTTGTGTCTTCCACTGTGAAGACCGAAGCAAAATAATTGTTTAAGGTCTCAGCCATTTCCACATTTCCCATTATTAAATCCCCCTTCTCATCTTCTAAGGGACCATCATTTACTTTAGTCACTCTTTTCCGTTTTATATATCGGTAAAAACTTTTACTATCTGTTTTTATGTTTTGCGCAAGTTTACTTTCGTAATCTATCTTTCCTTTCTTTATTGCTTTCTTAGTCATTCTTTGCTGTCGTTTAAAATTTTCCCAATTTTCTAGTTTCCCACTAACCTTGGCCACCTTATACGCATTGGTTTTTAATTTGATACTCTCCTTTATCCACGGCTGGTTATCCCTTCTCTTACCGCCCTTCTTTTTCACTGGAATATATTTTTGTTGAGCACTATGAAAGAGCTCCTTAAAAGTCCTCCACTGTTCCTCAATTGTGCCACAGTTCAGTCTGTGTTTCCAGTCTACTTTAGCCAACTCTGCCCTCATCCCACTGTAGTCCCCTTTGTTTAAGCATAGTACGCTCGTTTGAGACACAACTTCCTCACCCTCAATCTGTATTACAAATTCAACCATAGTGATCACTCATTCCGAGAGGATCTTTTACTACGAGATCGTTTATTATTCTTGTCTCATTACACAGGACCAGATCTAAGATAGCTTGCTCCCTTGTAGGTTCTGTAACATACTGTTCTAAGAAACAATCCCGTATGCATTCTATGAATTCCTCCTCCAGGCTACCCTGTGCGATTTGATTTGACCAATCGATATGTAGGTTAAAATCCCCCATGATTACTGCCGTTCCTTTTTCACATGCCTCTATTATTCCCTTGATTATTGTCCGCCCTACCGTGACTTCTCAATTGAATTATAAAAATTATAACTGGTTGTTTTTCCCTCGCGGGAGAAAATGAACAGAAAATCGTGTTTTACCTCACTGAAAAGATCATTAGAGGAGTGCTAATTATTCTCTCAGTGTGTGGTCCCAGATCAAACAGCAACACAGGACGCTGAGAAATTTCAGTCACATAGCAACCCATCAGAAACATCTCATTAGTGCTTCACGTATAATGAATTACTTTGAAGTGTAGTGACTTTTGTTAAGCAGTGCCCACTTTGTGCTACAAGGTCCCATAAATAACAATAGGTTTGTTTGGGATGTTGGTTCATAGAAGCATAAAATCATACGGTACAGAAGGAGATCATTCAGCCCATCGTGTCTGTGAAAGAGCTGTCTAATTACCTCACTTTCCCCATAGCTCTGCAAATATTTCCCCTTCAAGTATTTATCCAATTCCATTTTGACAGTTACTATTCAATCTGCTTCCACCATCCTTTCAGGCAGTGCATTCTTCTCCAAAGTCTTTGAACGCGTTGACGTCTCCCAAATCCGTGCCCATCTTTCCCACAATTCCATGTTTGAAACCCTCCAATCCGGTTTCCACGCCTGCCACAGTACTGAAACGGCTCCCATCAAAGTCACAAATGACACCCGTTGTGACTGTGAAAAAGGCAAACTTTCCTTCTTAGTCCTTCTGGACCTGCCTGCAGCCTTTGACATAGTTGATCACTCTATCCTCCCAACACCTTTCCACCGTCGTCCAGCTGGGTGGGACTGCACTCGCCTGGTTCCATTCTTATCTAATCATAGCCAGAGAATCAGCAGCAACGGGTTCTCTTCCTGCCCCCACATCGTTATCTCTGGTGTCCCTCAAGGATCTATCCTCAGCTCCCTTGTATTCCTCATCTACAGGTTGCCCCTTGGCACCATCATCCGAAAACACAGCGTCGTTTTCCACATATGCGCTGATGACATCCAGCTCTGGAGATCAGAGAAACCCAAGGCAAAAATCAAAAACGGCCAAATTACAGCAAAATTCTAAAGGGGCAAAGTGTGCTAAAAAGACAAGTCTGACGGCTCTGTGCCTCAATGCGAGGAGTATTCATAATAAAGTAGACGAATTAACTGCACAGGCAGCAAGTAATGAATATGATATAATTGGCATCATGGAGACATGGCTCCAGGGTGACCAAGGCTGGGAACTCAACATCCAGGGGTATTCAACATTTAGGAAGGATAGACAGAAAGGAAAAGGAGGTGAGGCTAGCATTGCTGGTTAAAGAGGAAATTAACGCAATAGTAAGGAAGGACATTAGCTTGGATGATGTGGAATCGGTATGGGTGGAGCTATGGAATACCAAAGGGCAGAAAACGCTAGTGGGAGTTGTGTACAGACCACCAAACAGTAGTAGTGAGGTTGGGGACAGCATCAAACAAGAAATTAGGGATGCATGCAATAAAGGTACAACAGTTATCATGGGCGACTTTAATCTACATATAGATTGGGCTAACCAAACTGGTAGCAATACTGTGGAGGAGGATTTCCTGGAGTGTATTAGGGATGGTTATCTCGACCAATATGTTGAGGAACCAACTAGGTTGAGGGCTGGCCATCCTAGACTGGGTGATGTGTAAAGAGAAAGGACTAATTAGCAATCTTGTTGTGCGAGGCCCCTTGGGGAAGAGTGACCATAATATGGTAGAATTCTTTACTAAAATGGAGAGTGACACAGTTAATTCAGAGACTGGGTTCCTGAACTTAAGGAAAGGTAACTTCGATGGTATGAGACATGAATTGGCTAGAATAGACTGGCGAATGATACTTAAAGGGTTGACGGTGGATAGGCAATGGCAAACATTTAAAGATCACATGGATGAACTTCAACAATTGTACATCCCTGTCTGGAGTAAAAATAAACAGGGAAGGTGGCTCAACGTGGCTAACAAGTGAAATTAAGGATAGTGTTAAATCCAAGGAAGAGGCATATAAATTGGCCAGAAAAAGCAGCAAATCTGAGGACTGGGAGAAATTTAGAATTCAGCAGAGGAGGTCAAAGGATTTAATTGGGAGGGGGAAATGAGTATGAGAGGAAGCTTGCCAGGAACATAAAAACTGACTGCAAAAGATTCTACAGATATGTGAAGAGAAAAAGATTAGTGAAGACAAACATAGGTCACTTGCAGTCAGATTCATGAATTTATAATGGGGAACAAAGAAATGGCGGACCAGTTGAACAAATGCTTTGGTTCTGTCTTCACGAAGGAAGACACAAATAATCTTCCGGAAATACTAGGGGACCGAGAGTCTAGTGAGAAGGAGGAACTGAAGGAAATCCTTAATAGGCGGGAAATTGTGTTAGGGAAATTGATGGGATTGAAGGCCGATAAATCCACGGGGCCTGATAGTCTGTATCCCAGAGTACTTAAGGAAGTGGCCCTAAAATTAGTAGGTGCTTTGGTGATCATTTTCCAACAGTCTATTGACTGGATCAGTTCCTATGGACTGCAGGGTAGCTAATGTAACACCACTTTTTTTTTTAAAAAGCAGGGAGAGAAAACGGGTAATTATAGATTAGTTAGCCTGACATCAGTAGTGGGGAAAATGTTGGAATCAATTATTAAAGATGAAATAGCAGCGCATTTGGAAAGCAGTGACAGGATCGGTCCAAGTCAGCATGGATTTATGAAAGGGAAATCATGCTTGACAAATCTTCTGGAATTTTTTTAGGATGTAACTAGTAGAGTGGGACAAGGGAGAACCAGTGGATGTGGTGTATTTGGACTTTCAAAAGGCTTTTGACAAGGTCCCACACGAGAGATTGGTGTGCAAATTAAAGCACATGGTATTGGGGGTAATGTACTGATGTGGATAGAGAACTGGTTGGCAGACAGGAAGCAGAGAGTCAGGATAAACGGGTCCCTTTCAGAATGGCAGGCAGTGACTAGTGGGGTGTCACAGGGCTCAGTGCTTGGACACCAACTATTTACAATATACATTAATGATTTAGATGAAGGAATTAAGTGTAATATCTCCAAGTTTGCAGATGACACTAAGCTGGATGGCGGTGTGAGCTTTGAGGAGGACTCTAAGAGGCTGCAGGGTGACTTGGACAGGTTAGGTGAGTGGGCAAATGCATGGCAGATGCAGTATAATGTGGATAAATGTGAGGTTATCCACTTTGGGGGCAAAAACACGAAGGCAGAATATTATCTGAATGGCGGCAGATTAGGAAAAGGGGAGGTGCAACGAGACCTGGATGTCATGGTACATCAGTCATTGAAAGTTAGCATGCAGGTACAGCAGGCGGTGAAGAAGGCAAATGGTAAGTTGGCCTTCATAGCTAGGAGATTTGAGTATAAGAGCAGGGATGTCTTACTGCAGTTGTACAGGGCCTTGGTGAGGCCCCACCTGGAATATTGTGTTCAGTTTTGGTCTCCTAATCTGAGGAAGGACATTCTTGCTATTGAGGGAGTGCAGCGAAGGTTCACCAGATTGATTCCCGGGATGGCAGGACTGACATATGAGGAGAGATTGGATCGACTGGGCCTGTATTCACTGGAGTTTAGATGGATGAGAGGGGATCTCATAAAAACATATAAAATTCTGACGGGACTGGACAGGTTAGATGCAGGAAGAATGTTCCCGATGTTGGGGAAGTACAGAACCAGGGGACATAGTCTAAGGATAAGGGGTAAGCCATTTAGAACTGAGATGAGGAGAAACTTCTTCATCAGAGAGTTGTTAACCTGTGGAATTCCCGACAGCAGAGAGTTGTTGTTGCCAGTTGTTGATGAGAGTTGTTGATGTCATGTATTCAACTGTCATTGTAACCCATGTATAAACTGACCTAAGTTGTACACCGTGAGAACATTGACCACTAGGTGATGAACCTGTGGGAGACACTCCTAACCAGGACTTTCAGGTATAAAAGGGGAAGCTCCACCCACCTTCATCACTTCAATGCTGGCTAATAAAGGACTGGTCACAGAGTGACCTTCTCTCAAGTATGGGCCTCATGTGCATTTATACTGTATAGTAAGGGCATATTAGAGACTAGAGAAACTGGAATTGTTCTCCTTAGAGCAGAGATGTTTAAAGGGAGATTTAATTGAGGTGTTCCAATTATGAAGGATTTTGAGAGTAAATAAGGAGAAGCTGCTTCCACTGGTCGGAGGGTCGGTAACCAGAGGTCCAAATTTAAGATAATTGGCTAAAGAAGCAAAAGGGGAGATGAGAATTCTTTTCACACAGCGAGTTGCTACGATCTGGAATGTACTGCCTGAAAGGATGGTGGAAGCAACAACAACTTGTATTTATTTAGCGCCTACAACGTAGTGAAACGTCCCAAGGTGCTTCACAGGAGTATTATGAGATACATAAAATTGACCCCGAGCCATAGGAGAAATTAGGGCAGGTGACCAAAAGCTTGGTCAAAAGGTAGGTTTTAGGGAGCGTCTTGAAGGAGGAAACAGAGGCGGAGGTGTCTAGGCAGGGAGTTCCAGAGCTTAGGCCCAGGCAACCGAAGGTACGGCCACCGATGGTTGGGTGATTATAATCAGGGATGCTCAAGAGGGCAGAATTAGAGGAGCGCAGACATCTCGGGTGGTTGTGGAGCTGGACGAGATTACAGAGAGAGGGAGGGGCGAGGTCATCGAGGGATTTGAAAATAAGGATGAGAATTTTAAATTCCAGGCGTTGCTTAACCGGGAGCCAATGTAAGTCAGCGAGCACAGGGGGTGATGGGTGAGCGGGATTTAGTGCGAGTTAGTACACGGGCAGCCATGTTTTGGATCACCTCTAGTTTACGTAGGGTAGAATGTGGGATGTCAGCCAGGAGTGTGTTGGAATAGTCAAGTTTTGAAGTAACAAAGGCATGGATGAGGGCTTCAGCAGCGGATGAGCTGAGGCAAGAGCGGAGACAGGCGATGTTATGGAGGTGAAAATAGGCGGTCTTAGTTATGCCGCAGATATGTGGTCGAAAGCTCATTTCAGGGTCAAATATGACACCACGGTTGCAAACTGTGGTTCAGCCTCGGACAGGTGGGGAGAAGGATGGAGTCAGTGGCCCGGGGACAGAGTTTGTGGTGGGGACCGAAAACAATGACTTCGGTCTTCCCAATATTCAATTGAGAATATTTATGCTCATCCAGAACCGGATGTCGGACAAGCAATCTAGCAATTTAGGTACGGAGGAGAAGTCGAGAGAAGTGGTAGTGAGGTAGAAACATAGAAAATAGGTGCAGGAGTAGGCCATTTGGCCCTTCGAGCCTGCACCACCACTCAATAAGATCATGGCTGATCATTCCCTCAGTACCCCTTTCCTGCTTTCTCTCTATACTCCTTGATCCCTTTAGCCGCAAGTGCCATATCTAACTCCCTCTTGAATATATCCAATGAACTGGCATCAACAACTCTCTGCGATAGGGAATTCCATAGGTTAACAACTCTGAGTGAAGAAGCAACTCCTCATCTCAGTCCTAAATGGCTTACCCCTTATCCTAAGACTGTCCCCCCTGGTTCTGGACTTCCCCAACATCGGGAACATTCTTCCTGCATCGAACCTGTCCAGTCCCGTCAGAATTTTTTTTGTTTCTATGAGATCCCCTCTCATCCTTCTAAACTCCAGTGAATACAGGCCCAGTCTATCCTAATATGTCTGTCGTGCCATCCCAGGAATCAGTCTGGTGAACCTCCGCTGCACTCCCTCAATAGCAATAACGTCCTTCCTCAGATTAGGAGACCAAAACTGAACACAATATTCCAGGTGTGGCCTCACCAAGGCCCTGCACAACTGCACTAAGACTTCCCTGCTCCTATACTCAAATCCCCTTGCCATAAAGGCCAACTTACCATTTGCCTTCTTCATCACCTGCTGTACCTGCATGCCAACCTTCAATGACTGATGAATCATGACACCCAGGTCTCGCTGCACCTCCCCTTTTCCTAATCTGCCGCCATACAGATAATATTCTGCCTTCGTGTTTTTGCCCCCAAAGTGGATAACCTCACATTCATCCATATTATACTGCATCTGCCATGTATTTGCCCACTCGCCTAACCTGTCCAAATCACCCTACAGCCTCTTAGCTTCCTCCTCACAGCTCACACCGCCACCAGGTTTCGTGTCATCTGCAAACTTGGAAATATTACACTCAATTAGCCAACAGGAGGCGGGATAAGCGGCTTTGTAGGGATACCCCTGTATTCTGAGCATCCCCTGTTTGATTATCTGCACTGCTTGTTCCGCCTGGGCGTTTGAGGCCGGCTTGAACGATGCCGTTCTGACATGGTTGATACCATTTCCTGCCATGAAGTCCTGGAATTCAACGCTTGTAAAGCACGGGCCATTGTCGCTGACCAAGACGTCCGGTAGACCATGGGCGGCGAACATTGCCCGTAGACTTTCTACCGTGGCAGAGGATGTGCTTGAATTAAGAATATCACACTCGATCCATTTGGAGTAGGCGTCTACTACAACCAAAAACATTTTTCCCATGAAAGGACCTGCGTAGTCCACATGGATGCATGACCATAGCTTGGCGGGCCAGGAGCTAAGGGGGACTTCCCTGGGCACATTGCCCAGCTGGGCACACGTGTTGCACCTGCGAACACAAAGTTCCAGGTCTGCATCTATCCCTGGCCACCAAACGTGTGACTTGGCAATTACCTTCATCATGACAATGCCCGGGGTGCTCATTGTGGAGTTCGCTGATGAACACCTCTCTGTCCATCTGGGGCATGACTACTCGGTTTATCACAGTAGGCAATCGGCCTGAATCAACAGTTCATCCTTGCGCCTGTGAAATGATTTAAATTCCTCAGGGCATGCCCCGTACGTGGCTGCCCAGTCCCCATTAAGGACACATTTCTTGACTAAAGACAGTAGCGGGTCTCTATTAGTCCAGACTTTGATCTGACGGGCTGTCACGGGTCAGCCTTCACTTTCGAAAGCTTCAACAGCCATGACCATCTCAGCAGCATGCTCGTTTGCCCCCTCGGTGGTGGCTAGTGGGAGCCTGCTGAGTGCATCGGCACAGTTTTCAGTGCCCGGGCTGTGCCGAATTGTGTAGTCATAGGCGGCTAACGTGAGTGCCCACCTCTGTATACGGGCCGATGCGTTTGCATTTATGGCCTTGTTGTCGGCCAAAAGAGTCGTAAGGGGTTTGTGATCTGTCTCCAGCTCAAACTTCCTGCCAAACAGGTACTGGTGCATTTTTTTTTACTGCATATACACATGCAAGCGCTTCCTTTTCTACCATCCCGTAGCCCCTTTCTGCCTGGGACAGACTTCTGGAGGCATACGCTACCGGCTGTAACTGACCATAGGCATTAACATGCTGCAACACACACCCGACCCCATAGGACGATGCATCACACATTAAAACAAGTTTCTTACATGGGTCATATAGCGTTAACAGATTGTTGGAGCATAACAAATTGCGTGCTCTATCAAAAGCCCTTTCCTGGCTGCCCCCAGACCCAATCGCGACCTTTGCGTAGGAGTACGTATAGCGGCTCTAACAGCGTGTTCAATTTGGGAAGAAAGTTACCAAAATAGTTCAGGAGCCCCAGGAACGAACGCAGCTCCGTCGTGTTGCGGGGTCTGGGTGCTCTCTGAATCGCTTCCGTTTTGGACGCAGTAGGTCTGATCCCGTCTGCTCCTACTCTCATCCCCAGGAATTCTACCTCTGGAGCTAGGAAGACGCACTTCGCCTTTTTCAGTCGCAGCCCTACCCGGTCCAGTCTGCGTAGCACCTCCTCCAGTATCGCAACCCGTGATGAGGATGTCGTCTTGAAAACCATCTTCCTTGGAATCGACTTGAGGAGGCGTTCCATATTTCGTTGAAAGATCGTGGTGGCTAAGCGAATCCCGAACAGACATCTGTTGTACTCAAACCATCCCTTGTGTGTCGTGATGGTGGTCAGCTTCTTCGATTCACTCGCCAGCCACTGGGTCACGTAAGCTGAGGTCAGGTCCAATTTTGAAAAAAGTTTGTCACCGGATAGCGTTGCTAAGAGGTCCTCCACTCTCGGTAGCGGGTACTGGTCTTGGAGTGACACATGATTGATGGTGGCCTTGTAATCACCACATATCCTGACCGACCCATCCGCCTTGAGCACCGGCACAATCGGGCTTGCCCAGTCACTGAATTCGACTGGCGAGATGATGCCTTCCCTCAGCAGGTGGTCCAATTCGACTTCTATCTTTTCCCGCATCACGTACGGCACCGTTCTGGCCTTGTGGTGTACTAGCCTGGCATCGGGTTTATGTGAATCACTACCTTGGCCCCGATGAAAGTGTCAAGGCCAGGTTGAACTAATGAGTCAAATTTGTCCAGGACCTGTGAGCATGATACTCGCTCCACAGAAGAAATTGCATTGACATCGCCCCATTTCCAATTCATGGCAGCAAGCCAAATCCTCCCCAGTAGTGCGGGACCGTCCCCCGGGACAATCCAGAGTGGAAATCTGTTCTCCGAATCTTTGTGGGTCATGACTACCGTGGCGCTACCTAGCACCGGAATGATTTCCTTTGTATATGTCCGTAGCTGTGCGTCAATCGGCAATAATTTTGGCCTCCTGGCCTTGGACGCCCACAACTTGTCGAACTGTTTGATACTTATCAGGGACTGGCTGGCCCCTGTGTCTAGCTCCATTGATACAGGGATGCCATTGAGGAGCACTTTCATCATTATCGGTGGCGTCCTGGTGTATGAACTGTATATGTGCTCCACATGAACTCGCTGAACTTCAGCTTCCAGCGATTTCCCCCAGTGATCATTTGGCCTCGTAGGGCTTACATCGGGCCCATCCTCCTCGTACATCAACCTGGCTGCAGGCTTCCTGCACATACGCGCTAAGTGACTGCTGACGTTGCAGTTTCTGCAGGTATATTGCTGAGACCTGCAAGCTCTGGCTGGGTGTTTGCCTCCACACCTCCAACATGAGCCGTTGTTGGAAATAAAAGGTCCATTACCAGTCGATCGTCTCTGACTGTCTCTGTAACTGTCCTTAAGCGCACCATTGACAGGTGTTGATGGCCCCATTACTGGCCGCATTGTCCCCTGCGATGGCACGAATCGCCGTTCAGCTAGCCATTGTCACTGTTGAATTCCCCCTTTGGGTTCGACTATATGCTTGGGCATGTCCGATTGCCCCTGCCTGCCTGGAGAACTGTATCCCGTGTCAACAATGTTGACTTCCTGTCCATTTGCTGCATTTAAGCCAAGATTTTAATCAAACATCATTCTGGTCTCTTCCTCCTGAGATAAATGTCTGGGCCATCAAAGCTGCCATTTCCAGGGTCAAGTCTTTGGTCTCAATCAGTTTCCTGAAAACCCCAGCGTGCCCGATGCCCTCAATAAAAAAGTCTCGCAGCATCTCCGCACTGCTTACATCTGGGAACTTACATAGGCTCGCCAGTCGCCGGAGGTCTGCCACGAAGTCTGGAACGCTTTGCCCTTCTCGCCGCCGGTGCGTGTAAAACCGGTGTCTCGCCATGTGCATGCTGCTCGCCGGTTTAAAGTGTTCCCCGATCAACTTACTGAGCTCTTCAAAAGTTTTGTCCGCCGGCTTCTCTAGCGCTCGAAGGTCCTTCATCAGGGAGTACGTCCTGGATCCACAAACCGTCAGGAGATGAGCCCTGCGTTTGTCGGCCGAATCCTGTCCCAACCATTCCTTGGTGACGAAACTTTGCTGTCGTCTCTCAATAAAATCGTCCCAATCATCACCAACACAGTACCTCTCATCTGTGCTGATGGTGGCCATGCTCGCGTGGTTTAATTCCCAGTTTCTCGTTGCCAATAATATGTCCTTACTATACAGTATAAATGCACACGAGGCCCATATTTGAGAGAAGGTCACTCTGTGACCAGTCCTTTATTAGCCAGCACTGAAGTGAGGAAGGTGGGTGTAGCTTCCCCTTTTATACCTAAAAGTCCAAGTTAGCAGTGTCTCCCACAGGTTCACCACCTAGTGGTCAATGTTCTCACGGTGTACAACTTAGGTCAGTTTATACATAGGTTACAATGACAGTTCAATATATGACAGTCTCCACATAACTGAAGTCCCTACTTAAGGCCTTGACATGCTTCCTAAAGTGTCGTGCCCAGAATTGGCCACAATACTCCAGCTGGGGCCAAAGCAGTGATTTATAAAGGTTACAGTTGACAAGGCAGCATTGGCCACTCTTTAAATAAGACCAAAGCATCTTTAACATCCACATGAACCACAGAACTGGTAAACGGGATCCGGGCTTAACATCAAAATGAACTATTAGATTATGCGCTCAAGGCCTGCTTCAGGCTTGAATTTACAATATTCTGACTTGAGGCAAAAGTCCTACCAACTTAGCCAAACTGACATTAAAATAAAATATCTAGAAGTAGAAATGTCAGGATAGAAAATTAGGTGCATAGGATTTGACGCAAAGGAAATGAGAAGAAAATAAAATCTTGCATTTATACAGGGTGATATGTCCTTACTATACAGTATAAATGCACACGAGGCCCATACTTGAGAGAAGGTCACTTTGTGACCCGTTACCTTTATTATCAAGACCTCAAGTGATGAAGATGGTGGAGCTTCCCCTTTTATACCTGAAAGTCCAGGTAAGGAGTGTCCCACAAGTTCACCACCTAGTGGTCAATATTCTCAAGGTGTACAACTTAGGTCAGCTTATACATGGGTTACAATGACAATTGAATACATGACATCACCGCCCCCCTCAAAGTCTTATTCGGATCACAGGTTAAGTCTCTCTGGTGGTTTACGCTCCCTTGTAGAGCGCCTGAGTTGGGGCTCTGGTTGTTGGGCGCTGGCCTGAGTGTCTGCTGTTTGCGGTGCCTCAGGCCTGTCCGGACTGACCACAGTGACTGGGCTCTCCTCCACTTGGTTCCGGTGTTCGGTCACCTGTGGTGGAGTGAACTCTACATCATGTTCTTCCTCTGCTTCTTCTATGGGGTTGCTGAACCTCCTTTTTGTTTGATCCACGTGTTTGCGGCAGATTTGTCCATTGGTAAGTTTAACTACCAAAACCCTATTCCCCTCTTTGGCAATCACAGTTCCTGCAAGCTATTTGGGCCCTGCAGCGTAATTCAGGATAAAAACAGGGTCATTGACATCAATACATCGCGCCCTCGCATTACTGTCATGGTAGTCACATTGTGACTGATGCCTGCTCTCAACAATTTCTTTCATAGTAGGGTGTATAAGGGATAACCTGGTTTTGAGCGTCCTTTTCATTAGCAGCTCTGCGGGTAGAACCCCTGTGAGCGAGTGTGGTCGGGATCTATTGGCCAACAGGAGGCGTGATAAGCGGCTTTTTAGGAAACCCCCTTGGATTCTGAGCATCCCCTGTTTATCTGCACTGCTCGTTCCGCCTGGCCGTTTGAGGCTGGCTTGAACGGTGCCGTTCTGACATGGTTGATTCCATTGCCTGCCATGAAGTCCTGGAATTCAGTGCTTGTGAAGCACGGGCCATTGTTGCTGACCAAGACGTCCGGTAGACCATGGGCGGCGAACGTTGCCCGTAGACTTTCTACCGTGGCAGAGGATGTGCTTGAATTTAAAATGTAACACTCGATCCATTTGGAGTAGGCGTCTACTACAACCAAAAACATTTTTCCCATGAATAGAACCTGCGTAGTCCACATGGATGCATGACCATGGCTTGGCGGGCAGGGGCTAAGGGGGGCTTCCCTGGGTGCGCTGCCCAGCTGAGCACACGTGTTGCACCTGCGAACACAAGGTTCCAGGTCTACATCTATCCCTGGCCACCAAACGTGTGACCTGGCAATTGCCTTCATCATGACAATGCCCAGGTGCTCATTGTGAAGTTCTCTGATAAACACCTCCCTGCCCATCTGGGGCATGATTACTCGGTTTCCCCACAGTAGGCAATCGGCCTGAATCAAGAGTTCATCCTTGCGCCTATGAAACGGTTTAAATTCCTCAGGGTATGCCCCGTACGTGGCTGCCGAGTCCCCATTCAGGACACATTTCTTAACTAAAGACAGTAGCGGGTCTCTGTGTGTCCAGACTTTAATCTGACGGGCTGTCACAGGTGAGCCTTCGCTTTCGAAAGCTTCAACAGCCATGACCATCTCAGCATCATGCTCAGTTGCCCCCTCACTGGTGGCTACTAGGAGCCTGCTGAGTGCATCGGCGCAGTTTTCAGTGCCCGGTCTGTGCCGAATTGTGTAGTCATAGGCGGCTAACATCAGTGCCCACCTCTGTATGTGGACAGATGCATTTGCATTTATGGCCTTGTTGTTGGCCAAAAGGGACAGAAGGGGTTTGTGATCTGTCTCCAGCTCAAATTTCCTGCCAAACAGGTACTGGTGCATTTTTGTTTTACTGCATATACACATGCTAGCGCTTCCTTTTCTACCACTCCGTAGCCCCTTTCTGCCTGGGACAGACTTCTGGAGGCATAAGCTATCGACTGTAACTGACCATTGGCATTCACATGCTGCAACACACACCCGACCCCATAGGACGACGCATCGTACGTTAAAACAAGTTTCTTACATGGGTCATATCGCGTTAACAGATTGTTGGAGCATAACAAATTGCGTGCTCTATCAAAAGCCCGTTCCTGGCTGTTCCCCCCCAGACCCAATCGCGACCTTTGAGAAGGAGCACGTGTAGCAGCTCTAACAGCGTGCTCAATTTGGGAAGAAAGTTACCAAAATAGTTCAGGAGCCCCAGGAAGAGAATGCAGCTCCGTCATTCTCCAAATGTGGTATCTCCAAATTTGCGGATGACACTGAGTTGGGTGGCAGTGTGAGCTGCAAGGAGGATTCTATGAGGCTGCAGAGCGACTTGGATAGGTTAGGTGAGTGGGCAAATGCATGGCAGATGAAGTATAATGTGGATAAATGTGAGGTTATCCACTTTGGTGGTAAAAACAGAGAGACAGACTATTATCTGAATGGTGACAGATTAGGAAAAGGAGAGGTGCAACGAGACCTGGGTGTCATGGTACATCAGTCATTGAAGATTGGCATGCAGGTACAGCAGGCGGTTAAGAAAGCAAATGGCATGTTGGCCTTCATAGCGAGGGGATTTGAGTACAAGGGCAGGGAGGTGTTGCTACAATTGTACAGGGCCTTGGTGAGGCCACACCTGGAGTATTGTGTACAGTTTTGGTCTCTTAACCTGAGGAAGGACATTCTTGCTATTGAGGGAGTGCAGCGAAGATTCACCAGACTGATTCCCGGGATGGCGGGACTGACCTATCAAGAAAGACTGGATCAACTGGGCTTGTATTCACTGGAGTTCAGAAGAATGAGAGGGGACCTCATAGAAACGTTTAAAATTCTGACGGGGTTAGACAGGTTAGATGCAGGAAGAATGTTCCCAATGTTGGGGAAGTCCAGAACCAGGGGACACAGTCTAAGGATAAGGGGGAAGCCATTTAGGACTGAGATGAGGAGGAATTTCTTCACCCAGAGAGTGGTGAACCTGTGGAATTCTCTACCACAGAAAGTTGTTGAGGCCAATTCACTAAATATATTCAAAAAGGAGTTAGATGAAGTCCTTACTACGAGGGGAATCAAGGGGTAGGGTGAGAAAGCAGGAATGGGGTACTGAAGTTGCATGTTCAGCCATGAACTCATTGAATGGCGGTGCAGGCTAGAAGGGCCGAATGGCCTACTCCTACACCTATTTTCTATGTTTCTATGTTTCTATGTCTTGTTGCGGGGTCTGGGTGCTCTCTGGATCGCTTCCGTTTTGGACGCAGTAGGGCCGATCCCGTCTGCTGCTACCCACCTCCCCAGGAATTCTACCTCTGGAGCTGAAAAGACGCACTTCGCCTTTTCAGTCGCAGCCCTACCCGGTCCAGTTTGCATAGCACCTCCTCCAGGTTGTGGAGGTGTTCTTCAGTATCGCGACCCGTGATGAGGATGTCGTCTTGAAAAACCGACTTGAGGAGGCTTTCCATATTCCGCTGAAAGATCACGGCGGCCGAACGAATGCCGAACGGACATCTGTTATTCTCAAACAACCCCTTGTGTGCCATGATGGTGGTCAGCTTCTTCAACTCACTCACCAGCTCTTGGGTCATGTAAGCTGAGGTCAAGTCCAATTTTGAAAAAAGTTTGCCACCAGATAGCATCGCAAAGAGGTCCTCCGCTCTCGGTAGCAGGTACTGGTCTTGGAGTGACACCCGATTGATGGTGGCCTTGTAATCACCACATATCCTGACCGACCCATCCGCCTTGAGCACCGGCATGATCGGGCTCGCCCAGTCACTGAATTCGACTGGCGAGATGATGCCTTCCCTCAGCAGGCGGTCCAATTCGCCTTCTATCTTTTCTCGCATCACATATGGCACCGCTCTGGCTTGTGGTGTACTGGTCTGGCGTCCGGGTTTATGTGAATCATTACCTTGGCCCCCATGAAAGTGCCGATGCTGGGTTGAAATAATGAGTAAAATTTGACCAGGACCTGTGAGCATGATATTCGCTCCACAGAAGAAATTGCATTGACATCGCCCCATTTCCAGTTCACGACAGCAAACCAAATCCTCCCCAGTAGTGCGGGACCGTCCCCCGGGACAATCCAGAGTGGCAACCTGTTCTCTGAATCTTTGTGGATCACGACTACCGTGGCGCTGCCGAGCACTGAATGATCTCCTTTGTATATGTCCATAGCTGTGCGTCAATCGACAATAATTTTAGCCTCCTGGCCTTGGACACCCACAACCTTTCGAACTGTTTGATACTCATCAGGGACTGGCTGGCTCCCATGTCTAGCTCCATTAATACTTGGATGCCATTGAGGAGCACTTTCATCCTTTGCGGTGGCGTCCTGGTATATGAACTGTATATGTGCTTCCAGCGATTTCCCCCAGTATTCATTTGGCCTCGTAGGGCTTACATCGGGCCCTTCCTCCTTGTACATCAACCTGGCTGCAGGCTTCCTGCACATACGCGCTAAGTGACCGCTGACGTTGCAGTTTCTGCAGGTATATTGCTGATACCTGCAAGCTCTGGCTGGGTGTTTGCCTCCACACCTCCAGCATGAGCTGGAGGCCCCGTTGTTGGAAATAAAAGGTCAATTACCAGTCGATCGTCTCTGACTGTCTCTGTAACTGTCCTTAAGCGCACCATTATAACAGGTGTTGATGGCCCCATTACTTGCCGCATTTGTCCATTGCGATGGTATGAATCGCCGTTCAGCTAGCCATTGTCTCTGTTGAATTCCCCCTTTAGGTTCGACTACATGCTCAGGCATGTCCGATTGCCCCTGCCTACTTGGAGAACTGTATCCCGTGTTAACAATGTTGACTCCCTGTCCATTTGCTGTATTTAAGCCAAGATTTTTGTCAAAATATCATTCTGGTCTCTTCCTCCCAAGATAAATGTCTGGACCACCAAAGCCGCCATTTCCAGGGTCAAGTCTTTGGTCTCAATCAGTTTCCTGAAAACCCCAGCGTGCCCAATGCCCTCAATAAAAAAATCTTGCATCATCTCCGCTCTGCATGCATCTGGGAACTTACATAGGCTCGCCAGTCGCTGGAGGTCTGCCACGAAGTCTGGAACGATTTGCCCTTCTCGCCGACGGTGCGTGTAAAACCGGTGTCTCGCCATGTGCATGCTGCTCGCCGGTTTAAGATGTTCCCTGATCGACTTACTGAGCTCTTCGAACGTCTTGTCCGCCGGCTTCTCTGGTGCTAGAAGGTCCTTCATGAGGGAGTACATTCTGGATCAACAAACAGTCAGGAGATGAGCCCTGCGTTTGTCGGCCGAATCCTGTCCCAACTATTCCTTAGTGACAAAACTTTGCTGTAGTCGCTCAATAAAATCGTCCCAATCATCACCAACACAGTACCTCTCTTCTATGCTGCTAGTGGCCATGCTCGCGTGGTTTAAATCTCAGTTTCTTGTTGCCAATGATATGTCCTTACTATGCAGTATAAATGCACACGAGGCCCATACTTGAGAGAAGGTCACTCTGTGGCCAGTTACCTTTATTAGCCAGCACTGAAGTGATGAAGGTGGTTGGAGCTTCACTTTTTATATTGAAAGTCCAGGTTAGGTGTGTCTCCCACAAGTTCACCCCCTTGTGGTCAATGTTCTCAAGGTGTACAACTTAGGTCAGCTTATACATGGGTTACAATGATAATTGAATACATGACATAGGGCCTTGGTGATACCACTCCTGCAGTATTGTGCACAGTTTTGGTCCTACCTAAAGAAGGATATGCTTGCCTTAGAGGGGGTGCAACTAAGGTTCACCAGACTGATTCCTGGGATGGGGGTGCTTGTCCTATGAAGAGAGATTGAGGAGACTAGGCGTATATTCCTTAGAGTTTAGAAGAATGAGAAGTGATCTCATTGAAATGCATAAAATTCTTACAGGGTAGATAAAAACATAAGAAATAGGAGCAGTAGTAGGCCATACGGCCCCTTGAGCTTGCTCCGCTGTTTAATACAATCATGGCTGATCTGATCATGGACTCAGGTCCACTTCCCCGCCCGCTCCCCATAACCCCTTATCGTTTAAGAAGCTGTCTATTTCTGTCATAAATTTATTCAATGTCCTAGCTTCCACAGCTCTGAGGCAGCGAATTCCAGATTTACAATCCTCAGAGAAGAAATTTCTCATCTCAGTTTTAAATGGGTGGTCCCTTATTCTAAGATTATGCCCTCTAGTTCTAGTCTCCCCTATCAGTAGGAACATCTTCTCTGCATCCACCTTGTCGAGCCCCCTCATAATCAGACGTTTCGATAAGATCACCTCTCATTCTTCTGAATTCCAATGAGTAGAGGCCCAACCTACTCAACCTTTCCTCATAAGTCAAACTCCTCATCCCTGGAATCAACCTAGTGAACCTTCTCTGAACTGCCTTCAAAACAAGTATATTCTTTTCTAAATATGGAAACCAAAACTGCACGCGGTATTCCAGGTGTGGCTTCACCAATACCCTGTACAGCTGTAACAAGACTTCCCTCCTTTTATACTCCATCCCCTTTGCAATAAAGGCCAAGATTCCATTGGCCTTCCTGATCACTTGCTGTACCTGCATACTATCCTTTTGTGTTCCATGCACAAATACCCCCAGGTCCCGCTGTACTGCAGCACTTTGCAATCTTTCTCCATTTAAATAATAACTTGCTCTTTGATTTTTTCTGCCAAAGTGCATGACCTCACACTTTCCAACATTATACTCCATCTGCCAAATTTTTGGCCACTCACTTAGCCTGTCTGTCTTTTTGCAGATTTTCTATGTCCTCCTCACACATTTCTTTTCCTCCCATCTTTGTATCATCAGCAAACTTGGCTATGTTACACTCAGTCCCTTCTTCCAAGTCATTAATATGGATTGTAAATAGTTGGGTTCCCAGCACTGTCTCTGCGGCACCCCATTCGTTACTGATTGCCAACCAGAGAATGAACCATTTATCCCGATTCTCTTTTTTCTGTTAGTTAGCCAATCCTCTATCCATGCTAATATATTACCTCCAACCCCGTGAACTTTTATCTTGTGCAGTAACCTTTTATGTGGCACCTTGTCAAGTGCCTTCTGCAAGTCCAAATACAACACATTCACTGGTTCCTCTTTATCCACCCTGTTTGTTACATCCTCAAAGAAATTTGTCAAACATGACTTCCCCTTCATAAATCCATGCTGATTCTGGCTGACCGAATTTTGCTTTTCCAAATGTCCTGTTACTGCTTCTTTAATAATGGACTCCAACATTTTCCCAACCACAGATGTTAGGCTAACTGGTGTATAGTTTCCTGCTTTTTGTCTCGTCTCCTTTTTTTAAATAGGGGTGTTACATTTGCAGTTTTCCAATCTGCTGGGACCTCCCCAGAATCCAGGGAATTTTGGCAAATTACAACCAATGCATCCACAATCCCTGCCGCTACGTCTCTTAAGACGCTAGAATGCAAGCCATCAGGTCCAGGGGATTTATCTGCCTTTAGTCCCATTATCTTACTGAGTACCACCTCCTTAATGATTGTGAGTTTGTTAAATTCCTCCTCTCCTATAGCCCCTTGACTATCCACTGTCAGAATATTGTTAGTGTCCTCTACCATAAAGACTGATACAAAATATTTGTTCAGAGTTTCTGCCATCTCCATTTTCCCCATTACTAATTCCCCGGTCTCGTCCTCTAAGGGACCAACATTTACTTCAGCTACTCTTTTCCTTTTTGTATACTGGGAGAATGTTTCCCTGGCTGGGGAGTTTGGACCTTGGGGATCTCAGTCTCAGGCTAAGACTGGCTGGCTGCTCACTGAATCATTCATGCATTCATGCTGGAGTGAAAGGATTTAGTGGTTTTAATTAATCGTGCATTTGACATGACCCTTTGAGGACCACAAGTCACATTATTATTTTGTGTGTTCCCTCCACACCATCCACAAAGTCAAAATCCAAACTGTCTAAAATACTTTGTGGTTTTGATTTATTCCAAAGCACGCATTGTATGTATAAAGAAATATTAAATAGCTCCGTACTTTCCTCCAGTACCGATTGACTAGTTTTCTCTGGGGAATCCAAAACTAGGGGCCATAAATCTAAGATAGTCACTAATAAACCAAAAATGAATTCAGGAGAAACTTCTTTACCCAGAGTACTGAGGTGTTATACCTATCAGGAAAGATTGAACAAGCTGGGCCCCTTGTCTCGAGCAAAGTGAAGACAGAGGTGGTGACCTGATGAGAGTCGTTAAGATTATGAAAGGGTTTGATAGAATAGACGTAGAGAAGATGTTTCTACTCATGGGGGAAACCAGAACTCCTCTATTTTAACCACGGAATAGTTATCAACACTCCAGAGTGAATCAATTATAAAGGGCGTGTTTCGAAAAACATTGAAGTAAACTCAAAGATAATTGGAGCTGTAACGAGGATTATGTTACTAAAGGATTTGAGCAAGAATTTGAGCACGGAATGTTGAAGCACTCCCTTTGAGTAGCACATCCCAACAGTAAAGTGTGTAATCTGGTGATCAGGAGTTAGCTGCTGTAATGATCAAACTTGGTAGCAGAGGATGCATACGTACTCGAATTCTTCACAATATCTGACTTTTGCCTTCACACAGGGAGTGATGGGGCCGCAATGAGATGTCTGTGCTCCTGTCACAGCAATTACCATCATGCCCCTCTTTGCACCAGGTTACAGGGACCTTGCCCAGCCCTGCAGTGATCATGGGTAGGGCAGCAGGAGGAGCCCTCTGGTAATGTAGCTACTGGCCATTCTTAGACGAGACTATCCCATTGTGAGACGCTTCACAGCCAAGCTCCATCCCATCCTCACCAGACGTCAATTTTTCAAGCAAGGGCCGATGGATAGAGATTGTTTGCAAAAATCCTGGCTAGCAGCTTTTTCCTCCTCCCCACTGCTCAGGGACACCTCCTACCATTACCCTAGCTGCGATCATCTAACTCCGCAGTCTGCAAATGAAACCTGGGTGCTTCCAGATCTGTACAGCCGAGTTCCACACTTGGTAAAATATTCCCACCAACCAGCAAAATGAAATGGCTGTTGAAATAGCAGTGTCCAATGGAGGTTATAATTACCGCGAAAGGGATATACAGTAACTTCAGTAGCACCTCAACTAATCTAATTAGAGACCTAATTAATGATCAAGATGCTACATCTTACGAATGGTGTACTGGATGTAATTTCTTCACACAAGGATGACTGAAGGGGCAATCACCAGAGATGTATACAATCATCATCATCATAGGCAGTCCCTGGAAATCGAGGAAGACTTGCTTTCACTCCAAAAGTGAGTTCTCAGGTGACTGTACAGTCCAATACGGGAATTACAGTCTCTGTCACAGGTGGGACAGACAGTCGTTGAAGGAAAGGGTGGGTGGGGAGTCTGGTTTGCCGCACGTCCCTTCCACTGTCTGCATTTGTTTTCTGCAGACTCGAGGTGCTCAGCACCCTCCCGGATGCTCTTCCTTCACTTAGGGCGATCTTGGGCCAGGGAATCCCATGTGCCGGTGGGGATGTTGCACTTTATCGAGGAGGCTTATAATCACAGATGCTGCCAGAGACTTGAGCACGAAAATTTAGGCTGACACTACCAGTGCAATGTTTAGGGACTGTTGCATTGTGGGAGGTGCCGTATTTTGGATGAGACGTTAAATCAAGGTCCCGTCTGCTCTCTCAGGTGGATGGGGCATAATTTCAAAGAAGAGCAGGGGAGTTATCCCCAGTGTCTTGGCCAATATTTATCCCTTAAATCAACATCACGAAGACGGATTATCTGGTCTTTATCACATTGCTGTTTGTGAGATTTTGCTGTGCGCAAATTGGCTGCTGCGTTTCCTACATTACAACAGTCACTACATTTAAAAAAAATGCACTTCATTGGCTGTAAAGCGCTTTGGGATAGCTGGTGGTCATAAAAGGCGCTATATAAATGCAAATCTTTTTTCTTTTTTGTTATGTGGAGGTGAATATGTTTGAATAATTCCATTTAAGTCTGTAGTGTATGTATTAATGTAGTTAACCTACCTCTTATTTGTTCAACGCAAATTAAATCCTCCATATGGATTAGATCCGTCATCAAATAAGGAGACGGGAAATGTAGGGGGAATGTGCCCTCGAGGATTTTGTGATTACTTCCAGCTCCCCTTTAATTTGCTTTTCTCTTCTTTTGGAAGTACTGATCCTTTCTGGGAATTGCAACCGTGGGAGCGATGGCAGTTCTCCAATTCTGGCCTCTTGCACATTCCTGATTTTCATCACTTCACCATTGGCAGCTGTGTCTTCAGCTGCCTAGGCCCTAGTAAATGATTTTGGGGGTCCTTGTACAAGAATCATAGAAATTCAACATGCAGGTACAGCAAGCAATTAGGAAGGCAAATGGTATGTTAGCCTTTATTGCAATAGTAAGAATATAGGGCTTTAATGAGAGCACACCTGGAGTACTGTGTACAGTTTTGATCCCCTTACCCAAGGATATACTTGCCTTAGAGGAAGTGCAACAAAGGTTCACTAGATTGATTCCTGGGATGAGAGGGCTGCATTATGAGGAGAGATCGAGTATATTAGACCTATATTCCCGAGAGTTTAGCAGAATGAGAGGTGATCTTATTGAAACATACAAGATTCTTAAAGGGCTTGACAGGGTAGAAGCCGAGAGGCTGTTTCCCCTGGCTGGGGAATCTAGAACTAGGGATCAGTCTCGGAATATGGAGTCGGCCATTTAGGACAGAGATGTGAAATTTCTTCACTCAGAGGGTGGTGAATCTTTAGAATTCTCTACCCCAGAGGGCTGTGGAGGCTCAGTCGTTGAATACATTCAAGACAGAGATCAATAGATTTTTGGATATTAAGGGATATGGGGCTAGTGCAGCAAAGTGGAGTTGAGGTAGAAGATCAGCCATGATCTTATTAAATGGCGGAGCAGGCTCGATGGGTTGTATGGTTTACTCCTGCTCCTATTTCTTATGTTAAGCTTTGGAATTCACTCCCTAAACCTCTCTACCTGTCTTTCCTACTTTAAGACGCTCTTTAAAACCTCTTTGACCAAGCTTTTGGTCACCTGTCCTAAAATCTTGTGGCTTGGTGTCAAATTCTGTTTGATAATGCTCCAGTGAAGTGCCTTCGGACTTTTTACTATGTAATTTGTATATTTACGACAGGCCAAATGGTTTCAGCAAAGGTGGCCATTCTATGATGTATATCTATATAAATGCAAGTTGTTGCTGCTCTTCATGAGCGCATCTAGACAGCAAATGTCGGTAGGGAAAAAGATTATAGATGAGCCTGTTCCCATCATTGCCATGTTACTCTGAGTCAGAAAGTCGTGCATTCAAGTCCCACTCCAGAGACTTGAGAACAAAATACAGCCCAGGAAAGCAGGAGAGTTCCCCCAATGTAGTAGAGCCCAATGTTTATCACTCAATCAACATCACTAAAACAGATCATCTGGTCATTATCTCATTGCTGTTTGTGGGACCTTGCTGTGCACAAATTGGCTGCCGTGTTTCCTACATTACAGCAGTGGCCACACTTCAAACGAACTTCATTGGTTGTAAAGCGCTTTGGAACGTCCTGAGGTTGTGAAAGGCACTATAGAAATGCAAATCTGTCTTTCGTCTGTTTCACCAGACATTAGAAATTTCCACTGGGGACACTGGATAGTTCTCAGGAATGACAGAACTTTCTCCACATGGGATCAAGGAGCGATAAGGCCAACTGCAGCATCCTTACTACCCTGCTAGCTAACCCAGTGATCGTAATGTGCTCCCTGGTCTGTATGGCTCAGTACCACACCGGGCTGCGCAATTGTCCACTGAGCCACCAGTGAGAGCTGCCACAGCCAGCTCCAAGCAACACAGCGCAACGACAGACAAACCAAAACTGCAAAAAGAAACAATGCTCTTCTTTCATACTATTGGCAAGTTTATTTCAGTTTAAAAGACAGACAGTAACAAGTACATTTATTCACACAAATGTCTCTGAAAGTGTGAGCCCTTGGTTTCAATAGTAATCCTATACTTAAACGGAATGAAACTGAAGCACGTTAGTACATGCCAAACACTGCGCCACTTCTTAAAATAGCATTTGTTTACAAAGCACAATTTTCCCCACCATCCAACGCAAGTTGTCAAGTTGATACAACTTATTCAGTAAATTCCCTAAAGGAAAGGTTGTTTCCATTAGGACTAACTCTCGACACCAAGTTTACAAACTCTGTCCTTCTCTGCAGCATTAAAATACTCTTGATTTGGTTATCATCTCTGCAATAAATAAACCATATTATAAAACCCAAGTCACCATGTAATATACGCCTGAACTAACCATCACCAGAATTAATCAGTTTATATAACAAGCTGATATTTCTCTCTGTGGTTGAGCGGATATGTACAGCGAGGAGTGAAAATACAATACTTTGGCATTTTTCTTTAGTTTTTCTTTTTAAAAACCTTCGCTATCAACTCGACGTTGCCAAAGTTCTACACAGAAATGCTTCAACACTTTCATTTCCTAGCCCAGCTAGAAAAAGAGAGACTAGTTCCGAACAGACTATTGGATATCGAACGTACGAGTACGGTCTTGTGTTGCATAAAGTGTAAAACTGCTAGGATTTCCACAGTGTGTAGCTTACCTTGTACAGGGAGAAATACTTGTACAACACCCGAGAATTGCTGTGTTTTTTCCCTGTTACAACAGCAATGTTTGAGAAATATATATAATATATGTATACATAAATAGGAATTATTCTCTTAAGTCAAATATATTGAGCCATATTAAACAAGTACAGTAGCTATTCACATTGTAACTCTCCCTCCCTCCCACCTTTAAAACTTTTAAAAACTCTCTTCTATCAAATACTGTTACAAATCCACTATTAAAAAAATCCTTCAGCTTTATTTAAATTTCTACGTCCTTATCTGGTGGGTTTACTATACGCTATATTCAGGCTGGGGAAGTCTTAGGTAGTTGCAAGGTTGGGGACAGAGAGATAATTTTGCTGGTGATTTATTTTCTCCCAAGCTTTTAGGCTCCCTCTATCGTCCAACCCAGGCCACTCGTTCCCAGAGTCCCTCCTTTCCTGTAGAGCTACAACAGGCCTACAGAGCAATGTGCAGGATAGTATAAGCAGACCTATACTACCCTGTAGGATGGCATAGTTCTCCCCAGGTAAAACCAGGAAAGGCTCCAAGGCCAGTCAGGATCTGAAAGCGGAAAAACAAAAGGAGGCAAGTTAACCTTTCGAAGACCCTCTGCGAGTTCCAACGAGAAGCCCCGTCTGATGCTAACTCGTCTCTTCCCTTTCAGACACTGACTGACTCGCTGTGCATTTTCAGTTACAGTTTCGGATTTTCAGCAATGGTAGTTTTCTTTTTAAAACTCGGCGCTCGCGATGGGGGTGGGGGGGAACACAGTCAATGGTACAGAGCGATCCATGAGCCACCAGCAAAAATGGTCTCCCTCCTTTAGTCCAACCACATCTTCAAATTGCACTGAGTCCTGCTGATTTATTTACTCCCAGACTGGATGTACCAAAGTGGAAGTTTGAAGATAAACAGGATTAGCACTCAAACAAGTATTAAACCTCGTTAGGCTATGCTGCCTACAGCACTGACAATGTGTTCTGCTGCCCACTAGAACAGTCCGTATTCTTGCAAACAGGGAATGTTATTACAGCAGACAGTTATCAATGGGTTCAAGAAAGTTAGCCTTCTTTCTAGCATTTGAAGGGATTGGGGATGTGGTGAGACTGCCGGGTTAATTATCAAAATGGAATCCCGCCCGTTAGGCCTAATCCTATAAAGTCTGTGTGCTTATATCTATCTCCTTCTACAGATACGGATTGGTGACTACTATATTTCCAAAATTTTTCCTTTTGAATTAAATTATTACATTATGATTTAGGAATGAAGAGAAATAGAACAATTTTCAAGTAAATTAATTAAATAAGATTGCAGGATCTCTTTCTAAGCTGACATCTAATCATTCTTTGACTTGTGCAAAGCTCATTAGAACTCACTCAAATTCTCATAACAAACCTCATTATTCTTAAAAATGGGAAGTAATCTAGTCTGAGGTGAATTCTTCAAGTAATTAGTTGGATTAATGGGGTATGATGCTTTCTGAAGGATCAACTTAGCCACAATAAGGTAGCCTCCATTCTATAAACTGGCTTCTTAACTCATCAATTCCTGGCTCTTGGAACAGATAACACTTGTGTGCAGTGTCTCAGCAATAAGTTTCCATAATGATGAAGGAGGGTTTGAAATTCACCGTTACTAGTGAGAGATATCCTATCTACCTTATAGCGAATACAAAAATAGCACGCGCCTTGGCAAAAGATTTTGAGGTATGTATAATTGAAGAGCTTGACACATTGCCCGAATAGCCCAACCCTTGTAATGTTGTCTTCTGGACTCACCACCATCCATGCTCGAGCTGCCTCACTGTCTAGATTACAAAGTTATAATAACAACACTCATTTCCTGGGGAATCTAGACAGAGAAAAAAAGTAGTACAGTAAATATTTGCTCATACTTTTTCAAAACATTACAAACATCCCATTAATTAATGCTCTGGTTTCTTTAAACAGGTGTGTAAAAAAAAAAGTACCATTCTTGGTGTGAATATTGATCTAGTCTAATATTAATAGCTGTCCCTTGATGGAGAAAAATATTCCTGATATGTATTCAGAATAGAACAAATTCATAGGCTCAATGGTCTCGTCGCAGGCTAAGCAATTGTTTCTGGGAGGTCAGTATTAACACACAATTGTTTGCAGTACATCCACTAAATGGCAGAGTGATTTGAAGCTGCAAAATCAGGGTCTTTGAGGGAATGCCAGGGATCCAGAAGGTTATCGAGCAATGGCTCGGGGATTTTGTATTGTATATATTTTTGCTGTATATTTGGTGATTCACCGGCATATTATTTTCAACCAATAAGGTTTCCTGCAGTGACAGTATTCTGACAGCTTTGTTTTCCTATGAGATTTTTTTTTGACATCAGTGGAAGTAAATTTTACATTAAAATTTGAATTTTAAAAGTTAATATTTGTCAATATTGGTGGGAGATCCCCATGAGTGTTTCAACATTTGCAGGAGGTCTCTGGCAGTGTGGCAATAGTTGTGGGAGATCCCTGGGTGGGTGTCAATAGTTACAGAGCTTCTCCCACACATAAGGAAGTGTGAAGACCTCTGTTTAAAACCCTCTTCACACTACAATTAAATGTGCAACATCATGGAATTATCTCCTCATAGAACAGGTTAAGTGAAAACTATAAGGAAATCTGACTTAAAAACATCCCGAGGGCCAGACTTGCAGTGTGAAAGACAGAATTAACTTTTATTAATTCTGAAAAAAAAATTGTATAAAACAGTGATTGTTACGTGACTGTGTATAAACAATCAGGGATGAGAAATTCCGAAACAGTCTGTACACGTAAGCAGGCAGGTTTTACATCTCGTCAACTGCTTTCCACATCAAAAGGACTCGTCCTGTACAAAAATAGACCAATATTAATCATGCAAGACATTCAACCGCTTGAAAGTTACCATTTACCCGGAGAGAATTTACTTGGAAAGGACTCGACCCAAAAAGCTGTACAAAAGCAAAACAGCACAAAAGCTACAAACGCATCATTATGTGTCGTTCCCCTGCTTGTTATCTAAAGGTGAAAAAAACGATTGGATTTATTCCGCTGCTGCTGTGATTTAATTTCACTGCACATAGGTTTTAGACTTGGACCATTACTGTGAAAGATTCCAGATGTGATTGGCACTTGTTAAACAAACCTAGAACAAAAACAAAAAATACTGCAAACGAACAGAACGTTTAAGTTAACTTTTGACAAGGTCCCACATAAGAGATTGGTGTGCTAAATCAAAGCACATGGTATTGGGGGTAATGTCCTGACGTGGATAGAGAACTGGTTGGCAGACAGGAAGCAGAGAGTTGAGATTAACGGGTCCTTTTCAGAATGGCAGGCAGTGACTAGTGGGGTGCCGCAGGGCTCAGTGCTGGGACCCCAGCTCTTTACAATATATATTAATGATTTAGATGATGGAATTGAGTGTAATATCTCCAAGTTTGCAGATGACACTAAACTGGGTGGCGGTGTGAGCTGTGAGGAGGACGCCAAGAGGCTGCAGGGTGATTTACACAAGAACGTAAGAATTAGGAACAGGAGTAGCCCATCTAGGCCCTCGAGCCTGCTCCGCCATTCAACAAAATCATGGCTGATCTTGCCGTGGACTCAGCTCCACTTACCCGCCCGCTCCCCATAACCCTTAATTCCCTTATTGGTTAAAAATCTAAAAATTTGGACAGGTTAGGTGAGTGGGAAAATACATGGCAGATGCAGTATAATGTGGATAAATGTGAGGTTATCCATTTTGGGGGCAAAAACACGAAGGCAGAATATTATCTAAATGGCGGCAGATTCGGAAAAGGGGAGGTGCAGCGAGACCTGGGTGTCATGGTTCATCAGTCATTGAAAGTTGGCATGCAGGTACAGCAGGCGGTGAAGGCGGCAAATGGTATGTTGGCCTTAATAGCTAGGGGATTTGAGTATAGGAGCAGGGAGGTCATACTGCAGTTATACAGGGCCTTGGTGAGGCCTCACCTGGAATATTGTGTTCAGTTTTGGTCTCCTAATCTGAGGAAGGACGTTCTTGCTATTGAGGGAGTGCAGCGAAGGTTCACCAGACTGATTCCAGGGATGGCTGGACTGACATACGAGGAGAGACTGGATCAATTGGGCCTTTATACACTGGAGTTTAGAAGGATGAGAGGGGATCTCATAGAAACGTATAAGATTCTGACGGGACTGGACAGGTTAGATGCGGGAAGAATGTTCCCATGTTGGGGAAGTCCAGAACCAGGGGACACAGTCTTAGGATAAGGGGCAGGCCATTTAGGACTGAGATGAGGAAAAACTTCTTCACTCAGAGTTGTTAACCTGTGGAATTCCCTGCTTAGAGAGTTGTTGATGCTAGTTCATTGGATATATTTAAGAGGGAGTTAGATATGGCCCTTGCGGCTAAAGGGATTAAGGGGTATGGAGAGAAAGCAGGAAAAGGGTACTGAAGGAATGATCAGCCATGATCTTATTGAATGGTGGTACAGGCTAGAAGGGCCGGATGGCCTACTCCTGCACCTATTTTCTATGTTTCGGCTGTAATCTTTTGTCAGAATACCTGAAACTTGAACTTTTCTGTTCCCTCCACTGATGCTGTCTTTTTCCTGGTTTTGTTAAGAGATTGCCAGCATTTGCAGCTACAAATTTAGATTCGTTCCAATCTGCCGACACAAAAATAAATAAAACTTAACATTTCAGCTGCGCTATGGCTGGATTGCCAACTGAAACTGCGCAAAATGTGCTAAAGGGGCCCCTATCTGCATATTAAAAGAGCCTGCTGCCTGAAACAGGACAGTGTAAACAGGCCGTAAGCAATGTTCCCTTTAAGCTGCGTGGTAGTGCTCGGCTGCTCCCGTGTAGCCGGCTCACTGGCTTTTAAATAGGAGAAACCGCGCGTGTGTGGTATTTTAAAGGGACCGCTCACCCAAAAAATTAAGGGGAGCATTGGCAGTAGCCAATATCCGGCCATTACCGCCTAGTCTACACCAGCTGGCCCGAGTAAAAAAGGATTCATTAGCACCCTGATACTGAGCACCCGGTGTTTATTGTGTGAAGAACCATAACACAGTTTCTAATCCACTAGGAATCTTTCACCCATTAAATAGCTCACTCCATGGTGGGATTTCTTTAGTCACTCCATGATGCGATATTCTCTCTGCATTTCATGGCTCATGTTGGGTCTCTGCAGAGAGGTGCATCTTCACTGTCAGTCTGGTTTACAAAGCTCCACCTTGAACTGCAGTGAAGCTGGCTTGCAGAATCAGTCCAGTTTGAGCAGAAAATGTCAACCTGCGCATACTGATGATGATCTAGACACTGACACGTGCTGTGGATAGCAGATCATCATCGACGAAGCACAGCAGGAAAAAGTCAACCAGAAATCTTTCCATTAGCGAAGAAGAAATTCAGGGGAAGCTTCTTTACCGGGGGAGTGGTTAGAATGTGAAATTTGCTACCACAAGGAGTAGTTGAGGCGAATAGCATTCAAGGGGAAGCTAGACAAGCACATGAAGGAGAAAGGAATAGAAGGATATGGTAAGATGAAGTAGAGTAGGAGAAAGTTCGAGTGGAGTATAAACACTGGCACGGACTAGGTGGGCCAAATGGCCTGTTTCGGTGCTGTAAATTCTATGCAGCTCTTATGTAAATTAAATTCCTATGTTATTTTAGCAGAGGTGTCAACCCATCAAATGTAACATATTTGTATGCTAATATTGTGCAGTGTCGCTTCAACCCACATGGGTTTTAATACAACTGAGGCACCATGCCAATATCAGCAATACGTCAATATATTCATTGCACTAACACACTTTTATTGCTGAAGGTAAAAAAAAAGTCACCAGAAATGAGCCAACAAGAGAAGGTGGTCAGTTTTATGTATCATATAGCCCTGGCACTTGAGGCAGTGATCATACCATTATTCCAAAGAGACTTCTGACAACTATATTATAATTTTATGAAATAAATGCATTAATTAGTTCCCAAAGTGCCTCCAGGATGTCACTAAGTTTGCATGGCTAGTTTTCACCCCCTTTTCCTGTGGATTTGTAGAGTGATAGCGAACCCGTTGTTTGTTTTGCCATGAAGCAGTGACACTTCTCATCTAACAGTCCCCCTAATTTCCAGCTCCGATAGGGAAGCCTGCAGGGATTAAGCATCAGTTGCCAAAAAAACCAATAAAAAGTTTTATGAAAACCATATAATCTGCACCACTTTAAAAATAATCACAACAGGTTGAGGTACCTCCAATCAGATGTCATCGTTTGACACTAGAAAACGTTCTTACGCAAACACTTAACGCGGCAGTACTGAATTGCTCTCCGAGCTGGTGCCAACCCATTTAAAAAAAGCCGGGTTAGAGCCTGCATTAAAACAGCAGAGAGAGAAACTCGGCGTCAGTGTGCTCACTTGATACCGGGAATATTCCCACTGGAGCAGAGAAGGCCAAGTTGAGATTTAATTAGAAGTGTTTAAAATTACAAAGGGTTTTGATAGGGTCAATAGGGAAAGACAATTTCCTCTGATGGGGAATCAGTGACAAGGGGCCATCAATGTAAAATAATCACTGAGTCAGTGAGGAGAGGGGTTAGGAGAAATGTCTTTATGCTGAGGGTTGGTGGAGCATGGAAATGGAGTGGTTCAGGCAGAGGCCATTGCACCTTTTAAGGGAAAAGTGAATAAATATTTCAAGCAGGAAGATACAGGGCTCGAGGAAAGGGCGGGTGGCAGGGTATGGATTACTCTTATCATCATAGACAGTCCCTCGGAATCGGGGAAGACTTGCTTCCACTCCTTTAAGTGAGTTCTTTGGTGACTGAACAGTCCGATACGAGAGCCACAGGACTCTGTCACAGGTGGGACAGACATTCGTCGAGGGAAGGGGTGGGTGGGACTGGTTTGCCGCGCGCTCCTTCCGCTGTCTGCGCTTGACCTCTTCACGCTCTCGGCGTTGAGATTCGAATAGCTCACGCCCTCGCGGATGCACTTTCTCCACCCAGGGCGGTCTTGGACCAGGGACTCCCAGATGTCAGTGGTGATGTTGCACTTTATCGGGGAGGCTTTGAGGGTGTCCTTGTAACGTTTTCTCTGCCCACCTTTGGCTCGTTTGCTGTGAAGGAGTTCCGCATAGAGCATTTGCTTAGGGAGTCTCGTGTCTGGCATGCGAACTATGTGGCCTGCCCAGTGAAGCTGATCGAGTGTGGTCAGTGCTTCAATGCTGGGGATGCTAGCAAGTGCCAGCACAAGCATGATGGGCTTCTTCCTGTGCTGTCAACTTTCTATGGTTACATGGATTTGCACAAGAATTGCATCAATTGGAATTTCTACGCTTTAGTTATGTTTGCTGCAGATGTTATTTTATTCCTTTCGACAAGAACCATGAACACTTTGATTTATTTATTTTTACAGCAAAAATGCCCCAAAGAAAAAAATGTATGTCATTTTCCTGTAATTGTAAATAAAGCAAAATCCTCATATGAGGCATGCGCCCCTTGGACGATATTTAAATGATCTGCAACACTGTTTATTGAAACTTTTTTGTTGTAAATGTATAAATATTAAATTGCATCAGTTTCATAGCACATTTGTCGTGGGACAATTCTTCCCACCGCACAAAATAAAACCACAATTAAATTCTCTTTAAAAAATGCAATTTGCCAACCTCCTTTCAGGAGTTGCCATTAAAACAAGTTGGCTTTAAAGTTCTAAAAAGTCTTAAAAGCTTTCACTGACTCACCTGAATGAAGCTACCAACTTTTAAAAGTTAGTACAAGTTGCTAGAAAGTTGCAATAAACTCTTCAGTGTTTGAATTATTATTCCCTCATTAAAATTCTTTAAATACCTAATAAATATAGCAATGTGGCAATGCCCTGCAACAAAGATATTCAGATTTCAATGTAAGTTGTCTGTAAAAGTCTGTATTACACAGGGTTAAAAACTGTATGCAAAAGCACATATGTTCAGTATAATCTGTTGTTATCCATGCGTGACTTCCTCAATAGTATAAATCTGAAAGGAGAAAAAGCTTTGTATTGTTCCGCAGTGTGACAAGTGCACAACTCTGAAGAAGTGTGATTTCAAACCGCACGTTTCACCCAGACTGAAGCAAGATCTGCAGTTCTTTCAAACTATCAGCTGCATTTAACCCGGATGCGAAAAAGAATCAACACCTCAACCTGCTCAGTAGCTTAAGTTAATTTGTACAAAGTCCCATTGGAGACGTTGAATTCATGACAAAAATAGCTTTTAGAAGAGATTGTAGAATTCAGCCTGAACTGTGCACCAAACATTCAGAAATCCAGTGATCGACACCCACTTCTCCACATTACAGCACCTTGCACACATTCAATACAAAGGTTTAGAGTTCCTATTTACTAAGCAAATCCCTTCGCTGAGCAAGCCTCATGAAGATCATGAACGAAAAAACAAGCTCAGTATTACAAGGCATTTAAAATGGAACTTCCTCTCCCCAGATACTGTCTGGTATTACAGGATTAACATCTACACAATATAGAAATATATTGCTCTGCAGTGCAACGTGCCCAGCACCATGTAATTCTGCAGAGAATGCAATCACAATGGTCCAGAAATTCCTGGAAAGTTTCAGTGCGGCTGCGACAAGAGTGGCATTGCATTTTTTCTGAGGAAATTTGCATGTAACCCATTCCAACCAGTTTTACATTGGAACATCATCATGCATGAATTTCCTCGATCATCGCTCGCTCTTCCCAGATACGTCTGCCGGAACACTTTGCCTCTCATTTACAGAGATCCGTCCCCTGAAGCTAGATGAATAATGCGCTGGCGTAGATTCACACCCCAAAATGTAGGCGCCGCAAACTTGAAATCAGCCGTTACTGGCGTAACTTATGGAGTTAGATAGCGATTTTCTTCGCCATTTTGTTACCGAGACCTGCATTATAGTTGAGCAAATTGCAGTCATTCTCCACGCACACAAAACTTTCAGCCTCACGCCCCACCCGCATACGTTCAGAAGGTTCAAGCAGGTGGAATGACCTTCCCGATGGGCATAGTCCTGTCCTGCATAATAATGGCAGAGGAGGAGGAGTAGAGGCAGGAGGTTCCGACAGTGAACAGCAGCTCCCTTGCTTGTGCACCTACAATTGGCGCTACATTTGCGCTTGTTTTACCCCAGTTGTAGAGCAAATTAACTCTGTAGGAAATTTCGGCACAAGTTTCCCGTCGGCAACATTAGTGCGGAAACCGCCGTGAAGTTTGGGGTCATGTCTGCATAAATGCGATCCAGGAAATTCGGGACCAATTATGTTAGCAGTCTCCAGCTCCAACTCCGAGCCAGATCTGGCATTCAATGCTCCTCTAGCCCTCAACTGAAAGATTTAAAACAAATAAAAAGGCTTGGATTTCTATAGCGTCTCTCACGACCATCGGACGTCTCAAAGCGCTTTACAGCCAATGAAATACTTTTGAAGTGTAGTTACTGTTGTAATGTGGGAAACTTGGCAGGCAGCCAAAATGCATGTAGTCGCCAATCAATCAACAGAAGCAACAAGATTTGTGCTTTTTTTTAAAAACAAAAAGACAACTATTGGGCAAGATCACACTGATATAAAAAGATGCTTGGCCCATTATTTGGTCAAAAGGTTGTTGATTATAAAGATCAAGTTTTCTTTTCTGAAAGAAAGCTTCAAAGTTTCCTATTCACAAAAGTAGTCAGAGCCAACTGGCTTTCAAAAACTCACGTATGCCAAGACAATTTATAAATCTTTTTACATTCCCTGCATCTTTACGACTGACAAAGGAAACTCTTTTACCTTGAGTAATAAAAGCAGACAGTGCTGGAAACACCCAGCACGCAGACAGAATCTGTTGAGAGAGTAACATAAGGTTAACGTTTCAGATCGCCCGATGGGTCACCGACCCCAAATGTTTTCTCTCTCCACAGAAACTACCGGACCCGCTGAGCTTTTCTCGCACGTGCTGTTTATATTTCAGATTTCCAGCAGCTGCAGCATTTTGCCTTTCCTCCCCTTTACGTTCAGTACTTGGTCACAGGGTGTAAAATCTGCCAACGGACGAACTCAAAAACGGGAAACCGAAACTTAACTAAAAGCCAGTCCTTTCCTGCGTTTGACAAATTCAGCGAGTTTTTGAAGGCGCGTTACCCTCTGCCACATAGGAGCAACAATATCCACCAGCAAACCTCTGCAGGCCAGGCAGAGTCACTTTCTTGCTAGTCCCTTGGATTCCTGTGGGTCACCTTTATCACGATGTTTCATTAACATCAGCAGCCTCGCAAAAAAAAAACTTCTCCATTCCACCCAACCGGAACCCGCACTTCTTGTCAGAGTCTCTGCAACAGGGAGTAAACATCGCGCAGAGCTACACAATCTGGATATCTTGCATTCATTGTATTAATCTGCGCCACTCAGCTACCTAACTACCGGTCACTCAAAAAACACAACTGCAAAGAAAATCATCAAAGATGTCAAAGTGTTGGCGGTGACGCAGTACTAGTTAAATTAATAGTTGCAACACAATTCTTTAAACTTGTACTCACAGGTTTGCTACACGCTTACCAACCATGCAAAAAAATAAACAGACTACATGCCAAAGAATGCATAAATAACAAAGCACGTGGCATAGGGAGCACACATTACTATCAATTAGCTTTTGTTTCAATATATAAGCAAATTCCCCACATGGCCCCCTAAAAATAGAACATATAAATTAAGGAACGTCTTAAGACTCAGATTTCCCATATGGGCCACTTACGTCATGCTTCACTTAAAATAAAATAATCCTGCAGAAGTCAGAATTGATGACACTCAGAAATGGGTACATTTTCAGGGGGAATATTCTCCCCCATTTGGAATACGGATTTCCTTATCAGACGCTACCCCTGCATCACCAGGAAGCAGTCACCACCCAATGGAACGGGCAGACAATGTGCTCCGTTGGCCTCTATTACTTGGAGCAAATCTATCACCGAGAACAGCGGCTGTGAGCGATTCCTACATGCCGCCGCACTGGAGCAGGACCACGGCGGAATACAAAACAAGCATCTGAAATATGTCAAAACAAAACGGCGACGGTTATAAAGCCGCGCAGTGTAGGTGATTAACACGAGAAATCTGAGCCGACTGTTCATCTCTGTTGCATATGTTATGTCCATCGTAGCTCGGTTTGTACGGTGATTTTCTTATGTTTGATACAGTCTTTTAGACAAAGGTAACACACCCAGCACAGCGCTTTCATCTTACTTCGTACCTGGTAGGACCTGCAGGACAGAAATATGTACGAATGTTCTTTGAAAAGTGCACCCGATAGCGTTTGTGTACTACAGCCATTCTTTCACACTTAAAAAAAGGCACAGAAAACTAAAAGCCCATTGAGTGCCAGATTGTGGAGTTTTATTTTCCCCAGAATATATATTTTTTTAAATTGGTTAATCGGTCCTTTTTAAAAAAAAATCCTTTTCCAATAGCCAGAATATTACATAGAAATTACAGCACAGAAACAGGCAATTCAGCCCAATTGGTCCATTCCGGTGATTATACGCCATACAAGCCTCCTCCTACCCTACTTCATCTAACCCCATTCTGCTATTCCTTTCTCCCTTATGTGTTTATCTAGCTTCCCCTTAAATGCATCTATGCTATTCGGCTCAACCATTCCCTGTGGTAGAGTTCCACACTCTGAGTAAAGAAGTTTCTCCTGAATTCCTTATTGGATTATTAGTGACTATCTTATATTTATGGCTCCTAATTTTGGATATATAATATATACATATATTATAGATATATATAATATACACACTATATAGAGATAGATAGATATAGAGAGAGATAGAGATATATATAATATATATAGATAGATATATAGAGATATAGATATAATAGATATATATATATAAAAATATATAGACATATATAGATATATATATATATATATTTAAAAAAAAATATATATATATAAAAGATACATATATATATATGAGAGAGAGAGAGATATATATATCTGAGAGAGAGAGAGAGAAGAGAGAGAGAGAGCGCGAGCGCGAGATATAGTGTGTATATTATACACACACACATACATATATACACAATGTGTGTTTTGGAATAAATTTAAACCACAAAATAATTTACACATTTTGGAGGGGGACACAAAAAAATGCAACTTGTGGTCCTCAAAGGATCATGTCAAGTGCACAATAAAAGATACAAGCGTGACTTTTTTTTTAAATTGTGAAAGAGGGACTGTAGCAGCTTAATCGGAGAACTGAAAGATACTGTCAGGGTTCCTGCTGTCTGCTGGGTTGGGCTGTAGCTCCTTGGTTGGTGTGGTTTTGCTGTGGGACTGAGAGGAGGAGGAGTGGGAACTTTCACTGGAGCTGCTCCGCGTCTCGGTGCTGGTGCTGGTCTTCTTCATCTTGCGTCTTTTCGCCAGCGGCGCCTTGTCCACGTTCTGAAGGCAAAAGCCTTCCCTCTTGCACTTGTTGAAGGCCTGGGCAGAGGTCAAATATAGGGAGAGAAAAAAACAAATGGACAGAATTCATTTCATCAGCCACGTCATAAACAAGCACAACAACAACGTGCATTTATATAGCGCCTTCAACACAGTAATACATCCCAAGGCACTTCACAGGAGCATTATCAGACAAAATGTGGACACCGAGGCACATGAAGAGCTACTAGGACGTGACCAGAAGCTTAGTCAAAGAGGCTGGTTTTAAAGGAGGAGAGAGGAGTAGAGAGGTTTAGGGAGGGAACTCCAGTTCTTTGGGCCTCGGCAGCTGAAAGCACGGCTGCTAATGGAGGTCCGAAGGAAACTGTAGATGCGCAAGCAGCCAGAATTGGAGGAACGTGGGAGTTCTTGGAGGGTTGTAGGGCTGGAGGAGGTTACAGAAATAGGGAGGGGGTGAGGCCATGGAGGGATTTGAACACAAAGATGAGAATTATAAAATCAAGACGTTGTTGGACCAGGAGCCAATGTAGGTCAGCCAGCACAGGCTCCCTGCTTAAACCTGGTTTCAGCAATGCCCGCAGCAGCACCAAGCAGGCTCAGTCAATTCCTGTATTCCACTCCAGAGACTGGAGGACATAATCTAGGCTGACACTCCCAGTGCAGTGGGAGGTGCCGTTTTTCGGATGAGACATTAAACCGAGGCCCCGTCTGCTCTCAGATGGATGTAAAAGAACCTATAGCACTATTTCGAAGAAGACAGATGAGTTATCCTGGCCAGTATTTATCCCTCAATCAACATAACAAGTAGGGAAGTCTTGCTACAACTGTACAGGGCGTTGGTGAGACCATATTTGGAGCACTGCGTACAGTTTTGGTCTCTTTATTTAAGGAGGGATATACTTGCATTGGAGGCAGCTCAGAGAAGGTTCATATTATGTATGTAAACATTCTAACTGTGTAAGACTTGCCACCTGAGGGCGCACCTGTTGGAGGCCCAAGGGTCACCTGTACACCTCATGCAAGCGAGTATAAAAGGTTGTCTGTCATGCTGCTTTCGCACTCTGGAGTTTTATTAAAGAGACTGTCACATCAGTTTAAGCTTACAGTACTCAGTCTTGTGGAGTTATTCTAAACATAACAGTTCACCAGGTTGATTCCGGAGATGAAGAGGTTGTCTTATGAAGAAAGGTTGAGCCTATACTCATTGGAGTTTAGAAGAATGAGAGGTGATCTTATTGAAACGTATAAGATTCTGAGGGGGCTTGACAGGGTAGATGCAGAGAGGATGTTTCCCCCTTGTGAGGGAATCTAGAACTACGGGTCGCACATTTAAAAACAGAGATGAAGAGGAATTTCTTCTCTCAGAGGGTCGTGAATCTTTGAAATTCTCTGCCCGAAAGAGCTGTGGAGGCTGGGTCATTGAATATATTTAAGGTGGAGATAGACAGATTTTTGATCGATAAGGAAATGAAGGATTATAGGGAGCGTACAGGAAAGTGGAGTTGAGGCCAAGATCAGATCAGCCATGATCTTATTGAATGGCAGAGCAGGATCGAGGGGCCAATAGCCTACTCCTGCTCCTATTTCTTATGTTCTTATAACAAAAACAGATTATCTGGTCATTTATTACATTGTTGTTTATGGGAACTTGCTGTGTGCAAATTGACTGCTGTGTTTCCTACATTAAAACAGTGACTAACTTCAAAAAGTACTTCATTGGCTGTAAGGCGCTTTGGGGCATCCTGAGGTTGTGAAAGGCGCTACAAAAATGCAAATCTTTTTCTTTTTTTCCTTCCCAGGGTCCCGAACTGAGCTTTCTTTCTTTAAAGGCACCATATAAATGCAGGTTGTCGTGGACAAACAACAATCACAATTAAAGGGAAAACAGAATGAGTTTCCTTACGTGAAAGGTTGCCTTGACATACGTGTGGACAGAAACACCCGATGAACCAAGAATGTCTGGAGTCATAAGTGGGTTGGATGATAATTGACTGCTATCCTGAAGCCATTCATTGAAACGTAGGCTCGACATCTTAATCCGTTTATTTGGATCAACGGTTAGGAGTCCTACAAGTGAAAAATGCGAAGTATTACAAGCAAATCGCTGCAGATATTTTACCATCTAGTTTTACAGGTCTTCGGTCACCACAACTCCACCCTTTCCCCAGTGGTATTCCTCGGATAATCTTCCTCAGATGCAGGTTTCTTGCATGAGATAGAGAGAAATTGTGACTGCTGGAAATCTGAAATAAACACACAAAATACTGGCAAGACACAACAGGTCTCAATCAGCATCTGGGGAACGGCAGGGTTAGTGTTTGGAGTACAGACCCTGTGCCTTCTCTCCTTTCAGATGCTGGTTATTCACAACCTTTGAAGATTTGAATGAATACTAAAAGATCCTGTTTGGCCACAAACATTGCAAGTGATTCCATTCCTTAAACTACAGCTCTTCGTAAAAAGACAGGAAAAATGGCCAAATTTAAACACTTAACCTAACCTCGTCCAGTCAAATAGGTCAGGTTGAGAATTCTGTTTCACCTATCCTTCAAAAAAAAACTTTTAAAACTATTTTCTCTTCCTCCCTACATCCCCACCCAAGAAAGCATTTCCACACACTGAGGTATGATTGCACGAGAACCCGATCTGTCCTCCTGTCAGATCAGGTCCCCTTTATAGCTCGGAGAAGGGGAGCTCTGCTGACATCATCCACGAGGAGGCACTCAGAGTGGCTCCCTTCACTAAAATGTGACTATTGTAACCTCACTGGCGGCTGGGGGTGAAGGAAAAGCACGTAGCATTGAAGAGTGGGGAGGCACTGGGGCTCGGGTCGACTAGGATCAGGAGTTCTGGTCTTTTGACGCAATAACCATGCTTCTTTATTCTCACTGCGTGTTTCGCCTCAGTGACATTTCATCAAATGAATTAGGCTGAAGTTCCAAGAGTGGTTCAGTTTACCATTGCCATGTTTATATTAAAAATGAAAGGTCAGAATCCAACTTCAACAGTGGCTGAAGCAGTGAGGGGGAGGGATGCAGGATGCTACAACTGGCCCTGGGAGGGAAAATCCAGTCACTGCCTATTACCTTGTATCAATTCCTTGGCCTCTTGCGAGACATTTCTCCAGGCTTCCCCTTCGAAAGAGAAGTCCCCTTGTTTTATTTTCCTCATGATTTCTTCTGCGCTGGTGGAAGTCAATGTCTTTTCCTCACACTGGAATGGAACTTTCCCCGATAACATGGTATACTGCCGGATGGAACAAGTCAGAAATGAAAACGAGCAGAGTTTAAAAAGCCCCTTTGTGTTCCCTTGTACCAGTTTCAACACTCCTCTGTGATTGACTGCATAGCTGAAGCTGGTCTAGCAATTTAATTATTTGGAACTGCCACAAAGAATTTGTGATGGGACTGAGAAGGGGTGAAGGTCTGGTAGATCTGGGTTACACTCCAAATTCCCCTCTCCAGCCTCAGGAATTTCAGGGCCCAATTTTTTTTTAAGCCAAGTAGTAAATCAACTTTCAAGAAGTGACTGTACAATATTATACAGAGTTCTGATGAAGTAAATAGTGAAAAACTATTCCCACTGCTCGTGCGCTGGCAACGTGAGAGCATAAATATAAAATCAAGAGAGAAAATGGTGGAAATACTCAGCAGGTAAGGTAGCATCGGTGGAGAGAGAAACAGTTATTGTTTCAGGTCGATGATCTTTTGTCAGATCTGGAAAAAGTTGAGATATTACAGGTTTTAAGCAAATTTAAGATTATTACAAAAAAATGAAGGGAGAGTTGAGAGAATTGTTTTTACACAGAGGATTACTGAGACATGGAATGCCCTACCACAAACTGGTGGGTGCAAAATCCAGAATAGATTTTAAAAGGAAAGGACAGGGGAAAAGGGAGTAAGTGGATAACTCGATCAGAGAGCTAGCACAGACGCGATGGGCTGAAGGGCCTCCTCACGATTCGATGTTTCTGATCGGGAATGGGTTGTAAAGAGAAGAATGATCAACTTGCACTGGGGCTGCCCTGGGATATCGACCTCTACTGCTCCAACTTACCAGGATGACACCCAAACTCCACAGATCGCAGGATTCATCATAACCATCATCCTTCAGTAGCTCGGGAGCCGCGTAATGTAGCGTAAAGCACGGAGTCTTCAATGGTTGATTATCGGGAGGTTTCAATCGCGCAAACCCAAAATCTATGACTTTAATTTCCATGCTGTCACTATCATCAGCGTACAACAAGTTCTACAGAATAAGGGGCCGGGGATGAGGGAGAAAATGGAAACAGGGCTATTAATACATTTCATCACCCAATAGCTACAAAATGTTCTGTGAAACATTGAACCATGATAACCTTTTTATAGCATGTTCCTGCAAAATGTAGCATTCTTTTATTAGATTATTTGCAAATGAGGATTAATTTTTGTCTTCCTAAAAGCTGACACAGCAAACTAAAAATACCAATTATACAGTGGTTTCTGATTCAAAATCAAATTACAAGTACCTGCTCACCTAAGAGAACGAAATGTAAATGGATAAATGAGATTAGTTTGAAGTGATGTGATTCATACCCCATTTACGCTCTCAGCATGAACATGATCATTTTAATTTATTGGAGCGAATGGCCAACGGGAGCTGAATATTACCAATTATTTAGCATCGTCCATCTCGTCACATTGCATTTCTTAATGCTTCAGCATACAGCATGCCCCCCCACCATAGCTTAAGCTATGTATTTTACAGCAGACTGTACACCCACACACAAAATCTACTGGGAAGCTCGCTTGAGAGCTCCACTCACAATTTTCGGCTGAAGCAGGGACCACCCCACCCACCCCCACTTTAACTGACAAAGGGGCCATGCCCGAAAGCTTAAGCTAATAGTGCTTTCTGATACCGGGTGGCTTGTTGGATTATTAATAACTGTCACTTCTTAGTACAATTCACAACGAGAAGTATTGTTTTATCAATGCTGGAGGGTGGTCATTGTGTAGCCGGATCACAATTTTCTTGTACATGGTGAAGATCTTTGAAAAGGCTCTGATAAAACATGCAGTATTGGTATTGACACATGCGGTAAAAATGCACAAGACATATAACAATGTATGACTGAACCCATTCAAGAGAGGAATATGAAGAAGTGCTAAAGCTAACGCTTTGAGGGAGAGTCTGATTCGGTCACTTAAAAGAACAAAAATTGGGAAGACTCCTCTCAATCGAGTAATATGATTGGGCAATTTATCTAAACACAACACCAGTGGTATTTAACAGCAGAAAAAAAGTGCACATCACTGGCACAACAATGTCAAGACATGCAGTGAAGCAGTACAATATGGGTCAGAGATATTTTACTTAAATGTTGCCTTCACCTGGCAAAATTGGAGCCCTTGACCTGTTGATGATCAGGCTCCACTTGTGTGCAGGGCATGTAAAAAAAAAACTGAAAGGGGTTTAAGTTCAGTTCTGAGTTCTTCTCACTGGCTCCCCTCCAAATTAGAAAACGAACAGTGGCTACATGTGACCCATTGTAAGAAGACAGGACCACTGCGGCAGTGGGCCAACATTGGGGAGCAGTATACAGAGCTAAGGTAAGGTACAACCACTTGAAACTGAGCACCAAAGTAAACGGACTGCCTGAAAAATCTTTTGTCCCCATAAACGGTAAATTATTGTGTGCGAGTGAGAGAAAGAGAACGAGGGAGTGCGCAAGAGAGGGAGAAGTGCGACTGAAAGTGCGAAAGAGGGAGAGAAAGCAAGAGAGATAGGTGTTAAATTTAGGACTGATTTAACTTTAGTCCAGGTGAGGTGTAAAATGGCTCATACGGAAAAAGCTACAGAAACATCTACGGGGCGAAATTGCCCTTTTTTATAGCCACATTAGCACCTCCAGGGTCGCAAGGGCGATGACGTCTCGTCGTGCGCACCGACTCTCACTGCCCCGACCCCTTTACGCCCCGTGGGTGGCAAGGATAGCGCTAGCCGATGTCAGCGCCAGCTTTGCGGGTTTAAAAGCTGGCTGACAGCCCCTTAAAGCGGAGGCCATTTGCGCTGTGGGCCGCCATATTTTTCTGTTGGCCCCTCGCCTCGACCGGGCTGCCATCCTGCAGCCTAGCATTCCATTTTGGGTGCAGGGCTGTCTGCCCTGGTCGAGGGCATTCCTGTGGCAGTTGCCAAAGGGACTGCAGCGTGTGCAGCGGCCCTCCGCTTTAATTGAAGGGGATTCAGCGCGACGCGGGCTGAATCACATCCACCCGCTTCCACACTTCCAATAGCGTCACGGAAATTCCGGGTCACTTATCTATACTTGGCACCAGGCGATAAAATTTCATATATTTCGAATTATGCACCCCAAATGGGGTGCGGGGCAATTTCGCTCCCCTGTGAAAAACACAGAATATTAGTGGTGGTACTCAACAAACCCATCAAAATTTCCTAAAATCTGAAAGAAATCTCAATGAGGAAGGATATTTGCAAAGTGAACAATTTCAGCTGCGTTGCGCGACACATTTTCTGTCTTTCGTTTCACTCCCTTTTATTTTCCTAGTGTCACCCTTTATTCCCCTGGCACCAGCAGCTCTCCAGTATCTTGCTCAGATGCCCAATCATTTAGGACTGAGATGAGGAGGAATGTCTTCACTCAGAGGGTGGTGAACCTGTGGAATTCTCTACCCCAGAAGGCTGTGGAGGCCAAGTCACTGAATATATTTAAGAGGGAGATAGATAGATTCCTAGAAACAAAAGGCATCAAGGGGTATGAGGAAAAAGTGGGAATATGATGTTGAGATAGAGGATGATCATATTGAATGGCGGTGCAGACTCGAATGGCCTACTACTGCTCCTATTTTCTGTGTTTCTATGTTTCCAGATAGTGAGTGCTGGCAGGCTCTCCAATCATTACTTTTTAAAGTAATTGGTAGAAGGATTAGAGGGGAGTTGAGGAGAGGGTGGTGGTGGTTTGGAACTCACTGCCTGAAAGGATGGTAGAGGCAGGAAGCTTGATCGTATTTAAAAAGTACTTGGATATGCACTTGAAGTGCAGTAACCTACAGGGCTACAAGATCAAGAGCTGGAAAGTGGGTTAGGCTGGATAACTTTTTTTTGGCCGGCACAGACACGATGGGCTGAATGGCTTCCTTCTGTGCTGTAAATTTCCATGATTCTATGAAGGGTGTCACAACCAATTTTGATCACTTTCTCCTCCAATGTCCACATATAATTGTTACCAAGGACCATTGGACAGTGCGCAGGAATAGAAAACATGGTTGAATTTTATCCCTCGCTAGCCCTGAAGCAGAGGCCAACATCACCTCCCAGTTAACTCAATGAAACCTGTGACCTTCTGGTCTGTATGGTTTAGTATTACCTCAGACACCTTTCTGAATTGAAGAAAAGTGTATACGTGACAGGCAGGAAAGAATATTGAAGCATTCAAACAAATTTATTTAATTTAAACAAAATTAAATTAGTTATTAAAAGAATTACAAACTTCTAATTTTATATTATATCAAAGATAAATAAAAGGTAAAGAGAAAAGTACTTTCATTCATAGAGCACCTTATCGCATTAATACGTCTCAAATTGTTTCACACAAAAATTATTTTGAAGTGCAGTTACTGTTATGTAGGCAAATGTCGACAGCCACTTGCCAGTACAGTACAGACATAGAATCTGACAGCCTACAAGGAGGCCATTTGGCCCATCATGCCTGTGCATGAGCGATCCAATTAGTCCCACTCTCCTGCACTTCTCATATCCCTGCAAATTTAGATTTTAAGTACAAATCCCTTTTGAAAGTTACCATTGAATCTGCTTCCACCACCCTTTCAGGCAGTGCGTTCCAGATCGTAACAGCTCAAATGTGAATGTAAAAAAAATTCTCACCCACTACATGCAGTACTTTACACTTGTCTGCACTATATTTCATCTGTCCTAATTCTGTCTATTAACATATTTTGTCCAACTCAATCTAGAGCTTCTGAGCTGCCTCCTCCGGTTTCACTGCCCATTCTAGTCCAGTATCACCTACTAATCCAAGCAATTAGTTTCTGAATCCAAGTCAGTGACGTAAATTAGAAACAATAGTGGTCTCAACAACAGGCTCTGAGGCACCTCACTCAGTAATTCCGCACCCACCCCCAACGCTGACATAACTCATTTATTCTACCTTTCAGCCAATGTTTTAATTTTTCTCAAGATTTACCCTGAATAGGCCCTTGTGTGAGACTACAAGGACTGCTGACGTATTAAACAGAAATATCACACCGAAGCAATACAATGAGCGAGGTTTGTGCTGTTGAAGTCGACCTCTGCTCTATTAGATTTGGAGGTGCTCAATGATGGCACACTATCAAAAACAAAGTATGGAAATTGCTTCCACACACCCCCCCTCCCCCCCCACCACCAGAAATAAGCATTGCTCCCTTCAAAGATCACACAACACCCCCAACCACCCCACGAACCCTCCCCCACCCTAGGCCCAAACGAAAGAAACGCCGTCTGAACCAAAAAAATTTTTTTTTATCGTCAGAGATCAGAGTTTTACAGTAAAATGACTAACAACTGTACTTTCTGTTGTTCTGTCAGGCTATGACACAGCTTATTATAATATAGTGGAGTGAAGGTCCCCAGCAAACATTCAATTCTGAGGAAACCTTTTCTGCAACAATGAGAAGCTATTACTAATGCCCTCATCACACCAAAACAGTGTAAATGCGAAACGAAAGCTCTTAACACGGAGCTGTTGCACTTCAATCCCCCAAGATTACATCATTCTCAGCCATGGAATAGCATGGCATTGCTCTTTAAGACACAGAGTGGCCTGGCTGCCAATGTTCCCGCCAAGTGGCCACGCAGCAGCCTGGAGGTATTCATTCTAGTCAGGGAATGGAGGTCCTGCCCAGGCCATTCACTGGTTTTTATGTAGAAGAAACCGCGCATGAGCGAAAATTTAAATAGGCCGCACAGCCAGTTAAAGTGACCATGTACCTAAAATAAAAATGAGGGGGAACATTGCTGTCTATCTGTTGTGTATGCATGCCTATTTACTGGGTGAGGTCTGTAACACTGTTATGCCACATTGAATGTACCCTTATACTGTACACACCTTCGGTACACCAGAGGGTGCTGCTGCTGTAGACCTAGGGGTTGTCTGCATACGGCAGGTAACCCAGTATAAAAGGGAACTCACAGCTTGTTGTCGTCACTCAGGAGCTGCACAAAGGACTACAGGTCTACACAGTTTAAGTATCATACCCTGCCTCGTGGAATCATTGCTAAAGGTGCCTACATACATTATACTTTCCACTTGCGACAGCTCCACTGCTGACATTTGCAGAAAAGGAATGGGACACATAACAAGTACGGAGAGAACATACTGGGTTCTTTCAAAACTCCAAATGATTAATGTGCATGAATGAGCAATGCAAATGACACAGTATATCCAGGTCTGGCCATATGCAGCCAAGTTCTGTGCTTTAAGGCACAAGTGCAAAGTGCATGGCCAACATAACCTGGCTGTTGTAACTTTAATGTGCTACGCTCATCCCAGTAGGTTTGCACAATAAAGGCATTAGACAGCTAGCTCGATGCCTCTGTGTAATTTCCTCATAAATGCATGCAATTAAAGCAAAATATTTATTCTAGTCAGGGAATGATAGTTGATTAGGAAAGTTACGGTATTCAATTATTAAGAAAATCATTCTCCTTAACCTTCAGCACGATCAATAAATCCCAAGCTTCACATGCTGCTTAGATTACAAAGAACTAAAAAAGGTAAAATTTATTCTTTCTGCTGTATAATTAGTGCTTTATACTACTTGGCACAGCAAACCGCTTTTCATGGCAAAGGAGCACGAATACGCAATGGCAATTTGTTGAAGGAGAATTCAGATTGGTTGACATGTCAAATTAAATTTAACACTAATAAATGTAAAGTGTTGCATATAGGTTTAAACAAAATGTGTACAAGTATAAAAAGACTTGCATTTCTATAGCAGATTTCACAATCACCCGATGTCCCAAAGCGCTTTACAGTCAATGAAATAAATTTTTTTTGAACTGTAGTCACTGTTTTAATGTATGAAACGCATCAACCAATTTGGGCATAGCAAGCTCCCACAAACAGCAATGTGATAATGACCAGATAATCTGTTTTAGTGATGTTAATTGATGGATAAATATTGGCCAGGACACCAGAGATACTTCCCCTGCTCTTCTTCGAAATAGTACCATGAGATCTTTTACTTCCACCTGAGGGGAGCAGACAGGGCCTCGATTTAACGTCTCATCTGAAAGACGTATACAAGAATGGAAGTGAACTAGCAAGAGATTTAAAAAGGGGGTCAATAAAATACTACAAGGTAGATCCAGAACAGTAGAAAATAAATCTACATGAGGTATGGTAATAAGGCCTTACAATAGCAACTTGCACTTGTATAGTACCTTTAACGTAGCAAAATGTTCCCAAGCACCTTGCAGAGAGTTAGATCACCGAGATTAGTGAGATTTAAAAAGAGACCAAGAATAATAGTAGACTTGTCATTTTCAATGCCCTGGACAATGTGGCTGAGCAATTAAGAAAGCTAATTGGCCAGATTTTGCTGTAGGAAGGAATCTAACAGTGTCTGCTGTTAATTAAACTTGCCCTTGCACGGTTATGTTTTTAAACATTTTTGCGTGGAAAGTTGCTCAAAGTGCGAGCCGATAATGTCGAAGCGAGGGAAACAGGGCATCTGGAACTTGAGTGAGGTCAAGCAACTGTGTATCTCCTTAACCAATTATATTGGAGGATTATGAAATTAACAACCGAGAAGGAAGTGCAAGTTAGAGTGGGAGAATTCAATGTCAAATCAGGTACAGAAAGAGACAGAGAGACGACAGATTGGATTAAGAGAGAGAAAAAAAAGAGACAGAAAGGAAAAGTTAAAAGAAATTACATTTTTAATTAAAAAAAAAATCTCCAACAACAATTAAAATCTGAAGGAGTGACACTCCACGCTTGTGATGGTTAATTTTCAGCACCAGAGGGGTTGTTTGGCAGTAATTATCACATTGTTAAACGGGTACATGGCCTGAAATGGGCGAGATTTAACTTTGTGGCGAGTTTAGCTCATATCTACCGCGCAAATACAGCAACTTCGCGGCATTCAATGCATTTCAAAGGTGAGTCAGACAGCGAAATGTCATTTTTGTGAAGATAATGACAAAGTGGCGCAACCCGGCAGCAACTTTTGGATACTGGAGTTTAACCATGTATCTGCCCCTTGTCTGAAGTTGCTATAGCATTTACGTGTAAATAACAGTGAATGCCATTAGTCTCACCGTTATTTTGACAGGAAAATCTGGGCCAACAAGATACTACAAGGTATATCCAGAACAGTAGAATACAAATCTACATGAGGTATGATAATAAGCTTGCACTTTAAAAGTGCCTTTAACATAGCAAACATGTTCCCAAGCACCTTACAGAGGGATAGATCACCGAGTAGGGGTTTGAAAGGAGTTATGGTTGGCGACTGAAGGTACAGTTGAACGGGAACGTTTTGAGGCAATTGTTGTAAGTGTAGAAAGTGATATGGCAATGTGGAGGGCTTTAGGAAGGGTTCTCGAATTATCGTGTTAACTGATGCTGGAGCATTGGCGGGATGAGGGGGAAATGCACAGCAGGCCAGATACTTGAAGGGGGAGTGCAAAGTGAGGAAGAAAGCACATAGTAGGCTTGAATCTGGAGTCGATTTGCCAGCTGTAGGGAGGGGCTGGGGAAAAGCCACGAAAAGATTACTAGAAAAGGACATCTAACAAAGGATGCCTTTAACATAGAAAATAGGTGCAGGAGTAGGCTATTCGGCCCTTCGAACCTGCACCGCCATTCAATATCATGGCTGATCATTCCCTCAGTATCCCTTTCCTGCTTTCTCTCCATACCCCTTGATCTCTTTAGCCGTAAGAGCCATATCTAACTCCCTCTTGAATATATCCAATGAACTGGCATCAACAACTCTCTGCGGCAGGGAATTCCACAGGTTAACAACTCTCTGAGTGAAGAAGTTTCTCCTCATTAACTTGTTCACAAGCAATCTCATCATTAGACTTGCATGCTTGACACTGTACATCTGCATTGCACAGACATATATTACAAACATTCACTTTAGGAAGTCCGCAAGAGTTGCAAGTAGAATTGTGTAATTCTCCATACAGTGAGGAGCCACATAGAAGCAGCACGCCTAGACGCCAGGTACTTCCTAACAGCTGGTTATAAAGTGGCAGTTTTACTCACCTATTTGGCTGGCGATAGCAAATGTATTCCACAGAAAGAAGTGGGAAGGATTTTTTTTTAAAGTACAAATAGTTCACTAGTTAAATATTTAGTTATATAGAGCAGTTCTACAATCGTGCAGCAGCGTTATAACATCAATATAGCGGCTCTGAGTGAGACAAGACTTGCAGAGGAGGACTGCGTGAGTGAACTAGGTAGCAGCTACACCTTCTATTGGAAAGGCAAGGCAGAGAATGAGAATAGGATCCATGGAGTTGGCATAGCAGTGAAGACTTCTCTTATGCAACAGTTTCTGAATCTGCTTGAAGGGATTAACAAAAGACTTATGAAATTGCGTTTCCCCCTGAATGCCAAGTGCCACATCACCATTATAAGTGCTTATGCACCCACCCTTCCAAGCCCCGATGAAATGAAAGATAGGTTCTATGAAGGTCGAGACAGACTGGTCAGGTCCACACCTGCTGGGGACAAGCTGATCCACCTGGGTGATTTCAACGAACGAGTTGGAAAAGACAGTAAGCACTGGAAGGGAGTCATTGGACAGCATGGCACAGGAAAATTAAACAGTAATGGCCTCCTCCTCTTGAGTATGTGCGCGGAGAACGACTTGACTATCACAAATACTCTATTCAGGCAGGCCGACAAGTACAAAACAACTTGGATGCACCCCAGGTATAAGCAATGGCACATGATAGACCATGTCATGGTAAGAAGGTGAGACATCAAGGATGTAAAAATCACAAGAGCCATGTGGGGAGCAGAATGCTGGACAGATCACCGTTTAGTCAGATCCACTCTCCAGCTGTACATTGCTCCATTTCAGTGCAAGCGTCCAAAACCGAGCAGAAGTGCCTTTAACACAGCTAGACTGAAACATCAGTGCTACCGTGAGCAGTTCCAGGATGACCTCGATAACAGGCTGATGTCTCACGGACCGCTCATCGGCAACACCACACAGAAGTGGACAAAGCTCAAACAGATGGTGACAGACTCAGAAAAGACAACTCTTGGACTTAAAAAGAAGGTACACCAGGACTGGGTCGATGAAAACAATGTTGAGATCTGCAAGACGCTGAATAAAAAGAAAAAAGCATACCTAGAATGGCAAAATGACCCTTCCTCAATTTCCAAGAGGGACCGCTACAGACACATGCAGAGCAAAGCACAAAGAGACCTTTGCCAGATGCAAGATAAATGGTGGCAGACAAAAGCAGAGGAAGTGGAACATTATGCTGAAACTCACAATACCAAGATGTTCTTCAGCGCCATCAAGTCAGTCTATGGACCATTAAAACCCAACACTACTCCACTCCTTTCAGCAGATGGCAGCACTTTGATCAAATGCAGGACTGGCATAAATGAGAGGTGGAGAGAACACTTCAGTAATCTTCTTAATCGACCTTCAACAGTGAACGAAGCAGCACTTGACTCCATGCCCCAGCAACCTATCAAAGAAGATCTTGATTTTCCTCCCAGCATAGACAAAGTAAAGAAAGCCATTAACCAGATGAGTACTGGAAAGACTCCAGGAAAGGATGGAATCCCTGCCGAAATCTACAAGGCAGTAGGCCCAGCAACTCTCGAGGCCTTTCATGACAATAATAACTAGCATCTGGGAAGATGAAGACATGCCACAGGACTTCCGTGATGCTATGATAGTTTCCCTGTACAAGAACAAGGGCAACAAAGCAGACTGTGGCAACTACAGGGGAATATTGCTTCTGTCCATTGCTGGGAAGATCATCGCCCGCATAGTATTGAACCAACTCATAGCTAGTGTCTCAGAAGTAAATCTTCCAGAAACACAATGTGGCTTTCCACCTGGTCGGAGCATAGCGGACATGATCTTTGCACTCAGACAAGTGCAGGAGAAGTGCATTGAGCAGAACATGGACCTGTATGCTGTATTTATTGACCTCGCCAAGGCCTTTGATACTGTCAACAGAGCAGCGCTTTGGTCAACCTTGATGAAACTTGGGTGCCCAAGGAAGTTTGTCCACATCATTGAGCTGTTTCATGACAACATGACAGGTGAAGTGCTCTCAGACACACAACCACGGCCCCATTTGCCATCTCAAATGGAGTGAAACAAGGTTGTGTACTTGCTCCAGTTCTGTTCAACCTATTCTTTACCTACATCTTGAACTATGCCATAAAAGACTTGGAGTTTGGGGTCTACCTGAAATATCGATTAGATGGTTCACTGTTCGACCTCCGCCGCCTTGCTGCAAAGACCAAAGTACGGAAACGACTCATCCTAGAGGCACGCTTTGCTGACGACTGCACCCTTATGGCACACAAGGAGAGTGACCTACAATTCATACTCAGCAAATTTGCTGAGGCAACAGAATTGTTTGGCCTAACCATCAGCCTTAGTAAAACCGAGGTTCTCTATCAGCCTGCCCCAAGCACCACAGCATCTGCTCCCAGTCTTCATCGGCAGTATACAACTAAAGTCAGTGGACAGCTTCAAGTACCGTGGCAGCACATATCAAGTGATGGGTCCTTGGACAAGGAGATTGATGCAAGGATCTGTAAAGCCAGCCAGGCACTTGGTCGCTTGCGCACTAAGGTGTTGAGTCACCACCACTTCCGACTGTCAACTAAACTGTCGGTGTATAGAGCAGTTGTTCTCTCATCTCTCCTTTATGGATGTGCGACCTGGACACCCTACAGGCATCACATCAAAAAGTTGGAAGCTTTCCCTATGCGCAGTCTCAGATCTATACTCCACATACGCTGGCAAGACCGGGTTTCAAACTTTGAGGTTCTGGAGAGAGCACAAACAACTAGCATCGAGGTGATGATCAGGCGAGCCCAGTTCCGGTGGGCTGGACATGTCATCCGCATGGATGAATCAAGGATCCCTCGTCAGCTTCTTCACGGCGAGCTCTGTGAAGGTCAAAGACACCAGGGGCGCCCCCGCAATCGCTACAAAGATTGCATCAAGGCTAACCTCCAGTACTGTGGCATCTGACCAAAGGACTTTCAGAATACAGCAGCTAATAAAATCCAGTGCCGAACCCTCACGAGGACTGCCTGCCAGACCTTCGAAAAAAGCCAATGTCAACACCTGCGGGACACTAGAGATAGACGACATCAGGTGGCAGTACTGTCAGCATCAGGCACATCGAACTTCCCTTGTCCGACGTGCAAGAGACTATGTGCATCCAGAATTGGCCTATACAGCCACTTGAAGACACATGCCATTGATGATTAGCATATCAACGTCTTTGTTGGATACGGCAGACTACCAAGAGACAATAGTGAGTCACTCAGGCTTTGGTGACCATAGACTGGAACAGCCAAACTGTGCCACAAATGGAATTTGGATTCACTGGACAAGTTTCGCCAGTTAAGAGCACAATGGCTGAAGAAGCGCAGAGAACTGAGGCAGGGAACACAGCACAGGGGAAGTGTAGGCAACGGTAAAGGATAAGTGTGGGGAACAGAAAGGAGAAACAGCTTTAAAAACAAAAACAGGCAGGGCTGACCAAGATGGGAAAGCCAGACGTTTGCTCCACCTTCCTTACTTTGTAATGTTTTTGAACACATTCAGTACCTCAGGCTTCAAGTCCCGGTGGACAACTCCCACATCGTGCATATGGCTGACAGCGGAGACCAGTTTGCGCATTATGTAACTGGCTTCCGTTTCACTGAAGTGTTTCTTCTTTCGGATTCGCTCGAGCAGCTCTCCGCCTTTCAGCAGTTCCATCACTAAGAACGTGTGCAGCTAAAGAAAAAGGGGAGAAAGGAAAAACTAATATAAAAACATTCTGCTAATTAAGAGGGTAAGGATATCAAATCTCCTTTCAGTCACTCAAGTTAAACGATACAGAACATTATGGATTTTCTCAATTACTTTTGGTGGAATCATGAATATCTTGTTTCTTTTCATTCTTTCAAGGCACAGTTTCTTCAGGTCTTTCTGAAGCCTTATTTTAATATGCAAATCAAGTCAAATATCCAAATATATTTAAAAAACTGCCCTCACAATCTGATGCTAGAAGCTTATTAAAGTTAATTCTCCCAATTTCATGGGTATTGCACTTGAAATGCAGTCTTTTGATCAAACCAACAAATCAAAAGACATAAAAGAAATGAAGAACTTCAGTTTACATAAAGTCTTGGATTTATATTGCGTCTTTCACAACCACCAGATGTCCCAAAGCACTTTACAGCCAATGAAGTACTTTTGGAGTGTAGTCACTGTTGTAATATAGAAAACGCCGCAGCCAATTTGCGCACAAGCAAGGTCCTACAAACAGCAATGTGATAATGATCAGATAATCTATTTTATTTTTTGTTATATTGAATGATGGATAAATATTGGCCAGGACACCGGGGATAACTCCCCTGCTCTTCTTCGAAATAGTGCCATGGGATCTTTTACGTTCGCTTGAGAAAGCAAACCGGACTTCGGTTTAACGTCTCATCCAAAAGACGGCACCTCCAACAGTGCATTGGTGTTTAGTTTGTTCTTTCCTTTTAGTGGAATATATTCTTCCTGCACTCTGTTGAACACAGTTTTAAATGTTTCCCATTGCTGTTCTATATCGTTTATTGCCAATATTGTTGCGTATGTTATTTTCCCAAGTTCTATTCTCAGCCCCTGAAAATCAGCTTTGCACCAATCTATTACCATCGTTTTCGTCATATTTATGTCCTTCGCAATTATCATCTTAAAGCGTATTATATTATGGTCACTACTGCCTAGATGTTCCCCTACTTTAACCTCTTATCTGCTCCGGTTCATTTCCCATTGCTAGATCTAAAAGTTAATTCTCTCTTGTGGGGCTTTTTACATATTGGGTTAGAACGGAGTCCTGTACACATTGTCGGAATTCCATTTCCTTATCCCCTTTACCTATCTCTTCTGTCCAATTAATATTGGGGTAGTTGAAATCCCCCATGATTATTATTCTATGTTTTTTTTACTAAATTGTCTGCATATTTTTTCCTCCACCTCCCTTCCACTATTAGGTGGTCTGTAGAACACACATTTTTAGTGTGATTGATCCTTTATTATCTTTTATTTCTATCCATATGGATTCTATTTCTGTCTTGTTGATAGCTGCGTCACTTTTTTCTACCACCATTATGTCATCCCTAATAAGTATAGCTACTCCACCTCCCATTTTTCCCTCTCTCTCTTTTCTAAATATTTTATACCCTGCAATGTTTTATTCCCAGTTCTGATTTTTCTGTCGCCATGTCTCAGTGATCCCTACTGTGTCTGGTTCCTCAAAACACATGATTGCCTCCAGCTCCCCTGTTTTATTATGGACACTGTGTGCATTGCTGTACAGACAGTTTAACTCATTTTTAATAGGATTTCCTCTCACTTTATGTTTAACCATCTTTTTCGACTTCTGTTCTATAACTATTTATTCCTTTGCCATCAGTGTCCTCTCTTACTTTATTCTTTCCTATGCTTTCTTTTCCTGTCTTTTCAAGTTTCATGGAGGCTGGAGAAGCTGGGGTTGTTCTCTTTAGAGCAGAGAATGTTAAGAGGAGATTTGATAGAAGTGTTCAAAATCAAAGTAAATAGAATAAATAAGGAAAAACTGTATCCGGTGGCTGGAGGTTCAGTAACCAGAGGACACAAATTTAAGGCTATGTGCAAAAGAACCAGAGGTGACATGAGGACATTTCTTTTTTATGCAGCGAGTTATAATGATCTGGAATGCACTGCCTGAAAGGGTGTTTGAATCAGATTCATAGTAACTTTCAAAAGCGAATTGGATAAATACTTGAAGGGGGAAAATATGCAGGGCTATGGGGAAAGAGCTGGGGTATGGGACTATTGGATAGCTCTTTCAAAGAGCTGACACAGGCACGATGGGCCAAATGTCCTCCTTCTGTACTGTATGATTCTATTTCAACTTATCTTCAACAAAAGCAAGAACAGTGATTAAAGAACAGTAGGTGCACAATTTTTCATTTCTTTTTTTTAATAAAAAGGACACAGAAATCCAGATTTTGATGCATTATTAACACCATGTTCAAAGGATATTTTTTCATCTTTCCATCTTGCAGGGGTCACTTTTCATATAAAACATGGTCCCCGGTGGGAAACCTACCCGGAATATTTGGTTGTAAAACACAGGCACATCATAAACTCAAAGTATGCGGAGTATGAATGAATTCCTCGTTACTCAGCCGCACCATGAATTTGCTTTCTCCAGTGCATTACAGGCATAATTTCTGACAATGCTGAGCATCAAAAACCTATTCAACTCTTCAAAACTTTGCAAGAATTTCCACCCCCTCCTCCCCAGAGCTCCAAAGTTTCTTTACATTATATCATCAGAATGCTTAAGCTTTTCTTTTTTAAAAAAAAAAAGAGATGCAAAGCTATTCCCATAAATCAGCTTGAAACACAGATGGAAAAACAACAGTACCTTATATGAAATAATCCAATATTAACAATTCTCGCCATTTGTTCCTGGCTAGTGTTACTGTCAGCCTCACCTCAGTGGTGGGAAAATAATTGGAAAAAAATCTTGAAAGACAGGATAAATCTACATTTGGAAAGGCAAGCATTAATTAGGGACAGTCAGCATGGATTTGTTAAGGGAAGATCGTGTTTGACGAACCTGATTGAATTTTTTGAGGAGGTAACCAAGAGGGTCGATGAGGGTAGTGCGTACGATGTAGTATATATGGACTTTAGCAAGGCTTTTGATAAGGTCCCACATGGTAGACTGGTCATGAAGGTTAAAGTCCATGGGATACAGGGCAAAGTGGCAAGTTGGATCCAAAATTGGCTTGGAGGTAGGAAGTAAAGAGTAATGATTGATGGATGTTTTTGTGACTGGAAGGATGTTTCCAGTGGGGTACCGCAGGGCTCAGTACTGGGTCCCTTACATTTTGTGGTATATATCAACGATTTAGATTTGAATATAGGGAGTATGATTAAGAAGTTTGCAGACAACACTAAAATTGGCTGTGTGGTTGATAATGAAGAGGAAAGTCATGGGCTGCAGGAGGATATCAATCTACTGGTCAGGTAGGCAGAGCAGTGGCAAATGGAATTTAATTCAGAGAAGTGTGAGGTGATGCACTTTGGGAGGGTTAATAAGGAAAGGGTATACACATTAAGCGGTAGGCCACTTAATAGTGTAGATGAACAAAGGGACCTTGGAGTGCTTGTCCACAGATCCCTGAAAGTAGCAAGCCAGGTGGATAAGGTGGTTAAGAAGGCATACGGAATGCTTTCCTTTATTGGCCGAGGCACAGAATATAAGAGCAGGGAGGTTATGCTTAAATTGTGTAATACTTTGATGAGGCCACAGCTGGAGTACTGCATGCAGTTCTGGTTGCCGTATTATAGAAAGGATGTGATTGCATAAGAGAGGGTGCAGAGGAGATTTACTAGGAGGCTACCTGAAATGGAGAATCTTAGTTATGAGGATAGATTGGATAGGCTGGGTTTGTTCTCATTGGAACAGAGGTTGAGAGGAGTCCTTATTGAGGTGTACAAAATATTGAGGGGCCTGGATATAGTGGATAGTAAGGGCCTATTTCCATTGGTGGAGGGGTCTATTATGAGGGGGCATAGTTTTAAGGTGGTTGGTGGAATGTTTAGAGGGGATTTGGGGGGGGGGGCTTCTTTACTCAGAGGTTTGTGGGGATCTAGAACGCGTTGCATGGAAGAGTGGTGGATACAGAAACCCTCACCATTTTAAAGAGATGGTTGGACGGGCACTTAAAAGTGCATTAACCTGCAGGGTTACGGACCTAGAGCTGGTAATTGGGATTAGACTGGATGACGCAGATATAATGGTAAGTACTGCAGGGAATAGAATATGGCCAGGGTGATCTCCTGGACTAGTTTCGATCGCCTAGATGGGTCGGAGAGGAATTTTCCCAGATGTTTTCTTGCTAAATTGGCCTGGGTTTTTAATCTGTTTTTTGCCTCTCCCAGATCATCACATGGCTCTGGTTCGGGTGGAGTGTAGAAAGCAGGAAACTATAGGCCAGTTAGCCGAACATCTGTGGTTGGGAAAATGTTGGAGTCCATTATTAAAGAAGCAATAGCAGAACATTTGGAAAAGTAAAGTTCGGTCACGCAGAGCCAGCATGGATTTATGAAGAGGAAGTCATGTTTGACAAATTTGCTGGAGTTCTTTGAGGATGTAACGAACCGGGTGGATAAAGGGGAACCAGTGGATGTGGTGTATTTAGATTTCCAGAAGGCATTTGACAAGGTGCCACATAAAAGGTGACTGCACAAGATAAAAGTTCACATTGTTGGGGGTAATATATTAGCATGGATAGAGGATTGGCTAACTAACAGAGAACAGAGAGTCGGGATAAATGGTTCATTCTCTGTTTGGCAACCAGTAACTAATGGGGTGGCGCAGGGATCAGTGCTGGGACCCCAACTATTTACAATCTATATTAACGACTTGGAAGAAGGGACTGAGTGTAACATAGCCAAGTTTGCTGACGATACAAAGATGGGAGGAAAAGCAATGTGTGAGGAGGACACAAAAAATCTGCAAAAGGACACAGACAGGCTAAGTGAGTGGGCAAAAATTTGGCAGATGAAGTACAATGTTGAAAAGTGTGAGGTCATGCACTTTGGCAAAAAAAAAATCAAAGAGTAAGTTATTATTTAAATGGAGAAAGATGGCAAAGTGCCGCAGTACAGCGGGACCTGGGGGTACATATGCATGAAACACAAAAGATAGTATGCAGGTACAGGAAGTGATCAGGAAGGCCAATGGTATCTTGGCCTTTATTGCAAAGGTGATGGTGTATAAAAACTGGGAAGTCTTGCTACAGCTATACAAGATATTGGTGAGGCCACACCTGGAATAGTGTGTGTGTGCAGTTTTGGTTTCCATATCTACAAAAAGATATACTTGCTTTGGAGGCAGTTCAGAGAAGGTTCACTAGATTGATTCCGGGACTGAGGGGGTTGACTTGTGAGGAAAGGTTGAGTAGGTTGGGCCTCCACTCATTGGAATTCAGAAGAATGGGAGGTAATCTTATTGAAATGTATAAGATTATGATGGGGCTTGACAAGGTGGATGCAGAGGGGATGTTGCCACTGATGGGGGAGACTAGAACTCGAGGGCATGATCTTAGAAAACGGGGCCGCCCATTTAAAATAGAGATGAGGAGGAATTTCTTCTCTCAGAGGGTTGTAAATCTGTGGAATTCGCTGCCTCAGAGCTGTGGAGGCTGGGTCATTGAATAAATTTAAGACAGAAATAGACAGTTTCTTAAATGATAAGGGGATAAGGGGTTATGGGGATTGGGAGGGGCAGTGGAGCTCAGCCCATGACCTTATTGAATGGCGAACAGGCTCGAGGGGCCGTATGGCCTACTCCTGTTCCTATTTCTTATGTTCTTATGTTTCAGTATAAGGGGTGTCGCAGTTGTGTGAGGCAGACTGGTTTGGGTTGGGTGCTCTTTGCCTTCCCGTCATTGTTCACAGGTTTATATGTAACCTTCAGGGCTGCTGACCAAGGGCCTTGCGGCTCTGTCGGCCGGCGTGGACACGATGGGCCAAAATAGCCTCCTTCAGCACTGTAAATTTCCATGTTTCTAAAAACACTTGTTCCATGTGTTAATTTTCATGAAGGAAAATAAACTGTATTAACTCAGTGAAGGTGCACTCCTGATTAAAACAAAGCCATACCTCAAAACCAAGCACTGCATGGAGATTACAGATGAAAATAAATTAGTATGTGTGAATGTTATTGTATTTGCTATGAAAGAATTGGTAGAGGGTGTTTAGGTGGCACAAGATTCTCCAGGTATCTGTATAGTTAAGTGTCTTAGGGAAATTCAGCCTACAAAAGGATTGTCATCAGATTCTACCAAGTCAGACTACAAAGGAGAAGAAGCCTATGTATTCTTATTGCTTTTATATAGTCCTGCATAAATACAACTTTGAGTGTTTGTAGAGCAATTAACTGCTGTGTTTTGAAAAAGAAAAAAAGACTTGCATTTATATAGCACCTTTCACGACCACCGGATATCTCAAAGCGCTTTACAGCCAATGAAGTACTTTTTGAAGCATAGTCACTGTTGTAATGTAGAAAACGCAGCAACACTGCAAGCTCCCACAAACAGCAATGTGATAACGACCAGATAATCTGTTTTTGTTATGTTGATTGAGGGATAAATATTGGCCAGGACATTGGGGATAACTCCCCTGCTCCTCTTCAAAATAGTTCCATGGAATCTTTTACGTCCACCTAAGAAAGCAGACAGGCCTCGGTTTAACGTCTCATCCAGTAGAGCACTCTCTAAGTACTGCACTGGAGTGTCAGCCTAGATTTTTGTACTCAAGTTTCTGGAGTGGGACTTGAACCCACAACCTTCTGACCTCAGGAGGCAAGAGTGCTACCCACTGAGCCACAGCTGATCAAATCACAAGTGCTGGGTAATGGACTAACCAACTAGGTCACCAAGTCATCCATAGATTGACTTTCCAAAGGTCGGGCTGATTAACAGGCATCAATATTTCATCTCACTGAAAATAGCTGCCAAGACACTATGGGCCATGTCCACGTGAGAGAGCAGACATGGCTTCGGTTTAACGTTTCATCCAAAAGACGGCATCTCCAACAGTGCAGAACTACCTCAATACCTCAACCCATAACTTTTTGCCTCAGAGGTAAGGGTGCTACCAACTGAGCTACAGTTGACACATTGTGACAAAGTTAGTATGTTAATATTGCCTAAGCCTAATCTCCCTCTTTTTTAAAAAAGAAATAAACCCAGTCTCATTTACAATTTAGAAAGCACAAATCTATCACAGCATGGTAGAACATGCTGCGATGAACTTAATCGCTTAAGCTCAGGTATTTCAACATTGTCAGGGGTTTTGATAAGAGTAAATAGGGGGAAGCAAGAGGGTCAGTACATAAGAACATAAGAAATAGGAGCAGGACTGGGGCGTTCGGCCCTTCGAGCCTGCTCCGCTGGTAACCAGAGAGCACAGATTTAAGATAATTGGCAAAAGAACCAAGGGAGATGAGGAGATTTTTTTTTTAATGCAGCGAGTTATGATCTGGAATGCACTGCCTGAAAGGATGGAGGAAGCAGATTCAATAGTAACCCTCAAAAGAGAATTGGTTATATATTTGAAAAGGAAAATATTAGCAAGGCTAAGGGAAAAGAGCAGGGAGGGGGGGATAATTGGATAGCTCTTTCAAAGAGCTGGCACAGGCACGATGTGTCTGAATGGCCTCCTTCCATGCTGTAAGATTCTATGATTCTAGGTAGACCCTGCTCCCCACAAGGAAGATAGGAGCAGGAACTGTGAAGCATAGACCCAGCAAATACAAAATAGGATGCTGTAGGCACTTAGCAGGGGGGTGCAGTAATTTAAGTCAGATGGAAGATACAGCTGAAACATAAAGCGAGGCTGGATGGAAGGAAGGGTAATGGTCCTCAGAATGAATCGCACGATTTTGCTCTTGCACAAAATTATTGAAAAGGACTGTCAATGTAAAACAACTATCTGCAATTTAACAGCCAGGCATAAAGCAAGGACTCATGTAATTATCAGGTAAAAATTAATAGGATTATTTATGAAAATGTAAAGGCTAGCAGAACCATGAAACAATGAACAAAACCCTTTGAAAATGTGTTTTTTTTCTCTCAGCTTCCAATCATAGGTTGAAGATATCAAGGGCACACCTCTACAATAGCTGCAGAGTTTTATAGTGTGGGAGTGATGCGTCTAGTACTGATATTTGCAGATACCAGGGCTGTCTTATGTAAGTATTAAACCATTTCCTCCATCATACGGTCACCAAACTCTATTTCTATTTAAAAATGACAGTATAGAAGCTTAAAAAATTAATAAATGTTGTCATTAGATTTTTTTTCTTAGACTAATTGATATCCCATGGTCATCGTCATCATCATATGCAGTCCCTCGAAGCGAGGATGACTTGCTTCCACGCCAAAATGAGATGAGTTCACAGGTGTTTCAATGAAGGACCTAATATTCCAGGTCCCGAACTACAGCTTGAAGGGTGGAAGATGCCTGTGCGTGGATTTTTTTTTTTTAAATGTGTGGTGGCCATTGCACACCAGCCACCACACGGGCTTGACACAGCTAGGTCTTGGTCCAGTGGCAAGGATTACCCAAGACTAACTGGAGACCAGCTCTGCTCCACAGACCGAGTGCGCGCACATATCGCAGTGTGGGCTGGCTCGTGCTGCCCCTGGGCCCTCGCCTCTTCTAGGCCCCAAATTCACGGCTCTCTTGGACCCCGGTTGCTTCCCTCTTCGGACTCTGCCCGCACTGCAATCAGCGACCTGGCTTCGTAGCCGAATCCCATGGTATTGCACACAGGTAACCAAGGCCAATTTGAATTTTTATAAATTTTTTTTAAGGCCAAGCGGAATTAGATAGAGGATTAGGGAACCATTGTGGTGGAAGGGGACTGCGTGAGGTAAAAGGAAAACTTGCATTTCATAAGAACATAAGAAATAGGAGGAGTAGTAGGCCATACAGCCCCTCGAGCCTGCTCCGCCATTCAATAAGATCATGGCTGATCTGATTATGGACTCAGCTCCACTTCCCCGCCCGTTCCCCATAACCCCTTATTTCCTTATCGTTTAAGAAACTGTCTATTTCTGTCTTAAATTTATTCAATGTCCCAGCTTCCACAGCTCTCTGAGGCAGCGAATTCCACAGATTTACAACCTCAGAAGAAATTTCTCATCTCTGTTGTAAATGGGTGGCCCCTTATTCTAAGATCGTGCCCTCTAGTTCTGGTCTCCCCCATCAGTGGAAACATCCTCTCTGCATCCACCTTGTCAAGCCCCCTCATAATCTTATACGTTTCGATAAGATCACCTCTCATTCTTCTGAATTCCAATGAGTAGAGGCCCAACCTACTTAATCTTTCCTCATAAGTCAACCCTCTCATCCCCAGAATCAACCAGTGAACCTTCTCTGAACTGCCTCCAAAGCAAATATGTAAACCAAAACTGCACGCAGTATTCCAGGTGTGGCCTCACCTATACCCTGTACAGCTGTAGCAAGACTTCCCTGCTTTTATACTCCATCCCTTTTGCAATAAAGGCCAAGATACCATTGGCCTCCCTGATCACTTGCTATACCTGCAAACTATTCTTTTGTGTTTCATGCACAAGTACCCCCAGGTCCCGCTGTACTGTGGCAGTTTGCAATCTTTCTCCATTTAAATAATAACTTGCTCTTTGATTTTTTTTCTGCCAAGGTGCATGACCTCACACTTTCCAACATTATACTCCATCTGCCAAATTTTTGCCCACTCACTTAGTCTGTCTATGTCCTTTTGCAGATTTTTTTGTCCGTCTCACACATTGCTTTTCCTCCCATCTTTCTATCACCTTTCTGTAGCACCTTTCACGATCACCGGACGTTTCAAAATGCTTTGCAGCCAATGAAGTACCTTTGGAGTGTTGTCACTGTTGTAATGTGGGAAATGCGACAGCCAATTTGCACACAGCAAGCTCCCACAAACAACAATGTGATAATGACCAGATAGTCTGCTTTTTATTAGATTGGTCGAAGGATAAATATTGGCCAGGACACCGGGGATAACTACCCTGCTCTCCTTCGAAATAATGCCATGGGATCTTTTAAGACTATCTGGGAAAGCAAAGAGGGTCTCGGTTTAAAGTCTCATCCAAAAGACAGCACTCCGACGGTGCAGCACTCCCTCAGCATTGCACTGGTCAGCCTAGATTTATGCGCTCAAGTCCCTGGAGTAGGAATTGAACCCAGAGCCTTTTTACTCAGAGGCAAGTGAGCTACACATTGAGCCATAGCTGACACAAGTAGCAGGAAAGAAAGGAAAGAGGAAAGGGAGGAAGAGGAGGGAGGGGTAAAGGAGAGGCTGGGGTTAGAGGGGAGGGAAAAGAAGAGTGGAGGGAGAACAGAAAAAAAGAGAAGGGCACTGGAGGGAATGCCGTTTAATGAATTGCGTCACTGCCTGGGAAAAGCTCAAAGTGCAAGAGGTGGGGTTTGTCAATGAAAGTTCAGCTGGGGGAACGTGCTGCAAATAGAAAATACCATTGGGGGAGGGGGTTTCCAGTAAAAAGAGATATAAAGCAGGTATGGGGTAGTCTTTGAAGAGGAACTGCAGAGGAAGGGACTGGCAGTCAGCAGGTGGGTTGTGATCGAAAATGTTACCAGCAGGGAGGAGCGGAGCCTGGAATGGGAGATAGAGGTGGACGAATGAGAATTTAAGCCAGGAGAGGAGGTTAAATGGATTTGTGCCTTGGGAAATGGGGAAGCAGAGGGCCAAATCGGAAAGAGATGTGGAAGGAAGCAGTGGTGGAGAACAGGTAGATGGAGTGGCTGAGTGTATGGGGAGAAAGTGGCTCATGGAGGGGAGGTAAAACTGGTGAGAAGGAATTTGACAGCTGGGAATGGGAAGCCTATTTTGCCCTCAGGAAGCAGGTAATTAAGTCAAAGTTTTGGCTTTGGCACATTGGGGCAGGGAAGACGGGGCAGGGTGGTGGTGGTTTGCGGTATATGTTCCTCAATCTGGCGTTGGGGGCAAGTGGCCATTGGACAATATCGGCCTCGACCCTTCAACAGCTCAAAAAGAAAATGAACTTGTATTTAGATAGCACCTTTCACGTCCCCAAGATCTTTCAATGCACTTCACAGCCAATGAATTACTTTTGAAATGCTGTCTCTGTTGCTTTGTAGGGAAATGCAGACAAGGTCTCACAGACAGCAGTAACATAAATAATCAGTTCATCAGTTTTGCTTAGTATTGGTTGAGGAATAAATGTTGGCCAGGACACTGGGAGAAGTCAACGGTCCTTCAGATAGTGCCATGTGATCTTTTACATCCAACACGGGAGGCAAACGGGACCTTGGTTTAATGTCTCATCTGAAAGATGGAACCCCCGAAAATGCAACACTTTCTCAGAAGCTAGAAATGACGGCGTGCTCCCCCTTCAGCTGAAACATTTATAGTGCCACTACCTCCACAGTATTTGGTGAAACCTGTATTGTTGTAGCCTGAATGCAACATTAATGGCATCGTGATTCTCAAGTTAGTTGATCATTGTTGACCGTTTACCATCAGATGACTCCCACAAGGTTAACAGAATGAGAATATACTATTGCTGGAAGCCCAAAGTGCACTTGAGAGAGTCTCTTAATGCTAGATTGCCAAGGCAATCTTTTGTAGCATACCTGGTCATGATAAACATCATGCAGTTTTACAATGTTAGGGTGCCCTTCACACAGTTTCAAAGCTGCTATCTCCCTTTGAGTGTTAGCTTCCATTCTGTAAAGAGGAATAAAACAAAGTAACATTTTATGAACAGACTGGAATATAGGCTGGTGAGCAAATAGAGACACTCATACTTCCAGGTTAGAAAAGTTCTTTTTAAATTGCTTAATATTGAAACCAAGGTGGAATGGCCACCAATCTGCATATACCACCGTTTAAAGATACGTGTTAACTCCTATCCTACCGGGATACTCAGCCCAGTTTCAGTTTCCATGGTTCCAGTTATTATAATTATGCTTTCTCAAGTCCTATTGCTTCTCGATAAGAAAAGTAAGTGCGCTCAAAGGAACCTATGGTTAAAATGTCATGTACAATTTATAGTTCATTTTCAGATCTGTGGGTACAACACTCAACTAGGGGCACACTAAGGATAATCATTCTGTTAACTGAACTACATTCAACAGTCTAGAACATCTGTTTTGTCAACCTGTGTGTGGCACTATAAGGAGTGAGAGTTTAGCAGATGCCAGTGGGGCTGGAGAATAATGGAGAACATTGCTTTAAGACTTCCTGATGGCTGGTGATAGTGATGCCATAACGGGACAGAGGAAGGCAATTCATTTAGTGGATTTTTTTTGGCTCCTCTTATAAATGGAGAGAAAAGTGGTAAAGTGATGTCTCAGTGTATACACTTAATCCATTCTAGAATATTCATCTCTTTTGCAGTCTTTAGAGTTTAATGAACTTTTACAGAATGAAAAATACAAATACAAATTACTTCAATGTAGGGGACATGATTCAGAAGTTTGCAGATGACACGAAAATTGTCCGTGTGGATGATAGTGAGGAAGAAAGCTGTAGAATGCAGGAAGATATCAATGTAGGTCAGGTGGGCAGAAAAGTGGCAAATGGAATTCAATCCGGAGAAGTGTGAGGTAATGCATTTGGGGAGGGATAACAAGGCAAGGGAATACACAATAAATGATAGGATACCGAGAGGTGCAGAGGAACAGAGGGACCCTGGAGTGCGTGTCCACAGATCCTTGAAAGTAGCAGGACAGGTAGAAAAGGTGGTTATGAAGGTATACGAGATACTTTCTTTTATTAGCCGAGGCATAGAATACAAGAGCTGGGAGGTTATGGTTGAACTGTATAAAACACTAGTTAGGCCACAGCTAGAGTATTGTGTATAGTTCTGGTCACCACATTACAAGAAAAATGTGATTGCACTAGAGAGGGTACAGAGGAGATTTACGAGGATGTTGCCTGGACTGGAGAATTTTAGCTATGAGGAAAGACTGGTTAGGCTGGGGTTGTTTTCTTTGGTACAAAGGAGGCTGAGGGGAGATTTAATTGAGGTGTATAAAATTATGAGGGTCCTAGATAGAGTAGATAGGAAGAACCTATTTCCAAGAGAAGTCAATAACCAGGGGACATAGATTTAAATTAATTGGTAGATGGATTAGAGGGGAGTAGAGAAGAACTTTTTTCACCCAGAGGGTGGTGGGGGTCTGGAACTCACTGCCTGAAAGGGTGGCAGAGGCAGAAACCCGCATCACATTAAAAAATGCTTCAAGTGACGTAACCGACAAGGCTACGGACCAAGAGCTGGAAAATTTGATTAGGCTGGGTAGCTCTTTTTTGGCCAGCACAGACACGATGGGCCGCAATGGCATCCTTGTGTGCTGTATATTTCTATAATTCTATGAAATAACTTGTCAAGTACACTAGGTCTCAAATTAGGAATTCTCACACAGTATTTTAGGCATTGAGCAAGAGTATTGGCAAACATTTATCTTCTCTATTTCCAACACTCCCACTTCTGCTAGCTGACAGAATTTTTTTTAGTTCAAAGAGAATGAGTAAGAACCTTCATAAAACAATGTTGCAATAAATGGTAAGAAATTAATAGAGTACTGGCTTTGATTCAATAGCAAACATCTATTTTAGATTTCAATTAAATGTCCAAAACATGGTGCAAATCTCCAAGTGGAAATTTGTATTGCCACCACTGAAGAACATAAGAATTATCATCAGGAGTAGGTCATACGGCCCTTCGAGCCTACTCCGCCATTCAAATTCATTTTCCTGCCCAATCCCCATATGCTTCGATTCCCCTAGAGTCCATAAACTTATCAATATCAGCCTTGAATATACTCAACTACTCAGCATCCACAGGTCTCTGGGGCAGAGAATTCCAAAGATACACATCCCTCTCTGAAGAAATTCCTCCTCATCTCAGTCTTAAATGGCCGACCCCTTATCCTGAGACTATGCCCCCTAGTTCTAGACACTCTATCCAGGGGAAACAGCCTCTCAGCATCTACCGTGTCAATATCTCTCAGAATCTTATATCTTCCAATGAGATCACCTCTCATTCTTCTCAACTCCAGAGAGTACAGGCCCAATCTGCTTCTTTTGCAATTGTTATCATCTCACATCTGGGTGGTGGTATGAGAATAAGGGACAAATCAAGCCAATTCAATGCCCTAATTGTATATAATTACACAAACATATTTTTAACATTCTTCCTGCCCATACAGCTTTGAATAGAAATAGAATAAGTCTAATATTTGGTTATAGCTGTTTTAGCTTTTAATCACAAAAAAAAATGAATCTGGACGAATAGAATATAAAATTGTGTGAATTAATTTCACTAGGGCCCAGAATACTGGATAAGGACCAATCATGGTTTGGCATTACCTTTTGCTGACAATTTTCACGGCAAAGTCCTGCCCAGTTTTCTTATTCCGACACCTCCTACAGATAGAGAAACTTCCTTCACCAAGTGGACTGTCTTTTAGATCCAGATCATAGTGTTGATAAAATGGGGAATCCTATTTTGGGGGCCGGGGGTTGGGGATGGGGGGGAAAAGAGGAGGAATTAAAAAAGTATTAACTTAAATCTGAGTACAGATATTTTTAAAACAGGATGCATTATAAACTGGAGGTGTCCAGCGTTATCACCTCATTTGTATTACTAACAGTCTTGCAGAAACTAAACTGACAAAAAAGTGATGTCTAAGTGTTGTTCGTTTCATTAAAATGGTGACATACAATAATAAGCTCACAAAGGCATGCACTTAACATGATAAATACCTTCATCATAGCACTGCGTGCGATAGCAGTACTGCCAGGACGATCCACTCCCATATGAAGCTGAATGGGATCAGTCATCACAGCGTTACGTTTGAAGAGAATGGAGGGAGCAATGAAAGAGTAGCCCTGTCAAGAGAATACAAAAAGATATTTCTTTATTCTGAATCTTACATAAAGTTTACAGCACAATAAGGAGGCGATTTGGCCAGTCATGTCTGTGCCAGCTCTTTGCTAGAGCAATACAAAACCTAGCCCACTACCCTGGCTCCTTCCCCATGGCCTTGTATCTTCCTTGTCTTCAAAGTGTTTATCCACTTTTCTCATAAGTCCCTACTTATCTCTCTCTGGCAAAGCTCTAATAACCCTCTGCACAAAGAAATGTCTCCTAATTTCTCTTCCTTCTCTCTTAATTATCATTTTAAATTGAAGACCCCTCATCAGAGATAATAGGCTTTGATGGGTTGAATCGTGAATACATTCATAATTTTGAACCTAGCATCAACAGCGGTTTAAGAATGTCGACAAGGCATAGGCAATAAATGTGGCCTTGTAACTGTTGCCCACGAGAATAAAATTTAAAATCTCTATTAAATCTCTTCTTAACCTTCTCTGCTTCAATGGAGATAGTTCCAGCCTCTCAAAGTCTCTTCTGATAACTATAGTTTCTCATCCAGGAGGTATCAGCCTGATGGATCTATGGCTTTAATGTCTTTTCTATAAAGGGACAGCCAAAACTGCTGATGGTGTTCTGAGTGTGGCCTAATCATTGACTTATACAAATTTATTATCTCTTTGCTCTTATGCTCTAGGCCCAGATTTATAAACCTCTACAGGCTTTTTTTTAAATAAATGGTTTTATCTACCTGCACTATGTGCAAATTATGTATTTGAAGCTCTTCATTTCTCTCCTCATCCACATTCTTCAACATCTTTCCTTTGAGTTTATACTCCTATTCATTGCTTTTCCTTCCAAAATGTACCGCCTCACACTGCATTGTATCTGCCTGCCCATTCCATGAGCCTATTTTCTGCTGAATTCTATTACAGTCCCTTCTCACTGGTTGACAAACTTATTGAAATTTGCTGATGACACAAAAGTATCATGGTCCCTATGCCCATATGTAAAAAAATAATGGGCACAAGTGAGGTTTTTCCCATCCCTGGGACCAAAAAATGCTTGAGCTTTACAAAACATCTATAAAATCAAAAACTGTCCACAGAGGGACAGCTTGAGACTATCAATTGCTGACTAAGTACAGACTAAACCATCTTCCATTTTAGTGAAATGAAATGATAGAAGTAGGTTGAACTGCATGATTCATCTTTCAAAATGAGTCCCCCATAATATTGTTCCGCAAAAAGTCAAGCATTTTTGCTCATCCACTTCTAAAACTGTTTCCAGCACCCATACACCACCAGCTGAAGCTCCCCCACATCAGAATGAATTTGGCATAAACTTGCTGGGTAATTATCGCACTGCCAGCTTTACACCCACAAACAAGGTCAAAACCCAAGGTTAAACCCACTTTCTGGGTGTAAATACGTCAGACCAGAATTTAATACTGATGTTCACAGGAAGCTTTGTCGTCAACAGCGCTAAACATTGTTATCATTTTACCTCCACGGGTTTGATCACATTTCAAGATACCACCTGCAAGAGCGGTGAAATAACAACTTTTTATCTATCTATGCTTTTTAATTAAACTTCTGGTGCTTCAATCCCCCTTTCAAATAATTCTACGAGCAGTATATCTGTTTTTAAAATTTCTTGCAGTATCTCATTTGCTAATTGTTGTCACTGGGAATTTACTAAACCACAACGGTGAGCTTATAAAAATTTCATGGCAAGTTCATATTAACTGTGGAAAAACAACCAGCAGCACAATTACGATTCCATCCTTCCAAAGTTAGGCTAGGTCTGGAGAGAGCAATTTAAGACGAGAATGAATTAAAAGTATCACATGGGAAACAAATATAGAACTTTGAAGGGTGAGGGGGAGAAAGAAGGGGAGGAGAGGGGGGACGGGGAAGAGAGAGAGTAGGAGGAAAGAGAAGGGAGAGAGTATAGAAAACATAGAAAATAGGAGCAAGAGTAGGCCATTCGGCCCTTCAAGCCTGCACCGTCATTCAATATGATCATGGCTGATCCTCTATTTCAACACCATATTTTCTCCTGCCTTTTCCCCATACTCCTTCATGCCTTTTGTGTCAAGAAATCTATTTATCTTCTTCTTAAATATATTCAGTGACTTGGCCTCTACAGCCTTCTGTGGTAGAGAATTCCACAGGTTCACCACCCTCAGTGAAAAAAATTTCTCCTCATCTTGGTCCTAAATTTCCTACTTAGTAGTGGGGAAAATGCTTGAAGCTATCATTAAGGAAGAAATAGCGGGACATCTGGATAGGAATAGTGCAATCAAGCAGACGCAACATGGATTCATGAAGGGGAAATCATGTTTAACTAATTTACTGGAATTCTTTGAGGATATAACGAGCGTGGTGGATAGAGGTATACCGATGGATGTGGTGCATTTAGATTTCCAAAAGGCATTCGATAAGGTGCCACACAAAAGGTTACTGCAGAAGATAAAGGTACGCGGAGTCAGAGGAAATGTATTAGCATGGATCGAGAATTGGCTGGCTAACAAAAAGCAGAGAGTCGGGATAAATGGGTCCTTTTCGGGTTGGAAATCGGTGGTTAGTGGTGTGCCACAGGGATCGGTGCTGGGACCATAACTGTTTACAATATACATAGGTGACCTGGAAGAGGGGACAGAGTGTAGTGTAACAAAATTTGCAGATGACGCAAAGATTAGTGGGAAAGCGGGTTGTGTAGAGGACACAGAGGGGCTGCAAAGAGATTTAGATAGGTTAAGCGAATGGGCTAAGGTTTGGCAGATGGAATACAATGTCGGAAAGTGTGAGATCATCCACCTTGGGGGAAAAAAAAAAACAGTAAAAGGGAATATTATTTGAATGGGGAGAAATTACAACATGCTGCAGTGCAGAGGGACCTGGGGGTCCTTGTGCATGAATCCCCAAAAATTAGTTTGCAGGTGCAGCAGGTAATCAGGAAGTCGAATGGAATGTTGGCCTTCATTGCAAGAGGGATGGATTACAAAAGCAGGGAGGTCCTGTTGCAACTGTACAGGGTATTGGTGAGGCCGCACATGGAGTACTGCGTGCAGTTTTGGTCACCTTACTCAAGGAAGGATATACTAGCCTTGGACGGGGTACAGAGACGATTCACTAGGCTGATTCCGGAGATGAGGGGATTACCTTATGATGATAGATTGAGTAGACTGGGTCTTTACTCGTTGGAGTTCAGAAGGATGAGGGGTGATCTTATAGAAACATTTAAAATAATGAAAGGGATAGACAAGATAGAGGCAGAGAGGTTGTTTCCACTGGTCGGGGAGACTAGAACTAGGGGGCACAGCCTCAAAATACAGGGGAGCCAATTTAAAACCGAGTTGAGAAGGAATTTCTTCTCCCAGAGGGTTGTGAATCTGTGGAATTCACTGCCCAAGGAAGCAGTTGAGGCGGGTAAGTGGAGCTGAGTCCACAGCCAGATCAGCCATGATCTTTTTGAATGGCGGAGCAAGCTCAAGGGGCTAGATGGCCTACTCCTGTTCCTAATTCTTATGTTATGTTCTTATGTTATGTATCCTGAGACTGTGACTCCTTGTTCTAACTTCCCAGCCAGGGGAAACACCCTCCCCGCATTGAGTTTGTCCAACCCGGTCAGAATTTTATACGTTTCAATGAGATACCCTCTCATTCTTCCTACTCTAGTGAATACAGGCCTAGTTGACCCTATCTCTCCTCATAAGAGAGTCCTGCCATCCCAGGAATCAATCTGGTGAATCTTAGCTGCACTCCCTCCATGGCAAGTATATCCTTTCTTAGGTAAGGAGAGCAGGTATGAGGGAAGTGGAGAGAGGAGAGGGAGAGGGGAGGGAAGTGGAGAGGGGAGAGGGAGAGGGGAGGGAAGTGGAGAGAGGAGAGGGAGAGGGGAGGGAAGTGGAGAGAGGAGAGGGAGAGGGGAGGGAAGTGGAGAGAGGAGAGGGAGAGGGGAGGGAAGTGGAGAGAGGAGAGGGAGAGGGGAGGGAAGTGGAGAGAGGAGAGGGAGAGGGGAGGGAAGTGGAGAGAGGAGAGGGAGAGGGGAGGGAAGTGGAGAGAGGAGAGGGAGAGGGGAGGGAAGTGGAGAGAGGAGAGGGAGAGGGGAGGGAAGTGGAGAGAGGAGAGGGAGAGGGGAGGGAAGTGGAGAGAGGAGAGGGAGAGGGGAGGGAAGTGGAGAGAGGAGAGGGAGAGGGGAGAGAAGTGGAGAGAGGAGAGGGAGAGGGGAGGGAGAGGGGAGGGAAGTGGAGAGAGGAGAGGGAGAGGGGAGGAGAGGGGAAGGGGAAAGAGGAGGTAAGAGGAGAGAGGAGGGAAGGGAATGAAAAGGCATGAAAAGCACAACTGTTTAACAACATGGGCATTGCCAGGATTGGATGTGTGAGAAAAGAATGATCTTAACTTGCAATGGTCACTAAGCCAGGGTCATAACCAATAAACATTCAGTTGTGTATTGGGCACAAGTGCCGACTCATTTGTATCTTTTCTCATGATTTTAGGCTCTTACTTGCCCTTTGGTTACTGAAGTCTGTTCCTACCACTTGCAGCAGCTGAAGGGTTGATTGACCATTTAGCAAACCTGTGGATTAAACTTTGATCTATGAAGTTGGACAAAAGAACAGTTTGAAAACAATGTTTATTTTTCTTAAGTTTTTCCAAAAAGTTTTTGAAAGTGGCAGGCCAAATGTCCTCCAAAAAATCTAATTTAAAAGCTGCAACACTGTTCCAACAAAGCTCACCTGAAAGATCCTATCGGAGTTCTGAGGCAACGCAGCAGGCGAGTATGTAGGGTCCATTTCCGTGAACTCTTCAGCAAAATTGCTAACATCCAACTCATCTCTGATAACCGGTTTAAATGGAGCTTCGATGCTTTTGGCAGCTAACTCATCCCAGTTTATTTTCTGCTGATATGAAAAGCAGAATAGAGGAGTTTACTAACAACAACTTACATTTATATAGCTCCTTTAACGTAGTAAAACACCCTGAGCATAGAAATAAAATGTGGCAAATCTATCTGATCAGGTATTAATTACAATTAATAACTGCAATTCCAGGTACTGAAAAATTCATACAATATGCTCCATCTAAAATGTATTGGAAGACTTGTATTTATACAGCGCCTTTCATGATCACCAGACGTCCAAAGCGCTTTACAGCCAAAGAAGTAAAACATTTTTTTGAAGTGTAGTCAATGCTGTAATGTGGGAAACGCAGCAGCCAATTTGCACACAGCAAACTTCCACAAACACCAATGCGACAATGACGAGATAATCTGTTTTAGTGATGTTGATTGAGGGATAAATATTAGCCAGTAGACGGGGGATAACTCCCCTGCACTTCTTCAAAATAGTGCCGTGGGATCTTTTACGTCCACCTGAGAGCAGACTTGGTTTAATGCCTCATCCGAAAGACGGCGCCTCCAACAGTGCAGCTCTCCCTCAGTACGGCACTGAAGTGTCAGCCTCACTTTTTTATGCTCAAGTCTCTGGAGTGGGACTTGAACCCACAACCTTCTGACTCAGAGGCGAGAGTACTACCCACTGAGCCACATACACAAAAAAGATTTAGTTACTTCCCACAAACAATTCTTAAAATTTTAACAAAACTGTAATATCTAACTAATAGCTTGTTTTACTTTTTAACCTCCAATTTTCTCTCCCGCCCCAGGCACTGACTTCTCAGTTCAGTATGGTTCCGCAGGCACCAGTCGCCCTCCAATGGATACCACAAGTGGCTGTTGCTCACGTGTAAGGCTTGCGTCAGCAGACTATTCGACTGAAGGAAACATCATAGCCGAGCCCTAGCCTATACACGCCCACTTACAGCAGGCATTACTGGATGGGGATTAGGAAAGGGAACCCTGGCTGACTTTTCTCTTGCTAACCTGGACAACTGAAGCCAATCAGTGCCTCTGCTATTTGGGCACAGATGAGGGAAATCAGACATAGGAGCTAGAATTTGAAAAGATTAATTCTGGATTGCAGGATCATCCTCTGCATCTCTCTTACACAGTGCAGATGAACAGAAAAAAAACACTGCAAAATTATTATGGATATATTAACTGTCACAGCTGTCATTTATTTTTCCAGTCGAACATTAAATGAAGGGTATGATCAGCTGATTATCTTGCACACTCTCTCTCGCGACAGTTGGAACTAGTGCTCTCCACTCTCCATCTCCTCCGACAGTTGGAACTGGTGTTCTCCACTCTCTCCATCTCCTTCGACAGTTGGAACTCTCCCACTCTCTCTCCTCCTCCTCCATGGTGCTGGAGACCATTCAAGTGTGGGGGGGCGGGAAGAGAAAGGGAATGTAGTTGTGGTAGGGGACAGTATAGTCAGAGGGATAGATACTGTTCTCTTCAGCCGCAACTGGGAGTTCCAACGGTTCTTTGCCTGCCCAGTGCCAGGATTAAAACAACTCTTCGCGTCTGGAAAAGACTTGAAGTGAGAAAGGGAGGATCCAGTTGTCGTGGTCGAAGTAGTAGCCAACGACAGAGGTAGAACTAGGAATGAGGTTCTGCTGAGAGTTTGAGGAGTTGGGGTCCAAATTAAAAAGCGGAACCTCAAAGGTAATAATCTCTGAATTGTTACTGAGTCACGCATAGGAGTATGACATAGTAATAAGCAGGTTAGTAGGTTAAATGCGTGGCTAAAAGAGTGGTGTGGGAGGTAGGGGTTTTGCTTCAAGGGGCACTGGCACCATTATTGGGAAAGGAGGGAACTGTTCCATTGGGACAGGCACCACTTAAACCAGCTGGAATCAGTGTCCTGACGAGCTGAATAACTTAGGGCAGTAGATAGGGCTTTAAACTAATGAAAGCGGGGGTTGGAGGATTCAGTAAAGAGTACATTTAAAAGCAGGAGAAATATCAAAACTCTGGAGCAGAGCAGAGTTTTGGGTAAAAATAAGCTGAGTGGGTCAGGAAGGGACAGAGAGTATCTAAGGTATTAGGGCATGAGTGACTAAGGTGACATCAGGGAAAAATAGAAAAAAGGCAAAACTAAAGGCACTATATCTGAATGCGCGAAGCATTCGCAACAAAATAGATGAATTAATAGCGCAGATAGAAAGTAATAGATAGAGCCAATAGCCATTACGGAGACATGGTTGCAAAGTGACGAAGATTGGAGTTAAATATTCCAGGATAGTTCATCTTTAGAAGAGATAGGCAAATTGGAAAAAGAGGAGGGGTAGCACTGATAATAAAGTGAGAAAGGAGCTTAGCTCCGAAAATCAAGAAGTAGAATCAGTTTGGGTGGAGCTAAGCAAGGGGCAGAAAACATTGATGGGAGTTCTTTATAGGCCCTCAAAATGTCGTTGTAATGTAGGATAGAGGAAATTAGAGGCGCATATAAAAAGGGTAAGGCGGTAATCATGGGGGACTTTAATAAACATATAGACTGGGCAAACCAAATTTGCAGCAATAGTGTGGAGGGCGAATTCATGGAATGTATACAAGATAGCTTTCTAAATCAGTATGTTGAGGAACCAACCAAGGAGCAGGCTATTTTAGATATAGTATTGTGCAATGAAAAAGGGTTGTAAAGGGACCTTTAGGGAAGATAGAATTTTATATTCAGTTTCAAAGTGATTTAGTTAAATCCGAAACTAGGGTCTTAAATCTAAACAAAACAAACTACGTAGGTATGAGGGGCGAGTTGGCTAAGGTAGGTTGGGAAACTACATTAAAAGGTAGACGAGTAATGGCTAGCATATAAAGAATACATAATTTACAACACATATACATTCCTTTAAGGCACAAAAATCCTACAGAAAAAGTGGTCCAACCGTGGCTAACAAGAGAAGTTACAGATAGTATTAGATCAAAGAAAGAGGCTTATAATGTTGCCAAAAAGATTTTAGGATTCATCAAAGGAGGACCAAGAAATTGATCATGAAATGGAAAATTGAATGTGAGAGTAAACTAGCGAGAGACATAAAAACAGACGGTAAAAGCTTTCATAGGTATATAAAAAGGAAAACATTAACAAAAGTAAATATGGGTCCATTAGAGGCTGAGAAAGGAGAAATTATAATGGGGAATAAGGACATGGCAGAGAAATTAAATAAATACTTTGAGTCTGTCTTCATGGAAAATGCAAAAAACCTCCCAGAAATAGTGGAATTAATGGGACTGAAAGACGATAAATCCCCTGGATCTAATGGTCTACATCCTAGAGTTTTGAAAGAGGTGGCCGTAGAAATAGTGGATGCATTGGTTGTCATCTTCCAAAATTCCATACATTCTGGAACAGTTCTCGTGGATTGGAAGATAGCAAATCCACTATTTAAGAAAGGAGCGAGTGAGAAAACGGGGAATGACAGACCAGTTAGCCTGGCATTGGTGGTAGGAAAATTGCGAGAATCCATTAAGGACGTGGCAGGGCACTAGAAAATAATAATAGGATTGGGCAGAGTCAACATGGATTTATGAAAGGAAAATCATTTTTGACAAATCTGGTGGAGTTTTTTGAGGTTGTAACTAGCAGAATAGATAAGGGGAAACCAGTAGATGTGGTGTATTTGGATTTTCAGAAGGCATTCGACAAGGCGCCAAACAAAATGATGGCTTATGGGATTGGAGATAATATACTTGCATGGATTGAGGATTAATTAACCGACAGAAATTCAGAGAGTAGGAATAAACGTGTCATTTTAGGGTTGGCAGATTGTAACTAGTGGGGTACTGCAAGGATCAGTGCTTGGGCCTCAGCTATTCACAATCTATATCAATGATTTGGATGAGGGGACCAAATGTAATATATCCAGGTAGCTGATGATACAAAGCTAGGTGGGACTGTAAGTTGTGAGGATGCAAAGAGACTTCAAGGGGATATAGGCAGGCTAAGTGAATGGGCAAGAACATGGCAATTGAAATACAATGTGGAGAAATATGAAGTTATCCATTTTGGTAGGAAAAATGGAAAGAAAGTATTTTTTAAAATGGTAAAGAGATTGGGACATGTTGGTGTTCAGAGGGACCTGGGTGTCTTTGTTCACAAATCACTGAAAGTTAACATGCAGGTACAGCAAGCAATTAAGAAAGCAAATGGTATATTGGTCTTTATTACAAGAGGATTTGAGTACAAGAGTAAAGATATCTTAGTGCAATTATATAGGGCCCTGGTGAGACCATACCTGGAGTATTGTGTACAATTTTGGTCTCCTTACCCAAGGAAGGAAATGCTTGCCATAGAGGGAATGCTACGAAGGTTCACCAAACTGATTCCTGGGATCAGGAGGATTGTCCTATCAGGAGAGAGTGAGGAGACTAGGCCTATATTCTCCAGAGTTTAGATGAATGAGAGGTGATCTCATTGAAACATACAAAATTATTACAGGGCTTGACAGGGTAGATGCAGGGAGGATGTTTCCCCTGGCTGGGGAGTCTAGAACCAGGGGTCACAGTCTCCAAATAAGGGGTCATAAGAACACAAGAAATAGGAGCAGGAGTAGGCCATTTGGCCCCTCAGGCCTGCTCCGCCATTTAATAAGATCATGGCTGATCTGATCATGGACTCAGCTCTACTTCTCTGCCCGCTCCCAATAACCCTTTATTCCCGTATCGCTCAAAAATCTGTCCATCTCCGTGTTAAATATATTCAATGACCCAGCCTCCACAGCTCTCTGGGGCAAAGAGTTCCACAGATTTACAACCCTCAGAAGAAATTCCTCCTCACCTCAGTTTTAAATGGGCGGCCCCTTATTCTGAGACTATGCCCCTTAGTTTTAGTTTTTCCCTATAAGTGAAAAAATTCTCTCTGCATCCACCTTGTCAAGCCCCCTCGTTATCTTATAAGTTTCAATAAGATCACCTCTCATTCTTCTGAACTCCAATGAGTATCATCCAAACCTACTCAACCTATCTTCATAAGTCAACCCCCTCATCTCCGTAATTAACCGAGTGAACATTCTCTGAACAGCCTCCAATGCAAGTATATCCTTCCTTAAATATGAAGACCAAAACTGTACGCAGTACTCCGTGGCCTCACCAATACCCTGTACAATTGTAGCACGACTTCTCTACTTTTATACTTTATCACCCTTACAATAAAGGCCAACATTCCATTCGCTTTCCTCATTACTTGCTGTACCTGCATACTAACTTTTTGTGTTTCATGCACAAGAACTCACAGGTCCCTCTGTACTGAAGCACTTTGCAATTTTTCTCCATTTAAATTATAATTTGCTTTTATATTTTTTCTACCAAAGTGGATAACTTCACATTTTCCTACATTATACTCCATCTGTCAAATTTTTGCCCACTTAGCCTGTCTATACCCTTTTGCAGATTTTTTGTGTCCTCCTCACAATTTGCTTTCCCACCCATCTTTGCATCATCAGCAAACTTGGCTACATTACACTCTGTCCCTTCATCCAAGTAATTAATATAAATTGTAAATAGTTGAGGCCCCAGCACCGATCCCTGCGGCACCCCACTCATTGCTGTTTGCCAACTGGGAAAAACCCGTTTATCGCAACTCTGTTTTCTGTTAGTTAGCCAATTCTTAATCGATGCTAATATATTACCCCCCAACCCCGTGAACTTTTATATTGTGCAGTAACCTTTTATGTGGCACCTTATTGAATGCCTTCTGGAAATCAAAATACACCACATCCACTGGTTCCCCTTTATCCACCCTACTCGTTACATCCTCAAAGAATCCCAGCAAATTTGTCAAACATGATTTCCCTTTTATAAAACTGTGCTGATTCTGGTTGATTGAATTATGCTTTTCCAAATGTCCTGCTACTGCTTCCTTAATAATGGACTCCAGCATTTTCCCAACGACAGATGTTAGGCTAACTGGTCTATAGTTTCCTGCTTTCTTCTGCCTCCTTTTTTTTTTAAAATAGGGGCGTTACATTTGCAATTTTCCTATCTGCTGGGACCTCCACAGAATCCAGGGAAGTTTGGTAGAGTACAACCAATGCATCCACTATCTCTGCAGTCACTTCGTTTAGGACCCCAAGGAAGACACAAATAACCTTGCGGAAATACTAGGGGGTTCGAGGGTCTAGCGAAAAGAAGGAACTGAAGGAAATCCTTATTAGTCAGGAAATTGTGTCAGGGAAATTGATGGGATTGAAGGCCGATAAATCCCCAGGGCCTGATAGTCTGCATCCCAGAGTACTTAAGGAAGTGGCCCTAGAAATAGTGGATGCATTGGTGATCATTTTCTAACAGTCCATTGACTCTGGATCAGTTCCTCTGGACTGGAGGGAAGCTAATGTAACACCACCTTTTAAAAAAAAAAGGAGAGAAGAGGGAAAACGGGGAATTATAGACCGGTTAGTTTGACGTCGGTGGTGGGGAAAATGTTGGAATCAATTATTAAAGATGAAATAGCAGCGCATTTGGAAAGCAGTGACAGGATCGGTCTAAGTCAGCATTGCTTCACAAATCTTCTAGAATTTTTTGAGAATGTAACTAGTAGAGTGGGACAAGTGAATGTGGTGTATTTGGACTTTCAAAAGGCTTTTGACAAGGTCCCACACAAGAGATTGGTGTGCAAAATTAAAGCACATGGTATTGGGGATAATGTATCGATGTGGATAGAGAACTGTTTGGCAGACAGGAAGCAGGGAGTTGGAATAAACGGGTCCTTTTCAGAATGGCAGGCAGTGACCAATGGGGTGCCGCAGGGTTCAGTGCTGGGACCCCAGCTATTTACAATATACATCAATGATTTAGATGAAGGAATTGAATGTAATATCTCCAAGTTTGCAGATGACACTAAGCTGGATGGCGGTGTGAACTGTGAGGAGGATGCTAAGAGACTACAGGGTGACTTGGACAGGTTAGGTGAGTGGGCAAATGCATGGCAGATGCAGTATAATGTGAGGTTATCCACTTGGGTGGAAAAAAACAGGAAGACAGAATATTATCTGGATGGTGACAGATTAGGAAAAGGGGAGGTGCAACGAGACCTGGGTGTCATGGTACATCAGTCACTGAAGTTTGGCATGCAGGTACAGCAGGCGGTGAAGGTGGCAAATGGCATGTTGGCCTTCATAGCTAGAGGATTTGAGTATAGGAGCAGAGAGATCTTACTACAGTTATACAGAGCCTTGGAGAGGCCACACCTGGAATACTGTGTTCAGTTTTGGTCCCCTAATCTGAGGAAGGACATTCTTGCTATTGAGGGAGTACAGTGAAGGTTCACCAGATTGATTTCTGGGATGGCAGGACTGACATATGAGGAGAGACTGGATCAACTGGGCTTGTATCCACTGAAGTTTAAAAGAATGAACTGATAGAAACAAATAAAATTCTAGAGGCAGGAAGAATGTTCCCGTTGCTGGGGAGCTCCAGAACCAAGGGTCACAGTCTAAGAATAAGGGGCAAGCTATTTAGGACCGAGATGAGGAGAAACTTCTTCACTCAGAGAGTGGTTAACCTGTGGAATTCTCTACCGCAGAAAGTTGTTGAGGCCAGTTGTTGAGAAAGTTCTTGAGGCCAGTTCGTTAGATATATTCAAAAGGGTGTTAGATATGGCTCTTACGGCCAAAGGGATTAAGGGGTATGGAGAGAAAGCAGGAAAGGGGTACTGAGGTTGAATGATCAATCATGATCTTATTGAATGGCAGTGCAGGCTCAAAGGGCCGAATGGCCTGTTCCTGCACCTAATTTCTATGTTTTCACGCAAGAAATCAGGTCCAGGGTACTTGTTCACCTTTAGTCCCATTATTTTACCGAGTACTATGGTTGGCCATTTGGAACGGATGAGAAATTTCTTCACTCAGAGGGTGGTGAATCTTTGGAATTCTCTACCCCAGAGGGCTGTAGAGGCTCAGTTGTTGAGTATATTTAAGACAGAAATCGATAGATCTTTGAATATTAAGGAATGAAGGGAAATAGGGATAGTGCAGGAAAGTGGAGTTGAGGTAGAAGATCAGCCATGATCTAGCTGAATAGCTGGCTCGAGGGCTGAAAGGTCTACTCCTGCTCCTAATTATTATGTTCTGATGTTCACTGCAAATTATGTGCACAACAGATCACTTTCGCTTCTTTAATCTTAGATGCCGGAGGTGCCCTCTTTCATGAGATATTAAACTGAGGCTCTGTCTGCCCTCTCAGGTGGACATAAAAATCCCATGGCACTATTCGGAGAAGAGTAGGGGAGTTTTTCCTGGTGTTCTAGCCAATGTCGATCCCTAAAAAAACAGATTATCTGATCATTTATATTTCATTGCCGTCTGTGGGACTTTGCTGTGTGCAAATTAGCAGCCAGGTTTCCTTCATTACAATAGTGACTACACTTCAAAAAGTACTTCACTGCCTGTAAAGCGCTTTGGGACATCCTAAGGTTATGAAAGGTACTATAGAAATGCAAATTCTTTCTTTCTTTCACAGATATACGTACGACAATTTTCTGTCCACTATTTGAATGGAGCATTAACTTGTTTAAAATATTGCAAATAATAATTAATAGCCTACGGATTTAATGACATTCTACCTTTGAACTATTTAAACATAGCCCTATACGTTATACACACCTACGGATTTAATGACATTCTACCTTTGAACTATTTAAACATAGCCCTATACGTTATACACATTCAGTCCAGCAATTGTTTTTGACAGTAGTATTGTATAGCAAAAGCGGTACAAAACCATGCAGAACAGGATGGTCCAGCCAGGTTCAATCACTGCTTTCAGTTGAGCTAGCTAGGAGGGAAAAGAGAAGACAACCAGTGCCAAAAACGCTGGAATAGCTTGGTCGCGGCAGCAAGAGTAAGTTGCATTTTACTTTTTATATTTGCATTACTGATGCATGCAAATATTTATTATAACAATGAATCTCCTGCATTGAATGTAAGTTTGTCATTCATATGTATTACGTAAACCATGTTAACAGTAAGTGCATTTTATATCTTATATTTTACTGACGAAAATTTTTATTAGAGCAATGAATCTCCTGCATTGAATCTAAGTTTGTCATTCATAAATGTATTGCGTAAACCATGTTAAGATCCGGACAGTGCTCTGAACCAGCAACATGTAACATTTTAAACTATTCTGACCTCAAGATACTACCTAGTCAATTAGCTTATGCTGTGTTATTTTCTCGTTGGAGAAGGTATCTATCAACCGTGCCGAGCAAAGGCGGACGGGAGGGCGGCTCTGCTCACATTCAGCCCATGACAGAAATAGAGGAGCGTGCAGCCGCGCTGATTGGCAATGAGAGCCGTTCAGCAACCACCCGCGGTCTGGCGGAGCCCAGCCATGCGTCTCGTGAGTAATGTGTAATGTGTCAAACAGTATTAAAAACTTAAGTTACTAATCTAATGTCCTGTAATTATAATGCAATATGCAAAATACTTGTAACGAACTTATGATATACTAACGATATACTAACGATGTCACGTCATCATGCATGCATGCATCCCTTGTGCATAAGAAGCAGGGGATGCAGCCGCTACAGCTTTCTGGGGTAGTGAAAAGTATTGATATGTAATGTCTCTTGGTAATGTTCACTGTTATGTTCTAATAAGCTCATGTGTGTTTTTAAGGTCAACCTGATACGCTCGTTCACATCCAGCTGGCACCAGCAGCTTCACCGACACCCTCGGAGGAGGAAGGAGAAGGAGCTGGAGCACATTCCTCACCTCGAGGAGATAGGAGGAGGACGAGGAGGAGGAGCAGGATGACGAGCAGGAGCTCCTGCACGAGCCGTCCATTGTTATGGGGGGGGGGAAATGAACCTGCGGTCATCTCCGTTGAGAGGGAAGAGGCACCGGGACCAAGTGATGTGCAGCCGGCAACATCAAGGTGCACCATATTGCTCATGCCAACCCCACGGAGGCCGGGTCAGCGAGGTCAGCAATCGCCTACCTCGGACAGGCAGACGGAGTGCTTGATCTCCCTGTGCACGGAGACGGTCGCGCTAGGTTGCGAGTTTATCCAGGAGTTCCATCAGTTCTCCACACAATTCCACAACTGGTCTGTTATGCAAACGGCGTTAGTACGGCAGACCTAGGAGGGGATCAGAGAACAGACTGACGCAACCAATGCCCTTCAGCATGCGTCGCTGGCTGGACACGCGCTGCACCCCAAGGTGTCGTGTTGGGTCCAAGTGCAACCCCAAGCACTCAAGCGAGTATAGAGGATACAGTTCCTCTGGACTCGGAAGACGAACAGCATGTTTCTTTGTCTTCCACGCCGACACTGCCACCACGGCAGGAAATCTTGCTGTTGCCCGCTGCATGCCAGCTTCGTCTCGGTCTGCGGGGACCAAAAAGGGCGGGTGGTGTTAAAACACAGGGTGGTAAAGGACCTGGAGAGAAACGTGGCCGCAGGTAGGGAGGAGGGTTGTGTTTTCAATCTAAAATGTTACATTGTTTGTACGTTCATTATTGTTTGGGGTGGGTGGGAGTGTTGATAAAATAATTTTTAAAAATCGTTGTTTATAAATATTTTTTTTTTTTACTGGTTTCAATCTCTTATAGTTCGGTTAAGCATAACATTTAAACAATTGTTCTGCAGTTGTTGTGCATTCTATTATTATAACAAGTTTACTTAAGTTAAGCATTAATGCAAATGCCAGAATAGGCAAGGCAAAAACGTAACTCAACACAAATGGAACTTTTGTTTAACCGTAACCGTAACTGTAAATGTGACTATCCCCAATGTAACTTCATGCAAAGCGTTCATAAATGAGCTGCTAACGCATCAGCTTAGCAGCTGCGTAATCGCCACTGGGTACTGGTCTTCTGGGGGTTGGGGGTGGGGGACCATGGCTAGATCGCCAGGCTGATTGGCCTCCCCGAGGTCCTCACCAGCCACCTCTTTCTCCTCGCTGGCTGGCTCTTCTGTCTACCCTTCTTCTGGAGGTGGACCTGCAGCCCCATCTGGCATTAGCTGTCCTCTCCTTATTGCTAGGTTATGCCGCATGCAACACACCACAATAAACTCAGTGACCTGGTCAGAGTGGTACTGCAGGCTGTCACCAGAATGGTCCAGGCATCTGAAGCGCTGCTTTAGGATTCCAATTGTCTTTTCGGCGATGTTGCGTGTCACTATGTGGCCTTCACTGTAATGTTTCTCTGCTTCAGTGACGGAATTACGCAGTGGGGTCATCAGCCAACTCGCAAGGCCATATTCCTTATCCCCCAGCATCCAACCGTGACCTTCTGGCTGATTGACACACAGGTCAGGGACAGCACTCTCACATAGGATGTGCACATTATGGATGCTGCCAGGAAATGTAGCATTATTTGGTTGTGGTCGACAACAAGTTGCACATTCAGGGAGTGGAATTCCTTTCTGTTACGAAACTCCGCCGCGTTCTTTAAAGGGGCTTTAAGGGCAATGTGCATGCAGTCTATTGCTCCCTGCACCTTGGGGAAGTCTGCTATTCTCGAGAAACCTAAAGCCCTCCCGGTCTGTGCCTCCCTGGTCATAGGGAAGCTTAGAGGGAGGTCTTACAGGGCCTTAGTTGTACAGGGCCTTAGTAAGGCCACACCTGGAATATTGTGTTCAGTTTTGGTCTCCTAATCTGAGGAAGGACGTTCTTGCTATTGAGGGAGTGCAGCGAAGGTTCATCAGACTATTCCCGGGATGGCAGGACTGACATATGAGGAGAGACTGGATCGACTGGGCTTGTATCCATTGGAGTTTAGAAGAATGAGAGGGGATCTCAAAGAAACATATAAAATTCTGATGGGAATGGGACAGGTTAGAGGACCGAGATGGAGAGAAACTTCTTCACTCAGAGAGTGGTTAGCCTGTGGAATTCCCTACCGCAGAAAGTTGTTGAGGCCAGTTCGTTACATATATTCAAAAGGGTGTTAGATATGGCCCTTACGACCAAAGGGATCAAGGGGTGTGGAGAGAAAGCAGGAAAGGGGTACTGAGGTTGAATGATCAATCATGATCTTATTGAATGGTGGTGCAGGCTCTAAGGGCCGAATGGCCTGCTCCTGCACCTAATTTCTATGTTTCTATAAAGTCCATCCTGCGAGTGTAAAGAGCTTCAGTCACCTACCAAATGCAGCAGTGTATGGCGTGCTGAGAAATACGACAGATGTCGCCTGCTGAAGCCTAAAAGGATCCCGATGCATAGAAGGCTAGGGCTGCAGTAACCGTCACCTCAATGGACAGTGCGGTTCTGATGGTGCTGGAAGGCTGCAAATCCCCCTTGACGAGCTCGTAAATCTTATCGATGACCTCCTTCTGGAAACGCAGCCTCCTAAGACATGCGTTTTCAGACAAGTTGAGGTAAGATTACGTGTCTTTGTACCTTCGTTGGCTGTATGCTTGCCTCCTCTGTCTCCGTCTACGCATTACTCTGCCACCTCTTCGATTGATCCTTTCAGAAACCAGCTTGTGAGCAGTTACGAGTAATGGCGTAGAAAGCATAGGCCCCATCACTATCAATAATTATTTTCACTTGCTATAAATGCACTTTTCACTAAAAAATGCCGAATCGATTAAACTACTCTCTCTATACAAGCCTCAGTCTAACACTGTACCAGTCTCAGTCTAATACTATTCCAGCCCCAGTCTAACACGAGGCCCCATCACTATCAATAATTATTTTTGCTTGCTAAAAATGCACTTTTCACTAAAAAAATGCCCAATTCACTAGGCTACTATTAGTAAAATTAAGAATAAGTAATAATCGAAAGGATAGACAAGAAGGGAAAGGAGATGGGGTAGCTCTGTTAATAAAGAATGATATCAGGGCAGTTGTGAGAGATGATATTGGCTTTAATGAACAAAATGTTGAATCATTGTGGTTGGAGATGAGAGATAGTAAGGGGAAAAAGGTCACTGGTGGACGTAGTATATAGGCCCCCAAATAGTAACTTCACGGTGGGGCAGACAATAATCAAGGGAATAATAGAGGCATGTGAAAAAGGAACGGCAGTAATCATGGGGGATTTTAATCTACATATCGATTGGTCAAATCAAATTGCACGGGGTAGCCTTGAGGAGGAATTCATAGAATGCATACGGGATTGTTTCTTAGAACAATGTGTTACAGAACCTACAAGGGAGCAAGCTATCTTAGATCTGGTCCTGTGTAATGAGACAGGAATAATAAACGATCTCCTAGTAAAAGATCCTCTTGGAATGAGTGATCACAGTATGGTTGAATTTGTAATACAGATCGAGGGGGAGGAAGTAGTGTCTCAAACGAGCGTACTATGCTTAAACAAAGGGGACTACAGTGGAATGAGGGCAGAGTTAGCTAAAGTAGACTGGGAACACAGACTAAACGGTGGCACAATTAAGGAACAGTGGAGAACTTTTAAGGAGCTCTTTCATAGTGCTCAACAAAAATATATTTGTGAAAAAAGGCAGTAAGAGAAGGGATAACCAGCCGTGGATAACCAAGGAAAGAAAGGAGAGTATCAAATTAAAAACCAATGCGTATAAGGTGGCCAAGGTTAGTGGGAAACTAGAAGATTGGGAAAATTTTAAACGACAACAAAGAATGACTAAGAAAGCAATAAAGAAAGGAAAGATAGATTACGAAAGTAAACTTGCGCAAAACATAAAAACAGATAGTAAAAGCTTTTACCGATATATAAAACGGAAGAAAGTGACTAAAGTAAATGTTGGTCCCTTAGAAGATGAGAAGGGGGATTTAATAATGGGAAATGTGGAAATGGCTGAGACACTAAACAATTATTTTGCTTCGGTCTTCACAGTGGAAGACACAAAAACCATGCCAAAAATTGCTGGTCACGGGAATGTGGGAAGGGAGGACCTTGAGACAATCACTATCACTAGGGAGGTAGTGCTGGACAGGCTAATGGGACTCAAGGTAGACAAGTCCCCTGGTCTTGATGAAATGCATCCCAGGGTATTAAAAGAGATGGCGGAAGATATAGCAGATGCATTCGTTATAATCTACCAAAATTCTCTGGACTCTGAGGAGGTACCAGCGGATTGGAAAGCAGCTAATGTAACACCTCTGTTTAAAAAAGGGGGCAGACAAAAGGCAGGCAACTATAGGCCGGTTAGTTTAACATCTGTAGTGGGGAAAATGCTTGAAACTATCATTAAGGAAGAAGTAGCGGGACATCTAGATAGGAATAGTGCAATCAAGCAGATGCAACATGGATTCATGAAGGGGAAATCATGTTTAACTAATTTACTGGAATTCTTTGAAGATATAACGAGCATGGTGGATAGAGGTGTACCGATGGATGTGGTGTATTTAGATTTCCAAAAGGCATTCGATAAGTTGCCACACAAAAGGTTACTGCAGAAGATAAAGTACGCGGAGTCAGAGGAAATATATTAGCATGGATCGAGAATTGGCTGGCTAACAGAAAGCAGAGAGTCGGGGTAAATGGGTCCTTTTCAGGTTGGAAATCAGTGGTTAGTGGTGTGCCACAGGGATCGGTGCTGGGACCACAACTCTTTACAATATACATAGATGACCTGGAAGAGGGGACAGAGTGTAGTGTAACAAAATTTGCAGATGACACTAAGATTAGTGGGAAAGCGGGTTGTGTAGAGGACACAGAGAGGCTGCAAAGAGATTTAGATAGGTTAAGCGAATGGGCTAAGATTTGGCAGATGGAATACAATGTCGAAAAATGTGAGGTCATCCACCTTGGGGCAAAAAAAAAACAGTAAAAGGGAATATTATTTGAATGGGGAGAAAATACAACATGCTGCAGTGCAGAGGGACCTGGGGGTCCTTGTGCATGAAACTCTTGAATCCCAAAAAGTTAGTTTGCAGGTGCAGCAGGTAATCAGGAAGGCGAATGGAATGTTGGCCTTCATTGCGAGAGGGATGGAGTACAAAAGCAACGAGGTCCTGCTGCAACTGTACAGGGTACCTGGAGTACTGCGTGCAGTTTTGGTCACCTTACTTAAGGAAGGATATACTAGCCTTGGAGGAGGTAGAGACTATTCACTAGGCTGATTCCAGAGATGAGGGGGTTACCTTATGATGATAATGAGTAAAGACCCAGTCTACTCTAAGAGTTCAGAAGGATGAGGGGTGATCTTATAGAAACATTTAAAATAATGAAAGGGATAGACAAGATAGAGGCAGAGAGGTTGTTTCCACTGGTCGGGGAGACTAGAACTAGGGTTCACAGCCTCAAAATACGGGGGAGACAATTTAAAACCGCGTTGAGAAGGAATTTCTTCTCCCAGAGGGTTGTGAATCTGTGGAATTATCTGCCCAAGGAAGCAGTTGAGGCTAGCTCATTGAATGTATTCAAATCACAGATAGATAGATTTTTAACCAATAAGGGAATTAAGGGTGATGGGGAACAGGCGGGTAAGTGGAGCTGAGTCCACGGCCAGATCAGCCATGATCTTTTTGAATGGCAGAGCAGGCTCGAGGGGCTAGATGGCCTACTCCTGTTCCTAATTCTTATGTTTATGTAATCTGAGTAGATCTATCTACACAGGACCCTTAAATCACTCAACTATCTAAGCTCGATTTTTTTTAAGCTGTCTCCACCCTTCCTCCAAACTTCAAAATGGTGTCCATAGTGCCTATTTCCTTCAGTAAAGCCCAAGAAAAGCAACTATTACCCAGTGATGTTCTGGACAAGCGATCAGCCCGGCCATGTGATTGCGATGTGCTGAAACTTCAAATCAACCATGTGTGGGCAATCAGTTCAGCGAAGTGAGCCGAAACTTGGGGGCTTATTTTTCCGGCCATGTTTCTGGCCTAGTTTCCATTTTTTGCACAAAATGGGCGACAGAGGTCAGTTTTGGGCGATATATGGGCCATATTTGGGCGGTGTGAAGCTCCGAGTACCTAGTGTATAATCAGCAACTTTACGTTTGGTTTGGGATGGTAGCAGAGCTCGGTTTAGCCGACTAGGGAGGGTCAAACTTGAGATCTGTCCGACTTGGCAGGAAGAGGACCAAACTGGGAACATGTGGACTGCCGAGTGATCCGGTCCGATGACCAAGCCAGGAGCCGCACAGACTCGCGGTCCGAACCTGGAGGCCGAAGACAGGGGAAGAGAGGTTCCTGGGAGCGAAATAAGAACATAAGAAATAGGAGCAGGAGTAGGCCACCTGACCCCTCGAGCCTGCTCCACCATTTAATAAGATCATGGCTGATCTGATCATGGATTCAGCTTCACTTCCCTGCCCGCTCTCCAGAACCCTTTATTCCCTTATCGCTTAAAAATCTATCTCCGCCTTAAATATATTCAATGACCCAGCCTCCACAGCTCCCTGGGGCAGAAAATTCCACAGATTTGCAATGCTCTGAAAGAAGAAATTCCTCCTCAACTCAGTTTTAAATAGGCAGCCCCTTATTTTAAGTCTATGCCCCCTAGTTCTAGTTTCCCCCATGAGTAGAAATATCCTCACTGTATCCACCTTGTCAAGCCCCCTCATTATCTTACATGTTTCCATAAGATCACCTCTCATTCTCTGAACTCCAATGAGTATAGGCCCAACCTACTCAACACATCTTTATAAGTCAACCCCTCATCTCAGGAATCAACCTAGTGAATCTTCTCTGACCTGCCACCAATGCAAGTACAGGTTGAACCTCCCTTATTCAGAACCCTCGGAACTTGGCCTGTTCTGGATAAGGGATTTTTCTGGACGAGGAGTGGTCACATTAAATTGGATGGTATAGGTACTGAGCAAGGGGATATTAGGGCTGGCTGGCTTGGGGCTGGGAGTGCAACAGAGAGATCATGAAGGGGTGGGCGATGAATCGCAGAGTCAGGCCAGTGATTGCGGGAGTCGGCAGCGAGGAAGGAATTCAATTTGTTCATGTCGGAGTTCTGTGCATGTGCCAGCCGGTGGTCGGGAATGGTTCTGGATAAGGAAGTTCTGGATAATGGAGGTTCAGTTCCACCTGTATAGCCTTTCTTAAGTACAGAGACCAAAACTGTACGCAGTACTCTCGGTGTGGCCTCACTAATACCCTGTACATTTATAGCAAGACTTCTGTGCTTTTATACTCCATCCCCCTTACAATAAAGGCCAACATTCCATTTGCCTTCCTGATTACTTGCTGTACCTGCACATTAACTTTGTGTTTCATGCACAAGGACACCCAGGTCCCTCTGTACTGCAGCACTTTGCAATTATTCTCGATTTAAAAAATAATTTGCTTTTCTATTCCTTCTACCAAAGTGGATAACCTCACATTTTCCCACATTATACTCCATTTGCCAACTTTTTGCCCACTCATTTAGCCTATCTAAATTCTTTTGCAGATTGTTTGTGTCCTCCTCACAATTTGCTTTCCCACCCATCTTTGTATCATCAGCAAACTTGGCTACATTACACTCGGTCCCTTCATCCAAGTCATTAATGTAGATTGTAAATAGTTGAGGACCCAGCACCGATCCCTGCAACACCCCACTAGTTACTGTTTGCCAACTCTCTGTTAGCCAATCCTCTATCCATGCTAATATATTACCCCTAACCCCGTGAACTTTTATCTTATGCAGTAACCTTTTATGTGGCATCTTATCAAATGCCTCCTGGAAATCCAAATACACCACACATCCACTGGTTCCCCTTTATCCACCCTACTTGTTATGTCCTCAAATAATTTCAGCAAATTTGTCAAACATGATTTCCTTTCATAAAACCGTGCTGACTCTGATTGATTGAATTTTGCTTTTCCAAATATCCTGCTACTGCTTCCTTAATAATGGACTCCAGCATTTTCACAACTACAGATGTTAGACTAACTGCTCTATAGTTTCCTGCTTTCTGTCTGCCTCTTTATTAAAGAGGCAATCCTCCAAGGCCAGTTTGACCGACCTTATAATTATTGGAGGAAGTCATGACACGAACTCTAAGCATCCCCCACCCCTCCCAAGGTTCCACCAGTGACTCCTTTGAGTGCAAAATCCAGACTTTGTATTGGACAATGATGTTACTTGCGTACCCCTCATTGATGGTCTCGCAATGTAAGTGCCCTTCATTGTCATCTGCTGGCTGTGTTGTCGAGTACTCTGAATAAGATATTTGGTCATAAGCAATGTTTCTTTAATGTTTTGGGGTGCACGGCCCCTTTAAGGGGCTCTGTGGCAGATTCAAAATACCGTACATGTACGGTTTTTCCCATTTAAAAGCTGATCAACCGGCTGGCAGGAGTTCCAGAGTGCTGCGTGACCGCACGGCTTAAGGGGAACATTGGTCATAAACATCATGTCCTGGAAAGAACTGCTATTGCACTGGGCAAAGGCGACCACTAGGGGGTAGTGCAGTTATTGAAAGATTTTAAAGTTTTACTTCATACAAGTGTCCTTCGTCGATCTATCTATATTGAACTTATGAAGAATTCTAACATTTGAGGATTAATTTCGTAAGCCATGAATGCGCAATCAGTATTTATCAAGACATTTAAAATATTGTCAATGTAAATAAAAGGTTAAAACTTAGGTTTGCAAGAAAACATTTACTGTAAGAATCATTTATACAGAAATGTCTACAGAATGATGATCCATCACCGATACAATAATTAATTTCCAACTCAGAACACCAAAAATAAAAAATGTGTACACTAGATGAAATACTACATGGTTGAGAGACACAGATAAAAGGAGCTAGTGCTAAAATTCCACATAAAATTTTTATACTGAACAAAATGAGCGTGTCGCAACACTGTAAAGTAAAGACAAGCAGAGCTCCTTACACATGCACTCAATCAGCCTGCAAACTCAGGTTTATTTGGTAAATGGAAATAGCTTGCTGGAAGAAGCAGGAACAAGGCGGGCAGAATGCGCAAACACACTGACACAAACGTAGGCTAATATTTGCTCCTCAAATAACAAGCTAGTGTTCTGACAAGGGGGCTGGCACCTGCTCTCTCCACAGATGCCGTCTGACCTGCTGAGCGTCTCCAACATTCTTTGGGCTGGATTTTCGGCTTTCTCCGTTTCGGGGCAAAAACGTAAGTGATGTGTGAAAATTACCACTTTCGCTCCATTACCGATTTAAGGCCTAACTTTTGGCATTTGGGGTCTGCGCCAGGCGCAAAGGGAGGCGTTGCACTATTATTCAGGGCGCAAAAACGCAATCCAGGACTGGGAGCACTGCAAGAGAAGCCTTGGGAGGGGGGAAAAAAAATTCAAAAAAAACATTCAAACATTATCAAGACCCTTACCTAACAAATCGCAGCAAAAAAATAAATAAATAAAAGCTTTAACTTCCATATTTTTCAGGCTTTTCAACTTAATGCTGACGGCAGGGCTGCACCTCTAAGTTTTACCGCTAGGGGTGCAGTGTACGGGTCGGGTGAGTGCCGAAATATCGGACGGTAACACAATCCGAGTCGTTCCACCCCCGGCGCAGCGTTCCCCGGTGGTGCTCCCAAGCGCTCCGCAAAAAAGGAACCGAGGCTTTCGCTGTGGAGGGTCAAAAGGCGGCAAAAACCCGGTCGCAAATCACCCGAAAATCCAGCCGTTTGTTTTTGTCCCAGATTTCTAGCGCCTCCAGTGTTTTGTTAACAGGCAGCGTGGCGGCCCCGACCTGCGAGAGACCATCAGTAGCAGGTCGGGGCCATAAAAGGAGCAGCGAGCGGCGGCCATGGGCAGCGTGGCGGAGTACCACTGCAAGGTACAACGCGAGCTGGTGCAGGAGGGCGACGGCAGCGAAGAGGGACTCTATCAAAGTCCAGGTCAGTGATTGGAGCGTGGGCAGGTACAGCAGGAGCGGCGAGGTCGGGGCGAAGGAGTGGCGAGAGATTGTAGAGCGACGTGATTGGGACGAAGGAGCAGCGAGAGATTGTAGAGTGACATGATCGGGGCCCAGGGGAGGCGTGAGTTCAGGGCCAGAAGAGGTGTGGGCCAAGGGGCAACACGGGCCTGCCCACACTGCGATATGTTTGCACACTAGACCCGTGCAGCAGAGTTGTTCTCCAGTTAATCCTTGCCATTGGACCAAGATCTGGCTCTGTCAAGCCCGTGTGGTGGCTGGTGTGCAACGGTCACCACATGTTAAAAAACTCCATGCACAGGCATCTTCCACCCTACACTATGTAGTTCAGGAACTGGAAAATTAGGTCCTTCATTGAAACACCTGTGAACTCATTCTTTTTTGGCGTGGAAGCAAGTCATCCTCGTTTCGAGGGACTGCCTATGATGATGATGAGTAATTTGGTTATAAACCATGTTTTGGTCTGTCCCAATCTATAGCAAATAAACAGGATTCCGCCGACAACTATCGAAAGGACCACGCGGTTCAATAATAGCCAGTGAAGACAGCCCAATTTCCAACATTCTTCTTTCCTCACCTGGAAGAAAGGGTGTGACTTAATTTCATCAGCACCCCCTGGGCCAGAACCCAACCTTTTCTTCGGGTCTTTAATTAGGAGCTGCTTCATTACATCTTTAGCCAAAGGACTCATTTCTGGAGGATACGGAGGATCACTTTTCAGAATTCTCCTGGGTGGGGAAAAAAAAACAAGTCATTTAATTGTTAGACAGTGAAAATTTAATTTGATCGCTCAGTGAGCTTAAACGCTATCCTTTCAACTTCGATTGGGTGGAAAGTACTGAGTGGGCTAGCTACCCCTGGGCAAAGTGAACAGATTTATAAATAATACCAAACCGGTTGGGGCAGTGGAAGAGGCAACTCAGAAATTACATAATGAGTGCAGCAAAATACGCAAGTGGGCAGAATGATGGCAGATGAGGTTTAACGCACTACAGATGGGAGAGAGAAATAGGCGACACATATTCCATAGATTGGATCTAAATAACTAAGGATAAAGCTAAAAGAGACTGGAGTTCTGGAGAGACGTCTGACGGGTGATCGGAATTATAAAGAAGAAAGACTTGCATTAATATAGCATATTTCATGACTACCGGACATCTCAAAGCGCTTTACAGCCAATGAAGTACTTTTGGAGAGTAGTCACTGTTGTAATGTGGGAAACGCAGCAACTCTCACAAATAGCAAAGTGATAATGAACAGATAAACTGTTTTTGATATGTTGGTTGAGGGATAAATATTGGCCAGAACACCAGGGATAACTCACCTGCTCTTCTTCAAAAATAGTGCCATGGGATTTTTACGTCCACCTGAGAGGGAAGACAGCACCTCTAACAGCGCAGCACTCCCCTGGAGTGTCTAGATTTATGTTCCAAAGTACTGGAGTGGGATATGATCCCACAACCATCTGACTCAAGGGTGAGTGTGCTACCCACTGCGCCACAGCTGACAAGGTTGTGTCATCAATGAAAAGGTTAACCTGGATCAGTATTTTGAACCAAATTGTGGGAGTAGATTAAGGGGACACAGGTTCATAAGAAATACAAGAACATAAGAAATAGGAGGAGTAGGGCATTCGGCCCCTCGAGTCTGCTCCACCATTCAGTAAGATCATGGCTGATCTTCTACCTCAACTCCACTTTCCTGCATTATCCCTATATCCCTTGATTCCCTTAATATCCAAAAATCTATCGATCTCTGGCTTGAATATTCTCTGGGGTAGAGAATTGCAAAGATCCATCACCCTCCGAGTGAAGAAATTTCTCCATCTCAGTCCTAAATGGCCGACCCCTTATTCTGAGACTGTGACCCCTGGTTCTAGACTCCCCCAGCCAAGGGAAACATCCTACTTGCATCTACCCTGTCAAGCCCTATAAGAATTTTGTATATTTCAATGAGATCATCTCTCATTCTTCTAAATTCTAGAGAATATCGGCCTAGTCTACTCAATCTCTCCTCATTAGGACAATCCCTCCATCCTAGGAACCAGCCTGGAATCAACCTTGGTGCACTCCCTCTATGGCAAGTATATCCTTCCTTAGGTAAGGAGACCAAAACTGTACACAATACTCCAGGTGTGGTCTCACAATGGCCCAATATAATTGCAGTAAGACATCTTTACTCATGCTCAATTCCTCTTGTAATAAAAGCCAACATATCACTTGCTTTCTTAATTGCTTGCTGTGCCTGCATGTTAACTTTCAGCGATTCGTGTACAAGGACACCCAGGTCCTTCTGAACACCAACATTTCCCAATCTATCACCATTTAAAAAATACTCTGCATTTCTATTTTTTCTACCAAAGTGGATAACTTCACATTTCTCCACATTATATTCCATTTGCCATGTGCTTGCCCACTCACTTAGCCTGTCTATATCCCCTTAAAGTTTCTTTGCACCTTCCTCACAACTTACATTCCCTCCTAGCTTTGTATGATCAGCAAACTTGAATATATTACATTTGGTCCCCTCATCCATATCATTGATATAGATTGTGAATAGCTGAGGCCCAAGCACTGATCCTTGTGGTACCCCACTAGTTACCGTCTGCCAGTTTATTCCTACTCTCTTAACCAATACTCAATCCATACTAGTATATTATCCCCAATCCCGTAAGCCCTAATTTAATAACCTCTTGTGTGGCACCTTATCAAATGCTTTCTGAAAATCCATATACACCACATCCACTGGTTCCCCCTTATCTATTCTGCTAGCTACAACCTCAAAAAACTCTACCAGATTTGTCAAAACACGATTTCCCTTTTCATAAATCTATGTTGACTCTGCCTAATCCTATTATTTTATAAGTGCCTTGTTTTCACATCCTTAATAGACTCTAGCATTTGCCCTACTCAGGCTAACTGGTCTGTCATTCTCCGTTTTCTCCCTCCCTCCTTTCTTAAATAGCAGGGTTATATTTGCTACCTTCCAATCCGTGGGAACGTTCCAGAATCTATGAAATTTTGGAAGATGCCAACCAATGTAGCCACTATCTCTGTAGCCACCTCTTATATGGCTGGGACATGGACCATGTACAGTAGACACCTCAAGTCGCTGTAGAAATACGAGCAACGATGTCTCCGCAAGATCCTACAAATCCCCTGGGAGGACAGACGCATCAACATTAGCGTCCTCGACCAGACCAACATCCCCAGCATTGAAGGACTGACCACATTTGATCAGCTCCGCTGGGCAGGCCACAGTTCGCATGCCAGACACGAGACTCCCAAAGCAAACATAGAAACATAGAAACTAGGTGCAGGAGTAGGCCATTCGGCCCTTCGAGCCTGCACCACCGTTCAATAAGATCATGGCTGATCATTCCTTCAGTACCCCTTTCCTGCTTTCTCTCCATACCCTTTGATCCCTTTAGCCGTAAGGGCCATATCTAACTCTCTCTTGAATATATCCAATGAACTGGCATCAACAACTCCCTGCAGCAGGGAATTCCACAGGTTAACAACTCTCCGAGTGAAGAAGTTTCTCCTCATCTCAGTTCTAAATGGCCTACCCCTTATCCTAAGGCTACGTCCCCTGGTTTTGGACTTCCCCAATATCGGGAACACCCTTCCCGCATCTAACCAGTCAGTCCCGTCAGAATCTTATATGTTTCTATAAGATCTCCTCTCATCCTTCTAAAACGCTCTACTCGGAACTCCTTCATGGCAAACAAGCCAAATATGGGCAGCGGAAACACCTCCCTGATAAAGTGCAACATCCCCACTGGCACCTGGAAGTCCCTGGCCAAAGACCGCCCTAAGTAGAGGAAGTGCATCTGGGAGGGCGCTGAGCACCTCGAGTCTCGTCGCCGAGAGCATGCAGAAATCAAGTGCAGGCAGCGGGAAGTGCGGCAAACCAGTCCCACCCACCCCTTCCCTCAACGACTATGTGTCCCACCTGTGACAGACTGTGGTTCTCGTATTGGACTGTTCAGCCACTTGAGGACTTGTCTTAAGAGTGGAAGCAAGTCTTCCTCAATTCTAAGGGACTGTCTATGATGGTGATGATGATGAAGAGCCACCTCTTTCAAAACCCTAGGATGTAGGCCATCAGGTTCAGGGGATTTATTGACTTTCAGTTTCAATCATTTCTCCAGTACTATTTTTTTACTAATACTAATTTCTTTCAGTTCCTCATTCTCGCTAGATCCTTAGTTCTCCACTATTTCCAGGAGGTTTTTTTGCGCCTTTAGTAAAGACAGACACAAAGTATTTATTTAATTTTTCTGCCATTTCCTTATTCCCCATTATAATTTCTCCTATCTCAGCCTGTAAGAGACCCACATTTACTTTCGCTAATCTTTACCTTTTTACATAACTATAGAAGCTTTTACAGTCTGTTTTTATGTCTCATGCTAGTTTACTCTCGTATTCTATTTTTTCTATCAAGTTCTTGGGCCTCCTTTGATGAATTCTAAAATCCTCAGGTTTACTGCTCTTTTTGACAACATTATAAGCCTCTTCCTTTGATCTAATACTATCTTTAACATCTCTTGTTAGCCACGGTAGGACTAAGTTCCTAAGGGATTTTTATGCCTTAAACAAATGTATGTTTGTTTTAAATGATGTATTAATTCTTTAAATGCTAGCCATTGCTTGTCTACCGTCATACCTTTTAATATAGTTTTCCACATTCCCTTAGCCAAATTGCCCCTCATACCTACGTAGTTTGCTTTGTTGAGATTTAAGACCCTAGTTTCGCATTTAACGAAATCACTTTCAAACTTAATATCCTAGCCATGGACTCCATCCCTCTCCCCAACTTCTGTCTGAGGTTGAACCAGACTGTTCGCAACCTTGATGTCCTTTATGACCCTGAAATAAACTTTCGACCACATATCCGTAGCATAACCAAGACCGCCTATTTCCACCTCTAACATCGCCCGTCTCCGCCGTTGCCTCGGCTCATCCACTGCTGAAGCCCTCATCATGCCTTTCTTACCTCTAGACTTGACTATTCCAACGCACTCCTGCCTGGACTCCCACATTCTACCCTACGTAAACTAGAGGTGATCCAAAACTTGGCAGCCCATGTCCTAACTCGCACCAAGTCCCGTTCACCCATTACCCATGCTCGCTGACCTACATTGGCTCCCGGTTAAGCAACGCCTCGATTTCAAAGTTCTAATCCTCATTTTCAAATCCTTCCATGGCCCTGCCTCTCCCTATCTCTAATCTCCACCAGCAGCCCCCCCCACCCCCTCCCCCGAGATGTCTGCGCTCTTCTAATTCTGCCCTTTTGAGCATCCGATTATAATTGCTCAATCATTGGTGGCCTAGGCCTTAAGCTCTGGAATTCCCTGCCTAAACCGCTCCGCCTCTCTATCCTCCTTCAAGACGCTCCTTAAAACCTACCTCTTTGACCAAGCTTTTGGTAGCCTGCCGCAATCTCGCCTTAGGTGTCACTGTTAAATTTTTTTATCTCATAATACTTCTGTGAAGCGCCTTGGGACATTTCACTATGTTAAAGGTGCTATATCAATACAGGATGCTGTTGTTATGGTCACTCTTCCCTAAGAGGCCCTTTACTGCAAGGTTATTAATTAACTCTTTCTCATTGCGCAATACTAGATCGAAAATAGCATGTTCTCTAGTTGGTTCCTCAACATACTGATCTAGAAAACTATCTTGTATACATTCCATGAATTTGCCTTCCACACTATTACAGCAAATTTGGTTTGCCCAGTCTATATGTAGACTAAAGTCCCCCATGATTACTGTATTACTCTTGTTACATGTGCCTCTAATTTCCCGATTTATACTCTGCCCTACATTTTGAGGGCCTATAAAGAACTCCCACCAATGTTTTCTGCCTCTTGCTGTTTCTTAGCTCCACCCAAACTGATTCTACTACTTGATTTTCTGAGCTAAGATCCTCTCTCACTCTTGTCTTTATCCCATCCTTTATTATCAGGTCTACCCCTCCTCCTTTTCCATTTTGCCTATCTCTTCTAAAAGTTAAGTATCCTGGAATAATTAGTTCCCAACCTTGGTCACTTTGCATCCACGTCTCCGTAATGGCTATTAGATTAAACCTATCTATCTGCGTTATTAATTCATCTATTTTGTTGCAAATGCTTCACATTTTCAGATATAGTGCCCTTAGCTTTGGCATTTTTCCCTATGTCACCTTAGCCACGGTCTCTGTCCCTTCCTGTTCCACTCTGCTTATTTTTACCCCAAACTCTGCTCTAGAGCCTTGACATTTCTCTTGCTGCTTTTAAATTTACTCTTTCCGTACTCCCACACCCCCCTTCCCCTCATTAGTTTAAAGCCCTATCTACTGCACTAGTTATTCAATTCGCCAGGACGCTGGTTGTAATAAAAAGTTAATATGCAGGTACAGCAAGTAATTAGGAAGGCAAATGGAATGTTGGCCTTTATTGCAAGGGGGATATAGAGTATAAAAGCAGAGAAGTCCTGCTGCAACTGTACAGGCTATTGGTGAGGACATACCTGGAGTACTGCGTACAGTTTTGGTCTCCGTATTTAAGGAGGGATATACTTGCATTGGAGGCTGTTCAGAGAAGGTTGATTCCATGAGGGGGTTGACTTATGAAGATAGGTTGAGTAGGCTGGGCCTATACTCATTGGCTTTCAGAAGAATAAGAGGTAATCTTATTGAAACTTATAAGATAATGAGGGGGTTCGATAAGGTGGATGCAGAGAGGATATTTCCACTCATAGGGGAAACTATAGTCTTAGAATAAGGGGCGCCCATTTAAAACTGAGATGAGGAGAAATTTCTTCTCGGAGGATTGTAAATCTATGGAATTCTCTGCCCCAGAGAGCTGTGGAGGCTGGGTCATTGACTATATTTAAGATGGACATAGACAGATTTTTGAGCGATAAGGGAGTAAACGGTTATGGGGAGCGGGCAAGGAAGTGGAGCCGAGTCCATGATCAGATCAGCCATAATCTTATTAAATGGCGGAGCAGACTTGAGGGGCCAAATTGCCTACTCCTGCTCCTATTTCTTATGTAACCCGGTTTAAGTGGAGCACGTCCCAACGAAACAGCTTCCTCTTTCCCCAGTACCCCACGAAGGAAAACAAGTAAAAGGTCATTGAAGACTGGTATCAGGAAATTCCCCTTTCATACAAAAATTGACCAACTCAAAATGGATTTCCAGTTAGGATAGTAGAGGCGAAAACCCTGGAATCATGCAGGGAAGTACTGGATGCACCAATGGGGGGTCTCTAGGATTAGGTAAGAACAAAAACAGGCCATTGTGCCGGTGTTTATGCTCCACATGAGCCTCCTCCTACCCTACTTTATCTAACCTTGTCTTTCTGAATAGAGGAACTAAAATGGGCCAAACGACCTCCTTCATCTGTAATTATCTGGTGAAGTTCAGCTACCAACAGCAATTGCACTCCTTACTTTGAAATTTCGGTTTGTGAATTCCTTTCTCCATCAACAGTGAAAGGTGACGCTCCAGTTTTTAACTCATACATCAGGACTCCAAGGCTCCACCAATCTACTGCCTGAACAAAGAAGAGGGCTAATGTTAAGTTACAGAAAGACTGTGCATCGTAAAGTCTGATCTGCTACTGCATTCACTTGTACATCCTATAGGGAAAAAAAACAGCAAAAGTATAGAGACAGAAGAAAATTCCTGGCTGTAACCTTTAATTAGATTCTCTGTTGAACAATACAAATGTTGTGCAGTGCTTACAATCCATTTTGTTGGCTAAGAGCAGCTCTGCTTAATGAGATTCACTTTGCAAGTACAAAACTATGACATGTAACACAATGCAGCAACACAGTCATTAAAATATAATCACAGTTGGTAACCCAACAGCTCCAATGTTAAGAACATTGGGCTCTCAACTGCGGTGATATGAGTTTACAGTGACCCTGGGGGTGGGAACGGGGAAGGGAAGTGGCCAGTTTGCTAACCTTAACAAGGTCATTGAATAAGTTGTCCTCTCCATACTTCGAGGCATTAAAAAAAAATACTTGCATTTATAGAGCAATTTTCTCAACCACCAGACGTTCCAAAACGCTTTACAGCCAATGAAGTATTTTTTGAAGTGTAGTCACTGTTGTAATGTAGGAAACGCAGCAGCCAATTTGTGCGCAGCAAGCTCCCACAAACAGCAATGTGATAATGACCAGTTAATTGATTTGATTGAGATATATATAAATATTGGCCAGGACACCCAGGATAACTCCCCTGCTCTTCTTTGAAAGTGTCATGGGATCTTTTACATCCACCTGAGGGAGCACAGACAGGGTCTCAGTTTAATGTCTCATCCGAAGGACGGATGCCATTGGTTGTGCAAGGAGTGACATTAAAACGTCTGCGGATGGATTAATCTACTCCCCTAATTGAAGTGCTGGTGGAGGAAAAGGATAATGCTATGCATGTGATGGAGCCAAATAACAGAACACAGCTAGGGGAAATTGCAAGATAAAGACTGCAGCAATTGAACTCACATACAATACATAACAGACCACAGGCAAACACAGATTTAAGCTCACTGTTGACTAAGTGTGAGCTGCGTGTGAAACTCTCAATAACGACATACAAAGGGCTCAATTTTCCCCAGTGATTTGCGTGTTTTTTTTGGAGCAGGCTGCTCTTTTTGACCTAAGTTTAAAAACCACAGTTTCCCCAATCAATTTGCACCAGTGTAAGTCAGTTAGTTACGAATTTTTTAGGTTCATTTTTTTTCAGCCAAAGGGGGCGTAACCAGCCACCTACGCCAATCAGTGAAGTTTGGCCAGCTGAGAATTACTCCAGTTCTGCTTAGGCCAGCATATGTGGCTGAAAAACCTTCCCTAGAGTTAAGGAAATTGGTGCAGCTGGCCAGACACACTAAAAGAATTGAAAAGTACATAGCAACAACTTACCTCCAACTCTGCCCGAAGGTTGTCCGGTCCCATTCTCGGTCCCTGGTTCACACACACACACACAGAGACAGACAATCCGGGGACCTAGAATGGGAATGGGACCAGACCGGCAAGCCCTTCGGGTGGGGTTGCAGGTAAGTTGTTGCTATGTGTTTTTCAATTCTTCTAATGTGTTGGGGGCTGGCTGTATGCTTCATCTCGCATTGTGTCCCTGGTTACCATGGCAGCCCAATCTTTTTGGCGTAGATTAAGGCCCCACCCCCAAAACTAAAGATCGGGTTAGACCACGCCAAAATGAACGAATCCAACGGGGAAATTTAGAATCTTTTTTTTTGGCATACTTAGGCCCCCAAAAAATCAGGCATAACTCTTCAACTACACCAAAAAAATGCTTTGGGGAAAATTGAGCACAAAGTCACTATTACCATGTAGACAATCAGGTTTGCAGCTACAAATGTACACTCACGCAGTTCCGGTCCCAAAAAACCCTATTTCTTGTAGTCAAAATCGGAGTCACGCTTTCATTGTCAATATTTATCAGTAAAACAGACCATGTAAACATTTCTAATGGAAAATGCTAATGTAAACAGTTGCTGGTCACGGTATCTTAATGAACCAGTCAAAGCTTTCAAAATAATTTTTGAAAAGGTTTTCCCACCTTGCATCAGTAGACTCCTCAACTGCGACCAAGGGATGTCTCCCTTCCTTTGAGGATTTCTGAGTTTCTTTGCTTTTACCAAAAGACTTTCAAACAACCTGGAGATTGACTTCTCAAGATTCACTTCAGACAAGTCGCATTTCAAATATTAATGGCCCTGAATTTGCGGTCAGCAGCGAAGCGACGACGATCGCCGCTGACCTCAAAGAAAGCTTTGAAAAATTAAGCTTTCTTGACGTTAAATTGATTGTAACGATGTAAAAAGGGGATCCCTAGCATAGAGCCACAGTGATATCATCAAGCTGTCTAAGCAATCACATTGACAAATTCTCACAGACAGCAAACCAGGAAATAAAAAGCATTGAGTCAATTCACTTTCTAAAACGTTTTACAGTGAGCAAAATAAAGATTGGAACTTACCAATGGGGTAAGATAGAAGCTGAAATAACAATCAAACTTAAATTAAATTAATTTTTTTTAAATGTTAAAAATCTAGGGCCGTAAATTGTGACCTCTCCAGGTGCAACGATATACGCATGCACCCGAAGAGCCCCGCAAGTTCCGGGTTTAGGCACGCAAAGCTAAACCCGGCACTTGTGATCGATCAAAATTTCTTCTGACAGATCGTGCGCCTCCCCGGGTGAAGGGCCTTCGTGGGAAGAGATGGGGGCTATTTTGCCCAACTCTTGACAAGCGAATGTCCTTCAAACTGTTATGCTTGGTAAAAGCAGGCCTTACGCGCAAGAGTTTTAAAAGATAGAAAAAGTAAATTTTATTACTTATTAAAAACCCTGCCCATGAAGGTAAGTTTATGTTTAACACTATTAAAACATTATTTTCAAAAAATAATTTTTTTATAGAACATTACTTTTTAAAAAGTGAAACGTTCTTTTTATGTGTGTGTGTTTTTTGTTTTTATGGGGTATTCTCATTGAAAGTAACGGGAGCTCCTAGCTCCCATTACTATCAATGAGAATACTACATTCTGATTGGTGATCCAGGCCCATGTGTTCCGAGGAAGGCGGTGCATCTCGGCCTCAGAGCCGAAGTGTAAAAAAAAAGCTTTGTTGGAGGCATTCCACAAATAAAATGTTTTTTTCAGGGCCAGAACGATTGTTCAAGTCAATACGCCATTAAAACCCCAGTTATACCTATTCCAACAAGGCTTAACTTTTAATGGGGTGTTTAAAACCTTAATTAGTTTGGAAAAACTTATGTTTTCGTCAGTTCAACAGATTCCACTGATTGCCGGCTATGGGGAGTTCCACATCGCAGCCTATGGCAGAGCAGAGAATGACTGACCGCAACTTCAGGATTTCCACATTTAGCTGCCAGTTTGCCGTCATTTCAACCGCAAAATCTGGTCAATTAACCTTTCTACTATAAAGTGCTTGGTTAGGCAAGACACGTGATTAGCAGCAGCTGCTTGTCCTTGGTTTTCCTTTCTAATTGTTAACAATGATTGTTTACAGAATGGATTTCTTGTTCCTTAATTGAAAGGTTAAAAATTCAATAAAAAAATCTTCTGAACCGATTATGTACAGAATGAACTTTTGAGCCAAATTTATAATGTTGTGGATGTGAAGTATGAAAGTCCTACTGATACACCGACACTGAGCACTGAATAGTTTGACAGTACCTGTACTACTATAGCAAATATCCACACCCACTACTGATTCCAGACAAATCGCTTGCAATATAGCGCAAACTTTGGCAGAGACCATGTACCTTATCATGTCCTGCATCTCCTCCTTGAACAATTTCTGGAGCCATGTATTCTATAGTTCCACAAAAGGAATATGCTCGTTCATTCTGGAGTTAAAAAGAAACATAAAAGAATTAAAATTAGAGCCCCAATGCATGTTTAAAATTGATCTGAACCACAATTTTAAAACGAGCACAAGTCAGAATTTTTCCAAAACAGGAAAAACAGGATTACTGGAGAAGCAATCAAAGGACATCACCCATAGCTCATGTCAGCAAAATCCTTCTTCCTCCTTAGGATGTCCATTAGAGATGAATAATATGCTTTAAATCTTAAAGTGCCAGCCCGGGAGTAAATTATTCTTAGCGTGAAGCGAAAGCTCAACATTCTTTTGCTGAACTTGGAACCATACAATGTCCTCCCTGCCTTAGTATTGGTTCATGAAATAGAGTTCAAGACATTCTGTGATCTCTCCATACTGGATGTTATAAAACTGACAAATTTATTTCATACCTAAACTCCTTTTGGCAGCACACAAGTTTGGCTATCATAATGTTGAGAATTAATCCCATTTATGTGGCAGGGTTTAGCATCCACAATTTCAGTATTATTCTTATTCAATTTTTCCAGATTTCTTCCTGGAAGGCTGCAAAATTTGTTTCACTCACTGCTCCCCGCACCATCTCTTTAAAAACTTCCTGTTTCAATTGCAGATGAGATATTTCTCTGGTTGATTTAGAACTTTTGGCATTGATTCATGGAAAGGTCTAATCCCTGGAGTCATCAGCATCAAGATAGATGACAATTCTTGAGTTGTCACATTAACCCCCAGTTATGATACATTGGCTACAGGTCTGCTAAGGAAAAACACCACCTTGGTTGACTTCAAAACCAGCCTCGCTTTAAGCTCAACAGTTCAAGTCAATGATCTCAGTCATGGCAGCATCATAGATTTGAACATGGTCCAGAAATGAATACTGGGAACTAGATGCCAACAGGGACTCCAGGTCAAATAAGAAGTGCGGGAAAGAGGAATGCCAGGCAATACTGAGCCCAATCAAACGGCTCTTCTGTCATAACCAGATAATATTGCATGCCCTCTGGTGTTAATGAAGATCTTATTATTTCTCCAGAAATCCACACCGATCAGTCCCAGTAGACGTAGGGAACAAACCTTGGCCTGAAGACCAAGCAGTATCGGTGATGACTTTTGGGCAGTGACAGGGTGGTAATTGATAAGGTCAGCTCACTGTGAGTGGACTCCCCAAGTTTACGCCAAATGAAGTGCCTTAAAAGTATCTCCATTTCTAGCTATTTGTCCAGAAATAAAGAAAGAGAGAAATCTGAGCAGATTTTATACAGCACCAAGCCATGCCTGTACAGAGATAGAAAACAGAAGAATGTCACATTCCAACACGATTTCATAGGCTTGAGTAAAGGCTTTGCAGACATATACAAACATAGAGGTCACAACTAAAAGCTTGTGGGTTAATAACTGATGATCACTCTAGAAAGACATTCGTTCTGGGATGTGAGCATTGCTGTCGTCAGCATTTATTGCCCATCCCTAATTGCCCTTGAGAAGGTGGTGGTGAGCCGCCTTCTTGAACTGCTGCAGCCCTTGTGAAGGTACTCCTACAATGCTGTTAGGGAGTGAGTTCCAGGATTTTGACCCAACGACGATTAACGAGAGGCGAAGTCCCTATATAAGAAAGGAGGGAGACAGAAAGCAGGAAACTATAGACCAGTTAGTCTAACATCTGTCATTGGGAAAATACTGGAATCCATTATTAAGTAAGTAGTAGCAGGACATTTAGAAAATCATAACACAGTCAAGCAGAGTCAGCATGGTTTTATGAAAGGGAAATCATGTTTGACAAAATTGCTGGAGATCTTTGAGGATGTAATGAGCAGGGTGGATAAAGGGGAACCATGTTGTGTATTTAAATTTCCAGAAGGCATTCGATAAGGTGCCACATAAAAGGTTACTGCACAAGGTAAAAGTTCACAGGGTTGGGGGGTACTATATTAGCATGGATAGAGGATTGGCTAACTAACTGAAAACAGAAAGTCGGGATAAATGAGTCATTCTCAGTTTGGCAAACCGTAACTAATGGCGTGCCACAGGGCTTAGTGCTGGGGCCTCAACTATTTACAATCTATATTAATGACTTTGATGAAGCGACCAAGTGTAATGTAGCCAAATTTGCTGATGAAACAAAGATGAGTGGGAAAGCAAGTTGTGTGGTGGACGCAAAGAACCTGCAAAAGGATATAGACAGGCTAAGTTAGTGGGCAAAAATTTGGCAGATGGAGTATAAAGTAGGAAAATGTGAGGTTATCCACTTTGGTCAGAAAAATGAGTGTGCAAATTATTATTTAAATGGAGAGAGATTACAAAATGCAGAGGTAGAGGAGGATCTGGGGGTCCTCGCACACGAAGCACAAAAAGTTACCATGCAGGTACAGCAAGTAACTAGGAAGGCAAATGAAATGTTGGCCTGTATTGCAAGGGATTGTTGTAGGCATTAGGCACCTGCTGAATATATCTAAACTCATATACGTTTAAAGTGGCCACATATAAAATGGCTGCCCAAGCATGATGGGAACTCCGTTAGTCAAGTAATGAACTGGGGCTGACCGAGCAATGACCCTGTGAGGCCCACTACCGGGAATGCCTTAGCTCACTCACTTGAGACAAGATAACTATAAACGAACCATTATAATACCTGATGTGGAATGTCCTTTGACTAAGCAGAGCTCGAGGAACAGAGATAAGGGGGGGGGGGGGGGGCACACCTCACATAACGAGGTCATTAATCAGCCCGAGCTGACAAAAACCAAACATACAGCCCCTGAGATATCAGGAGAATTCTATTGGGTTAAAGAAACCTATATGTAATCTATAATCGGTATGATTGGATTGTGTCCAGCCGAAGTAGGCTGAGTAACTGTAAAGAACTATTGTAAAACATATAAATATCGATGAGTTTCTTTGTTCGTCGGAGAGAAGTGCCTGGATCCAGTCCTGAGGCTTCCTCCCCGCATGCGAAAATAAAGGCCGCATTGGCGTTGGAACCGATTCTGAGTGTTGAGTGATTCTTCCGAGAAAACATTCACGCTAACAGCGGCGTCACGAACAGGATTTCGAGGTTGCTGAACGCTCTTGGAGAAACCGGGTGAGTATACCTTAAACAAAATTTTATAACAGGTGCGGAAGGTGGATGCTGGTTGATCGACACGAGGAGACGGTCCAATATCTCAAACACCTAGCCTCAGCCTGAATTAAGAGGACTTTAGTCCCACGTGAAGGCCAGGAACTAAGTAGGTGCCGGGAACACACTTGGACCTTGGGATTGTGATACTGAAAGACATCTTCCGGACCCAGTAGTGTGATTTGAAATATACCCCGGGGTGGAGCCAAGCGGTGTGCAGCGACTAACGGAATCCAAACCTGTGAACAGGGTCGGATCAACGGACAGAACGGTGGTAGGTAGTCGTTAAGGATACGTAGAGCACTGCGGGAATTGCTTAAACGCGTTTTAAGAATTGTATAAGTTTGTGTCACAACAGAACTTGTGACCTGACAGTAGCCAGGAGACGGTCTACTACAAGTTACGCTGGGTAGAAAGCATACCTCAGAGTAGTTTCCTAACAGTTCTAGTCCTACCCAGGAATGGCCAATAAAACAAATAACCTCGAGTGGGGACCAGAAGGGTCCCTTACCCGCCACCTGGCGGAAAAACAAAAGAAACTAATTGAGAAGATGATTAAGTCAGGATGGGACCCCCAGGACCTGTCAGCAAATCAGCGGGAATGGTGGGAGAAGGAAAAGAAAGATAAAAATGAAAAGGCTGTGGTCTTGACACTGCGAGCCCACGTAAAACTAACTCAATATGTAAGAAATAAAAAAAACCTGATGGTGATTATCTTAAGTGAAGTATGGATCCAAGAATAGAGCCGGCCAAAAAAAAAAATTAATAAGCTTTGTTGAATGAAGAGAGAGAGACTTTTGTGAATGTCTGTCGTTGAGAATCCTTGTGTGATTTTTTTGACTGTGGAATGAATTTTTTTATGTTTTCATGTTTCCGAAAGCCTGGTTGGAAGAGGAATGCAACTGTCTGTTTATTTTAGCTCCACCCACTTTTCTAAACAGAGTGAAAGTTTTTTTTAACCCTTTGTAGTGTTGTCCTGTATGTGGGAAGTTCTAAGACATTTTAAGTTAGAAACGCAGGTGTGGATTTATTCGGATGATAAGTTACAGAGCTAGGAAATGTACAAAGGATAGGTTTGTTGAGCAAAAGATAAAAAATACATGGTCCCGATGGTTAAAAAAAAAGAATTTATTTGACACGCTCACTTACTTGTCGAAAGAAAACACGCAATCATTGATTACATTGGGTTGAAAGACATAAATTTAGTCTAGGAATGAGATAAAGAATGCCTTTTTAAAAAAAAAGCTTCTAGCTCAAAAAAAGAGTTTTAAATAAAGATTGAAATTACAAAATTTGAATTGGGATTTTGAGATATTAAGAGAAGGCACAGCAAAATACTGAGATGGATTCAACTAAAATGTTTTTTATTTAATTATTAAATTAAATCCCTTAAAGAAAAAAGGAGAAATAAAACTAAAAGGTTTGGAAACAATCTAGAAATACCTTCACGGATCAGATCAAACTCCTGGGCGAGTGGCGAGCTATCTGCGAAGGTGTTAAAGGGACTTTTGAAAAATGTTGGAACAGCAAGCTTTAGCAGTTTAGAAAAAACATTTGAAGAAAGGTGATCTGAAAAAAAAAGGACGTAACGCACTAATTAGGTGTTCAAGAAAAAAAGGGGGGTGTTTGTGATGGAAACAGACATAACTTACTAAATACTAGTTGATATCGACTGTGAAAAAGATATTGGTTTAGTTGGAAAAAAAAAATTTTGGAGGTGGTAAAAGACACTCTACATTGATAATGATTTTAAATTATGAGAAAGTTTCAATGCAGTTTGAAAAGATTTCCAAAATGGACAGTGTTTATCTAGAAAAGTCCCGAACAGTCTAAACAAGCAGGAGAGTATGAAAATAACGAGGAGAAAAGATCTAAGCTATGCGAACTCAGCACAGAAAGAAAAAACTGGGAATTAGAGAATCTTACTGAATTTTTAAATTCTTATAGAAAATGGAACTGGCACGGATGTTTAGATTTTGTGCTGAGAGAGAAATTAAAAAAAAAAAATTGAATTTCAGTAAACAAAATAGCTATTAAAAATGTGTGGTCTCGTTTTAAATCAATTTTTTTTAAAAATTCTTTGGCAAGTACTTGAATTAGAAGTTAAGAAAAAATTGGAGTTTAATCTAAAATGCTGTCTTTCCTGATGAGAAAATTTTTATTATGACCACTTTACTAATGATTTATGCTGTTTTAACGGATTCCTAATTTCTAAGCAAGTTTTGAAGGCACAAAGACTTTAAAAAAAAGAATTTTTCGGATGATTACGTGAAGTCACGTAATGACATCAGGCTTTCTTACAAACGTGTAAAGGAATTAACCCTTTCCATTGAGAGCTGTTTTATACTGGACATTATTAATTTGGATTTCTTAATAAAATAAAGAAGACTCACCTGACAGACAGAGGAAATGGTGGGATATTCAGAATAAAAATAAAACGGAACTAGCTGGTCAAGAGTTAAAAGCTAAGATAAACAGGCTGGAAGAGATGTTTTAAAAAACGGGACTAGACAGATAGTGCAGTGCGCAGCCATAGCACCGTCACCTATGGCAATAGAGCCAATGTACCCCACGGTGGGTAGGTGTAGTCCACAAACCCAACCTAACGGTAAAGCAGACAGCGATGTTTGGAGGAATAGTGGTGGCATTGGTGTTAATTGGAGTTTGGATAATATTTAGATGGGTAATCGTGCAGGCTCGAGCACAGCAGGCTCAAACGCAAAACCGACGGCAGCCCAGACAGGGACATGAAGTGATAGCGATGGTACGACTATAAAGAATATGATTAACCTAATCCTTACCTCCGATTCCACAGAGTGACAGCGACACAAGTAGACCAGAACCTAACACCTGGTGACGACCAGGCTATCTGTTTAAAATTTTCAGATAAAACTCTCACCAAGATGGGACCGCAGTGGTGACTTCGACTCTGGGGACTCATGATACTGGAAACCTCAAGACCCACGCAAACGCTGGATGATACCAACAGATTGCAGCGCACTCAGGAAATAAACAACTACATGAACTATGGAGTCTTGTTTAATTTAACGGATGGAATGTGCATCCCAGCAGCCAAGGATTGGAACAAGGGCAGGACTTATTTTAATGCATGGTTACAAGTGAATTCTAATAAGAACCGGGTATGTGTACAGTGCTCCACGGGTATAAGGAGCAGCTGCATTAAACGGAGGGATGTCAAAGGGCCCGATGAATGTACTTTCGGCATAATTTGCGAGCCTCCTGGACAGTCCCAGCAATCAGTCATCCGCAAAAAGGGAGTGGGGCTGTGTGGGTACTACGAGGAGGTGGGGGCGGTTGCAATATCATTGTATGTATGCTTCTCACCCCCTCCGACACCGCGCCCCATAAGAACCACGACATTGCCCGAGGAACTGCCTTGTCCCATAACTACTAAGGGACCAGAAAATGGGATTGTAATGTACAACGAAGGGGAATTATTGTATGATAATGTTAAACATGAAATTGTGCCTGTCCTGATCAATATTTCAGGCATCCAGATGCCGGAATACTGTACAGAACAGTCAAGGAAAATGTACAATGTATTAAGAAGAGTTGTAATGCAGCAGGCTGCCGATGCAATGGGTGCCAGGAGATTCCGAGGACAGGGGTCAGCCCCCAGGATAAAGAGGGGAATAGTTAATGATGTTGCTAGCGGCTTCAATACAGGGACCTCCGTAGTAAACTCGATAGACATACAAGGGTTAAACGAGAGGGGTGATGAAGGGGTTATTAGAAAGGGTGGAGCAAAACCAGGAAGACCAAGCCAACCTCGGAAAGGAGGGTGCCGAAATCCAGTTGGATGGCATCTCAGTCCTGGAAGCTCACGCCAAAACCATCAATCACCTCATTGATAGAGAAAAGGAAGATACCGGAAAGCAAAGACAGGGGCAACTCTGTCACGCTTATGGTCTGTGGATGGTGGGACAGATCCGCCACAATCTCGACCAGATCCAACGCGGGGAAGCACCCGATTGGATAGACAGTTCACATTTAGCTCAGTTGGCTAGCTAGAGGGAGACACTGGATAATTGTACTCTGAAGGGACTGACCTGAGTATACCCAGCAATTCCAGATTGCCAGATGGGTAAGAATACTGGGATAGGGATAGTCCTGATGGTCCCTATAGCCACGCCGGACTCAGGGCTGTTCCCCCTGTACCAACTAGAGAATATCGGAGTATGTCTCCATACGTTACTATCTGACCACCACCTCCGCCGTTCGCCGAAACGACATACTTACCGGGATTTCCCCGAACAGAATGCAAGCAAAGGGGGGAAGATCACAGTATACCCTCACCCGGTAGGCCGAGGTGAGCTAGACGAGTGCGGGTTCAACCGAACCGACGGGTGTGTACGAGAAATAGTGCCCGCACACAGGCACTTTGCGAGGGCAGGCTACGGAGGGAAGGGGAGATACTGCGTCTCTACCACAGAGCGTTCATACCAGTATAATGACCTGCAGTGCCCAATACCACAGCCGAACTTTTGCTTTGCGCCGCTACGACCTGTCGTGATCGGGCAAGCGCATATCACCCAGGTTAGGCGCCGGAAGCCCGAAGTTATTGATGTAACCGATCAGCTCCACGATCATTTGCAGGATTATGACGAGCCAGAGCAGGTCCCTATCCTACATCTAACCGAAGTATTACAAGAATTGAGGCTCAGGGTGGGTCAATCCGTAAAGCTCTACCACCAACTGCAAACTAAAATCAAAGTACTGGAAGAAGATATCGATGTAGACTTACAAAGTCAGAGTTGGTGGAGAAAGGTCTGGGACTGGGGAATAAATGTGAACATCCATCCTTGGATTCGAATAATTTCACACATACTGGTCGGGATACAATTGATCTTAGCGATAACATGGGGCATAATGGCCTGCCAGGCATGCAGGCACCATGAACAACGAAGAGGGACCCATGACCGGTCCCCAAATACTAAACAAGCCTATCTTGTAAAGGGGAAGGAGGATTTGACCTTTGCCAATTTGATTTAAGCAACCGGGACTCCTGAAACCACGTGACTGGCCAGCACGTTGAGGCAGGGAGTACACAAAATCTAATAAACGGAGGGCGGTCAGTTAAAGGGGGACTAGGACTAGTCCCTTTACCGAAAGGAGGGAATTGTTGTAGGCACCTGCTGAATATATCAAAACACTTGGCATTAGGCACCTGCTGAATATATCTAAACTCATATAAGTTTAAAATGGCCACATATAAAATGGCTGCCCAAGCATGATGGGAGCTCAGTTAGTCAAGTAATGAACTGGGGCTGACCGAGCAATGACCCTGTGAGGCCCACTACCGGGAATGCCTTAGTTCACTCACTTGAGACAAGATAACTATAAACGAACCATTATAATACCTGATGTGGAATGTACTTTGGCTAAGCAGAGCCCGAGGAACAGAGATAAGGGGGCGGGCCCACCTCACATAACGAGGTCATTAATCAGCCCGAGCTGACAAAAAACGAACATACAGCCCCTGAGATATCAGGAGAATTCTAATGGGTTAAAGAAACCTATATGTAATCTATAATCGGTATGATTGGATTGTGTCCAGCCGAAGTGGGCTGAGTAACTGTAAAGAACGATTGTACAACATATAAATATCGATGAGTTTCTTTGTTCGTCAGAGAGAAGTGCCTGGATCCAGTCCAGAGGCTTCCTCCCCGCCGGCAAAAATAAAGGCCGCATTGGCGTTGGAACCGACTCTGAGTGTTGAGTGATTCTTCCGAGAAAACATTCACGCTAACAGGATGGAGTATAAAAGTATGGAAGTCTTGCTACAACTGTACTGCGTACAACTTTGGTCTCCTTATTTAAGAAGGGATATACTTGTATTGGAGGAAGTTCAGAGAAAGTTCACAAGGTTGATTCCTGAGATGAAGGAGTTGTCTTATGAAGAAAGGTTGAACAGGTTGGGTCTATAATTGGAGTTTTAGAAGAATGAGGGGTGATCTTATTGAAACGTATAAGATTCTGAGGGGGCTTGACAGGGTAAATCCAGAGAGGAGGGTCCTCCTCGTGGGGGAATCGAGAACTCGGAGGCATAGTTTCAGAATAAGGGGTCGCACTTTTAAAACGGAAATGAGGAATTTCTCTGAGGGTCGTGAATCTTTGGAATTCTCTCCCCCAGAGAGCTGTGGAGGCTGGGTCATTGAATATATTTAAGGTGTTGATAGACAGACTTTTGAATGATAAGAGTTAAGGGTTATGGGGAGCAGCCAGGGAAGTGAGTTAAGGCCAAGATCAGATCAGCCATGATCGTATTGAATGGCGGAGCAGGCTCGAGGGGCCAAATGGTCTACTCCTGCTCCTATTTCTTATGATTTTATAAGTCAGGATGGTGTATAACTTGGAGGGGAACTTGCAGGTGATGGTGCTCCCATGCGCCTGCTGTCCTTGTCCTTCTAGGTGGTTGAGGTCACGAAGAAGCTGTAGCGAGTTGCTGCAGTGGATCTTATACATGGTACACACTGCAGCCACGATGCGCCGGTGGTGGAGGGAGTGAATGTTGAGAGAACAGCTCCGCAGGTCGGGAAGTATAAGTAGTACAAGAGCTGGAGCGGCGGGCCCTGGAGCATCGTGGCCCCCTCCCCGACCTGCGAGAACACACACCCGCTGGTTGGGAAGTACAAGAGCTGGAACTGCATACCACTACAACTTCCAGCACGAGTTGCTCCAAGTGTGCGATGGCTTCGAGTGGGCGATTGACTGACACCAGGTCGCTGCTTGGGGTGTGGGCAGGAGCATTAGCGAGGCCTGGTAAAGCAGAGGAGCGGGAAGGTCGTGGCGGAGATGCGGCGAGTGAGAGGGGCAGAGGAGCGATGAGGGATCATGGCTGAGATTCGGTGGGTGATCGTGGCGGAGGAGCAGCGAGAGATCATTGCGGAGGTGCGAAAAATGTGGGTACGGGGCCCAGAAGAGCAAAGGGCCCAGGGGCAGCATGGGCCAGCCCACACTGCATATATGTGCGCACTAGGTCCATGCAGCAGAGCAGGTCTCCAATCGTCCTGGTTAACACTTGCCACTGGATAAAGGCCTAGCTCTGTCAAGCCAGTGTGGTGGCTGATGTGCAATGGTCACCACACATTCAAAAAATCCATGTACAGGCATCTTCCACCCCTTCAATGGAGTTCAGGACTGGAACATCGGGTCCTTTATTGAAACATCAATGAACTCGTGGAAGCAAGTCATCCTCGTTCGAGGGAACGCCTATGATGATGAATGTTGAAGGTGATAGATGGGATGCCAATCAAGGGGGCTGCTTTGACCTGGATGGTTGAGCTTCTTGAGTGTTGTTGGAGCTGCACTCACCCAATGCGCCAGTGCAGCCTTCGGCCACCTGAGGAAAAGTGTGTTTGAAGACCAGGTCCTCAAATCTGCCACCAAGCTCATGGTGTACAGGGCTGTAGTAATACCCACCTTCCTGTATGGCTCAGAGACATGGACATGTACAGTAGACACCTCAAGTCGCTGGAGAAATACCACCAATGATGTCTCCGCAAGATCCTGCAAATCCCCTGGGAGGACAGACACACCAACGTTAGCATCCTCGACCAGGCCAACATCCCCAGCAATGAAGCATTGACCACACTTGATCAGCGCCGCTTGTTCGCATGCCAGATATGAGACTCCCAAAGCAAATGCTCTACTTGGAACTCAAGTAGACGGCAAACGAGCCAAAAGGTGGGCAAAGGAAACGTTACAAGGACACCCTTAAAGTGTCCCTGATAAAGTGCAACATCCCCACTGAGTGGAGGAAGTGCATCCGAGAGGGCGCTGAGCACCTCGAGTCTCATCGCCAAGAGCACGCAGAAATCAAGTGCAGGCAGCGGAAAGTGCGCGCGGCAAACCAGTCCCACTCACCCTTTCCCTCAACAACCATCTGTTCCACCTGTGACAACGGACTGCGGTTCTCGTATTGGACTGTTCAGCCACCTAAGGACTCATTTTTAGAGTGGAAGCAAGTCTTCCTCGATTCCGAGGGACTGCTTATGATGATGATGACTCACCTAGGAAAGTGGAGAGTATTCCATCACACTCCTGACTTGTGCCTTGTAGATGGTGGCAAGGCTTTGGGGAGTCAGGTGGTGGAACCAACTAGGGGGGGGGGGGGGGGGGGGGGGGGAGGGAGGAGGCCATCTTAGACTGGGTGTTGTCTAATGAGGGGGGATTAATTAGCAATCTCGTTGTGCAAGGCCCCTTGGGGAAGAGTGACCATAATATGGTGGAATTCTACATTAGGATGGAGAATGAAACAATTAATTCAGAGACCATAGTCCAGAACTTAAAGAAGGGTAACTTTGAAGGTATGAGGCGTGAATTGGCTAGGATAGATTGGCGAATGATACTTAAGGGGTTGACAGTGGATGGGCAATGGCAGACATTTAGAGACTGCATGGATGAACTACAACAATTGGACATCCCTGTCTGGCGTAAAAATAAAAAAGGGAAGGTGGCTCAACCGTGGCTATCAACGGAAATCAGGGATAGTATTAAAGCCAAGGAAGTGGCATACAAATTGGCCAGAAATAGCAGCGAACCTGGGGACTGGGAGAAATTTAGAAATCAGCAGAGGAGGACAAAGGGTTTGATTAGGGCAGGGAAAAGAGAGTACGAGGGAAGCTTGCAGGGAACATTAAGACGGACTGCAAAAGCTTCTATAGATATGTAAAGAGAAAAAGGTTAGTAAAGACAAACGTAGGTCCCCTGCAGTCAGAATCAGGGGAAGTCATAACAGGGAACAAAGAAATGGCAGACCAATTAAACAAGTACTTCGGTTTGGTATTCACTAAGGAGGACACAAACAACATTCCGGATATAAAAGGGGTCAGAGGGTCTAGTAAGAAGGAGGAACTGAGGGAAATCCTTATTAGTCGGGAAATTGTGTTGGGGAAATTGATAGGATTGAAGGCCGATAAATCCCCAGGGCCTGATGGACTGCATCCCAAAGTACTTAAGGAGGTGGCCTTGGAAATAGCGGATGCATTGACAGTCATTTTCCAACATTCCATTGACTCTGGATCAGTTCCTATGGAGTGGAGGGTAGCCAATGTAACCCCCACTTTTAAAAAAAGGAGAGAGAAAACAGGGAATGAGAGACCGGTCAGCCTGACATCGGTAGTGGGTAAAATGATGGAATCAATTATTAAGGATGTCATAGCAGCTCATTTGGAAAGAGGTGACATGATAGGTCCAAGTCAGCATGGATTTGTGAAAGGGAAATCATATTCGCCAAATCTTCTGGAATTTTTTGAGGATGTTTCCAGTAGAGTGGACAAGGGAGAACCAGTTGATGTGGTATATTTGGACTTTCAGAAGGCTTTCGACAAGGTCCCACACAAGAGATTAAATGTGCAAAGTTAAAGCACATGGGATTGAGGGTAATGTGCTGATGTGGACTGAGAACTGGTTGGCAGACAGGAAGAAAAGAGTAGGAGTAAATGGGTACTTTTCAGAATGGCAGGCAGTGACTAGTGGGGTACCGCAAGGTTCTGTGCTGGGGCCCCAGCTGTTTACATTGTACATTAATGATTTAGACGAGGGGATTAAATGTAGTATCTCCAAATTTGCGGATGACACTAAGTTGGGTGGCAGTGTGAGCTGCGAGGAGGATGCTATGAGGCTGCAGAGTGACTTGGACAGGTTAGGTGAGTGGGCAAATGCATGAAGTATAATGTGGATAAATGTGAGGTTATCCACTTCGGTGGTAAAAACAGAGAGACAGACTATTATCTGAATGGTGACAGATTAGGAAAAGGAGAGGTGCAACGAGACCTGGGTGTCATGGTACATCAGTCATTGAAGGTTGGCCTGCAGGTACAGCAGGCAGTTAAGAAAGCAAATGGCATGTTGGCCTTCATAGCGAGGGGATTTGAGTACAGGGGCAGGGAGGTGTTACTACAGTTGTACAGGGCCTTGGTGAGGCCACACCTGGAGTATTGTGTACAGTTTTGGTCTCCTAACTTGAGGAAGGATATTCTTACTATTGAGGGAGTGCAGCGAAGATTCACCAGACTGATTCCCGGGATGGCGGGATTGACATATCAAGAAAGACTGGATCAACTGGGCTTGTATTCACTGGAGTTCAGGGGATCTCATAGAAACGTTTAAAATTCTGACGGGTTTAGACAGGTTAGATGCAGGAAGAATGTTCCCAATGTTGGGGAAGTCCAGAACCAGGGGTCACAGTCTAAGGATAAGGGGTAAGCCATTTAGGACCGAGATGAGAAGAAACTTCTTCACCCAGAGAATGGTGAACCTGTGGAATTCTCTACCACAAAGTTGTTGAGGCCAATTCACTAAATATATTCAAAAAGGAGTTAGATGTAGTCACTGCTAGGGGGAATCAAGGGGTATGACGAGAAAGCAGGAATGGGGTACTGAAGTTGCATGTTCAGCCATGAACTCATTGAATGGCGGTGCAGGCTCGAAGGGCCGAATGGCCTACTCCTACACCTATTTTCTATGTTTCTTTGAGACACTCGCTGTAGAATAGCCAGCCTCTGACCTGCTGTTGTTGCCTCAGTATTTATGTGCCTGGTCCAGTTAAGTTCTGGTCAACGGTGACCCCCAGGATATTGATGGTGGGCCATTTGGCGATTGTAATGCTGTTGAATATTAAGGGGAGGTGGTTAGACTCTCACTTGCTGGAGATGATCATTGCCTGGCACTTAAGTTGCAATAATTCTCTACCATAGAAAGTTGTTGAGGTCAGTTCGTTAAATATATTCAAAAGGGAGTTAGTTGTGGCCCTTACGGCTAAAGGGATCAAGGGGTATGGAGAGAAAGCAGGAATGGGATACTGAAGTTGCATGATCAGCCATATCATATTGAATGGTGGTCCAGGCTCGAAGGGCTGAATGGCCTACTCTTGCACCTATTTTCTATGTTTCTATGTAACATTCACGCCACACATCAGCCCAAGCCTGAATGTTGTCCAGATCTTGCAGCATGCGGGCATGGACTGCTTCATTTTCTGAGGAGTTGCGAATGGCACTGAACACTGTGCAATCATCAGCAAACATCCCCACTTCTGACCTTAATATGGAAGGATGGTCATTAATGAAGCAGCTGAAAATGGTTGGGCCTAGGACACTGCCCTGAGGAACACCTGCAGCGATGTCCTGGGGCTCGGATGATTGACCTCCAACAACCACAATCATCATCCTTTGTGATAGGTATGATGCTTCTCGGCCTTTTGGCTAAGATCATGCGTAACTGACCTGACAGGGGAGTAACCATGACCCCAAAGTGGTTTTCCCTGGTTCAGGAAGGTGGTTCTCCTATGCTTTTTGGAAATAGGAGGTGGGTGGGGTGGATTGACCCATCCACCTCCACGGAGGTGTGTGGGCTTGCTGACCCATCCACCTCCATGGCACGAACCTGGTATTGCAGTACTTCCAGGAACGGTGCAGTGGCTCTCGGCCTTTTGGCTAAGAGCATTGGCGCAGAGTGATCCTTGATGTGTGCAAGGTGACCTCTGGCGTTTGTGATTTGACAAAGAATTGGAAAGATTGACTCCAGCCAGTGGTTTGGTGCAAGGCCAATCATCTTACAAAGGAATTCACAGGAGGTTTCTGTCCTCCCTGAGCTCGCCTTAGGACACCTGCGTTACAGTGCAACAGGTGTACCGCCCCAGTCAGTCAAACTCCCCACCTTCCTCAGATGGCCTCGTAGTTGCAGTTCTTCAACTGTAGAGAATACACAAGTCAAGAAGAATATTTAATTAAAAATATGTTTTTATATTGCTCATCCTGTTCTTTTGGTGATTAGTGCATTACATAGGTGATTCATACTGCAAAGCACATCTGCGGTTAATAAACTGTGGTTTATGAGTGTTTGAACTATAACTAAGTGCTGCCTTCTAAGGAAATGCTCGACCTCAAAGATGTATGTCACATTATCTCTAGTTACCATCTCGAAGGGACAGGAAGCTGCCTTGTCACGAGACACAGCAAATAAAAGGGAAAAAAAGAAAACACAGCAACATTTTTTAAAAAGCAGTTAAATGGAATCCAGATTTATCTACATGGCTAGGAAAAGCTTAGTGGTTTTGTCAATATGCTATAATCTACTCTACTCTACTCTTGGGATGCTGAAATCACTGTCCAGAGTTTGTAATGTGATTTTTATTCCTAAAGAGCAGTATATTTGTACAATGGGAAATCAAGCTCTGCAGCCAAAAGAAATCTTGGTTTCCTGGATAAACTAGACGTTTTAACGCCTTATTTGCCATCAATACAGACTGTAGCGAGAGTTGACCATCATTGTGGTCATCTATCGCTCCTTCCAGTGTCACTTTCCTTCTCATCCTGTTTCCCCAGGTTTAATTTCTATCTCCACTCATGGCTGTACACTTTGAAGCAGTCTTGCCAACCACATAATAATCAAGAGGACTTCATGGAGGAAGAACTCGGCCTAGACTTCTGGGGTTCATTTTAGCCTTTGTTTTTTTTTTTAAATAATTCGGTTTCATTTCAAGCTTTCAGTTTTGCTTTAAAAAAAATGTTGAATTGCATGTTTAAAAAAAAATGAAACAATGTACAGCATTTTCATTTCATCGCTGACGGGGTGAATCCAGTGTTATTTGACACACAGAATATAGGCACTTTCTGTGTAACATTTTCCATTTGTGTGTAACACTTTCCATCATTATTACAAAGTTAACATGCAAAAATATGCATATAACAGGCATATACGGAGCTTCGGTATTTAGGTTCGGGGCATTTATCTATTTAAAACGAAAACAGGAAACTTGATTTAAAATTAGGGAAGTGTTAAAAACGTTCTGGTTTTAATGCAGTTGTTCCATTCCTGGGTACAGAGAAAAAATTCAATAAAGGTGAACAGATCTCATATCCCCATATACATTACAATTTGGGCCTGCCTTCAAACAGTGGATTCAAACTCTGTATAGTAATCCCCAGGCCTAATTAACAATAACTGTTAATTAGCCTGATCCATACTTTGACCATTTGAAACTATAATCTGTGATGTCCCACTTCACCACTTGCTTTATTTTAAAAATAGGTTTTGAGCCACTGGCATCAACACTAACGGCATCCGCTGACAAAACATCGAGTGAACAATGGCTGTTGCTGTCACCGGGCGTACTTAGCATATTGGTACCAATACATCATAGGGAAAATAGAAAAAGAATGTTGCACTGAAGTCAATCTATTTTAATGCTGCGCGATATGCCTGATTTATAATCTGAAACTGCTCCCATGACTACATCCACCAATACTTCACTGTACAGCTCAAAATGCTCTCTTCAGGCACAGACCATCTTTCAAGTATAGAATCTACAACTGTACTTATCGTATGCTGTTCAGGATTCAAGTGGTGATAATATAAATATTTAACAGGCACACCTTTACACGATATTGGAATGTCAAGTATGAAAAGTCCATATATAATAATAATATAGATTGCATGCTAAACAATTTGAGGGTGTCGTCTCTCAAAACAAGTTACAAAGTTTGGAAGATTGTGGAGATGAAGAGTGGCAAAAATCACTTACACTGTGGGAGAAATAATTGCACTATTGAGATAACACCATTTAGATAAACCCAATATATTCGGGGTTAGGTCCGACCTAGTTTGTATAAAGTAAACATGTTGCAAATTAAACTCACTCCTGTCAATTGTAATCCTTTTTAAAGATTTCTCATGCACTACACATTTAGTTTGCCTGTAGCTTGGACACCTTCTCTTCCCAAGACTCCACTCCTGTGTAGTCTTGTCAGATGCAACGCCTAAATTAACTTGACTGGTACATCCTCAGGTATACATCTATATGACTCAAAGCTTGGCTCACAACAGACTGAATTTTCAGAGCTAAATGCAGAGCAAATACATTTTACCACAACTGAAAACATTAAATTCAGCTCATACAAAAGCAAAATACTATGGATGCTGAAATCTGGAATAAAAACAGAAAATGCTGGAAATTTCAGCAGGTCGGGCAGCATCTGTGGAAAGGAAGATTGATGACCCTTCGTCATATTAAATTCAGCTCGCCATTTGTAATCGTCATGGTTGCTTTTTAAATGATTTTTAATTTTTTTTTTTACAATGCCTATTATTAATGCTTGTTCAGATGCAGTGAAGCAGCCATTGGTTTCCTTATAATAGAATTTCAAGCAATTCTTGTCATGTCATGTGCTATTCTACCGTGAGTTTTTCTGACAGCACTATATAGTTAAAGAAGGAATTTAGGTCACAGTTGATCTCAGATCAGATGTGATTTAAAAATGTAACCTATTTTGATGTAGGCCGCTCTTAAAAATAAACACATCTCGTATCTTTAAGTAGGTTTGCAATCTGTGCCACTCCTACCGATTATATAAATGTCATTTTCAGCATGTCCCTAAACTGACAGCTCTGCAGCTTTCCCAATTCAAGTCATCCCACTTTCCTTTAGATTACACTCGGCTCTTCCTGCATGTAAGGATCTCTTTTGATGCAAGTTGTTGTTGCAGCTGCTGTTGTGTCAGCCGTGGCTCATTGGCAGCAGTCTTGCCTCCGAGTCGGAAGGTTATAGGTTCAAGCCCGACTTCAGGACTTGAGCATTTAACCTTGGCTGACACTCGACTGCCGTGCTCGAGAGAGCGAGGGAGTGCTGCATTGCCGGAGGCAAGGTCCGTGGGATGAGGCTTTAACTAAGGTCCTGTCTCACAGTTCAAGAGCACATTAAAGTATAATGGGAAGACGACAGGGACAGTATCCTGGGATGATATAGGACTTCGTCATCCAAACTTTTCCTTTAAAACAGATACTGCTCAAAATGCTTTCACAAAATGCTCCTCACAAACTTGATCTTAAAACTCTTAGATAATTTCGTAACTACATATGTCCAGGATCCATTGGTTGCGTTCTTATTTCAATAATCTTTCACGTAACAGCTACAAAAATAGTGCATGAACAGTGAAAATATAAAGGTCAAATCAAATCCCATGCACAGAGTAATAATTTTATTCAGGTCAACCCAAGATTCACCGTTCTAAATTCAAATATATAATATGAAGAAAAAGATCACAGGATAAGCACTGCATGTCCTGCATCGACGGGTGGCAGGAAGTGGGTTTATGCTCATTATTGCCCACACAGCAAGTGCACGAGCTCAGTTGGTTGTTTCATGGTTTTCTGCTTTATTCGAGGATATGCAGCACAGAAACAGGCCATTCGGCCCAACCAGTCCGTGCCAGCATTCTTGCTGCACTCGAGCCTCCTCTCATCCTTCCTCATCCAACTCCATCAGCGTAACCCTCTATTCCCTTCCCCCTCATATTGTTATCTGGTTTCCCCTTAAATGTATCCATACTATTCACCTCAACTACTCTCTGTGATAGCGAGTTCCACATTCTCACCACTCTCTAAAGAAGTCTCTTCTGAAAGCCCTAGAATTATGAAACTAGTGAAAAGAAAACGGAGAAAGAAAATGAAGGACAAAAGCAAAATACTGCGGATGCTGGAAATCTGAAATAAAAACTGAAAATGCTGAAATACTCAGGTCAGGCAGCATCTATGGATGGAGAAACAGGGTTAACGTTTCAGGTCAATGACCTTTCGTCAGAACTTGGAAAAAGTTAGACAAGTAACAGGTTTTAAGCAAATACATAGGCAGGGAAAGGGGTAAGGGGAGGAAAGAACAGAAGGGAATGTCTGTGATAGAGTGGATGGCAGGCGAGATTAAATGACAAAAGGGATGATCGTGTAAGGCAAAAGGAGATGGTAATGGGACAAGTAAAGACACAAAAGATGGGTCTGGAGGCAGTGTAAATGGGATTGGCAGAATCATCACCAACAGCTGACATCCGAAAAGGTAGAGATTATGATTTGAAATTGTTGAACTCAATGTATAATCTGGAAGGTTACGGGGGGGGGGGGGGGTGGAGGAATTTATCACAATCACTAAGGAGGTGGTACTCAGTAAGATAATGGGACAAAAGGCAGATAAATCCCCTGGACCTGATGGCTTGCATCCTAGGGTCTTAAAAGAAGTAGCGGCAGGGGTTGTGGATGCATTGGTTGTAATTTACTAAAATTCCCTGGATTCTGGAGAAGTCCCAGCAGATTGGAAAACTGCAAATGTAACACCCCTATTTAAAAAAAAAGGAGGCAGACAAAAAGCAGGAAACTATAGACCAATTAGCCTAACATCTGTGGTTGGGAAAATGTTGGAGTCCATTATTAAAGCAGTAGCAGGACATTTGGAAAAGCAAAATACAGTCAGGCAGAGTCAGCATGGCTTTATGAAGGGGAAATCATGTTTGACAAATTTGCTGGAATTCTTTGAGGATGTAATGAACAGAGTGGATAAAGGGGAACCAGTGGATGTGGTGTATTTGGACTTCCCGAAGGCATTTGACAAGGTGCCATATAAAAGGTTACTGCACAAGATAAAAGTTCACAGGGTTGGGGGTAATATATTAGCATGGATAGAGGATTGGCTAACTAACAGAAAACAAAAAGCCGGGATAAATGGTTCATTTTCTGGTTGGCAACCAGTTTCTAGTGGGGTGCCGCAGGAATCAGTGCTGGGACCCCAACTATTTACAATCTATATTAACGACTTGGAAGAAGGGACTGAATGTAACGTAACCAAGTTTGCTAATGATACAAAGATGGGAGGAAAAGCAATGTGTGAGGAGGACACAAAAAATCTGCAAAAGGACAATGACAGGCAAAGTGAGTGGGCAAAAATTTGGCAGATGAAGTAAAATGTAGGAAAGTGTGAAGTCAGGCACTTCGGCAGAAAAATAATCAAAGAGCAAGTTATTATTTAAATGGAGAAAGATTGCAAAGTGCTGCAGTACAGCGGGACCTGGGGGTACTTGTGCATGAAACACAAAAGGATAGTATGCAGGTACAGCAAGTGATCAGGAAGGCCAATGATATCTTGGCCTTTATTGCAAAGGGGATGGAGTATAAAAGCAGGGAAGTCTTGCTACAGCTATGCAAGGTATTGGTGAGGCCACACCTGGAATACTGTGTGCAGTTTTGGTTTCCATATTTATGAAAGGATATATTTGCTTTGGAGGCAGTTCAGAGAAGGTTCACTAGGTTGATTCCGGGGATGAGGGGCTGACTTGAGGAAAGGTTGGGTAGGTTGGGCCTCCACTCATTGGAATTCAGAAGAATGAGGTGTGATCTTATCAAAACATATTATGAAGGGGCTTGGCAAAGTGGATGCAGAGAGGATGTTTCCACTGATGGGGGAGACTAGAACTAGAGGGCATGATCTTAGAATAAGAGGCCGCACATTTAAAACAGAGATGAGGAGAAATTTCTTCTGAGTGTAAATCTGTGGAATTCGCTGCCTGAGAGAGCTGTGGAAATGGGACATTGAATAAATTTAAGACAGAAATAAACAGTTTCTTAAACAATATGGGGAGTGGCAGGGAAGTGGAGCTGAGTCCATGATCAGGTTAGCCATGATCTTATTGAATGGCAGAGCAGGCTCGAGGGGCCGTATGGCCTACTCCTGTTCCTATTTCTTATTTTCTTATGTAAAGTACCCAATTGAAAGATGAGGTGCTGTTCCTTGAGCTTATGTTGAGCTTCACTGGAACAGTGTAGGACGGAGTGGTCAGAGTGGGAGTGGGGCGCAGAATTACAATGATAGGCGACCAGAAGTTCGGAGGTGTTCTGCAAAGCAGCCATCCAATCAATGTTTGGTCTCCCCAATGTAGAGGGGACCGCATCATGAACAGCAAATACAGTATACTAAATTGAAAGTACAATAAATAAATTGCTGTCTCACCTGGAAGGAGTGTTTGGGGACCAGGACGGTGGGAAGGGAGGAGATAAAAGGGCAGGTGTTGCACCTCCTGCGCTTGCATGGGACGGTGGCATGGGAATGGAAGGGGAGGGCTGTTAGGGGGTGTTTGAGGAGTGGACCAGGGTGTCGCGGAGGGAACGGTCCCTTCGGAATGCTGAAAGGGGAGGGGAAGATTTGGTGGTGGCATCACACGGGCGGTGGCGGAAATGGCAGAGGATGATCCATTGAATGTGAAGGCTGATGGGGTGAAAGGTGAGGCCAAGGGCAACTCTGTTGTGGTTCTGGGAGGGAGGGGAAGGAGTGAGAGCAGAAAATTTGACATAGAAACATAGAAACTTACAGCGCAGAAGGAGGCCATTTCAGCCCATCGTGTCCGCACCGGCCGACAAAGAGCCGCACGGCCCTTGGTCAGCAGCCCTGAAAGTTACATATAAAACTATGAACAATGGCGGAAAGGTAAAGAGCACCCAGCCCAACCAGTCCGCCTCACACAACTGCGACACCCCTTACACTGAAACATTCTATACTCCACCCCAACTGGAGCCATGTGATCTCCTGGGAAAGGCAAAAAACAGATAAAAATCCAGGCCAATTTAGGGGAAAAAAATCTGGGAAAATCCCTCTCCTACCCATCCAGGCGATCGAAACTAGTCCAGGAAATCACCCTGGCCGTATTAGATTCCCTAAAGTACTTACCATTATATCTGCGCCGGCCAACAAGAGGTCATCCCAATTACCAGCTCTAGGTCCGTAACCCTATAGATTACCACACTTTAAGTGCCCATCCAACCATCTTTTAAAAGTGGTGAGGGTTTGTACATCCACCACTCTTCCAGGCAGAGAGTTCCAGATCCTCAACCATCTGCGTAAAGAAGCCCCCCCCCGTCTCCTTCAAAACCTACCACCAATCACCTTAAAACATGCTTGCAGCTTCCCAAATGGGTAAATGCACTGTGGAACCTGGTACCGAGCCATACAGGTCAGAACTCTGCTGAGCAGGTTGTTCTGAGCAGCAAAAGTGTTTAATAAGCCACAGTGCCTCTGGGTTAATAATGAAAAAAAATACAGGGCAGGCTTCCTACCAACGCGACCTCTTGATAGTAGCAGGTGACACAAGGGTTGTGTGCTTGGCCCTGTGGTCAAACGTCCTGTAAATACTCCTGATTCAGGCTCACTTCTATAAGAAAGGTCACTGGGGTGAAGATACGGGAGATGCACACCTGTGCAGGGAACTGTACCTCCATGTGAGACCACTTCCAGTAAGGGGAGAAAAATTGAAGAAAAAAAATTTTGAATGTTAGCAAAATAAAAATCACAAAAATTGTTTTGATTACATGCTATATGCTTGAATTATTACGGAGGGAGGCCATTCCATTGCTTACTTATCTCTTTAATTAGTACAAATGGTTTCCTACCAGTGTTTCTGTGGTCAAAGTTCTCCGTACTCATTCATTGAAGCCACCTAAAGGTACTTTTACCTTACGAGCGACTGCCAAGTTGCAGATCTCCCCCACTCTCAGGTGCCAACGGCCCAACTACCAGACAACCCCTGGCAGCAGGAAGCCCACTTTACCAGTGGATTCACCATCATTCCACGGTCCTGTCGAACGCGCTCGAATTACTCACGATGACAGCATGCTCGTGTCATGACGCAACATAACACTGTAATGCAAGCACAGTGACATACAGGACTGGCTCAGTGTTAAATTCCACAGTCTGCTCACTGTATGCAATCAAGTCATGACAAGACTGCAGATCTGTTTTATTTCAAAATCACAAAACTCAATAAAATTTCTTCCTGGAAGTTTAAAAAAAAAATTATGACCTGTGCTGTGATCACCTTAAACTGGTTACTGCACAGCTGGGACCAGTCAGATGGAATACATATTTTATCTGGACCAGGAGCCCTACTATCTGTGACTCACTGCTATGCAAATATGCATAACTATTAATAAGCTATGGCAAGCAGAAGCTTTCTCTTATTGTTTACAAGAGAATGCTGGAGACAGGGTTGTCTGCAATGATCAAGCCAGGCTCTTTGATCTGGACAGAGTTACAGGATAGAGGATGAAATGGTAGCTATTCATGCTCCCTTGGCCCAGAAAAATGTAATTGTTTAACACTATGGGCCCAAGTTTCCACAAGAAAAAAAACGGGCGCCCCTCCGAGCTGGGCGCCCGTTTTTTGCGCCTAAAAAAATCCTCGGTATTCTCCACCTACCTGTAGGTCCTCTGGCCCTCGGCGCAGCCAGCACGAGCTGTGGGGGAGCGGAGCCAGGTCCCTGCACTGAAAACAGTGGCGGGACCTCTGCACATGCGCGCTACAGTGGGCACGCAAGTGCAGTAGCTCCAGGCGCCGAACTGTGTGGGAGGGGCCCGAAGCACGCAGCCCCTAGCCCTGGCTGAATGGCCTCACTGGGGCCGCGTGAATGAGGCTCCTCCCACGGCCAGCTCCTGCTCCCCCCCCCCCCCCCCCCGCCCCCGACCAGACCCGAGACCCGCTCCCCCCTGCCTCCGGACTAGACCCGAGACCCGCTCCCCCCCCACCCCCGCCCCCGCCCCACGACTGGACCCAACCCGACCCGCGCTCCCGCCCCCCAATGGACCCGACTCCCGCTCCTGGCCTCCCGGACTGGATCCGATCTCCCCCCCCACCCTCTCTCTCTCTTTCCCCCCCCCTCTCTCTCTTTCCCCCCCCCTCTCTCTTCCCCCCCCCCTCTCTCTCTTTGCCCCCCCTCCTCTCTCTCTTTCCCCCCCTCTCCTCTCCCCCCCCTCTCTCATCTCTCTCCCCCCCCCACTACCCCCTCCCCCTCTCTCTCTCTCTTTCCCCACCCCTCTCTCTCTCTCTCTTTCCCCCCTCTCCTTCTCTCTTTCCCCACCTCTCTCTCTCTCTTCCCCACCCTCTCTCTCTCTCTCTCTCTCTCTTTCCCACCCACCCCTCTCTCTCTCTCTCTCTCTTCTCCCCACCCCTCTCTCTCTCTCTCTCTTTCCCCACCCCTCTCTCTCTCTCTCGCTTTCCCCACCCCTCTCTCTCTCTCTCGCCTTTCCCCACCCCTCTCTCTCTCTCCCTTTCCCCACCCCTCTCTCTCTCTCTCCCTTTCCCCACCCCTCTCTCTCTCTCCCTTTCCCCACCCCTCTCTCCCTTTCCCCACCCCTCTCTCCCCTTCCCCACCCCTCTCCCTCTCTCTCCCTTTCCCCACCCCTCTCTTCTCTCCCTTCCCCACTCCTCTCTCTCTCTCCCTTTCCCCACCCCTCTCTCTCTCTCTCTCTCTCTCTCTCTCCCCTCCCCCACCCCTCTCTCTCTTCTCCCCCCTCTCTCTCTCTCTTCTCTCTCCCCCCCCCCTCTCTCTCTCTTCTCCCCCCCCTCTCTCTCTTCTCCACCCCCCTCCCCCCCTCTCTCTCTCTTCTCCACCCCCCTCCCCCCCCTCTCTCTCTCTTCTCCCCCCCTCTCTCTCTTCTCCACCCCCCTCTCTCTCTCTTCTCCACCCCCCTCTCTCTCTTTTCTCCCCCCCCTCTCTCTCTCTTCTCCCCCCCCCCTCTCTCTCTCTCTTCTCCCCCCCCCTCTCTCTCTCTCTTCTCCCCCCCCCTCTCTCTCTCTCTTCTCCCCCCCCTCTCTCTCTCTCTTCTCCCCCCCCCTCTCTCTCTCTCTTCTCCCCCCCCCTCTCTCTCTCTCTTCTCCCCCCCCCTCTCTCTCTCTCTTCTCCCCCCCCCTCTCTCTCTCTCTTCTCCCCCCCCCTCTCTCTCTCTCTTCTCCCCCCCCTCTCTCTCTCTCTTCTCCCCCCCCCTCTCTCTCTCTCTTCTCCCCCCCCCTCTCTCTCTCTCTCTTCTCCCCCCCCCTCTCTCTCTCTCTTCTCCCCCCCCTCTCTCTCTCTCTTCTCCCCCCCCCTCTCTCTCTCTCTTCTCCCCCCCCCTCTCTCTCTTCTCCCCCCCCCTCTCTCTCTCTTCTCCCCTCCCCCCCCCCCCCTCTCTCTCTCTTCTCCCCCCCCCCCCCCCCCCCGCTCTCGCTCTCTCTCCCCCTCCCGCTCAGCGGCACGAACGGCTGCAGAATTCTCCCTGGCTGAAGCACTTTCACACAGGTAGGAAGATGGTTTATTTAATCTTTTCTTGGCTTATAAATGTTTATTCAGGTTGGATTTATTTGTATAATATTTGTAGAAGTATAAATAAGGATTTATTGTAGAATTTAATGAGTTCCCCTCCCCCCTCCCCTCCACCTCGTTCTGGGCACCTAATTTGTAACCTGCGCCTGATTTTTTAATGTGTAGAACAGGTTTTTCAGTTCTACAAAAATCTTCACTGGCTCCATTCTACTTCAGTTTGAAGTACGTTTTCACTGTGGAAACTTTGAAATCAGGCGTCAGTGGCCGGACACGCCCCCTTTTGAAGAAAAAATTCTGTTCCAAAGTAGAACTGTTCTACCTGACTAGAACTGCAGAAAAAAAAAGTGGAGAATTGCGATTTCTAAGATAGTCCGTTCTCCACCAGTTGCTCCTAAAAATCAGGCGCAAATCATGTGAAAACTTGGGCCCTATAAGGGGACGGAGCTCATTGCTTCGGATTGTTGACCCAGCCGGGGTCTGTTGTAACCAACGAATTTGGGCATGATCCGGGTGACTGCTCCTAAAGAGGCTGGTGGCAGGACCACACAAAATTGGTCCGTTGACCTGTGGGCAGCAGACATGGCCCCAGAGGCAGCTCGCCGGTCGTGGAGGGAGCGAAATCAGTCGGTTTGGACAGCGCACAAGTGCAACAGGTAAGTTGGGAGGAGTGTGGGAAAAGAGAGATAATCCTTTAAGCTATTGTTCACGTGCGCCCGAGAAAATTAACCGCAGCATGTTCAGTCATAACCAATTTAGCAAAAGGGGCCGGAAACAGGAGATAGCCCCGATTTGCATAGGCAATGGGCCTATTGCCCTTTTGAGATGGGCGTCCTGGACAACTACAGGCGCACGACAAAATATGGCGTGCAGCGCTCTTCCGGCACCAGGAAGTGAGACGTCCCAAACCTTACAACAAATCAGAGAAGACTTTCATCCCACTGATCCTGGCTGGAATTGAACCCAAATCCCAGAGGTTAAAGGCCACTGTCAAACAATTTCCACCTTGGCCCCAAAACAGCAACGGAGTTAAAGACAGCTCGTTTCTGTTTAATTGTCCCTCTAAATAAATCTGATTCATAGATTGTAACCTGAGATTCACTATGAGATCGTCAAGCAATTGTTTCTAATGAACATAAGAGACAGTAGACAGGTATTTTTTTCCCCATCCAGGGCATGCTACTTTCTAGATGACTTTGTACAAAGGGTCACATTTTAGTTCATAGGAAGCAATCATTTGCATCTGAAGAGCACTGAATTGTAACAATGATATCCCTCAAACGAGAGCCTATGATGACACCAGAAGGCAGCAACAGTACGTACAAGCTTTAGAAGTGGCACATGTTGGCCATTTTATCATCGCTTTCCCGGTTTAAAAAAAATTTAAATTTTCACTTCAAAAGTATTTCAGGACCTCAGGTTGTCCCAAAGTGCTTTACACCCAATGGAGTGCTTGTGAAGTGTAGCCACTGTTGTAAACCTAGGAAACACAACAGCCAATTTGCACACCGCAAGGTCCCACAAACAGCAATGTGATAATGACCAGATAATTTGTTTTAGTGATGTCGGCCATGACACTGGGGAGAATTCCCCTGCTTTTCTTTGAAATAGTGCCATGGGATCTTTAACGTCTACCTTAGAGGGCAGACGGCCTCGGTTTAACGTGTCATCTGAAAGATGGCACCTCCGACAGTCTAGCGCTCCCTCAGCACGGCACTGGAGAATCAGCCTGGATTTTGTGCTCAGGTGCCTGCAGCATTCTCGGCATTTTGGCTAAGATCATGCGTAACTGACTTGACAGGGGAGTAACCATGACCCCAAAGTGGTTCTCCCTGGATCAGGAAGGTGGTTCTCCTATGCTTTTTGGAAATAGGAGGTGGGTGGGGTGGATTGACCCATCCACCTCCACGGAGGTGTGTGGGGGGCCTGACTCATCCACCTCCATGGCATGAACCTGGTATTGCAATACTTCCAGGAACGGTGCAGTGGCTCTCGGCCTTTTGGCTAAGAGCATTGGCGCAGAGTGATCCTTGATGTGTGCAAGGTGACCTCTGGCGTTTGTGATTTGACAAAGAATTGGAAAGAATAGCAACGAAAAATGTAAAAAAAAAATTTTTTTTAATTAAAAAAAACAGATCTCCCTGGACCCTAAAGGTGAAAGTCTCTTATTATATATAACCAGTCTTAATTCACTTTTTTTTGAGCTACCTTTTCGTAATTTGGAAACAGGTGATCCAAAACGGAACCTAAACTTCAGGTTTTTGCAAACAACTCCGCTATCTGAAACCAATTTCATACTTTGTGGTACCTGAAGTCTGGGTCATGGAAGAGGAAGCTAAATACACCCTCACCATGGGGCTGATAAGAGGCAAGTAACATTACACCACACAAGTGCCGGGCAATGACTACCTCCAACAAACGAGAGTCTAACCACCTCCCCTTAATATTCAACGGCATTACCATCGCCGAATCATAAGAACATAAGAATTAGGAACAGGAGTAGGCCATCTAGCCCCTCGAGCCTGCTCCGCCATTCAACAAGATCATGGCTGATCTGGCCGTGGACTCAGCTCCACTTACCCACCCGCTCCCCGTAACCCTTAATTCCCTTATTGCTTAAAAATCTATCTATCTGTGACTTGAATACATTCAATGAGCTAGCCTCAACTGATTCCTTGGGCAGAGAATTCCACAGATTCACAACCCTCTGGGAGAAGAAATTCCTTCTCAACTCGGTTTTAAATTGGCTCCCCCGTATTTTGAGGCTGTGCCCCCTAGTTCTGGTCTCCCCTACCAGTGGAAACAATCTCTCTGCCTCTATCTTGTCTATCCCTTTCATTATTTTAAACGTTTCTAGCAGATCACCCCATATCTTTCTGAACTCCAACAAGTAAAGACCCAGTCTACTCAATCTATCATCATAAGGTAACCCCCTAATCTCTGGTATCAGCCTAGTGAATCGTCTCTGTACCCCCTCCAAAGCCGGTATATCCTTCCTTAAGTAAGGTGACCAAAACTGCACACAGTATTCCAGGTGCGGCCTCACCAATACCCTATACAGTTGCAGCAGGACCTCCCTGCTTTTGTACTCCATCACTCTTGCAATGAAGGCCAACATTCCATTTGCCTTCCTGATTACCTGCTGCACCTGCAAACTAACTTTTTGGGATTCACGCACAAGGACTCCCAGGTCCCTCTGCACCTCAGCATGTTGTAATTTCTCCCCATTCAAATAATATTACCTTTTACTGTTTTTTTTCCCCAAGGTGGATGACCTCACACTTTCCGACATTGTATTCCATCTGCCAAACCTTAGCCCATTCGCTTAACCTATCCAAATCTCTTTGCAGCCTCTCTGTGTCCTCTACACAACCCGCTTTCCCACTAATCTTTGTGTCATCTGCAAATTTTGTTACACTACACTCTGTCCCCTCTTCCAGGTCATCTATGTAAATTGTAAACAGTTGTGGTCCAGCACCGATCCCTGTGGCACACCACTAACCACCAATTTCCAACCCGAAAAGGACCCATTTATCCCGATTCTCTGCTTTCTGTTCACCAGCCAATCTCTATCCATGCTAATACATTTCCTTTGACTCCGCGTACCTCTATCTTCTGCAGTAACCTTTTGTGTGGCACCTTATCGAATGCCTTTTGGAAATCTAAATACACCACATCCATCAGTACACCTCTATCCACCATGCTCGTTATATCCTCAAAGAATTCCAGTAAATTAGTTAAACATGATTTCCCCTTCATGAATCCATGCTGCGTCTGCTTGATTGCACTATTCCTATCTAGATGTCCCACTATTTCTTCCTTAATGATGGTTTCAAGCATTTTCCCCACTACAGATGTTAAACTAACCGGTCTATAGTTACCTGCCTTTTGTCTGCCCCCTTTTTTTTTTTAAAAACAGAGGCGTTACATTAGCTGCTTTCCAATCCGCTGGTACCTCCCCAGAGTCCAGAGAATTTTGATAGATTATAACGAATGCATCTGCTATAACTTCCGCATTTTTAATACCCTGGGATGCATTTCATCAGGGCCAGGGGACTTGTCTACCTTCATCACAAACATCCTGGGGGGGGGGTCACCATTGACCAGAAACTTAACTGGACCAGCCACATAAATACTGTGGCTACAAGAGCAGGTCAGAGGCTGGGTATTCTGCGGCGAGTGTCTCACCTCCTGACTCCCCAAAGCCTTTCCACCATCTACAAGGCACAAGTCAGTAGTGTGATGGAATACTCTCCACTTGCCTGGATGAGTGCAGCTCCAACAACACAAGAAGCTCAACACCATCCAACACAAAGCAGCCCACTTGATTGGCACCCCATCTATCACCTTCAACATTCACTCCCTCCATCACCGGTGCACCGTGGCTGCAGTGTGTACCATCTACAAGATGCACTGCAGCAACTCGCCAAGGCTTCTTCAGCAGCACCTCCCAAACCCACGACCTCTACCACCTAGAAGGACAAGGACAGCAGGCGCATGGGAACACCACCACCTGCACGTTCCCCTCCAAGCCAGGATGGTTCCTGACTTGGAAGTATATCGCCGTTCCTTCATTGTCACTGGGTCAAAATCCTGGAACAGCACTGTGGCAGTACCTTCACCACACTGACTGCAGTGGTTCAAGAAGGCGACTTGCCACCATCTACTCAAGGGCAAATTACGGATGGGCAATAAATGCTGGCCTAGCCAGCAACGCCCATATCCCATGAACGAAGAAAAGTTAGCTCTTCTATGATGTTAATCTCTGCAACCTGCAAATGCACAGCTGGCTGCAAATTTCTGGTCAGTGAATTGGTGGAGTACTGACTGTTTGAAATCAGAAATAAGTGACAGCAAGACACCTGTAACATACAGAAATTTGTTCTGCTGCCATTTTGAACGGAACCTTTCTGTTCATCCGCAAATGTTTCTGAACCACCAATTGTGTGGCAAGAAACGAGGGTGATTCAGTACTGATCCAAATCATTTAAAGCCCTGCACTGGGAGAGAACCGAAAATGTAATAAAGTCTATCGTGACATCAGCTGAGCTGGCCACCTGAGTCTGTACATTGTCACGATGCAAACGCAGGGACCGAATCCAAGTCGACGCTTCTGCTGGATACCTTACTGGGCTCTGAAGATTGGCGGTCGTCAGAAAGACCCAGTAAAATCAGTCTCTGTGGACATTAGGCTTAGCAAGGCTGACACGTTTGGCCAGGACCCACACATCAGGAGGCAACAGCACTAGGAAATAGAAAATAAGGCTCGAAACTGGAAAATATTCGCATGACCATTCAAAGCCAAAGACCTGAATATTCATCCTAATCTGGCATGCTGCATCATCCTCCCCGGTTAAGGATTGCAGCCAAACAATGCGACAAATGTCAGTACCTATGAAAGAGTCAAAGGCATAGCTAGCTTATTTTTTTTTACTTAAATGCAAATGACACTATTGAGATAGATTATACAATAAAGGTGAGTCAGTGAGTTACATTATTTACCCATAATTTTCAACTGAGGAACGAAAAAGTGTCACGTCAACTCAGATGACCTAAATTAATAAGCAGAGATCTTAGGAGATGAGCAAGAAACATTGCAGCTATTAGTAGGGAGAAGAAAGAATGACTTGGGCATGTGTTTAGCTGCCCTTTAACAGAAAAGCACTGAACTCACGAAGCACTACCTGCAACCTTAGATCTTCAGTAAATCTAGTATTACATGGTTTACTATACATTACTGAGAAACAGCCCTTTTTCCCTTTATAGCACAGCAATACATCGCAGAAGAAAGAAATTAATCTTGCTCTTCAGACAATTGCTACCCACTTCCTTTCAGACAATGACACAGCAGGTTCTCTGTGTTCTTATTACTTCAATCTCTCCAATAAGCACGGTAGGGCTCATTAAATCCAGTACCATTTCCTTATTACAGTGCTACACTGCAGTCATTTTAATTGCAATTTAATTGATGAAGGCTATATTCAGACACCAAAATGAAAGATTAATTTTGACTTCAGTGTTGTGCCTTGTGACAATGTGATCTGATTCCACAACAGCTGAAAATACATTGCAGGCCAATACAGTTGATGAGGGCAAAAAAACCAATTGTATCTTGCCAGCTGGCACTTCCTGCAGTCCTGGCATCATGACACAGTAACAGCTAGAGTTACACTGCAAAGAAAAGAAAGGTTTTGTATTTTTATAGAGCCTTTCAATTCCTCAGGTCATCCCAAAAGGGCTGCATGTCCAATGATGTCTGTTTGAAGTGTAACCGCTTTGTAACGTAGGGAAATGCGGCATTCAATTTGTACAGCAAGGTTCCACAAACAGCAATGAGATAGATATCAGATAATCTGCTTTTGAAGGTGTTGGTTGAAGGATAAATATTGGCTAGGACACCAGGAGAACCCGCTCTCCGTTGCATATTACCATGGGATCGTTTACATTCACCCTGGGACCTCAGTTTATCATCTCATCCAGAAGACGGCACCTCCGACAGCGCAGCACACCCTCAGCATTACACTGGAGTGTCAGCCTGGGTTAGGTGCTCAAGTCCTTGGGCTTGAACCAACAATCTTCTGACTCAGAGGCAAGCGGGCTACCAGTGGGCTAGGATAACACCTAGGAGCCGAAATTGCCCTCTGCCCCAAATGGGGCGCACTTACCATTGTTAAAAATGTTTTCTCCACTGCAATCGCTGACGTCACCTCGACGCAGATGTGCTGTCACGCTGACGCGTCACAACGCCTCACCCCTTCAGTTAAAGGGGAGGGCCGCTGCAAATTCTGCAGCCACGTTAGTGACATCCATTAGGCCAGCAGGGAGAGTTTCGGCCGGGCCAATGGCCCGGTACCCAAGAGGATGTAGCAGGCTGCCTGTTGGTGGCCCGGCCGAACCCGTGACCGCCATTGTCAGGCTGACCTTGGAGTTGGCCGACAATTAAAATAAAATGCCGGCTGTGGCAGGGGAAAGCTATCGGGGGCATCAACCGGAGGCCGATCCGCTCCCACAGGGCAATTTCCCACGTGGGGTGGAAAGGGGGTCGGCGCATGCCCGAAGGGACGGCTATATGGGCGGCGCGGTGACCATCACCGCAGGCAAAAACATGGAGGGCAATTTATAAAATGTCAGTGACTCCGCGGCGATTTGGCGGTGAGTTCTTACCGACACCTGTGGCCGCCACGGCTCTTATAGAAAGGGGCAATTTCAGCCCCCCGAATGTATAGAAATTAAAAATTAATACAAAGATTGTAATTCAGGGGGCAACCGGGGTTGATAAAATTGGCACATGACAACAAAAACAAATCGTGTTCCAAGCCACAAGTATGCTTGTTGCAGCATCATGCTCATCTCTCAATCTAATAAATATATTCTCCGGCAGTTGAATTGCAGCTCAAACAGTGCTCCAAAGTAAATCAACAAGTTATTGAAATGACTGCGTGTTTGTAACCAATTAGAATCATAGAATGATGAGCACAGAAGGCTGCCGTTCACCCCATCATGCCTGTGCAGGCTCTTTGAAAAGAAAAGACTTGTATTTATATAGCACCTTTTGCAACCTGAAGACGTCGAAGGTGCTTTACAGCCAATTAGAAACATAGAAAATAGGTGCAGGAGTAGGCCATTTGGCCCTTCGAGCCTGCACCACCATTCAATAAGATCATGGCTGATCATTCACCTCAGTACCCCTTTCCTGCCTTCTCTCCATAACCCTTGATCCCTTTAGCTGTAAGGGCCATATCTAACTCCCTCTTGAATATATCCAATGAACTGGTATCAACAGCTCTGCAGTTGGGAATTTCACAGGTTAACAACTCTGAGTGAAGAAGTTTCTCCTCATCTCAGTCCTAAATGGCTTACCCCTTATCCTTAGACTATGTCCCCTGGTTCTGTACTTCCTCAACATCGGTAACATTCTTCCTGCATCTAACCTGTCCAGTCGCATCAGAATTTTATATGTTTCTATGAGATCCCCTTTAATCCTTCTAAACTCCAGCGAATAAAGGCCCAGTCGATCCAGATTTTCCTCATATGTCAGTCCAACCATCCCGGGAATCAGCCTGGTGAACCTTTGCTGCACTCCCTCAATACCAAGAATGCCCTTCCTCAGATTAGGAGACCAAAACTGAACACAATATTCCAGGTAAGGCCTCACCAAGGCCCTGCACAATTGCAGCAAGACCTCCCTGCTCCTATACTCAAAACCCCTACCTATGAAGGCCAACATTCCATTTGCCTTCTTCACCACCTGCTGTAGCTGCATGCCAACTTTCAATGACTGATGTACCATGACACCCAGGTCTCATTGCACCTCCCCTTTTCCTAATCTGCGTCATTCAGATAATATTCTGCCTGTGTGTTTTTGCCCCCAAAGTGGATAACCTCACATTTATCCATATTATACTGCATCTGCTATGCATTTGCCCACTCACCTAACCTGTCCAAGTCACCCTGTAACCTCTTAGCGTCCTCCTCACAGCTCACATCGCTACCCAGTTTAGTGTCATATCCAAACTTGGAGATATTACACTCTATTCCTTCATCCAAATCATTAATGTATATTGTAAATAGTTGGGGTCCCAGCACTGAGCCCTGCACCACCCCACTAGTCACTGCCTGCCTTTCTGAAAAGGACCCATTTATCCCAACTCTCCACTTTCTGTCTGCCAACCAGTTCCCTATTCACGTCAGTACGTTATCCCCAATACCATGTGCTTTAATTTTGCACACCAATCTCTTGTGTGGGACCTTGTCAAAAGCCTTTTGAAAGTCCAAATGCACCACATTCACTGGTTTTCCCTTGTCCACTCTACTAGTTACATCCTCAAAAAAACTCCAGAAGATTTGTCAAGCATGATTTCCCTTTCATAAATCCATGCTGACTTGGACCGATCCTGTCACTACTTTCCAAATGCGCTGTTATTTCATCTTTAATAATTGATTCCAACATTTTCCCCACTACTGATGTCAGGCTAACCGGTCTTTAATTTCCAGTTTTCTCTCTCCCTCCTTTTTTTAAAAAAGTGATGTTACATTAGCTACCCTCCAGTCCATAGGAACTGATCCAGAGTCGATAGACTGTTGGGAAATGATCACCAATGCATCCACTATTTCTAGGGCCACTTTCTTAAGTACTCTGTGATGCAGACTATCAGGCCCCGGGGATTTATCGGCCTTCAATCCCATCAATTTCCTAACACAATTTCCCGCCTAATAAAGATTTCCTTCAGTTCCTCCTTCTCACTCGTCCCTTGGTCCCCTAGTACTTCCAGAAGGTTATTTGTGTCTCCCTTCGTGAAGACAGAACCAAAGTATTTGTTCAACTGGTCTGCCATGTCTTTTTTCCCCATTATAAATTCACCTGAATCTGACTGCAAGTGACCTACGTTTGTCTTCACATATCTATAGAAGCTTTTGCAGTCAGTTTTTATGTTCCCGGCAAGCTTCCCCTCATACTCTATTTCCCCCCTCCCAATTAAACCCTTTGTCCTCCTCTGCTGAATTCTAAATTTCTCCCAGTCCTCAGGTTTGCTGCTTTTTCTGGCCAATTTATATGCCTCTTCCTTGGATTTAACACTATTCTTAATTTTCCTTGTTAGCCACGGTTGAGCCACCTTCCCAGTTTTATTTTTACTCCAGACAGGGATGTACAATTGTTGAAGTTCATCCATGTGATCTTTAAATGTTTACCATTACCTATCCACCGTCAACCCTTTAAGTATCATTCGCCAGTCTATTCTAGCCAATTCACGTCTCATACCATCAAAGTTACCTTTCCTTAAGTTCAGGACCCTAGTCTCTGAATTAACTGTGTCACTCTCCATCTTAATAAGGAATTCTACCGTATTATGGTCACTCTTCCCCAAGGGGCCTCGCACAAGACTGCTAATTAGTCCTTTCTCATTACACATCACCCAGTCAAGGATGGCCAGCCCTCTAGTTGATTCCTCGACATATTGGTCCAGAAAACCATCCCTAATACACTCTAGGAAATCCTCCTCCATCGTATTGCCACCAGTTTGGTTAGCCCAATCTATACGTAGATTAAAGTCGCTCATGATGATTTAGACGAGGGGATTAAATGTAGTATCTCCAAATTTGCAGATGACACTAAGTTGGATGGCAGTGTGAGCTGCGAGGAGGATGCTATTAGGCTGCAGAGTGACTTGGATAGGTTAGGTGAGTGGGCAAATGCATGGCAGATGAAGTATAATGTAGATAAATGTGAGGTTGTCCACTTTGGTTGTAAAAACAGAGAGACAGACTATTATCTGAATGGTGACAGATTAGGAAAAGGGGAGGTGCAACGAAACCTGGGTGTCATGGTACATCAGTCATTGAAGGTTGGCATGCAGGTACAGCAGGCGGTTAAGAAAGCAAATGGCATGTTGGCCTTCATAGCGAGGGGATTTGAGTACAGGGGCAGGGAGGTGTTGCTACAGTTGTACAGGGCCTTGGTGAGGCCACACCTGGAGTACTGTGTACAGTTTTGGTCTCCTAACCAGAGGAAGGACATTCTTGTTATTGAGGGAGTGCAGCGAAGGTTCACCAGACTGATTCCCGGGATGGCGGGACTGACCTATCAAGAAAGACTAAAACAACTGGGCTTGTATTCACTGGAGTTCAGAAGAATGAGAGGGGACCTTATAGAAACGTCTAAAATTCTGATGGGTTTGGACAGGTTGAATGTTCCCAATGTTGGGGAAGTCCAGAACCAGGGGTCACAGTCTAAGGATAAGGGGTAAGCCATTTAGGACTGAGATGAGGAGAAACTTCTTCACCCAGAGAGTGGTGAACCTGTGGAATTCTCTACCACAGAAAGTTGTTGAGGCCAATTCACTAAATATATTCAAAAAGGAGTTAGATGTAGTCCTTACTACTAGGAGGATCAAGGGGTATGGCAAGAAAGCAGGAATGGGGTACTGAAGTTGCATGTTCAGCCATGAACTCATTGAATGGCAGTGCAGGCTAGAAGGGCCGAATGGCCTACTCCTGCACCTATTTTCTATGATAGCTGCTGTACCTTTATTGCACGCATCCCTAATTTCTTGTTTGATGCTGTCCCCAACCTCACTACTACTGTTTGGTGGTCTGTACACAATTCCCACTAGCGTTTTCTGCAGCTCCACCCATACAGATTCCACATCATCCAAGCTAATGGACTTCCTTACGATTACATTAATTTCCTCTTTAACCAGCAATGTTACCCCACCTCCTTTTCCTTTCTGTCTATCCTTCCTGAATGTTGAATACCCCTGGATGTTGAGTTCCCAGCTTTGGTCACCCTGGAGCCATGTCTCCCTGATGCCAATTATATCATATTCATTAATTGCTGTCTGTGCAGTTAATTCGTCCACCTTATTACGAATACTCCTCACATTGAGGCACAGAGTCTTCAGGCTTGTCTTTTTAATACACTTTGCCCCTTTAGAATTTTGCTGCAATGTGGCCCTTTTTGATTTTTTCCTTGGGTTTCTTTGCCCTCCACTTTTACTTTTCTTCTTTCTATCTTTTGCTTCTGCCCCTATTTTACTTCCGTCTGTCTCCCTGCATAGGTTGCCCCATCACCCTGCCATATTAGTTTAACCCCTCCCCAATAGCACTAGCAAACACTCCCACCCTAGGACGTTGATTCCGGTCCTGCCCAGGTGCAGACCGTCTGGTCTATACTGGTCCCACCTCCCCCAGAACCGGTTCCAATGTCCCAGGAATTTGAATCCCTCCCTTCTGCAGCACTCCTCAAGCCACGTATTCATCTGAGCTATCCTGCGATTCCTACTCTGACTAGCATGTGGCACTGGTAGCAATCCTGAGATTACTACCTTTGAGGTCCTACTTTTTAAATTTAACTCCTAGCTCCCTAATTCAGCTTGTAGGACCTCATCCCGTTTTTTACCTATATCGTTGAGTACTTTTGAGGCGTAGTCACTGTTGTAATGTAGGAAATGTGGCAGCCAATTTGCGCACAGCAAGCTCCAACAAACAGCAATATGATGCAACCAGATAATTTGCTTTAGTGATGTTGATTGAGGGATAAATATTGGTTAGGACACCTGGGATAACTCCCCTTTTCTTCGAAATAGTGCCGTGAGATCTTTTACATCCACTTGAGACAGCAGACAGAGCCTCGGTTTAACGTCTCATATGTAAGATGGCACCTCAGACAGTTCCGCGCTCCCTCAGTACTGTACTGGAGTGTCAGCCTAGATTTTTATGCTTTTAACTCAGAGGCGAGAGTACACTGAGCCACGGCTGACAATAAGAGCTATCCAACTAGTCCCACTCCCCCGCTCTTTCCCCATAGCCCTCCAGAGCCTCTGCAATTTCAACCCTTACTTCCCTCAGTAACCTTGGATGCATCCCATCCAGACCAAGTGACTTTTCTACTTTGAAGAATATCTAATATCACTACTACCTCTTCCTTTACTGCTATATCGGCAGCATCCTTTTCTCTAGTGAAGACGGATGCAAAAATGCGGCTTAATGCCCTGTTCAGTTCCAGCATTAAATGCAATCATAGATCATATTGACAAATCTGTTTAAGATCAGTAAGCAATGGTTTTCTTTGAACACAAGGCTATCAACGTTGATCCTATAGAGCTATGGCAAAAAAATAGATCCTGAATGAAAACTGAAATATTTTGACTAACCACAGATAGGCCACACTGGTGTCTGTATTACTGAAAACATTGAAGACTGATGTTGTGAGAAAGGTATATGCTATTGCTCTGTAACAATGGAAGCCTATTTAGGGAAGTATTACAGGCCATTTCAGCTGTAATCCACTCGAGTTTAAAGGGAGAAAAACACAAACTATGAATCTAAGCTAGCACAAGCTGTTAAAACACTACGGAGTATTTAAAATAAAAATTGACCAGGACACGGAGTAGTACACTTATCATTTGATGACTTTGTACAGCAGGCAAATGGAAGATGCTTTGATCTAGCTGCAGATCAAAAGACTCACTGCCAGTGCGGAAACCACAGCAGATAGCTTAGGTAATTCCGCGTGTATAACTGTGTCTTCAGTTGACTGTCATCTGCTTGTGGCAATTTGAACTGGAGTTGATCATGCAATTATTATTGGATTCTAGCACAAAAGGAGACCATTCGATCAGTTAAGCCTGTGCCGGCTCTTTGCAAGAGCACTTCAGCTAGTCCCGCTCCCTCGTCCTTTCTCCGTAGCCCTGCAATTCTTTTTCCTTCAGGTACATATCCAATTCGCTTTTGAAGGCCACAATTGAGTCTGTCTCCGCCACACTTTCAGGCAGTGCATTCCAAATCCGAACCACTCGCTGCGTAAAAAAAGTTTTTCCTTATGTCGCCTTTGGTTCTTTTGCCAATCACCTTAAACCTGTGTCCTCTGGTTCTCGACTCTTCCGCAAACGGGAACAGTTTCTCGCTTATATACTGTCTAGACCCCTCATGATTTTGAGCACCTCTTATTAAATCACCTCTCAATCTTCCCCGCTCCAAGAAAACAACCCCAGCTACTCTAGACTATCCACGTAACTGAAGTCCCTCATCCCTGGAACCAATCTTGTAAATCTTTTCTGCACCCTCTCGAAGACCTTCACATCCTTCCTGAAATGCAGTGCCCAGAAATGGTCATAACACTCCAATTGAGGCGGAACCAGGGTTTTATAAAGGTTCATCATAACTTCCTTGCTTTTGTACTCTATGCCTCTATTTATAAAGCTTTTTTAATCACTTTCTCAACCTGCCCTGCCACCTTTAACGATTTGTGCATTATACTCCCAAGTCTCTCTGTTCATGCACCTCCTTTAGGATTGTACCCTTTAGTTTATATTGCCTCTCCTCATTCTTCCTACCAAAATGTATCACTTCACACTTCTCTGCGTTAAATTTCATCTGCTACATGTCTGCCCATTTCACCAGCCTGTCTATGTCTTCCTGAAGTCTATCGCTATACTTCTAAGTTTTATGTCATCTGCAAATTTTGAAATTGTGCATTGTACACCCAGGTCCTAGTCATTAATATACATCAAGAAAAGCAGTAGTTCTAGAACCAACCCCTGGGGAACACCACTGTACACCTTCCTCCACTCCAAAAAACCATTCACCACTACTCTCTGTTTCCTGTTACTTAGTCAATTTCATATTTATGCTGTCACCATCCCTTTTATTCCATGGGCTTCACCTTTGCTGGCAAGTCTATTAAGTGGCTCTTTAACACCATGTCAACCACATTGCTCTCATCAACCTTCTCTGTTACCTCATCAAAAAAGTCGATCAAGTTAGTGAAACACCATTTGCCTTTAACAAATCCACACTGGCTTTCCTTAATTAATCCACACTTGTTAACTTTGTCCCTGATTATCGTTTCTAAAAGCTTCCCCACTACTAAGGTTAAACTGACTGGCCTGTAGTTGCTGGATTTATCCTTACATACTTTTTTGAATAAGGGTGTAACATTTGCAATTCTCCAGTCCTCTGGCACCACTCCTGTATCTAAGGAGGATTGGAAGATTATGTCCAGTACCTCCTTGATTTCCACCATTAACTTCCCTTAGCATTCTAGGACGCATCCCATCCGGTCCTAATGACTTATTTACTTTAAGTACAGCCAGTCTTTCTAGTGCCTCCTCTTGATCAATTTTTATCCCATCCAGTATCTCAACTACCTTCTCGGAGTATTTTTAATGGGGAGAGGGAGGAAGAAGGGAAAGAGGAAAGATACAAAGCCTGGAGAGATAATTGCAGCACATTTCCTGAAAATCTCAGAAAATTAGTGTGTAATATATCACGACATAAACCTTCAATGTTTTCAGTAATACATACTTTTCAGTGTGGCCTATCTGCAGCGAGTGACTCACCCCAAAACTTTTCCACTATCTATAAGTCACAAGTCAGGAGTGTGATGGAATACTCTCCACTTGCCTGGATGAGTACAGCTCCAACACTCGAGATCATCCGGGACGAAGCAGCCCGCTTGATTGGCACCCCACCCACTACCTTAAACATTCACTCCCTCCACCACCGGCGTACCGTGGCTGCAGTGTGTACCATCTACAGGATGCACTGCAGAAACTCGGCAAGGCTTCTTCCCATATCACCTCACAAACTGACCACCACCACCTAGAAGGACAAAGGCAATACGTGCAGGGGAATACCATCACCTGCAAGTTCTCCTCCAAGTCACACACCTTCCTGACTTGGAAATATATCTCTGTTCCTTCATCGTCACAGGGTCAAAATCCTGGAACACCCTCCTCAACAGTACTGCGGGAGCACCTTCACCACATGGATTACAGCAGTTAAAGAAGGCGGCTTATCACCGTCTCAAGGGCAATTGGGGTTGGGCCTTGCCAGTGACGTCCACATCCCATGGATGAATGGATTTTTTAAAAATCAAGTGGAACAAGATTCAATCTTGAAAAGAATTAAAACATATAATTTCCTCTAACTGGAATGGCAAGGAGATCCTGACTAAGTACTTCCAATCACCTGGGATAAACTGGTGTGCAATACATCCAACCATGTGGGAAACAAGAGCTGCCCTTTTAACACATTCCCTATCATATTTAGTAACACCGTTAAAACTTAGAAGTGCTTGATGCTGACATGGTGTGAAAATTGCTGCAAAAGAATCAGATGGTGCCTCATCAGTCGATAACTAGACCAAGCAAACAATGTAGCCAGCAGCCATGCTCCAGAGTATCCCCATGCCTGGTGACAATGCAAATACACCCACATCAATTTTAAAATGCTAAAGGACTGCTCCATAGAGCCTAGATTAACTAAGCATTATTTAGGGATTTTACGAATGTACGAACCTGACAAATCCCCAGGAGTAGATGCTTTCCATGCCAGAGGTTTAAAGGAAGTGGGTGAGAATATTGCAGATGCCCTAACTATAATCTTCCAAAGTTCTCTAGATTCAGGAACCGTTCCTTTAAATTGTAAAATTGCGTAGGTCACTCCATTATTTAAGAATGGGGAGGGGGGGGAAAATCAGAGAATTATAGACCAGTTAGTTGAACATCTGTTGTCAGGAAATTCCTAGAGTCTATAATTAAGGATAGGGTAACTGAACATTTCTAAAATTTTCAGTTGATCAGAGAGAGCCAGCATGGATTTGTGCAAGGTAGGTCATGCCTGACAAACTTGATTGAATTTTTTGACGAGGTGACTAAAGTAGTGGACAGGGGAATGTCTATGGATGATATGTATATGGACGTCCAGAAGGCATTTGATAAGGTCCCAAATAAGAGACTATTATACATAAGAACATAAGAAATAGGAACAGGAGTAAGCTATACAGCCCCTCGAGCCTGCTCCGCCATTCAATATCATGGCTGATCTGATCATGGACTCAGCTCCACTTCCCCGCCCGCTCCCCATAACCCTTATCGTTTAAGAAACTGTCTATTTCTATCTTAAATTTATTCAATGTCCCAGCTTCCACAGCTCTCTGAGGCAGTGAATTCCACAGATTCACAACCCTCAGAGAAGACATTTTTCCTCATCTCTGTTTAAATGCGCGGGCCCTTATTCAAAGATCATGCCCTCTAGTTCTAGTATTCCTCATCAGTGGAAACATCCTCTCTGCATCCACCTTGTCAAGCCCCTTCATAATCTTATACGTTTTGATAAGATCACCTCTCATTCTTCTGAATTCCAATGAGTAGAGGCCCAACCTACTCAACCTTTCCTCATACGTCAACCTCCTTATCCCCGGAATCAACCTAGTGAACCTTCTCTGAACTGCCTCCAAAGCAAGTATATCCTTTCGTAAATATGGAAACCAAAACTACACGCAGTATTCCAGGTGTGGCCTCACCAATACCTTGCATAGCTGTAGCAAGACTTTCCTGCTTTTATACTCCATCCCCTTCGCAAAAGGCCAAGAAACCATTGGCCTTCCTGATCACTTGCTGTACCTGCATACTATCCTTTTGTGTTTCATGCACAAGTACCCCCAGGTCCCGCTGTACTGCAGCACTTTGCAATCTTTCTCCATTTAAATAATAACTTGCTCTTTGATTTTTTTTCTGCCAAAGTGCATGACCTCACACTTTCTAACATTATACTCCATCTGCCAAATTTTTGCCCACTCACAGCCTGTCTATGTCCTTTTGCAGATTTTTTTTTGGTCCTCCTCACACATTGCTTTTCCTCCCATCTTTGTATCGTCAGCAAACTTGGCTACGTTACACTCAGTCCCTTCTTCCAAGTCGTTAATATAGATTGTAAATAGTTTGGGTTCCAGCACTGATCCCTGCGGCACCCCACTAGTTACTGGTTGCCAACCAGAGAATGAACCATTTATCCCTACTCTCTGTTAATTAGCCAGTCCTCTACCATGGTAATATATTTCAACCAACCTAGTGAACTTTTATCTTGTGCAGTAACCTTTCATGTGGCACCTTGTCAAATGCCTTCTGGAAGTCCAAATGCACCACATCCACTGGCTCCTCTTTATCTACCCTGTTCATTACATCCTCAAAGAACTCCAGCAAATTTGTCAAACATGACTTCCCCTTAATAAATCCATGCTGACTCTGCCTGACCAAATTTTGCCTTTCCAAATGTCCTGTTATCTAAGATAGAAGCCCACAGAATTGAGGGCAAATTATTGACCTGGTTAGGAAATTGGCTGAGCGGTAGGAGACAGAGAGTAGGGATAATGGCAGGTACTTAAATTGGCAGGATGTGACTAGTGGTGACCCGCAGGGATCTGTGTAGGGGCCTCAACTATTCACAATATTTACTAATGACTTGGATGATGGCGTAGAAAGTCATATATCCAAATTTGCTGATGACACAAAGATGCATTGTAGGCAGTCCAAGTTAAAGCATAAAATTACACAGGGATATTGACAGATTAAGTGAATGGGTAAAACTGTGGCAAATGGATTTCAATGCAAGCTAATGGGAGGTAATCCACTTTGGACCTGAAAAAGGACAGAATAGAGTACTTTCTAAATGGTGTAAAGCTATAAACAGTGGATGTCCAAAGAAACTTGGGGGTCCAGGTACATCGATCATTAAAATGTTATGAACGGGTACAGAAAATCATCAAAAAGGCTAATGAAATATTGGCCTTTATATCTAGAGGGCTAGAATACATGGGGGTAGGGGTTATGCTACAGCTATACAAAACCCTACTTAGACCGCACCTAGAATACTCAGAGAAGTTCTGTGCATCACACCGTAGGAAGGATATATTGGCCTTGGAAAGAGTGCAGCATAGGTTCACCAGAATGATACCCGGACTCCAAGGGTTCAGTTATGAGGAAAGATTACACAAATTAGGGTTATATTCCCTAGAATTTAGACTGTGGTGATCCGATAGAAGTTTTCAAGAATGTTAAGGGGAACAGATAGGGTAGATAGAAACTATTTCCGCTATTTGGGGATTCTAGGACTAGGGAGGCAGAGTCTAAAAATTAGAGCCAGACCTTACAGGAGTGAAATTAGGAAACACTTCTACACACAAAGTTTGGAACTCTCTCGTTCAAACGGCAATCGACGCTAGGTCAATGGTTAATTTTAAATTTGAGATTGATAACTTTTTGTTAACGGAACGTATTGAGATATGGGCCAACGGCGGGTATAGAAACATAGAAAATAGGTGAGGAGCAGGTCATTCGTTCCTTCGAGTCACCACCGCCATTCAATATGATCATGCAACTTCAGTACCACACTCCCGCCTTCTCTCCATACCCCTGATCCCTTTAGCCGTAAGGGCCACATCTAACTCCCCCTTGAATATATCCAACGAACTGCACTCAACAACTTTCTGTGGTAGATAATTCCACATGTTCACCACTCTCTGGGTGAAAAAGTTTCTCCTCATGTCAGTCCCATATAAAATTCTGATGGGACTGGACAGGTTAGATGCAGTAAGAATGTTCCCAATGTTGGAGAAGTCCAGAACCAAGGAACACAGTCTAAGGATAAGGGGTAAGCCATTTAGAAACCTATTTTCTATGTTTCTATATGGCTTACCCCTTATCCTTAGACTGTGACCCCTGGTTCTGGACTTCCCCAACATCGGGGACATTCTTCCTGCATCCAACCTATATGGAGTTAGGTTGCAGATCAACCATGATTTCATTTAATGGCAGAATAGGCTCGAGAGGCTGAATGGCCTACTCCTGCTCCTATCAACGGGAAAGGTAGCATAGAGGTTATGGACTAGCAATCCAGAGACCTAGACTATGATCCAGGGACGTGAGTCTAAATCCCACCATGGTAGCTGGAGAATTAAAATTCAGTTAATTAAATAAAAATCTGGAATAAAAAGCTGGTATCAATAATGATGACCATGAAACTACTGGATTGTCTTAAAAACCCATCTAGTTCACTAATGTCCTTTAGAGGAAGGAAATCTGCTGCCCTTACCCGGTCTGGCCGATATGTGACTCCAGACCCACAGCAAATTGGTTGACTCTTAACTGCCCTCTGAAATGGCCGAACAAGCCACTCAGTATCAATCTGCTAGTAAACCACCACACGGACTGCTCACCACCACCTTCTCAAGGGCAATTAGAGATGGGCAATAAATTCTGGCTTTGCCAGCGATGCCCACATCCCGTGAATGAATAAAGAATAAATTAAACATAAAAGCTAAAAAAGGGAAGGGGGGTTCAAGCACTTCCATGCATTGATGGACTACAGTTTGCTCCAAAAAGTCCACCTAGGGACTCTTCGAGATGGTCACTACAGTTCTATTATTGCAGCATATCTTGTCAAAGAAACAAAAGCCCAGAAGGCTGGGAAATTGACAGCTCTGTACTTAGTCCTGCAAGTTTGCATTCCAAAATCTCTGACCAGTGGATTTCTGACCCTTGCAGATTAAATTTAAAAAACAGAACTAATGGCATGCATATTTATAATTTTTGTAGAATTATCTGTAGCTGTGTCTGAGTACTTAGATAGTCACAACAAATTCAGCTGGTATTTTTTAAAAAGCTAATTGAGGATCATTTCGAAAGCGTGCCATAATGCAGGTTTTATTTGATGCTGACAATGAACAAATATTTTCTGTTTGTCCTGTTGGGGATGTGGAGGATATCACACGGGAAACTTAAAATATACTTAATCCACAAGTAAAGGAAATAGCATACTATCTTGAGCGTCAAAGTCACAAGTAAGTTCCAAAGGTCTCCTTCACATGTGGAACATCATTAACTTCCTATGCAGGATTCTATTTGGACAACATACATTTCCAGTCACATGCCATTTTCTTCAAAAACATTAAACAAACTTCCGTCAGAATTGTGGTTGATTTTTTTCACATTGCATGGATGAGAGCATTATAATAAATCGTAGAATCATAGGGCTTTTAGGATTTCAGGGCAGTAATGGCGGCGGTAATGTTTTCACAGGCGTTCTACGCAAGCTACGGGTCGGGCGGGAGTCGAAAATCGATCCAATGTCGCAACCAGGCATGTTGCACACTGGCTCTCCTCTTCCAGGTGCTAATGCTCCGCGCCCCGTCGAAACTGGCCCCAAAAACCCCGGCGACATGTTGAAAGCTGGCCGCCCGCCCAGAAGAGCTCACCGCTGCCCTTGCTGCCCCTCCGGGGCAGTAACAGACAGAGTCTGGAGCGGAAAGTCCAGCCTATAGAGTAGTATAGCACAGAAGGAGGCCATTCAACCCATTGTGCCTGTACCAGCTCTTTAAAACAGCTATTTAATTACTCCCACTCCCGTGCTCTTTCCACATAGCTTGCATATTTTTCCTTTGAGCATTTATCCAATTCCCTTTTGAAAATTATTAGTGCATTCCAGATCATAACTTGCTGCCTAAAAATGATTTTCCTCGTGTCGCCTGATTCTTTTGTCAATTACCTTAAATCTGTGTCCTCTGGTTACCAACCCTTCTGCTATTGGAAACACTTTCTCCTATTTACTCTATCAAAACTCTTCAAGATTTTGAACAGCTCTATTAAATTTCCCCTTAACTTTCTCTGCTCGGAGGAGAACATCCCGAGTTTCTCCAGTCTCTCCATGTAACTTGTGTCTTTCATCCCTGGTACCATTCTGGTAAATCTCATCTGTACCCTCTTTTAAGACCATGTCATCCTTCCTAAAAAGTATGGTGCCCAGAATTAGCCACAAAATTCTAGGCTGTTTCCTAACCAGTGTTTAATAAAGATTTAGCATAACTTCCAAACTTTTGTACTCTATTTATAAAGCCAAAGATTCCATATGCCTTATTAACAAGCTTTCTCAACTTTCCTGCCACCTTCTCCCTGTTCCTGCACCCCTTTAAAATTGTAATATTTAGTTTATGTTACCGGTTATTATTCTTCCGATCAAAATGAATAATTTCACACTTCTCTGCACTAAATTTCATCTGCCACGTGTCTGCTCATTTCACCAGTCTATGTCCTCTTGAAGTCTGTTACTATCCTCCTTACTATTTACTACATTTCCCATTTCGTGACAGGTGCGAACTTTGAAATTATGCTCTGCATTCCCAAGTCAAAACAGCCACTTTTATATCCACCAAAGAAGTGTAATACCTCATCGGAAAGGTGGCAACTCCGAAAGTGCAACACTCCCTCAGTACTGCACTGAAGTATCAGCCTAGATTATATGTTCAAGTCTTTGGAGTGGGGCTTGAATCCACAACCTTCGGAGATGAGCTCGGTACCACTAAGCCATGGTTGACTCAACTCTGTGGGAATCCAGGACAAAATGTGGGACTGGTTAAGAAATAGGATAAAAATAGCAAACGTGAGTATTTGAGAGGGGCAGCGACAGGCTTGGGAGTGGTGGGGAGGAGAGGGGAGAATGGTGCTAAACGATGGGGTGAATGCTTGGATCCGTGCTGTTCCTTATCTATATATAAATTACCCCACCTCCCCACACAACACCCAACTCTCCCAATCTCAGGTAACCCCCTACCCACCGCTCTCTTTCTCCCCCCACACGATAGCAGATCTCGCCCTCCACCTGCCCACGTCCCCCCCCAGCCCTCCCGATCACGTGTCAGGATGTCCATTTGGTTGGCTGCTGGGATGAGGCGGAGCTACAAGATGCAAATGAGGCCCTGTCAATACAATGAAGACTTGTATTTGTAAACTTTAAAAAACATATTTAACCCTATTTGAATTTTTTTTTACTTTTCCAATACTTAATGACTTATAAGTGATGTTTGATTCAGTAATGTAACACTAATTACAAGTGTGCAGTTCACATGTAAAACTAATTTCTGGGATGCAAGTGCTTGACAGTCACACGAGCATATTTGATTCAGCACGAGACAAATAAAACCTCGTTTATCGGGTATGATTTTGCACTAATTATTTCACTCATACAAATCTACACATCATACGGTATTTTTATTTGCAAGTGCTTTACACTGATATATTCCAATTATCAAATTGTGCTCCAAAATTTGTGCACAATTTCATTTCGCAAACCAATGTTTTTTTCCCAAATAAAAGACTGCAGTTTACAACTGAATTAGTAGCTCTGCACTGCTCATAAAATATTAAAATATAACTCTCACATCTGACATTCAACTGCACAGAAACCATTGTCTGATAATCTTGTGTACCCATGTATATAATTTACATGCGGCAAGATGTATTTACATAAATTTGTGCTTGACCTTGGGTAAAAAAAAAAATCACATTTCAGCTAGATAAAAGACTTGCATTTATATAGCACCCATCATGACCCCAGCTCATCTCAAAGCGCATTACAGCCAAAGTAGTAGTTTAAGTGTTGCCACTGTCGTAATGTAGGGAACGTGGCAGCCAGTTTGCGCACAGCAAGCTCCCACCAACAGCAATGTGATAAGGACGAGATAATGTGCTTTTGTTATATTGATTGAGGGATAAATATTGGAAGTACTATTTGTACTGTTTTTTTCTGCGCATGCGTGTGTCAAGCTCTGTCCCCCGATGCCTCCCGCCCGAACCGGAAGTGCGGCCCCGCTCTCATTCCATGCAGCCGAGAGTGGTGGTGGACGGCTGAGAGCAGTGGAGGGGGAGGGCCCCCCCCGAGAGTGGCGGCGGGTAGAGAAGCGGCAGGGGGTCAAGAGGGCCGACAGGCAGAGAACTGGCGGGGGGTGGGAGAGAGAAAGACTGGGGGAGAGAGAGGGAGAGAGGTCATGCACTTGCGCTGGTGTAAGGAGAGACTTTGGTTGGTGGAGGGATGCACTTGCACTGGGGGGAAGGCACTTCGGCTGGGGGAGGGATGCACTTGTGCTGAGGTATGGGGCTTTGGCTGGCCCTTGCTGTCTTCTGGGGAGATCTATCCTCTGTGGCTTCTGGAAGTCAAAGTGGATCGAGTTACAATTTGCAAAGTCAGTGAGATCTTGGGATGGGCGGTTCCAGTAACACATTCCACAGAAACTTCAGGGTGTGGCTTATCCTCCAAGGGGACCAATCATTGATATTCTCACAATACATAAATATTGGCCAGGACACAGGGGAGAATTCTCCTGCTCTTCTTCGAAGTAGCAGAGTGACAATTTTTACTAGCTTTTTGTGTCTCCTTCTGCGCATGCGTGCATTGGACTCTGCCCCCTTTTTGAGCATTGGCCCTCGATTCGGTCACGCACGCGCAGTGCGGCCAACAAGGAAGTCGCAAGTGGCCAAACTACGAGTCCGCATGGAGCCCACTGCTGAAACGGGGCGGGGGGGTGGGGGGGGAAGGTGTTAAGAGGGAACTCGGGGAAGACGGATCACATTCTCCAACCCCCTTTATACCCATAACCAATTTCTTGGAAAGCTCGGTGCATGTATTACAAGAAACATCATTGGAGTGGATGAAATCCGGAAGTCACAACACTGTCACTATTCACTTCCTACCCAATAAACCTGTTAACAATCAGTGACCCACACACAATGCCCCATCTATGGCCCGGGGGGTGGGGGGGGGGGGTGGGGTGGTACGGTCAGGAACTTGGGCTGGGATGGGGAGCTCTTATCTCTCTGGGGTCTGAAGTCAGAATAGCTCAAATTACACTTTGCAAAGTCACTCAGAACTTGGGCTGGGTGGTTCCAATTACACAGCCCAGAAAAACCTCTTGGTTGGTTTATCCTCTAAGGGGACCAATCAGGTGATAATGGAGAGCCAACCAGAGCATTTGTCTAGTGCAAATAACTCCGTTCTCGAACTAGGTCCAAGGGACCTTTTACGTCCACCTGAGGGAGCAGATTGTTTAACGTCTCATCTGAAAGATGGCACGTCCGATAGTGTAGCCTAGATTTTTGTACTCAAGTCTCTGGAGTGGGAGTTGAACCGACAAACTCCTGACACGGAGCTATGGCTGACACTATAGATTTTCAGCGGTTACAGAGTACGACTGATTTGTCTAGGGGTACACAGCACTACTGATCTGTCTGGGGACACACTGCAGAATGTGCCGTGATTTGCACTATTCACATAGTTCCTATTCTCCTATGGCCACTTAATCACTGGCCAGGCAGATGATTATTAATGCATGGCAGAAACAACTTGTAGAGAGGTGATGGTTGCTTCAGGGCAGTTTTCTCCCTCCTCCTCCCCTCCAACACCCAAAAGCAGATTTTTAAAAATTCATTCCAGGATATGGGCGTTGCTGGCAAGGCCAGCATTTATTGCCGATCCGAATTGCCCTCGAGAATTATGACAAACCATAACCTAAATTACAGCTGTTAATGGATATGATAATGGTTACGGAGACATGGCTCCAGGGTAACCAAGGCTCGGAGCTCAACATCCAGGGGTATTCAATATTCAGGAAGGATAAACAGAAAGGTAAAGGAAGTGGGGTAGCGTTGCTGGTTAAAGAGGAGATTAACGCAATAGTAAGGAAGGACATTAGCTTGGATGATGTGGAATCTGTATGGGTAGAGCTGCGGAACACCAAAGGGCAGAAAACGCTAGTGGGAGTTGTGTACAGACCACCAAACAGTAGCAGTGATGTTGGGGATGGCATCAAACAGGAAGTTAGGGATGCGTGCAATAAAGGTACAACAGTTATCATGGGTGACTTTAATCTACATATAGATTGGGCTAACCAAACTGGTAGCCATACGGTGGAGGAGGATTTCCTGGAGTGTATAAGGGATGGTTTTCTAGACTAATATGTCGAGGAACCAATTAGAGAGCTGGCCATCCTAGACTGGATGTTGTGTAATGAGTGGGGATTAATTAGCAATTTTGTTGTGCGAGGCCCCTTGGGGAAGAGTGACCATAATATGGTAACATTCTTCATTAAGATGGAGAGTGACAGTTAATTCAGAGACAAGGGTCCTGAACTTAAGAAAAGGTAACTTCAATGGTATGAGATATGAATTGGCTAGGATAGACTGGCAAATGATATTTAAAAGGTTGACGGTGGATAGGCAATGACAGACATTTAAAGATCACATGGATGAACTTCAATAACTGTACATCCCTGTCTGGAGTAAAAATAAAACGGGGAGGATGGCTCAACCGTGGCTAATTAGGGATAGTATTAAATTCAAGGCAGTGGCATATAAATTGGCCAGAAAAAGCAGCAAACCTGAGGACTAGGAGAAATTTAGAATTCAGCAGAGGAGGACAAAGGGTTTAATTAGGAGGGGGAAAATAGAGTATGAGAGGAAGCTTGCAGGGAACATAAAAACTGACAGCAAAAACGTCTATAGATATGTGAAGAGAAAAAGATTAGAGAAGACAAATGTAGGTCCCTTGCAGTGAGAATCAAGTGAATTTATAATGGGGAACAAAGAATTGAACAAATACTTTGGTTGTGTCTTCACTAAGGAAGACACAAATAACCTTCTGGGAATACTAGGGGACCGAGGGTCTAGCGAGGAGGAGGAACTAAAAGAAATAGTCAGGAAATTGTGTTAGGGAAATTGATGGGATTGAAGGCCGATAAATCCCCAGGGCCTGATAGTCTACATCCCAGAGTACTTAAGGAAGTGGCCCCTAAAAATAGTGGAGGCACTGATGGTCATTTTCCAACATTCTATCAACTCTGGATCAGTTCCTATGGAGTGGAGGGTAGCTAATGTAGCCCCACTTTTTAAAGAAGGAGGGAGAGAGAAAACAGCAAATTATAGATTGGTTAGCCTGACATCGGTAGTGGGGAAAATGTTGGAATCAATTATTAAAGGTGTAATAGCAGCGCATTTGGAAAGCAGTGACAGGATTGGTCCAAGTCAGCATGGATTTATGAAAGGGAAGTCATGCTCGACAAATCTTCTAGAATTTTTTGAGGATGTGAGGAGGATGCTAAGAGGCTGCAGGGTGACTTGGACAGGTTAGGGGAGTGGGCAAATGCATGGCAGATGCAGTATAATGTAGATAAATGTGAGGTTGTCCACTTTGGTGGCAAAACACGAAGGCAGAATATTATCTGAATGGTGACAGATTAGGAAAAGGGGAGGTGCAACGAGACCTGGGTGTCATGGTACATCAATCATTGAAAGTTGGCATGCAGGTACAGCAGGCGGTAAAGGCGGCAAATGGCATGTTGGCCTTCATAGCGAGAGGATTTGAGTATAGGAGCAGGGAGGTCTTACTGCAATTGTACAGGGCCTTGGTGAAGCCACACCTTGAATATTGTGTACAGCTTTGGTCCCCTAATCTGAGGAAGGACATTCTTGCTATTGAGGGAGTGCAGCGAAGGTTCACCAGACTGATTCCAAGGATGGCAAGACTGACATATGAAGAAAGACTGGATCGACTAGGCTTATATTCACTGGAATTTAGAAGAATGAGAGAGGATCTCAGAAACAAATAAAATTCTGACCGGATTGGACAGGTTAGATGCAGGAAGAATGTTCCCGATGTTGGGGAAGTCCAGCACCAGGGGTCACAGTCTAAGGATAAGGGGTAAGCCATTTAACACCGAGATGAGGAAAAATTTCTTTACTCAGAATTGTGAACCTGTGGAATTCTCTACCACAGAAAGTTATTCAGGCCAGGTCGTTAGATATATTCAAAAGGGAGTTAGATGTTACCCTTATGGCTAAAGGGATCAAGGGGTATGGAGAGAAAGCAGGAATGGGGTACTTAAGTTGCATGATCAACCATGATCATATTGAATGGTGGTGCAGGCGCGAAGGGCTGAATGGCCCACTCCTGCACCTATTTTCTATGTTTCAAACGCATGCAAAAGACACCATGGGCAGGTTCTGCAAGTCAAACTGTTGCACACAGCTTCACGGCATCACACCAACCACCACCCCAAATAGCCACTCCCTCCACCACCAGCGCACGGTGACTGTAATGTGTACTACCTATAGGATGCACTGCAGTAAGTTGCCAAGGCTTCTTCAACAGCACCTTCATAACCGGCGACCTCCACCACTTAGGACAAGGGCAGTAGGCACATAGGAACACCATTATCCTAAGCAAGTTTGTCAATACCAGTCTGTAGCCAGCTGCTAAGATTTGAGCCTCCGCGTGATACCCTGACTGATGTTCCATTCTCTCCTAGTCTGGAAAGTAATATGAAGATTTTGTATTAAGAAAATGACGGAGTCAGCAACTCACAGATGTAAACCATGACGCTGACCGTGTGTTCCAGTCTGCAGGCCCAAGAGCAGAAGCAGAGGAGACCTACTGACAGCAAAGACGTTTAAACAATGCAACGCCAATGGAATCCGAGGCCTAGCAGCAACACATAATTCAAGGTAAAAAAGGCATGTATGTGTTCTGGTGCTTGGACATCCAATGTATTACCACAGGCCACTGGTAATCTTACACCACTCGAGCACTACGGACATGATCTTTGCAGCGAGATAGCGGCAGGAAAAATGCAGGGAGCAGCACCAGCAATTATACATGGCCTTTTTCAATCTTACAAAGGCCTTTGACTCTGTCAACTCTGAGGGCTTATGGAGCGTCCTCCTCAGTTTTGGATGCCCCCAAATGTCAATATCCTTCGCCTGCTCCACGACGACACATGCAGGCCCGTGCATCTTACCAGCGGTTCCAATACAGACCCAATCCACGTCTGGACCGGGGTCAAACAGGGCTGCGTCATCGCTCAAACTCTTTTCTCAATCTTTCTCGCTGCCATGCTCCACCTCAGTCAACAAGCTCCCCGCTGGAGTGGAACTAAACTATAGACCCAGTGGGAAGCTATTTAACCTACGTGCCTCCAGGCTAGGTCCAAGATCACCCCAACCTCTGTTGTTGAGTTGAAGTATAAGGACGCCGCCTGCGTCTGCGCACATTCTGAGGCTGAACTCCAGGATATAGTCGATATATTCACCGATGCATATGAAAGCATGGGCCTTACGCTTAACATCCGTAAGACAAAGGTCCTCCACCAGCCTGTCCTCGCCGCACAGCACTGACTCCCAATCAAGATTCACGGTGCGGCCCTCGACAACGTGGACCACTTCCCATACCTCGGGAGCCTTTTATCAACAAAGGCAGACATTGATGTGGAGATTCAACATTGCCTCCAGTGCAGCCTTTGGCCACCTGAGGTAAAGAGTGTTCGAAGACCAGGCCCTCAAATTTACCACCAAGCTCATGGCCTACAGGGCTGTAGTAATACCCACCCTCCTGTATGGATCAGAGACATGGACAATGTACAGAAGAAACTTCAAGTCGCTGGAGATAGATCACTAACGATGTCTCCGCAAGATCCTGCAAATCCCCTGGGAGGACAGGCGCACCAACATCAGTGTCCTCGCCCAGGCTAACATCCCCAGCATTGAAGCACTGACCACACTCGATCAGATTCGCTGGGCAAGCCACATAGTTCGCATGCCAGATACAAGACTCCCGAAGCAATTGCTCTATGCGGAGCTCCTTCACGGCAAACGAGCCAAAGGTGGGCAGCGGAAACATTACAAGGACACCCTCAAAGCTCCCTGGTAAAGTGCGACATCACCACCGACACCTGGGAGTTCCTGGCTGAAGACTGCCCTAGGTGGAGAAAGTGGTATGTCCTAACTATACAGTATAAATGCACACGAGGCCCATGCTTGAGAGAAGGTCACTCTGTGACCAGGAATCTTTATTAGTTAGCACTCAAGTGATGAAGGTGGGTGGAGCTTCCCCTTTTATACCTGAAAGTCCAGGTTAGGAGTGTATCCCACAAGTTCACCACCTAGTGTTCATTGTTCTCACAGTGTACAATTTAGGTCAGTTTATACATGGGTTACAATGATGGTTGAATACACGACAGAAAGCACATCCGGGAGAGCATTGAGCTTTTTGAATCTCAACGCCGCGAACGTGAAGAGGTCAGGCGCAGGCAGCGGAAGGAGCGTGCGGCAAATCAGTCCCATCACACCACCCCCCCCTTCTCCCGACGAATGTCTGTCCCACCTGTGAAAGGGTCTGTGGCTCTCGTAATGGACTGTTCAGCCACCAAAGGACTCACTTTAGGAGTGGAAGCAAGTCTTCCTCGATTCCAAGGGACTGCCTGTGATGATGATGGCCATCCAATGTATTACCACAAATCACTGGTAATCTTACACCACTCAAGCCACAGGCTTAAAGATGTGTCTGATTTTGAACAGGGTTTGGCAAATTGAGAAAAACATTACCGCAGTAAAATACAACAAATTCACAGCATTACTAAGCGTTGCTCTCCCATTCTAATACAGGATGGTCCGGGACTCTCTGGCCCGGAAACATCTGTGGTTCGGCATTAGTTTGCAGAACTGCCGATGCGTGGGTGGCGCCTGGTTTCTGCACTGTTGGTGATGTGCAGGATCCTCACAAGCTTACTTCCTTTGTGTCTTGTATTGCCATTTTGTGGGCATCTTTTGTCAGTCTACTCTTTGCGACTCCGGAGGGGCATCTGTGCTTTCTTGATCGAGAGTCCGGGGGAGATTAAGTGTTATCATAGTACGTCCTGAATGACGGGAGCTGATTTTGGTGGGTGGGGGGATTTATACAATCAACCCCTTTGTTTATGACTGTGCAGAAAGAATTGTTGTCCTTGTTCCTACTCAAATAATTTCTAACTTCCCTGAGGGAGCATTCGCTATGACAATACTGCTGACCTCCCGTGGTTCAGAAAATTCTCTGTTTCGGCACCAGTCAGGTCCCAAGGGTGCCGGACCAGAGGTCCAACCTATATTTGATATTAATTTAAAACACACATTATTGCATCTCATCACTACATTATACATGCTGTAACAAGTAAGTTAAAAGGAACACTTACTTCATCTATTAGAAACTCTTTACTGAGTCCAAAATCTGTCAGAACCACATGGCCATTACTGTCGAGAAGTATATTCTCCAGTTTAATATCGCGATATATAATTCCAAGCTGTGGAAAACACAGTAAGCAAAAGTCACAAGATATAGGAACTTCTTTCCACAATATTGTACTTTAAAAACTTTAAACACCGTGTAGCTTTTCCACAGAGCTTTGTCCTTTTTAAAAATGTTTTTAACATATAAACTACACATTAGCTTATAGACAACATGGCACTCTACATTTCTGTACCATTTCAAATAGTTTCTCCATCGCTTGAAAGCCCTCGCGTGTCACACATTACTCCTGGTGTGATCCTGGACAGCGAGTGGCAGCAGGCTTTTTGACCAACTGGGGGTAGGGGGAGGGGCGTCATCGTGGCCAAGTCTAATACTGCCCTCACCCAATGTTCACAGAGCTTTGTCCTTTTTAAAAATGTTTTTAACATATAAACTACACATTAGCTTATAGACAACATAGCACTCTACATTTCTGCACCGTTTCAAATAGTTTCTCCATCGCTTGAAAGCCCTCGCGTGTCACACATTACTCCTGGTGTGATCCTGGACAGCGAGTGGCAGCAGGCTTTTTGACCAACTGGGGGTAGGGGGAGGGGCGTCATCGTGGCCAAGTCTAATACTGCCCTCACCCAATGTTCACGCGTGTGCACTTCTAACATGGAACATTGGAATAGTGATCAGGATCAGAAAGCCTGTGTTATGTCTGTGAACCTCACTTGTGTGCAAGCAGGTATAAAAGGCAGGCCACCACGTTGCTGCCTCACTTTGGAGTTATGTTAAAGAGAACAAGGTCACAATGGTTTGAGAGTACAACACAGTCTCGTGGAGTTATGCTGAATATAACAACTGGCGACGAGTTACAGATCACAAACTTCACGCAGAAATAGTTGCTGTTGGTATTCTTCAGAGATTTATTGGGGTGATGACTGGGATGCCTTCGTTGAGCGCCTCGACCAGTACTTTGTGGCCAACGAATGGGACACGGCTGAAACAGCGATCAAGCGCAGGGCAATTCTCCTCACCGTATGTGGGTCATTGGTATATGGCCTCCTGAAGAAATTTCTGGCACCGGTCAAACTAACGGACAGATCATACGCAGAGCTGTGCACGCTGGCTAACGAACACCTCAAGCCAAAGGAGAGCATCCTGATGGCCAGGTACGGCTTTTACACGCACCGTTGCTCCGAAGGTGAGTTTCGTTGCCGACCCAAGAGACCTTGGGGTGCAGTGCGACTTTGCAGGATTCTTGGGGAAAATGTTGCAGGACTTTTTCGTGCTTGGAATTGGCCACGAGGGCATCCTTTGCAAACTGCTGTGTGCCGAATCCCTGGATCTGAGCAAGGCCATCAAGATTGCACAAGCCTTCACATCCACGAGCGACAACACGAAGCAGATATCTTCACAGAATCACAGCTCACCGGCAAGTATTGTGCTTAAAATAATGCCTTCAATAGGCAGGATTGTACATGGTAGGGCCCACACAGCCGCAGAGGCCAGGCCCAGGGTGACTCAGAGGCCACTGGAGAGTGCTAATGTGAATCCATTAATGCCATGCTGGCGCTGCGGGGCAGTCACAGAGCCCATCAATGTCGTTTCGAGCACTACATGTGCAAGGACTGTGGAACAATGGGGCACCTCCAGCAATTGTGCAAGCGACCTTGGACTTACCATGTGACAAATTCAGCAGAGAGCGACCGATCCGGCGCGGATCACACTGAACGTGCAGGAGAGGCAACCCAACTGGAGGATGAGAAGAAAGTGTATGGGGTACACACTTTCACCACCAAAAGCCCTCCAATAATGTTAAAAGTTAAACTTAATGGCATTCCAGTCTCCATGGAATTGGACATGGGGGGACGAGTCAATCGATTATGAGCCAGAAGGCCTTTGAGAAACTGTGGAGTAACAAGGCAGAGGCCAAAACTGAGCCCGATTCACACAACGCTGCGCAATTACACCAAAGAACTCATACCTGTTATCGGCAATGCGGCAGTGAAAGTATCGTATGACGGAATGGTGCATGTCTTACCACTATGGATTGTACCAGGCGATGGGCCAACGATGTTCGGCAGGAGCTGGCTAGGCAAGATACGGTGGAACTGGGACGACATCAAAGCAGTATCCTCGGCGGATGACGCCCCATGCGCTCAGGTGCTAAACAAATTCCCGTTGCTATTTGAGCCAGGCATTGGCAACTTCACAGGCGCCAAAGTGCAGATCCACCTTGTTCCTGGGGCACGGCCCGTTCATCACAAGGCTCGAGCAGTCCCATATATGACGAGAGAAAGTCGAAATCAAGCTGGACAGACTTCAACGAAAGGGAATCATATCGGCAGTTGAGTTCAACGAGTGGGCCAGTCCAATCGTGCCGGTACTAAAGAGCTATGGGGCGATCAGAATCTGCAGGGACTACAAGGTGACGATCAACCGAGTCTCGTTGCAGGACCAGTACCACTACCCAAAGCGGAGGACTTATTCGCAATGCTAGCAGGGGGAAAGTCGTTCACCAAGCTAGACCTCACCTCCACGTACATGACACAGGAGCTGGCTGAACCATTAAAGAAGTTGATGTGCATCAACACGCACAAAGGACTGTTCGTGTATCACAGATGCCCCTTTGGGATTCGCTCGGTGGCAGCCATCTTCCAGAGGAACATGGAGAGTCTGCTGAAATCGGTTCCATGTACAGTGGTGTTCCAGGACGACATCTTGATCACTGGTCGAAACACCACTTAACACTTGCACAACCTGGAGGAGGTTCTAAAGTGACTAGACAGAGTGGGACTCAGGCTGAAATGCTCCAAGTGTGTTTTCCTGGTGCCAGAAGTCGAATTTCTGGGGAGAAAGATTGCAGCGGATGGCATCAGACCCCCGGACTCTAGCGCAGAAGCCATCAAGCATGCACCCAGACCAAAGAACGTGATGGAACTGCGTTCGTTCCCGAGACTCCTCAACCACTTTGGTAACTTTCTTCCAGGATTGAGCACTTTGCTGCTACGCAAGGGTGACGACTGAGTTTGGGATAAATCTCAAGAAACAGCCTTTAACAAGGCCAGAAACCTGCTATGCTCCAACAAATTACTTGTATTGTATGACTCATGTAAACGTTTAGTACTAGCATGTGATGTGTCGTCATATGGGGTCGGGTGTGTGTTACAGCAAGCAAATGTGTCAGGCAAACTGCAACCTGTTGCATATGCGTCCAGAAGTTTATCCAAGGCTGAAAGAACCTACAGTAGGGTTGAGAAGGAAGCGTTGGCTTGTGTATACGGGGTTAAGAAAATGCACCAATATCTATTTGGTTTCCGGTTCGAGCTCGAAACCGATCACAAACCGCTCACATCATTGCTCTCAGAAAGCAAAGGTATCAACACCAATGCTTCGTCCCGCATCCAAAGATGGGCACCAACATTGTCTGCATATGACTATGTAATCTGCCACAGACCAGGCACAGAGAACTACGCCGATGCCCTCAGTCGGTTGCCATTGCCCACCACCGGGATGGAAATGGCGCAACCCACAGACTTGCTTCTGGTAATGGATGCTTTTGAGTGCGAGAGGTCACCCGTCACGGCTCGCCAGATCAAGTCCTGGACCAACCAAGACCCCCTGGTATCACTAGTAAAAAGATGCATCCTCAATGGGAGCTAGTCGGGGGTTCCTAGGGAAATGCAAGAGGAAATTAAGCCATTTCACCGACGCAAGTACGAACCGTCAGTCCAGTCGGATTGCCTCCTATGGAGGAATCGCGTGATTTTGCCCAAAAAGGGCAGGGAAATGTTTATACCCAACCTACATAGTATCCACCCAGCCATAGTCATGAAGAAGTATATCGCCAGGTCGCATGTCTGGTGGCCCAAATTAGAGTCATGCATACACCAATGCGACACCTAAGCAATGCACCCAGGGAGGCCCCACTGAGTCTGTGGTCATGGCCCTCCAAACCGTGGTTCAGGGTCCACATAGATTTTGCTGGCCACTTTCTAGGGAAGACGTTTCTAGTAGCAGTGGATGCTTACTCAAAAAGGATTGAATGCATAATAATATCATGTACGTCCAATGCCACCATTGAAAGCCTCAGGACCATTTTCGCCACCCATGGGTTGCCCAACGTCATTGTTAGTGACAATGGACCATATTCCACTAGCTCGGAATTCAACGAATTCATGACCCGCAATGGCATCAAGCAGGTCAGGTCTGCCCCATTTAAGCCCACATCCAACAGCCAAGCGGAACGGGCAGTCCAAACCATCAAGCAAAGCTTGAGCTGCGTAACGGATGGCTCCTTGCAGACCCGGTTATCTAGGGTTCTGCTCAGCTACCGGACGCGCCCCCACTCGCTCACCAGGGATCCCCCTGCAGAATTGTTAATGGAGAGTGCTCAAAACCAGGCTCTCCTTAGTCCATCCGGACCTCAATGATCACGTAAAAACCCGGCGGCACAGGCATAACATGTACCATGATCGCGCGGCGGCCTCGTGACATTGAAGTCAATGACCCGGTGTTTATTCTAAATTACGGTCACGGTCCCAAGTGGATTGCTGGCACTGTCTTAACCAAGGAGGGGAATGGAGTGCTGTGAAATTGTTGAATGGCAAACGTGCAGAAAACACCTGGATCAGACCAAACTGTGATTCATGGACTACCAAGAACAGTTTGAGGAAGACCCCACCATTTATAATCCACCAACACACATCCAACCAGCAATTGACCTCGCTGTCAACCACGAGAATGAACCCACCATGCATGACCAGACCAGCCGAGCTGCCGCGCTGCGATGACCTGACCAACTTACCCATACCAGGATGTCAACTCAGGCGATCAACCAGAGAACGCAGACTGCCAAATCGCCTCAACCTGTAAATAACTTGTACTCAAGATTTGCCGGGGGGGGGGGGGGGGGGGGAAAGTGATGTTATGTATATGTGAACCTCACCTGTGTAAGACTTGCCACTAGAGGGCACACCTGTGGGAGACCTATGGGTCACCTGTATACCCTGGTGCAAGCAGGTATAAAAGGCAGGCACCACATTGCTGCCTCACTTTGGAGTTATATTAAAGAGACCAAGGACACAATAGTTTGAGAGTACAACACAGTCTCGTGGAGTTATCCTGAACATAACAGCCTGGTCAAATTCCGCTTCCGCAACCCAGACACTGAAACCAATGTAGCATCCCCACCACTGTTCTGGCTGACACCAGGTAACTCAGCACAGGCCAGGGATCAAAACTAGGACTTTCCCATATCATCAACTATAATCCCTGTTCTTTTTGCTGAATTATTTTATATTCTTTCTTTTCACACAATCCAACATTTTACAATTCCTTTTTAAATAATTTTTCAGTCTCTGCCTCAATAATCAGTTGTAATAAAGAATTCCACATGTTAATAACCCCCATGTGAAAACATTTCTTCACACTTCCCCCTCCATTCCTCTAGTGCTGATTCTCAGTCTACGGTCTCTTTATCAACTCCCAACCAGTGGCAACAATCTTTCATTATTTACCCTCTTAAAAGCTTTCACAATATCTTTAATGGATTTGTTTGATTCACATGGGAGTTAGGAAGAGAGCAGAGAGATTTTGGAAACGAGGAGTGCATTCTGATGACAGATAGAAGCTTGAACTCCATCTAGTGGTAGCTTGCAAAGCATCTACAGCACAGAAATAGGCCATTCGGCCCAACTAGTCCATGCTTGATTATCCACACGAGCCTCCTCCTACTCTAATTACCTCTGCTGCTGTATCCCTCTCCTTCATGTATTTGTCGTGGGAGAATTTGAGTCGACTGAAAACACAGCCAGAGAGATTCTGAGGCGGCTTTCAGAAAAAGGGGTTGGGAGAAGTAAAAAGACAATTATGTTCAGGGAAGGCATTACAGAAGGTAGGACCTACACCAACTAAGGATACCAAGAGGAGGAATGCACAGTAAGCCACAGGCAGATGACTGTAGGCTGGGGCGTACTGCTGGAGGTGGTTGAAGTTGTAAAAGAGAACAAGGATGTTGAATCCGGTGCACTGGGAGCCAGGGAAGGTTATGGTGGACAAGGGGTGATAGATGAGCAGGACTTGGTGTGGGACAGAATGTAGGTAGCAGAGCTTTGGACAAGTTAGACTTTGTGTAGGAAGGAGGTCAGGAGGCTGAAGTTTGCAAAGTTGAGTCTTGAGGTGACAAAACTGTGGATAAGAGTTTCAGCAGCGGTGATAATGACAAATTAGGGATGAAGGTGGGTGATGTTGTGGAGGGGCATGCAAGTGATCTTGGTGTTGGATCGAAGCTCTGCTCCAGATCAAATGGGACACCCAAGTGGTGCGACGTATCAAACCAGTGTGACATTTCAAATCATAAACTGTTCTGAACAATAAAATGTCGGGCCCTATGTTGTGGAGGCAATAAATGATAATTTAAAAGTAAAAGAATATATTTTTTTAGCCCCTGAAATTCAACTACTGGCAAATGACTGGAATAGGGGACCGAGTAACGATTCAGGTACTGTCATATTCAAAAGTAAAAGACACTGGAATGTTTGCTGTTGCCACTTCGTAATCAGCGTAAAATATCTCTGCAACGCTGCTCCCTTTGTATTAATTCCACACACCTTATTGCCTTGATTGTATCTCATGGGTTTATCCATCAAATAGATGCCTTCTACTGTGCAAAATACAGAAATTTTTTTAATCGGAGAAAGTAAACTGGTATTTTGAACCACAGAGATTATTGATTTGAGATTACTCCCAGGTGTCCGTAATTCTATACTTCAAGTAACAAAAATATATATTTTTTAAACTAAACTAACTGTGTTGGCACAGATAAAACAAAACATTCAATGACTTTGCAACACTCTTACTTTAGAAGCACTGAAATTATGTTCTCCTAATCCACGAAGTAAATCAGGGTTATTGTGCATCCCCTATACCTAATCAATCCCAGAAGTAGACAGATAATGCAATCCTTGTCCAGTAGTGATGCATCTTACCTTGTGTAGATGTTCCAGTGCCAGCACTATCTCCCCACTGTATATTCTCACAGCATTTTCTGTGAAGCGCTCCCTCTGTGACAAGTGAGTGAACAATTCGCCTCCATTTACATAATCTGTCATAAAAAATAAAACATTACACATGAGGAAGAAACCATAGTAATCTCCAGAATTCAATAAGATAGAAAAAAAAACAGGGCAGATATTACCACACAGAAACAGGTGTTCAGTGGCATTAAGCCATGATATTTCACGCATACAAAAATCCAGCATTCAATTTTTGCCATGTTTGTTTAAAGAGTACTAAAAACTAATTTTCCAACTGTACCCACATAAAATACTGCTTGCATTAGTTTCATACAAAATTTAAGAAACTTAGCTTAGCAAAGAAATAAAATTTATGAAACCACATTTTTATTACAATTCCTATCATATTCCTTACTGCGTTTGCAGAAAAAATTGAAGGCAAAAAGTTAAGATTTGTTTTACCCCAGAACATGCTGTGCACAGATTTACATTAGAGCTTCACACTTGTGAAACTTTGATTATATTTGACATTTAAATATAAAGACCCCACATTTCGTGCCGCGGCGAAAACGGCGCACCTCCGAGCTGGGCGCCTGTTTTTCGCGCCGAAAACTGCGCCTAAAAAAAAATCCGATATTCTCGAGCTCCTTGGAGCTCGATGTCTGCTTGGCGTGGCGCGCTCTTCGCAGCAGGGGGCGGAGCCTAACACTCGCGCCGATTTTCTAAGCAGCAGGGGGCGGGTACAATTTAAAATTAGCCTTCGTGATGCTGGCAACGCTGCGCGTGCGCGTTGGAGCGTGCGCGCACGCGCAGTCTCACACAAACATTGGCACTCGGCCATTTTTAAAAATACTACAGAAAAAGTGAAGATTTGTTTCTTGGACCCCTGCAAAGGCTTGTAATTTTATTTTTTTTGATATTTCTGTGTGTGAGGGAGTGCTTTTAGCAGCACTGCTGAATAAATCACCTGCTGAAATCAGTGAGTTCAGCTTTTCACTGCTAAACTTGCAGAACCGGTGCTGCATTGGTGCATGCAAATTAAGGACTGTGTATTTGGAGAAATAAGAGTGCCAATTCAACTTTGCAATAATATGTGGTGTTGACAATGCAGCACCCATTCTGCAAATTTAAATATAAAACTGTCGATGTGGCTGCCTCTCCCTGTCCAAATGGCCTCAGTCCCCCTCACAGCTCGAAGGCTGCTGCTGTATCTTCGACTGCCGGCCAGCCACTGACGCCGCTGATATCCTATGGCCGAATGGCCTCACGTCCGTCCGCTGCTGATTCTTTGGCTGCCGGCCAGCCACTGACGCCGCCCCTAAAGCGTGGCCGAATGGCCTCAAGAACCTTAATGAGCTGCGTGTGTCCTGCATTGATTCTTCGGCTGCCGGCCAGCCACTGACGCCGCTGCTATCTCATGGCCGAATGGCCTCACATCGGTCCGCTGATTCTTCGGCTGCCGGCCAGTCACTGACACCGCTGATATCTCATGGCCGAATGGCCTCTGGTCCGTCCGATGCTGCTTCTTCGCGGCCAGCCACGAAGAGAATGAAGGCCTGCCTCAAGCACTGCAGCTCAGTTCGAAGCTTGCTGCCGCTGCCGTCGAGACACTGATGCCACACCGCTGCCTGTCTCCAACATGAAAGACCTGCCTGAAGTACTTTCACACAGGTAGGAACATGGTTTATTTAATCTTTTCTTTGCTTATAAATTTTTATTCAGGTTGGATTTATTTGTATAATATTTGTATAAGTATAACTAAGGATTGATTGTAGAATTTAATGACTTCCCTTCCCCCCCCCCACCTCGTTCCCTACGCCTAATTTGTAACCTACGCCTGATTTTCTAAAGTGCAGACAAGGTTTTTTCGAGCGTACAAAAATCTTCACTTACTCCATTCTGAGTTAGTTTGGAGTAAGTTTTCACTCACGAAACTTTGAAATCAGGCGTAAGTGGCCGGACACGCCCCCTTTTGAAAAGAAAATTCTGTTCCAAAGTGAAACTGTTCTACCTGACTAGAACTGGAGCAAACTAAATGTGGAGAATTCCGATTTCTAAGATACTCCGTTCTACACCAGTTGCTCCTAAAAATCAGGAGCAAATCATGTGGAAACTTGGGGCCACAAAGACTTGCATTTGTATAGCGCCTTTCACAACCTCAGGAAGTCCCAAAGCGCTTTACAAAGTAGTTTTGAAGTGTAGTCACTGTTGTAATGTAGGAAACGCTACAGCCAATTTGTGCACAGTAAGCTCCCACAAATAGCAATGGGATAATGACCAGATAATCTGTTGTTTAGTTATGTTGATTCTCCCCTGCTCTTCTTCGAAATAGTGCCACGGGGTCTTAAGTCCACCTGAGAGATCAGACGTTTAACATCTCATCTGAAAGACGGCACCTGACAGTGCAGCAATCCCTGCACTGGAGTGTCAGCCTAGATTTTCTGTTCAAGTCCCTGGTGTGGGACTTAAACCCACAACCTTCTGACTCAGAGGCAACAGTGCAACCCACTGAGCCACGGCTGACACATATACAACAAACAATACGGAACTAAAGATATTCTGGTTGAATCAATAAACACAGGAATAAAAAGTGATAAACCATTTGGGAGGACTGTACAAATCAACCCCTCCTAGCAAAACATTCTAAAAACCCAGCAGGCCAGCATCTGGCTTGATTTTCTAAGCAAGGGAACACACAAGGCAAGCCAAACTGAAAGTTAAAGTTTCCTTTGGCTCCATTTGTACCAAGTAGGTGGCCGGTCACTGATATTTTCAAGCCATCAACATGCAGTGCTCTGCAGGGCTCATTTCAAAGTAGAATCATTTGAGTTTCATGCATTTGACAAGGTGCCACATAAAAGGTTACTGCACAAGATAAAAGTTCACGGGGTTGGGGGCAATATATTAGCATGGATAGAGGATTGGCTAATTAACAGAACAGAGAGTCGCGATAAATGGTTCATTCTCTGGTTGGCAACCAGTAACTAGTGGGGTGCCGCAGGGATCAATGCTGGGACCCCCAACTATTTACAATCTATATTAACGACTTGGAAGAAGGGACTGAGTGTAACGGAGCCAAGTTTGCAGACGATACAAAGATAAGAGGAAAAGCAATGTGTGAGGAGAACACAAAAAATCTACAAAAGGACATATACAGGCTAAGTGAGTGGGCAAAAATTTAGCAGATGGAGTATAATGTTGGAAAATGTGTAGTCATGCACTTTGGCAGAAAAAAAAAATCAAAGAGCAAGTGATTATTTAAATGGAGAAAGATTGCAAAGTGCTGCAGTACAGCAGGACCTGGGGGTACTTGTGCATGAAAAGGAAAGTATGCAGGTACAGCAAGTGATCAGGAAGGCCAATGGTACCTTGGCCTTTATTGCAAAGAGATGGAGTATAAAAGCAGGGAAGTCTTGCTGCAACTACACAAGATATTGGTGAGGCCACACCTGGAATACTGCGTGCAGTTTTGGTTTACATATTTACGAAAGGATATACTTGCTTTGGAGGCATTTCAGAGAAGGTTCACTTGGTTGATTCCGGGGATGAGGGGGTTGAATTATGAGGAAAGGTTGAGTAGGTTGGGCCTCTACTCATTGAAATTCAGAAGAATGAGAGGTGATCTTATCGAAACGTATAAGATTATGAGGGGGCTTGACAAGGTGGATGCAGAGAGGATGTTTCCACTGATGGAGGAGACTAGAACTAGAGAGCATGATCTTAGAATAAGGGGCCACCCATTTAAAACAGAGATGAGGAGAAATTTATTCTCTGAGGATTGTAAATCTGTGGAATTCACTGCTTCAGAGAGCTGTGAAAGCTGGGACATTGCATAAATTTGAGACAGAAATAGACAGATTCTTAAACGATAAGGGGATAAGGGGTTATGGGGAGCGGGTGGGGAAGTGGAGCTGAGTCCATGATCCGATCAGTCATGATCTTATTGAATGGCGGAGCAAGCTCAAGGGGCCGTATGGCCTATTCTTGTTCTTATTGCTTATGTTCTTATATATTCTTCAGCATACAAAGAAAAAACAACAAAAAACACACAGCTAATTTTAAGTTTTGATACTAAATGAAAGAAACAGAAGAAGTATAAATATTAGTTTTTTTGCTGGCGTTGTTGGGACAGTTACCCAACATAACCCTATTCATAGATCAAACAGTGAGAGATTCCAAAGACTAACATGATCGTAGAATCATAGAATCATCATCTTCTTAGGCAGTCCCTCGGAGTTGAGGATGACTTGCTTCCACACTAAAAATGAGTGAGTCCTATGCGGGGCCTACAGTCTCTGACACAGGTGGGGCAGAGTGGTTGAAGGAACAGATGGGTGGAGTGCTTGGGTTGCCGCACGCTCCTTCCACTGTTTAAGCTTGGCTTCAGCTTGTTCTCGGCATAGAGACTCGAGGTGTTCGCTACCTACCCGGATGCTTTTCCTCCACTTTGTGCGGTCTTGGGCGAGGGATTCCCAGGTGTCGGTAGGGATGTTGCATTTTTTCCAAGATGGCTTTGAAGCGTTTCCTCTGCCCACCTGGGCCTCGCTTGCTGTGTCGGAGCTCCAAGTAGAGCGCTTGCTTTGGGAGTCTCGTGTCAGGCATGCGACATGGCCCGCCCAACAGAGTTGATCAGCGTGGTCAATGCTTCGATGCTGGGGATGTTGGCCTGAGTGAGAATGCGGACGTTGGTGCACCTATCCTGCCAATGGATTTGCAGAATCTTGCAGAGGCAGTGTTGGTTGTACTGCTCCAGTCCTTTGAGGTGCCTTCTGTACATGGTCCATGTCTCTGAGGCATATACTACTGCTCTGTAGACCATGAGCTTGGTGCCGGATTGGAGGTCCGGGTCTTCCTCAGGCGACCAAAGGCTGTATTGACACACTGAAGGCGATGTCAGTGAATACAATAGTAGAGCACAGAAGGAGGCCATTCGGTCCATCGAGTCTGCACCGGCTCTTTCAAAGAGCAATCCAGTTAGTCCCATTCCCCCACTCTTTCCCCATATTCCTGCAATTTTTTCTCCTTACTATTTATCCAATTACACTTTGAAGGCTACTATTAAATCTATCTGTAAAGTTGACCTGGAATATGTGGGAGTGGAATTAACGCCCATCATTTCAAACAACTAAAAGGTCATTTCAGGACTGATATCAGGAATTTCTTCACACAAAGTGATTATTGGACATCTAGATAAAGTCATTAAGACAAAAAAATCTGGAATCATTTAAGAAACAATTGGGTGCTAATGAGAGACAGTAGGAACTCTCTGGGTGGATGAATTAAATGGGCCGAATGGTCTTCCTCATCAGCAATTATCTTGTGATGTTGTGGATTTCAAGGCAAGCTGTAACAACAATAGCAACAACTTGTATTTATATTGTACCTTTAATGTAGTGAGACGTCCAAGGCGCTTCACAGGAGTATTATGAGATTTTAAAATTTGACAATGGTAATACAGATGTAATTTATCTAGATTTTCAAAAAGCCTTTGATAAAGTACCACATAATAGACTGATGAACAAGGTTGGAGAATGCAACGTCAGGGGACAAGTAGCAGAATGGATAGTTAGCTGGCTTCAAGACAGAAAGCAGAAAGTAGGGGTAAAGGGTAGCTATTCATAGTGGCAGAAGGTGGCTAGTGGTGTTCCACAAGGATCAGTGCTGGAACCACTGTTCACAATTTATATTAACAATTTTGACTTTGGAATCAAAAACACAATTTTTAAATTTGCGGATGATATAAAAATTGAGGGGGGGGGGGGATAATCAATGCTGAGGAGAACTGAAACAAATTACAGGACATTAATAAACATGCAAAATGGGCATATAATTGGCAAATGAAGTTCAACACAGGTAAATGTGAGATATTACATTTTGGTAGGAAGAATAGGGAGGTCAATTATTACTTGGAGGGTGTGAGTCTGGGTGGGGTCGAGGAACGACGGGATCTCAGAGTACTAATACACAAATCACTAAAAGTTGTGACAAGGTTAACAAGGCCATAAAAAAAGCAAACCAACCATGAGGGTTGATTTCTCGAGGGATATAATTGAAAAGTACAGAAGTTATGCTAAACCTGTATCGAACATTAGTTAGGCCACACTTGGAGTACTGCGTACAGTTCTGGTCGCCATATTATAAAAAGGATATCGATGCACTGGAGAGGGTTCAGAGAAAATTTACAAGGATGATACCAGAAATGCGAGGGTATGCATATCATGAATGGATGAACAGACTGGGTCCCTTTTCTCTTTAAAAAGGCTGAGGGGTCTTTAGAATTATGAAAGGTTTTGATAAGAGTAGATACAGAGAGTGTTTCCACATGTGGGGAAGAGCATAACTAGAGGCCATCAATACAAGATAGTCACCAACAAATACCCAAAGAGTGGTGAGAATGTGGAACTCGCTACCACAGGGAGTGGTTGAAGCAAATAGTATAGATACATTTAAGGGGAGGCTAGAGAATCATATGAGGGAGAAGGGAATAGTGGGTTATTCTGATAGATTTAGATGAGGAAAGACGTGAGGAGACTCGAATGGAGCAAAACGCCAACTATTTACAAACTATATTAACGACTTGGAAGAAGGGACTGAGTGTAACGTAGCCAAGTTTGCTGATGATACAAAGATGGGAGGAAAAGCAATGTGTGAGGAGGACACAAAAAATCTGCAAAAGGACAAAGACAGGCTAAGTGAATGGGCAAAAATTTGGCAGATGGAGTATAATGCTGGAAAGTGTGAGGTCATGCACTTTGGCAAAAAAAAATCAAAGAGCAAGTTATTATTTAAATAGAGAAAGATTGCAAAGTGCCGCAGTACAGCAAGACCTGGGGGTACTTGTGCATGAAACACAAAAGGACAGTACGCGGGTACAGCAAGTGATCAGGAAGGCCAATGGTATCTTGGCCTTTATTGCAAAAGGGATGGAGTATAAAAGCAGGGAAGTCTTGCTAAAGCTATACAAGGTTTTGGTGAGGCCACAACTGGAATACTGCGTGCAGTTTTGGTTTACATATTTAAGAAAAGAATATACTTACTTTGGAGGCAGTTCAGAGAAGGTTCATTAGGTTGATTCCAGGGATGAGGGGGTTGACTTATGAGGAAAGGTTGAGTAGGTTGGGCTCATTAGAATTCAGAAGAATGAGAGGTGATCTTATCGAAACGTATAAGATTATGAGGGGGCTTGACAAGGTGGATGCAGAGAGGATGTTTCCACTGATTGGACACACTAGAACTAGAGGGCATGATCTTAGAATAAGAGACCGCCCATTTAAAACTGAGATGAGGAGAAATTTCTTCTCTGAGGGTTGTAAATCTGTGGAATTCGCTGCCTCAGAGAGCTGTGGAAGCTGGGACATTGAATAAATTTAAGACAGAAATAGACAGATTCTGAAACGATATTGGGATAAGGGGTGATGGGGAGCCGGCAGGGAAGTGGAGCTGAGTCCATGATTAGATCAGCCATGATCTTATTGAATGGCAGAGCAGGCTCGAGGGGCCGTATGGCCTCCTACTGTTCCTATTTCTTATGTTCTTATAAACGCCAGCATGGACTGATTGGGCCAAATGGCCTGTTTCTGTGCCGTATGTATATCCTATGTAATCAAATGACCTTCAGTAATTTGCTAATAATCAACCAGGCTATATCAAATTAATACAGCCTGAATGAAAAACATCAACGTCCCAGATCACTTAACATGAGTGCTGTTAAGAGATTACTAGCCATCAAGTGAAAAATCTAGGTAGTAATATCTTATTCGACCCACAAGACGTACCGATGTCACAGAGCATTCGTAATCTATGCCCCTAGTCATAAAACATTTGCAGTCATTTCTCCAAATTAGGTCTAGGTTTGAAGTTAATATTAACCGGCCAGAAAGAGGCCAATATATTTATAGCTCTAATATTCTGGAACCAATTCCTCTAGAAATTGATTCCATAATTGAATAAGTTCCAATTAATGTCGAAGCTGGCCAACCCCCTCCTTGCCTGTGGGCAGTTCCTGCAATGAAACAATGCACCTGTGAACTTGATTTCATTATAAAGCATCTGTTGTCATGGGGGAATGTCTGGAAAGCATTGTATGGACAGAGCTCAACTCACTATAATCCAGGCCCCCAATGGTAGGTCTAACCATATGGCACCATTTAACATCCAACATTCTCAGCCATTTTGGTTAGAGGCAACCAGTGAAACCTGTCCAACGAAGGTTATGGTCATCTGCCCCAACATCTCCTCACAAGTCTCAGTGCCAAAAATGTTTTTTGAAACACTTCTGTTTATTATTGGTGGATGCTGAGTCTGGACCACTGCTGGGTCTTGCATTACTGCTACAGGAATTGTTGTGAACCCAAGAAAAGTTTACAAAAAAAAAAAAAATTGCAACAATGAAATTTTCCATTTTAAAAGGTTACTTGCGTCACCAATTCACACTCCTTTTTTTCTGTATCTGTTAACATGACGATAAATCTTAATGCTACAACATTGATCATTTAAAATTTATTGGTGACCGTCAGTGAATAAATGCCTCATATGCATCCACACTTCCCCCGTGAAACTTTTCCATTTCTCACTAAGTGATCCTGCCCTGCTGCTCTCTTTGTGGCAACATATTACTTGGCAATAGTTTTAAAGCTTTTTTGTATGGTGGACTCCTTGAGAATAATATATTTCTAGGAAGCTCCTGCAAATACTAATAAACTCCAGGAACACCCTATTCTAATATCCAAGACAGTGTAGGCTAACCAAAGGGAAAACTTGCTTTCTAATGCGCTAGTAAGTGAACAAATAGAAAAACCTGATTACCTGGAAGACACCCTGGTATCCCCTCATAGAACCTTTTAAGATCTGAGGAATCCAGTTTGAACACCTATTAGATGAAGGCATCAAGTGGGGACTAGATAGGAATAGTGCAATCAAGCAGACGCAACATGGATTCATGAAGGGGAAATCATGTTTAACTAATTTACTAGAATTCTTTGAGGATATAACGAGCATGGTGGATAGAGGTGCACAGATGGATGTGGTGTATTTAGATTTCTAAAAGGCATTCGATAAGGTGCCACACAAAAGGTTACTGCAGAAGATAAAGGTACGCGGAGTCAGAGGAAATGTATTAGCATGGATAGAGAATTGGCTGGCTAACAGAAAGCAGAGAGTCGGGATAAATGGGTCCTTTTCGGGTTGGAAATCGGTGGTTAGTGGTGTGCCACAGGGATCGGTGCTGGGACCACAACTGTTTACAATATACATAGATGACCTGGAAGAGGGGACAGAGTGTAGTGTAACAAAATTTGCAGATGACACAAAGATTAGTGAGAAAGCGGGTTGTGTAGAGGACACAGAGAGGCTGCAAAGAGATTTAGATAGGTTAAGCGAATGGGCTAAGGTTTGGCAGATGGAATACAATGTGAGGTCATCCACCTTGGGAAAAAAAAAAACAGTAAAAGGGAATATTATTTGAATGGGGAGAAATTACAACATTCTGCGGAGCAGAGGAACCTGGGGGTCCTTGTGCATGAATCCCAAAAAGTTAGTTTGCAGCTGCAACAGGTAATCAGTAGGCGAATGGAATGTTGGTCTTCATTGCGAGAGGGATGGAGTACAAAAGCAGGGAAGTCCTTCTGCAACTGTATAGGGTATTAGTGAGGCTGCACCTGGAGTACTGCGTGCAGTTTTGGTCACCTTACTTAAGGAAGGATATACTAGCTTTGGAGGGGGTACAGAGACGATTCACGAGGCTGATTCCGGAGATGAGATAGATTGAGTAGACTGGGTCTTTACTCGGAGTTCAGAAGGATGAGGGGTGATCTTATCGAAACATTTAAAATAATGAAAGGGATAGATAAGATAGAGGCAGAGAGGTTGTTTCCACTGGTAGGGGAGACTAGAACTAGGGGGCACAGCCTCAAAATACGGGAAAGCCAATTTAAAACCGAGTTAAGGAATTTCTTCTCCCAGAGGGTTGTGAATCTGTGGAATTCTCTGCCCAAGGAAGCAGTTGAGGTTAGCTCATTGAATGTATTCAAATCACAGATAGATTTTTAACCAATAAGGGAATTAAAGGTTACGGGGAGCGGGCGGGTAAGTGGAGCTGAGTCCACGGCCAGATCAGCCATGATCTTGTTGAATGGCAGAGCAGGCTCGAGCGGCCAGATGGCCTACTCCTGTTCCTAATTCTTATTTTCTTATGTTGGAATTGAGAGCAGGCCAATCATCACTCCCTGATTTGCGTGACTCGGGGTTCAGTTTCTCAGACAAATGTTAAGGAAGATTCAACTCTTTTGAGTGGGGCTGAAACAGTTTATTAACTCCAATGCTCAATCATCCTCTCTGCAATGAGCCAAATCGGAGTTTGCTTTGGCATGCACCTGCTCATGGATATTAAGAAAGGAAAGGAACTTGCATTGCTATAGCACTTTTCACACCCTCATGATGCTCTAAAGTGCTTTTCACAGAGCAATTATTGTTGTCACATAGACAAACATGGCAGCCAATGAGATAAATGGCCAGTTAATCTGTTTTTAGTGGTGTTGGTTGAGGGATAAATATTGGCCAGAAAAAGTGGAGAAATCGTTTTGAACAGTGCCATGGGGTCTTCAACATCCACCTGAACCAGGAGACAGGACGTTAAACCCCACAATGTTGCACTCCCTTAGTACTGAACTCAAGCATCAATCTAGATTATGTGCTCGAATTGTGGCGTGGAGCTTGTACCCATGACTTTGAGACAGAGATGTGAGCCCCATCACTATGCCCAGCTGGCACTTTAGTAAGTGATGATAGACAGCTAAACGCCCATAAGCCCTACAAATCCTTCAATAATGCTAGATTGTAATTATTGTCCAAGAGCTGCCTACTAACTGCAGGTTATTGGACAGCAGTGTCTAGGCCAGACAGCCATCATCAGAGTATCTTGCATTGATTCTCAAGTCCTGGAAATAACGACCATCACCACCAAAGACAAGTTTTCTTTTATGGAGGGTCAGCATAACAACCAGACAGACCCCTGGTGCTGAATCTACCTCGACAGAATTTTTCTATGTCCGCACCAACCTCTCATCAATCACATTATTGGCTGTCCTACAGTACTTTCAACCATACATTGGATTTGACCAGTTCATATGCCATCAGTTGTCCTGCTACCTACAGAGCATCATATTCAAGTTCATGTGGTGATCACAATCAGGCATATGTGCAGGTGACTCAATCTTTATTCTGGCAGCTACAACAGTGTGGACACTGCTTCAGAGCAGCGATATTGTGTGTTGTTTTATCTAGTGTTGGATCAGGATGACTATTTTGTCTGTGGAGAGGAAGGAAAGGGTTATCACAGGACTTTCATATTATCCCAAACTTTCCGTTGCTCTTACTCCAGCCTCATGTGCATCCCCCACCCCTTCCTTCAACCCACCATTGGAAGCCATGCCTTTATCTGCCTACGCCCAAAACTAAATAACTCCCTCCCTAAATGCCTTGCCTTTCTATCACACTCTACTTTGAAACCCTTCTTTAAAAAATACCTCTTTGACCAAACGTTTGGTCAAGTTTCCAAATATCTCCTTTGGTTCAATCCTTTATTATCCCCTTACACCTCTGTGAAACACCTTGAGAAGTTTTTCTGTTATCCAAATGCATGTTGTTGGTGTATTAACACTACTGATGAGTATTTCTGGGCAATCACTATTGGTCACATTTGATACCAATGAACAGTTGCGTATATATAATTGTGCATATTGAGGTGGAATTTCTCATGTATTTGTGCCCAGAGACACCTTTAATCAGGCGGCAAGCAAATATGCAGCATAAAAGATTGTGGTGGATGCTCAGTTGGAGTATATTCAAGACAGATCGATAGATTTGTGGATATTAAGGGAAATCAAGGAATATGGAGATAGTGCGAGAAGGTGGAATTGAGGTAGAAGATCAGCCATGATCTTATTGAATGGTGGAGCAAGTTTGAAGGGCTGATTGGCCTACTCCCGCTCCTATTTCTTATTTTATGTAGTCTTCATGTGCTGTGCCCGGTACAACTGTGCCTTGATAGAATGCCTGAACCTTGACATACAGGGGTGGGGGAGAAGCCAATGAAGCAGAAGATCCTGGACTGTGGGAACCGGAGCTGAGGGATGTGGAGTGTCCACAGGAGTCGTCAGTTGAGAGGGCGAGGCAGTCAGAGGGCAGCTTATAGTGCAGGTGTTTACCCAATGAGTGTCTCCACAGAGGTTGCAACCAGAAGAAGGGTCAGACACAGCTTTCTTTAACTTCAAACACTTTTATTATTTAAAAAAAAGGTTCCATAGGATTAGTAAAAGTTAACTAGAAATTTTAACAACTACAAATTTCCTGAAAAAGTTAAGCTCTACTTAGATATTTGTACAAATTGTTACAGTAACTTCAATAAAACCTTAACTAGACCCGGGGATGTGTAGCTTCATTCGTGTTTTATGGCAATGTTAAACTCTTCAGAAAATTGGAATAACTATTTACAAGGAATATTCATTAATATTGGAAACCTAGATTAAACTTATTTTAACTTTAGAAAATGTCACAATTTTGGCAAACTTTGACATTTAAATAATTCAAAATGTTTTTACTTAGCAACAGTAACAATTCAAAATCAAGGTACCCAAAGAAGCGAGAGAGCAAAGTGACGGTCACAATCTTCCATCTGACAGCTTCCACCCACCACCCCCAACTCCCAACTAAGGTGAAAGAGGAGATAGTAGAGAAAGGAATTAAACTCCAAATCACCTCAGGGCAAAATGGCATGCCTGTCACCTAAATGAGCTCTTTGGTCAGCTGACCCCCTGTGCTATGTGTCTCAGCAAACTCTGGACATGAAAGGTGGGGCGAAGTGGAAAGGTGCCCAGGCTGATGAGTCGTGGGCCTGTGGTCAGTCCTTGTACAAGACTGCATGCTCCTGGACTAGGGCTGCTGCTGGCTGTGACCAATGCGGGAGAATCTAAGCAGCCTGCCATGTGCAGTGGCACCGTGCCTCCTGTTGGAAGGTCAGTCCAAGCCGATGCTGCAGCAGGCTCTTGGACCACACCTGCTGCCCTTCCAGTGCGTTCTTTATCGACAGCTCCAGTAATCAGCTCGATGGGTAACCATCAGATCCAGCAAGGCCTCAGTTGGAGCCTGGAAGCCACGATTCATAGCACCTCTCAGTATGTCACCTAAAGCCTCAAGAATAGAAGTCTAAGCGTCCATCAAGATGGAAGCCTGATTGCTCCCTCACCGTGCAGCAGGCTTGGAGGTCACACCCGCAAGAAGCCCTGTTACTTCTGATGGATTCCAGAATCTTCATGCACATCAGCAGGTGCCTCTTCGGGACTGCAGCCGTCAAATCACACTCCACTGACTCACTGGTCCATGGCTTACTTCTAGCCAATTCCTCCGGAGAGGTGGCAGCATCCTCAGAGTCCTCCACCTCCTCGTTCCTCGAAACTGGATTCTGATGCTGCCGAACTCACCTGGCCGTGAGACACACACCCAGTGAAATGTGTCCATGTTGGCACCCGGTTGCGGTGAACTGGGCGATTCTGCTTGGTGGTGGCCTGAAGGTGGGGGCAGGGGGTCAACTCTCAGGAAAGAAGACCGTTGTGCGGATCTGGCTTTCCATCGCCTCTTCATCTAGCATCTCAATGGGGCAAGTTGCACATCAAAGCCAAGGGTCACGTTCTCCAGCTCCTCTGGAAGTTGCTCCCTTCCCCTCACCCGTTCCTCTTCGCCCCACTCCTCATCAACGGCAACTGCCTTCCAGCACCTTGAGTGACCTGTGAAAAAAAAATGAATTGTGTTAGAATAGTTGCCTTTGCCACTGCTAGAATGCCCCACGGGGTAGGGGAAGGCTGGGCCCCAGTGTTGGAGCAATGAGACCCCTCAAGGGGACAGGTATTCACCTGGTTCGGAGCACTCCTCGTTCCGCCTGCACCACCCCTAACCAACGCCGCTGTCCCCCCCCCCCCCCTGCTCCCCCGACACAGTGATACGGCAGCCCAAGAGCTCGAATGCTTTCTCCTCATGGGGGATATCAGGGAGTGGAGGTAACCAAGTGCAATTTCTGGGTTACACCCCTGCAGGAAATTACAGCAATATATTTTTGGAAACCAACACCAAATTGAGAAGACCTTTATCAGAGTCAACTAATGAGCCCAGCTGCACATTCAATCACCCATAGACTGCCACCAGACGAGAGTTTTTTTTTTCGTTCTTGGGATGTGGTCGCCGCTGGCAAGGCCAGCATTTATTGCCCATCCTTATTTGCCCTTCAGAAGGTAGCGGTGAGCTGCCTTCTTGTATCGCTGCAGTCCATATGGTGAAGTACTCCCATCATGCTGTTAGGGAGAGAGTTCCAAGATTTTGACCCAGCGATGATGATGGAACAGCGACATATTTCCAAGTCAGGATTGGTGTGTGACTTGGAGGAAACTTGGAGATGATGGTGTTTCCATGCGCCTGCTGCCCTTGTCCTAGGTGGTAGAAGTCGCGGGTTTGGGAGGTGCCGAAGAAGCCTTGGCAAATTGATGCAGTGCATCTTGTAGATAGAAACATAGAAAATAGGTGCAGGAGTAGGCCATTCGGCCCTTCTAGCCTGCACCGCCATTCAATGAGTTCATGGCTGAACATTCGACTTCAGTACCCCATTCCTGCTTTCTCGCCATACCCCTTGATCCCCCGAGTAGTAAGGACCTCATCTAACTCCTTTTTGAATATATTTAGTGAATTGGCCTCAACAACTTTCTGTGGTAGAGAATTCCACAGGTTCACCACTCTCTGGGTGAAGAAGTTCCTCCGCATCTCGGTACACACTGCAGGCACGGTGCGCCAGTGGTGAAGAGAGTGAATGCTTAAGGTAGTGGATGAGGTGCCAATCAAGCGGGCTGCATTGTCCTGGATGGTGTCAAACTTCTTGAGTGTTGTTGGAGCTGCACTCATCTAGGCAAGTGCAGAGTACTCCATCACACTCCTTGTAGATGGTGGAAAGGCTTTGGGGAATAAGGAGGCAAGAAACTCGCCACAGAATACCCAGCCTCTGACCTGCTCCTGTAGCCACAGTATGTGTGTGTCTGGTCCAGTAATGTTTCTGGTCAATGGTGATCCTCAGGATGTTGATGGTGGGGGATTTGGCGATGGTAATGTCATTGAATGTCAAGGGGCAGAGGTTAGATTCTCGCTTGTTGGAGATAGTCATTGCCTGGCACTTGTGTGGCACGAATGTTACGAGCCATTTATCAGCCCAAGCCTGAATGTCGTTCAGGTCTTGCTGTATAAGGGCATAGCCTGCTTCCTTATCTGAGGAGTTGCTGATCGAACTGAACACAGTGCAATCATCAGCAAACATCTCCACTTCTGACCTAACGATGGAGATAAGCTCATTGATGAAATAGCTGAAGATGTTTTGGCCTAGGAACTCCTGCAGTGATGTTCTGGGGCTGAGATGATTGGCCTCTAACAACCACAACCATATTCTTTGTGCTAGATATGATTCCAGACAGTGAAGAGTTTTCCCCGATTCCCATTGACTTCAGTTTCACTAGGGCTCCTTGATGCCACACTTGGTCAAATGCTGCCTTAATGTCAAGGGTAGTCACTCTCACCTCATCTCTCGAATTCAGCTCTTTTGTCCAATGTTTGGACCAAGGCTATAATGAGTTCTGGAGCCAAGTGGTTCTGGCAGAGCCCAAACTGAGCATCGGTGAGCAGGTTATTGGTGAGTAAGTGCTGCTTGAGAGCACTGTCACAGACACCTTCCATCACTTTGCTGATGACTGAGAATAGACTGATGGGGCGGTAATTGGCTGGATTGGATTTGTCCTGCTTTTTATGGACAGGATATCCCTAGGCAGCTTTCCATATTGTTGGGTATATGCCAGTGTTGTAGCTATACTGGAACAGCTTGGCTAGAGGTGTGGCATGTTCTTGAGCGCATGCTCCGGGATATTGTTATTAAACAAAATTAGGGTTCAAAGGATTGGGGGTAATACACTAGCACGGATTGAGAATTGCTTGACAGACAGAAAACAGAATAGGAATAAACTGGTCATTTTTGGGTTGGCAGGCTAGTGGAATCCCGCAAGGATCGGTGCTTGGGCCTCAGCTATTCACAATCTATATCAATGATTTGGATGAGGAGACCAAATGTAATATATTCAAGTCTGCTGATGATACAAAGCTAGGTGGGAATGCAAGTTGTGAGGATGCAAAGAGGCTTCAAGGGGATTATAGACCAGCTAAGTGAGTGGGCAAAAACATGGCAAATGGAATATAATGTGGAGAAATGTAAAGTTATCCACTTTAGTAGGAAAAATAGAAAAGCAGAGTATTTTTTAAAATGGTGAGAGATCGGGAATTGTTGCGTGTTCAGAAGGACCTGGGTGTTCTTGCACATGAATCACTGAAAGTTAACATTAGGTACAGCAAGCAAATGGTATGGCCTTTATTACAAGAGGATTTGAGCATAAGAGTAAAGATGCCTTACTGCAATTATATAGGGCCCTGGTGAGACCGCACCCGAAGTATTGTGTACAGTTTTGGACTCCCTACTTAAGGAAGGATATACTTGCCATAGGAGGAGTTACAACTAAGGTTCACCAGACTGATTCCTGGGATGTGGAGATTGTCCTATGAGAGATTGATCAGACTAGGCTTATATTCTCTGGAGTTAAGAAGAATGAGAGGTGATCTCATTGAAACATACAAAATTCTTACAGGGCTCGACAGGGTAGATTCAGCGAAGATGTCTCCTCTGGCTGGGGAATCTAAAACCAGGGCTTAGTGTCAGAATAAGGGTTCGGCCATTTCGGCTTCTTCACTCAAAGGGTGGTGAATCTTTGGAATTCTCTACCCCACAGGGCTGTGGAGACTCAGTCTTTGAGTATAGTATATTCAAGACAGAGATCAACAGATTTTTTGATATTTAAGGGAATCAAGGGTAAATGGGGATAGTGCAGGAAAGCAGAGTTGAGGTAGAAGATCAGCCATGATTTTATTGAATGGTGAAGCAGGCTTGAGGGGCCAAATGGCCTACTCCTGCTTAAATTCTTATGTTCGTATGATATTGCCGGGGCCCATAGCCTTTGCTGTACCCAGTGCGCTCAGTCGCTTCTTGATATAATGTGGAGTGAATCGAATTGGCTGAAGACTGGCTTCTGTGATGGGGGGAACCTCAGCAGCAGGTCAGGATGGATCATGCACTCAGCACTTCTGGTTGAAGATGGTTGAAAATGCTTCAGCCTGGTCTTTTTCACTCACGTGCTGGGCTCCACCATCGAGTGGAGATGTTCATGCAGCCTCCTCCTGTTAGTTGTTCAATTGTCCACCACCATTCACGACTGGATGTAGCAGAACTGCAGAGCTTTGATCCGATCCATTGGTTGTGGGATTGCTTAGCTCTGTCTATAGCTTGTTGCTTCCGCTCTTTAGCATGCATGAAGTCTTGTGTTGGCACCTAATTTTTAAGATATGCCTGGTATGCTCTTTTATAATCATCATTGAACCAGGATTGGTCCGCTGGATTGATGGCAATAGTAGAGTGAGGGATATGCCGGGCCATGGGGCCCGCAATGCCTCATGGATGCCCAGTTTTCAGCTGCTAGATCTGTTCTGAATCTATCCCACATAGCATAGTTGTAGTGCCACATAACACAATGGTGGATGTCCTCACTGTGAAGATGGTACTTAGTCTCCACAAGAACTGTGCGGTGATCATGGTTACCAATACGGTCATGGACAGATGCATCTGCAACAGGTAGATTAGTGAGGACGAGGTCAAGTAGGTTTTTTGTGTTAGCGCTCACCGCCTGCTGCAGGCCCAGTCTGGCAGCTATGTTCTTCAGGACTCGGCTAGTTTGGTATTGGTGCTACCGAGCCACTCTTGGTGATGGACTTTGAAGTCCCCCATCCAAATCAATACAGTACCCATGCTACCCTCAGTACGTCGTTCAATGTGGAAAAGTACTGATTCATCAGCTGAGGGATGACAGTAGGTGGTAATCAACAAGCGGTTTCCTTGCTCATGTTTGACCTGAAGCCATGAGACTTCATGGGATCCTGAGTCAATGTGGAGTACTCTCAAGGCCACTCTTTCCCGACTGTATTCCACTATACCACCATCTCTGATGGGTCTGTCCTGCCGGTGAGGAGTTTGGAACATTGGCTGAAAGGTATGGTTCTGTGAGTACGATTATGTCAGGCTGTTGCTTGACTCGTCTGTGGGACAGCTCTTCCAATTTTGGCACAAGTCCCTAGATGTTAGTGAAGAAGACTTTGCAGGGTCGACTGAGCTTGGTGTGCCTTCATCGTATCCGAACTCGATGCCGTCTGGTTTTATTCTCATTATGTGCGAGTGGCTTGCAAGGCCATTTCAGAAGGCAGTTAACAGTCAACCACACTGCTGTGGGTCTGGCCAGGTAAGGACGATAGATTTCCTGAAGGACATTAGTGGATTTTACGACAATCCGGTAGTTTCATGGTCCCCATTAATGTACTAGCTTTTAATTCCAGATTTATTTAATTAACCAAATTTAAATTCCACAGCTGCCGTGGTGAGATTTGAACTCACGGCTCACGATCATTAGTCCAAGTCTCTGGATTACCAGTTCAGTAACATAACCACTGCACTATCATTTGCCTCTAACTACTATGCTACTGTACCCCTTGATAACCTTGGTCAAGATCTCATATAATAGGCATCTCTTAACTCTGGTTTTCCAGACCAAGGTGATTGAACAATATTCACAGTCTTTTCAGCATCATAAAATTGTTTGAAAGCTGCTTACTAGCTGCTCCTGGTAGAAGAAGTTGTGCTCAACTAGCAAATGATCTCATTCCATTCTTGAAAGAAGATTTGGTGGGTGCTGGGAGCGAAGAGAAAGGGAGTGATGAATTCCATACCAAAATAGAGGCTCTCCTGGCCACTTCTTTATCCATGCTTCGGATGTATATATATACACACTTTTCTAATTTTCAGCACAGACTTTAGTTTCCAGACAGTGCAACTGAATTAATGGCCACTAATTATCTTCTCGGGTTCAAGTGCAATTGCCAACTTTTATGGTACTAGAAACAGGATCATTACAGATTGTACCTTGAATGAGTGCATTAACTTACTGCTAACACTAAATGCTTTTTGTCATAAATTGCTCCGTTCCCATATGAGTCATTGCTGGCAGAAACATACCTACATGTTCTTAACACCCAAAATTCAGATACGTACCTCCCACAGCTCTAGATTTCACTTGGTCTCAAAGATTCTGACTTCTCATCAAACCTGAAATAATAAAACATGAAATACTTCCGAAACCGACTGTCTTCAGCATGCATCTGAAAAACAATATTTAGAGTATCTGCTCTCTTTATACATTATGACCTTTAAAATGCACTATTTACAATTTTTTCCCCACTCGATATAGAAGCAATAGAAACACTTTTTATGACAAGTTTTTGCATTGCTCCCACACAGGATTATGGACATGGTTTACTCTACTTCTGAGAATACTTTGAGTGTGGAGGGGGGGGGGGGGGGGGTGAGGGAAAATGAAGCAACTTCTATTTTTCTCAAAACAAAGTTGGCCAACTGGAAATTGTTTCGGTTCTCCAAAAACATGTTGTCTCGCAACTGTCAAGTCAACAAGAAGGATCCACATCTTTCAGCTGCCTTGGCTGAAATTTGGCAAATGAGTGAATGTTGTATGTTGATATAACTGCCACTTAAGTCTTACTACTTGAATCTGAAACAGTTACTGGAGGTTTGCCTGGACGGAGCCACAAAATAATTTATTTATTTATTAGAAATGAAGATTATTACATAGAATTTACAGTACTGATATAGGCCATTTGACTCAAATGGTCTATGCCGGTGTTTATGCTCCACACGAGCCTCCTCCCACCGAACTTCATCTCACCCCATCAGCATATCCTACTATTCCATTCTCCCTCATGTACTTATCGAGCTTCCCCTTAAATGCATCTGTTATTCGCCTCAACTGCTCCATGGTAGCAAGTTTCACATTTTAACCAGTTTCTGGGTGAGGTTTCTCCTGAATCCTAATCTTGAATTTATTAGTGATTATCTTATATCGACAATCCTTAGCTTTGGATTCCCCCACAAGTGGAAACATTTTCTCTGTCTACCCTATCAATTATATTCTTGTTCATATCCTAGTTTATACAAGGGGTTAGCAATACATATGCAATCAGTAATACATATGAAATTTTGAAAACTGATAAAATGAAAAGACTTTATATAGCACCTTTCACGACCACTGGATGTCTCAAAGTGCTTTACAGCCAAATGAAGTACTTTTGGAGTGTAGTCACTGTTGTAATGTAGGAAACACAGCAGCCAATGTGCGCACAAGCAAGCTCCAACATACAGCAATGTGATAATGACCAGATAATCTGTTTTTTTGTTATGTTGATTGAGGGATAAATATTGGCCAGGACACCAGGGATAGCTGCCCTGCATTTCTTCGAAATAGTGCCATGGGATCTTTTATGTCAATTTGAGAGCAAACGTTTTGGTTTAACGTCTCATCTGAAAGACGGCACCTCAGACAGTGCAGCGCTCCCTCAGGACTGCACTAGAGTGTCAGCCTAGATTTTTTGTGCTGAAGTCCCTGAAGTGAGACTTGAACTCAGAGGCGAGAGTGCTACCCACTGAGCCACAGCTGACACACAAGATCTTCCTTGTACAAATAATTGTTTCTCACCTCATTCAAATGTGCGCACAGCTACAGTTTATAGTGTATTGCACACAGCTACAGTTCATTGAAAATGAAAGTTTCAAAATGGCAGACCATCTTAACCAGCAATTAAAGTAAACATCAACATTAAAATCAAAGCAAATGCCAGAGAGCAATGTCATTATGGAGGAGGAAAAAGGTATAGTGATCACTTCGCTGGCATAAGGAAATAAGAATACAGTTGTTAAATACATTAGATAAGCAAACAAGAAAAAAAACACAGATGTAGATTTTCCTTCTTTACCATTGCTCATAGTACATATTGTCATGATAAACTGACCTATTGCACTCGAGTTTAACCATTCCATGAGTAAGTAAATGTAATCAGGCATTGTAAGATTCCACCATTATTTGAGATCACATGACTAGTGTGTGGTTGTCTGGCAGTGAAACTAGCTTATGTTATACTGGGGTTTACACAGCAATATCCAAGAAGTCAGTCGAGGAGGCGGGAGCTCGGAGCAGCGCGAGTCCGGGGTCGGCGAGAGGCCTATAAAGGCCAGCGGGAGTCAGGGAGTTCGAGCAGTCAGTCGAAGAGGCGGGAGCTCGGAGCAGCGCGAGTCCGGGGTCGGCGAGAGGCGTATAAAGGCCAGCGGGAGTCGAGCAGTCAGTCGAGGAGGCGGGAGCTCGGAGCAGCGCGAGTCCGGGGTCGGCGAGAGGCCTATAAAGGCCAGCGGGAGTCGAGCACTTCGAGCAGTAAGTCGAGGAGGCGGGAGCTCGGAGCAGCGCGAGTCCGGGGTCGGCGAGAGGCGTACCGGTGCAGCTACAGGGAGAAGGCAAAGATACAAAGGTGACGTCACAGCCTAGGGGGTAAGTGATTGGCGAGTAGTTTTTCTTTTTCTTCTTATATTAGTCAGTAACTTTTAACATTGTTATTACCAGTTTAAGTGTATCTAAGGGTTAAGACATGGCAGGAGAGCTCGGTCGGGTGTTATGCTCCTCCTGTACCATGTGGGAACTCAGGGACACTTCCGGTGTCCCTGACGACTACGTGTGCGGGAAGTGTGTCCACCTCCGGCTCCTGACGGTCCGCGTTACGGAATTGGAGCTGAGGGTGGATTTACTCTGGAGCATCCACGATGCTGAGAATGACGTGAGTATCACGTGTAGTGAGTTAGTCTTACCGCAGGGAAAGGGTCCACAGCCAGATAGGGAATGGAAAACCAGCAGGAAGAGCAGTTCAAGGAAGGTAGTGCAGGGGTCACCTGCGGTCATCCCCCTGCAAAACAGATACACCGCTTTGGGTACTGTTGAGGGGAATGACTCATCAGGGGAGGGCAGCAGCAGCCAAGTTCATGGCACCATGGCTGGCTCTGCTGCACAGGAGGGCAAGAAAAAGAGTGGGAGAGCGATAGTGATAGGGGATTCAATTGTGAGGGGAATAGATAGGCGTTTCTGCGGCCGCAACCAAGACTCCAGGATGGTATGTTGCCTCCCTGGTGCAAGGGTCAAGGATGTCTCGGAGCGGGTGCAGGACATTCTGAAATGGGATGGAGAACAGCCAGTTGTCGTGGTGCACATTGGTACCAACGACATAGGCAAAAAAAGGGATGAGGTCCTACGAAACGAATTTAAGGAGCTAGGAGCTAAATTAAAAAGTAGGACCTCAAAAGTAGTAATCTCGGGATTGCTACCAGTGCCACGTGATAGTCAGAGTTGGAATCGCAGGATAGCGCAGATGAATACGTGGCTTGAGCAGTGGTGCAGCAGGGAGGAATTCAAATTCCTGGGGCATTGGGACCGGTTCTGGGGGAGGTGGGACCAGTACAAACCGGACGGTCTGCACCTGGGCAGGACTGGAACCAATGTCCTAGGGGGAGTGTTTGCTAGTGCTGTTGGGGAGGATTTAAACTAATATGGCAGGGGAATGGGAACCAATGCAGGGAGACAGAGGGAAACAAAAAGGAGACAAAAGCAAAAGACAGAAAGGAGATGAGGAAAAGTGGAGGGCAGAGAAACCCAAGGCAAAGAACAAAAAGGGCCACTGTACAGCAAAATTCTAAAAGGACAAAGGGTGTTAATAAAACAAACCTGAAGGCTTTGTGTCTTAATGCAAGGAGTATCCGCAATAAGGTGGATGAATTAATTGTGCAAATAGATGTTAACAAATATGATGTGATTGGGATTACGGAGACGTGGCTCCAGGATGATCAGGGCTGGGAACTCAACATTCAGGGGTATTCAACATTCAGGAAGGATAGAATAAAAGGAAAAGGAGGTGGGGTAGCATTGCTGGTTAAAGAGGAGATTAATGCAATAGTTAGGAAAGACATTAGCTTGGATGATGTGGAATCTATATGGGTAGAGCTGCAGAACACCAAAGGGCAAAAAACGTTAGTAGGAGTTGTGTACAGACCTCCAAACAGTAATAGGGATGTTGGGGAGGGCATCAAACAGGAAATTAGGGGTGCATGCAATAAAGGTGTAGCAGTTATAATGGGTGACTTTAATATACACATAGATTGGGCTAGCCAAACTGGAAGCAATACGGTGGAGGAGGATTTCCTGGAGTGCATAAGGGATGGTTTTCTAGACCAATATGTTGAGGAACCAACTAGGGGGGAGGCCATCTTAGACTGGGTGTTGTGTAATGAGAGAGGATTAATTAGCAATCTCATTGTGCGAGGCCCCTTGGGGAAGAGTGACCATAATATGGTGGAATTCTGCATTAGGATGGAGAATGAAACAGTAATTTCAGAGACCATGGTCCAGAACTTAAAGAAGGGTAACTTTGAAGGTATGAGGCGTGAATTGGCTAGGGATAGATTGGCGAATGATACTTAAGGGGTTGACTGTGGATGGGCAATGGCAGACATTTAGAGACCGCATGGATGAACTACAACAATTGTACATTCCTGTCTGGAGTAAAAATAAAAAAGGGAAGGTGGCTCAACCATGGCTATCAAGGGAAATCAGGGTTGGTATTAAAGCCAAGGAAGTGGCATACAAATTGGCCAGAAATAGCAGCGAACCCGGGGACTGGGAGAAATTTAGAACTCAGCAGAGGAGGACAAAGGGTTTGATTAGGGCAGGGAAAATGGAGTAATAGAAGAAGCTTGCAGGGAACATTAAGCGGATTGCAAAAGTTTCTATAGGTATGTAAAGAGAAAAAGGTTGGTGAAGACAAACGTAGGTCCCCTGCAGTCAGAATCAGGGGACGTCATAACGGGGAACAAAGAAATGGCAGACCAATTGAACAAGTACTTTGGTTCGGTATTCACTAAGGAGGATACAAACAACCTTCCGGATATAAAAGGGGTCAGAGGGTCTAGTAAGGAGGGGGAACTGAGGGAAATCTTTATTAGTCGGGAAATTGTGTTGGGGAAATTGATGGGATTGAAGGCTGATAAATCCCCAGGGCCTGATGGACTGCATCCTAGAGTACTTAAGGAGGTGGCCTTGGAAATAGCGGATGCATTGACAGTCATTTTCCAACATTCCATTGACTCTGGATCAGTTCCTATGGAGTGGAGGGTAGCCAATGTAACCCCACTTTTTAAAAAAGGAGGGAGAGAGAAAACAGGGAATTATAGACCGGTCAGCCTGACCTCAGTAGTGGGTAAAATGATGGAATCAATTATTAAGGATTTCATAGCAGTGCATCTGGAAAATGGTGACATGATAGGTCCAAGTCAGCATGGATTTGTGAAAGGGAAATCATGCTTGACAAATCTTCTGGAATTTTTTGAGGATGTTTCCAGTAAAGTGGACAAAGGAGAACCAGTTGATGTGGTATATTTGGACTTTCAGAAGGCTTTCGACAAGGTCCCACACAAGAGATTAATGTGCAAAGTGAAAGCACATGGGATTGGGGGTAGTGTGCTGACGTGGATTGAGAACTAGTTGTCAGACAGGAAGCAAAGAGTAGGAGTAAATGGGTACTTTTCAGAATGGCAGGCAGTGACTAGTGGAGTGCCGCAAGGTTCTGTGCTGGGGCCCCAGCTGTTTACATTGTACATTAATGATTTAGACGAGGGGATTAAATGCAGTATCTCCAAATTTGCGGATGATACTAAGTTGGGTGGCAGTGTGAGCTGCGAGGAGGATGCTATTAGGCTGCAGAGTGACTTGGACAGGTTAGGTGAGTGGGCAAATGCATGGCAGATGAAGTATAATGTGGGCAAATGTGAGGTTATCCACTTTGGTGGTAAAAACAGAGACAGACTATTATCTGAATGGTGACAGATTAGGAAAAGGGAAGGTGCAACGAGACCTGGGTGTCATGGTACATCAGTCATTGAAGGTTGGCATGCAGGTACAGCAGGCGGTTAAGAAAGCAAATGGCATGTTGGCCTTCATAGCAAGGGGATTTGAATACAGGGGCAGGGAGGTGTTGCTACAGTTGTACAGGGCCTTGGTGAGGCCACACCTGGAGTATTGTGTACAGTTTTGGTCTCCTAACTTGAGGAAGGACATTCTTGCTATTGAGGGAGTGCAGCGAAGGTTCACCAGACTGATTCCCGGGATGGCGGGACTGACCTATCAAGAAAGATTGGATCAACTGGGCTTGTATTCACTGGAGTTCAGAAGAATGAGAGGGGACCTCATAGAAACGTTTAAAATTCTGACGGGTTTAGACAGGTTAGATGCAGAAAGAATGTTCCCAATGTTGGGGAAGTCCAGAACCAGGGGTCACAGTCTGAGGATAAGGGGTAAGCCATTTAGGACTGAGATGAGGAGAAACTTCTTCACCCAGAGAGTGGTGAACCTGTGGAATTCTCTACCACAGAAAGTAGTTGAGGCCAATTCACTAAATATATTCAAAAGGGAGTTAGATGAAGTCCTTACTACTCGGGGGATCAAGGGTTATGGCGAGAAAGCAGGAAGGGGGTACTGAAGTTTCATGTTCAGCCATGAACTCATTGAATGGCGGTGCAGGCTAGAAGGGCTGAATGGCCTGCTCCTGCACCTATTTTCTATGTTTCTATGTTTCTATGTTTCTAAGATAAATTCAGTGGTTCAGTGAGTTTATACAGCAAGTAACTAAGCCATACAGATCAGGAAAGTCCCAGAATAGGCCTTTAATCTGGGTTCAGTTGGAGGATCACAGCCAAGGCAATTGGCCTCAACCTTGTATTATGGAGGAGGGAGAGGGTAACGGGAAAAATTCAGACAAAGTTCCTGCTACTGACATCCAACCCACATCCCCTACTAGAAACGTGGATGTTGGGCGAGATCAGGAACAGGCTGATTCAATAGTTTCCAGATAACTAATAATCACTTGGGTGAGATACCAGTGACATCTGAAAACTGCACCCAATAAAAGGAGTAACCCCCTTCAGGAGAGGAAGGGGAGAAGAGAAAAAATTGGCAAGTTAAAATAGTAAGTGAAAGCTATTTGTGATGTTACCTAAAATAAGATGGAGTTTTGTATCTGTCTGGAAAGCATAATGTAACGTGACAAGGAAAGGTGACTGTCGAATGTGTTCCAATACTTGACGCTCTGTCCTGGTGTGCTCTGCTGTCTTTGCTTTTTGAACTATTGTTGCCTTCTTCAGCACCTTCATGGCAAAAAGCTTTCCGGTATCATGGCCACTCATTTTCCTCACAAGAAATACTTTCCCATAAGCTGGAAAGAAAATAAAAGGCATAGAGGTCAAGAACATGCACCCAGTTAATGCTTCATTTAAAATACTGTTACTACAAAAGGCAACATTACCAAAAATATTTATCAATGAAACAAGATAAACAGGTAAAGCCTGCCCTCCCCCCAAAATGTTCGGAAGTATACACACTTTCTAACTATTGCTGGACGAAAAGCACTGCTGCTGGTTTCATTAGTTGAAGTCAAGTTTCAACTACTCTCTCTTTTTATGGATATCTCTAGATCAATGCAAGGACCATCTCCAAAAAGATTTCCAACTAGCAAAGCTTTCTCCTTCTGTTGCAGATTGTTTCATGAATTCTTTGCTAAACATTTCTTTTGAGAAGGGTAAAGTTTATCTTCATTCATTTCCCCTTCCCTATCCTTCCATTTCACACTGTTTTAAACTGTGACAGCAAGATGTGATGGGCCAGAGTTGCTTTGTGCCTTCCCGATTAACTTTCCTCTCTAACATAGAGTACTAGATCTGTGCTGAGAACTGATGAAACTAAATCAACACGTGGGATTTGAAGCCAGACATTCGAAATAGGAATGCAAAGCTCGGACATTGATGCTTTCAGTTAAGTCTTCAACATGATCAGAAAAGCCCAAGAAATTATCTGTTTATTAGGATGCCCTTGAAATCCATTCATCTCATCATTGGTGGCCATGCCTTCAGCTGCCTAGGCCAATCCTATGGAAATTTCCTCCCTAAATCCCTCGCTCCTCCTTTGACTCTCCTTAAAACACACCTCTTTCACCAAGATTTTGGTTCCGTTCATTTGTTTGATTGCACCTCAATGCAGCACCTTGACTCATTTTTCTATGTTAAAGGTGCTACATAAACTAAAATTGTTGTTGATGCTGATAAATAACCAGCTCAAAAGATGAATTAAGACACTTCAAAGGTTGGTTCAATATCAACTAACCAAAACACCGTGATCACAATATGGGGACTTACTGCAAGTTAGCCAACCAGGACAATAAGGAAGCAGGCTAACAAATACAAAAACTGAGTAACCTATCAAAGAAGGGTAGGCTAGAGAGATTACTTCAGTATAAAGAACATCCACTGCATATTATACATTAAAAATACTGAGTGGTAGCATGACCTTGTGTTACGTGACAGGGCCGTATAAAAGAAAACATTTAATCCACCTCTGCAACCAAGCAGGTTAAAGAACATTATAAAGGCTTATTTGAGATAAAAAACCAAAGAGGAAGCAAATCTGAACTATCATGGGAATCATAAAGGAAAATTCCATAAACAAATAGAAAACTACCCCCAGCCAAAAGAAGGCATCAAAGAAAATGATATTGCTAACCCTGCAAAGATAACTAGAAAGCAAAGTAGAAAGATTTAAAGAAAATGTCATGATTCAGCCAAAAGAGAGTGGTGAAACCAGGAAACCAGACAGGGAAGGAAAACTGAAACTATAAATATCACGAGGGGAAGCAAACACACTGGTGAGACATGCATGTTCCCCACCCTCTCGCCCGCTCCTATACCTCTCTCCCTTTTCCCCTCATGTTTGACACTCTGATAGATTGTAGCAGGTGAGGAAGGGGTAATGTCCCATTCTTTGACCTCATACAGGCAGTCTTGTGACATAGAAACATAGAAAATAGGTGGAGTAGGCCATTCAGCCCTTCTAGCCTGCACCGCCATTCAATGAGTTCATGGCTGAACATGCAACTTCAGTACCCCCTTCCTGCTTTCTCGCCATACCCCTTGATCCCCCGAGTAGTAAGGACTTCATCTAACTCCCTTTTGAATATATTTAGTGAATTGGCCTCAACTACTTTCTATGGTAGAGAATTCCACAGGTTCACCACTCTCTGGGTGAAGATGTTTCTCCTCATCTCGGTCCTAAATGGCTTACCCCTTATCCTTAGACTGTGACCCCTGGTTCTGGACTTCCCCAACATTGGGAATATTCTTCCTGCATCTAACCTGTCTAAACCCGTCAGAATTTTAAACGTTTCTATGAGGTCCCCTCTCATTCTTCTGAACTCCAGTGAATACAAGCCCAGTTGATCCAGTCTTTCTTGATAGGTCAGTCCCACCATCCCGGGAATCAGTCTGGTGAATCTTCGCTGCACTCCCTCAATAGCAACAATGTCCTTCCTCAAGTTAGGAGAACAAAACTGTACACAATACTCCCGGTGTGGCCTCACCAAGGCCCTGTACAACTGTAGCAACACCTCCCTGCCCCTGTACTCAAATCCCCTCGCTATGAAGGCCAACATGTCATTTGCTTTCTTAACCGCCTGCTGTACCTGCATGCCAACCTTCAATGACTGATGTACCATGAGACCCAGATCTGGTTGCACCTCCCCTTTTCCTAATCTGTCACCATTCAGATAATAGTCTGTCTCTCTGTTTTTACCACCAAAGTGGATAACCTCACATTTATCCACATTATACTTCATCTGCCATGCATTTGCCCACTCACCTAACCTATCCAAGTCACTCTGCAGCCTCATAGCATCCTCCTCGCAGCTCACACTGCCACCCAACTTAGTGTCATCCGCAAATTTGGAGATACTACATTTAATCCCCTCGTCTAAATCATTAATGTACAATGTAAACAGCTGGGGGCCCAGCACAGAACCTTGCGGTACCCCACTAGTCACTGCCTGCCATTCTGAAAAGTACCCATTTACTCCTACTCTTTGCTTCCTTTCTGACAACCAGTTCTCAATCCACGTCAGCACACTACCCCCAATCCCATGTGCTTTCACTTTGCACATTAATCTCTTGTGTGGGACCTTGTCGAAAGTCTACTGAAAGTCCAAATATACATCAACTGGTTCTCCCTTGTCCACTTTACTGGAAACATCCTCAAAATATTCCAGAAGGTTTGTCAAGCATGATTTCCCTTTCATAAATCCATGCTGACTTGGACCTATCATGTCACCATTTTCCAAATGCACTGCTATGACATCCTTAATAATTGATTCCATCATTTTACCCACTACTGAGGTCAGGCTGACCGGTCTATAATTCCCTGTTTTCTCTCTCCCTCCTTTTTTAAAAAGTGGGGTTACATTGGCTACCCTCCACTCGATAGGAACTGATCCAGAGTCAATGGAATGTTGGAAAATGACTGTCAATGCATCCGCTATTTCCAAGGCCACCTCCTTAAGTACTCTGGGATGCAGTCCATCAGGCCCTGGGGATTTATCGCCCTTCAATCCCATCAATTTCCCCAACACAATTTCCCGACTAATAAAGATTTACCTCAGTTCCTCCTCCTTACTAGACCCTCTGACCCCTTTTATATCCGGAAGGTTGTTGGTGTGAATACCGAACCAAAGTACTTGTTCAATTGGTCTGCCATTTCTTTGTTCCCAGTTATGACATCCCCTGATTCTGACTGCAGGGGACCTACGTTTGTCTTTACTAACCTTTTTCTCTTTACATACCTATAGAAACTTTTGCAATCCGCCTTAATGTTCCCTGCAAGCTTCTTCTCGTACTCCATTTTCCCTGCCCTAATCAAACCCTTTGTCCTCCTCTGTTGAGTTCTAAATTTCTTCCATTCCCCAGGTTCACCGCTATTTCTGGCCAATTTGTATGCCACTTCCTTGGCTTTAATACTATCCCTGATTTCCCTTGATAGCCACGGTTGAGCCACCTTCCCTTTTTTATTTTTATGCCAGACAGGAATGTACAATTGTTGTAATTCATCCATGCGGTCTCTAAATGTCTGCCATTGCCCATCCACAGTCAACCCCTTAAGTATCATTCGCCAATCTATCCTAGCCAATTCACGCCTCATACCTTCAAAGTTACCCTTCTTTAAGTTCTGGACCATGGTCTCTGAATTAACTGTTTCATTCTCCATCCTAATGCAGAATTCCGCCATATTATGGTCACTCTTCCCCAAGGGGCCTCGCACAATGAGATTGCTAATTAATCCTTTCTCATTACACAACACCCAGTCTAAGATGGCCTCCCCCCTAGTTGGTTCCTCGATATATTGGTTGAGAAAACCATCCCTTATGCACTCCAGGAAATCCTCCTCCACCGTATTGCTTCCAGTTTGGTTAGCCCAATCTATGTGCATATTAAAGTCACCCATTATAACTGCTGCACCTTTATTGCATGCACCCCTAATTTCCTGTTTGATACCCTCCCCAACATCACTACTACTGTTTGGAGGTCTGTACACAACTCCCACTAACATTTTTTGCCCTTTGGTATTCTGCAGCTCTACCCATATAGATTCCACATCATCCAAGCTAATGTCCTTCCTAACTACTGCATTAATCTCCTCTTTAACCAGCAATGCTACCCCACCTCCTTTTCCTTTTATTCTATCCTTCCTGAATGTTGAATACCCCTGGATGTTGGGTTCCCAGCCCTGATCATCCTGGAGCCACGTCTCCGGAATCCCAATCACATCATATTTGTTAACATCTATTTGCACAGTTAATTCATCCACCTTATTACGGATACTCCTTGCATTAAGACACAAAGCCTTCAGGCTTGTTTTTTTTAAACACCCTTTGTCCTTTTAGAATTTTGCTGTGCAGTGGCCCTTTTTGTTCTTTGCCTTGGGTTTCTCTGCCCTCCACTTTTCCTCATCTCCTTTCTGTCTTTTGCTTTTGCCTCCTTTTTGTCTCCCTCTGTCTCCCTGCATTGGTTCCCATCCCCCTGCCATATTAGTTTAAATCCTCCCCAACAGCACTAGCAAACACTCCCCCTAGGACATTGGTTCCGGTCCTGCCCAGGTGCAGACCGTCCGGTTTGTACTGGTCCCACCTCCCCCAGAACCGGTGACCTAGTAATTAAAGCAGATCAGTGAATGGAGAAACCAGAAGAGGAATGATAATTAAATTTGATGAAACATTACAAGCTACATTTTTTTTTTTCAAACTGTTTTGTTTGTAAATTGCTCCTTAATTTAATTTTTCACTATTAGTGCTTGATTTTCAGTTTTTCCAGGATTCTGTTTTTTTTTTTAAATTATCCAACCCACATCTCCACTTCTTCGCTCTCCAGATATTCCTCCTTCTACTCAATTTTACTTTCGATCCAGCAATCTTTACTATTTACTATTTTTCTTTTCCCCCAATTCTTTATATCATTCTCAGTTGAGTCAACAGGACTGAGAGGCAGAACCGATAGGGCAAAAGTGCTGATGCAAATTAGCCCACCAGAGAACTCCATACCCATGAAGGCATGCAGACAAGTGATTCAATAAGAACCGCCAGTTCTAAATTGCACAAGTCATGCTGGAGTACAATGTAAACTGGTATATTAATAATAGATGTACTCATAACAGTGTTGTGGGTGAATTGAGCCTCTGCTTGTGACCTGGAGCTGTGAAGAACAATAGTGAGAACCGATTCGATAGGCAGCTGTTAATTGGTGAAGAAAGTAGGTGCTGTGTTTGGTCTATCTTTGACCAGAGATTGAGAACTCGCCCATACAACAGTTTGACAAGGTACTAAAAAAAGTGATTTATGTTTCTGCAGTGAAAGTGCTTTGCTGAGAAGGGTAAACAGCAGCTGTGGATTGAGGAAGCTACAAGTTTGTAGGAATGCTGGCTGTTTCAAGAGCTACATGCTGAGCCAAATCTCAAAACAGGATAATAGCTTGAATACCCATAATAGACTGAAATGAGAAAAACCAAAGCCCAATTCTGAAACAGTGAGCTACACAACAGCAACTTGCATTTATATAGCGCCTTTAACATAGTAAAATGTCCCAAGGTGCTTCACAGGGGCCTCCCACTAAAGCTGGAATAACTTGTCTCAATTACTGTGTGTTTTAGGGAAATAAAATTGATTTAAAGTGTCAATGGGTGTGGACCTCTGTGTAAGTGTCAAGGTTTTGCTGGATAGTTAAGTAGTTCACTTAGTAAAATGTAAATCGTGCACCTTTTAGGACAGGCCCAAAGCAGAACAACTCCATTATTTTCAGCTATTTTCTAGCAGTAGTTAATTTTCAAAGGACATTTGCTTTAGTGGTTTGTGACGATTTACAGCGCAGTTCCCTGCTACTCCCACATCAGTGCTCAAGGGGCACTGGAGAATTGCAATTCAGGTGCATATTGCCATGAAAATGTAAGAGGCAACAGATGAAGGAGGCTGCCCAATTAGATTTTTGTTTAAACCATCAGAGATTAAATTAGCCTTAATCACAAGAAGGATAGTATTAAACAACAGAAATTGTGGCAACCGAGGAACAGCTACCAGGTTCCTACTATAAAAGTGTATGGCACATCATGAATTAGTAACAGTGAAAATTGATTTGAATAATATACCCAAGCGCAGGCAGAGGAGAGGAGCTCTTTATACTAACCTCACAGCCCATCCTGCAATCAAAACAGAGCCGGAAAACAATGGGAAAAAAATTACTTCCTCAAGGGAGTTGAAGAGGTAGGCCAGGCAGCTCACCGTTACTAGTTCAGTAGAGATCCCCTCCCACCAGCTAACAGAACAACATCCTAAGAAACTAGCCACCCCAAATGGCAGAGGGAAACCATTCCAGAACAATGCAGCATACCTAGAGATAGCCTGACCTGGATCAGGGGAAAGGAAGCCAACCTCAAACACCAAACAATAAACGACACCAAATCTACAACATCACACACATATACCTCAAAATGTTGACTTCATTTGCAGGTAAGAACACCACAAAACATGGCAACCATTGGATGTTGAAAGCAAAATAAAGCACAGGAATTGGTGGAATCCACAAGCTCCGCAAGTATAGTTAGATCCAGAGGACCAGCCAATCATACATGACTGAGCATCAGCTGGGGGCCAGGCAAATGCCAAGCCTTTCCTGCTGCTCAACTTTTGACAGACCATTTACCTCCTAAATACAAATTACAATCTCGAAAAGGGGTGGGAATGGCAGGGGGTGAAGGTGGGGCAGGGAGTACAATCACTAAACTTCCTTAATCTTGGCCAAGCAAATATAACACCTCCAATTTGGGAAAGCCCTGGCTCCAGTGGCTACCCAATCAAGTTCCATAAGCTTTATTCCAGGAACTAATACCTTCTTGTTGAAATCTTTCCATTATGTTCAAGCAAGAAACATTTTCCCTGAAACTGTCGAGACAGTTGCAATCTGATTAATACCTAAAATGGACAAAGACCTGACTCTCTGCTCATCTTTTAGACCCAGATCCCCAACACTGATCATGATCCTGCCACTCAACTGGACATGGATATCCCTGGGCTAGGTTGTGACAACCTATACGCCCACTTTTTGAACCTGCCCTGCCATCTTCAACAAGTTGAAGACAACATTAGATGCCAAACAGTGTAATGCACCACTGCAAAAACACCAACTCCCTGGACTCAAAGCATATGGCTGGGTGGAATGAGAATTAATTCTGTCTCCACTCAAGCAAATCGCCTTTGGCGACATGTTCAGAAGTCAATTCAATTCCGATACTCAAACTCCACATCCGCTGTGCGTGCAAATGGCCTCGGCTATCCCATAGTCCCCCTCTGGGGAACCAAACAAGGTGCACCTTATTCCCTTCTCTTTGACTTAAACCATACAGCCTCTGGCAGCAAGTATCAGGATGAATATTGGTGTTCAAGGAGTTGAGGCTAGAGGATATTAATGACTTGGACTTGGGAATACAAGGTACAATTTCAAATTCTGAGATGACACAAAACTTGGAAGTATAGTGAACAGTGAAGAGGATTGTGATAAAGACTTCAAGAGATATAATTCGTTAAAGGTGGCAGGGCAGGTTCAGAACACGGTTAAAAAAGCATACGGGATCCTGGGCTTCATAAATTTCGACGGACTGCCTATGATGAGGCTAGAGAAGCTTAGAACAGAGAAGGTTGAAAGGAGACTTGATTAATAAAGACATTCAAAATTATGTGGAGTCTAAACAGAATAGATAGAGAGAAACTTTTCCGATTGGCAGAGGGTTTGAGAACCAGAGGATACAGATTTAAGGTGATTGGCAAAAGAACCAAAGGCGACACGAGGAAAAACATTTTTACGCAGCGAGTGGTTAGGATCTGAAAAAGTGGTGGAAGCAGACTCATGTGGCTTTCAAAACGGAATTGGATAAATACCTGAAGGAAAAAAATTGCAGGACTATGGAGAAAGGATGGGGAAGTGGAACTAGCTGAAGTGCACTTGCAGAAAGCTGGCACGGGCTCGACAAGACAAATGGCCTCCTTCTGCGCTATAACCGTTCTATGATTCTACGAACAGAAACACACCAGACCAACAGGGCAAGCATTGTAAATGTGCTGGCAAATGCCTGGTGAGAATTTCTCTCCTTCGGACAAAGGATTACGCCTAAAATGTTAAGAGTGAAAGGACTGGCACTGATATAGCACGTTGTCAAATCTCAGGGAATCCCAACAGTTTACATCCAATGGATTATTAATGATGTCATGCAGCATCTTTTGCATACAAGTACTCATTGATATGCTGTGTATTTCCTGTCTATTTTCTCCCCATATTCCTGAAATCATACCTCAAGAGAATGCAAAAAAGTAAAATATCTCAGCTCATTCTAAATTAAACAAGGATTGTGTAATGTATGTACATAAGACCTGCCCACCACCAGGGGACACTACCGTCGGAGGTCCTACAGTCATAGGTACACTCGTGCTGGACCCGGTATATAACCTGAACTTCACCTTTGTATCTTCTCTTCTGGAAGCCATTAAAGACAGACCAGGTTACACCTAGTCACTGGCTCACAGTACGGAGTTCATTGTATCATTTCATACACCACAACTAACGACAAGGCAAATACGAACCCACGCAAAAGTATGGCGATCACAACACGATCGAGTACTGTTGGAATTCGAGAGATTCAGTGAGGGAGAGGATTGGGGAGATTTCACGGATCGTCTTGACCCATATTTCGTGGCAAATGACCTAAACAAAGACAAGGATGCAGAGAAGCGCTGAGTAGTTCTCACTGTCTGTGACCCTACGATCTATGCACTCATTAAGAATCTGCTCTCACCCACTCTTCCTACAGAAAAGCATTACAAAGAACTGTGTGCTCTAGTTCGGGAACACCTTAAACCACACGGAAGAAATCCTCATATCCAGATAATCGCTTCTATACACACATTCATCCAGGTCAGGACGTAATAGCATTTGTTGGAGACGTCTTGCAGGGCCTTGCAAATTTGGGCCTTCGTTGGAAGACATGCTGCGTGACTTTTTCGTGATCGAGGCTATCTTAAGTTGCTGATTGCGGAGACGCCGGACCTCAGCAAGGTCATCACCATCGCCCAAGCTTGCATGTCCATGCATAAAAGCACAAAGCAGATATCGCGACAAAACAGGAACTTCACGGCAAGTACGGTGTACAAAATTGTATCGACAGTCGGCAGAGCTACACATGGCAGGGCCTACTCGACTGCGTCTGCAAGGCCGAGAGCCGCTCAAAGTTCACCATCGAGGGCCTGCTCGACTGCGTATGAGAGAACGGGAGCCATTCAAAGCCCGCCTTCGGACGCAAATCCGAGCGCAACGTGTTGGCGTTGCGGGGGCAATCACCAACCCCATCAGTGCCACTTCAGGCAGTATGTATGCAGAGAGTGTGCGAAGATGGGGCATCTTCAGCGGACGTGTCCACAGCGGAGCAAGCGAGCTGCGACACACCACGTGGATGATGATCAATTCAGCGTGGATCTGGCGAAGCAGCCCGAGGCGTTTGAGAGCTCGGAGGAGGAAATGTATAGCGTACATGCGTTCCTAACAAAGAGCCAACCGATAATGATGGAGGTAAAATTAGACGCTGTGCCAGTATCCATGGAATTAGACACGGGTGCGAGTCAATCGATAATGAGCCAGAGGACTTTCGATAAGCTGTGGGAGATCAAGGCAGAGAGACCCAAGCGGAGTCCGATAAATGCGAAGTTGCATACCTACACCAATGAGCTCATACCAGTGATCGGTAGTGCAGCAGTAAGAGTGTCGTATGAGGGAGCGGTTCATGATCTACCGTTATGGATTATCCCGGGCAACAGCCCATCATTATTCGGCAGGAGTTGGCGCGAGAAAATAAAATGGAAATGGTACGATATCAAAGCTTTGTCATCAGCAGATGATGATTTGTGTGCTCAACTGCTGAGCAAATTTCCTTCACTGTTTGAACCGGGAATTGGCAGCTTCAAGGGAGTCAAGGTGCAGATTCACCTAGGCCCAGAGGCAAGGCCCGTCCATCACAAAGCCAGGACAGTCCAGCACACTATGAGAGAAAAGGTAGAGCTCGAATTGGACAGGCTACAACGCGAGGGGGTCATCTCACCAGTCAAATTTAATGAATGGGCTAGTCCCATTGTTCGGGTGTTAAATAGCAACGGCACGGTCAGGATTTGAGAAGACTACAAGGTCACGATCAACCAAATTTCGAAACAAGATCAATACCCGCTACCGAAAGCTGGTGATCTGGTTGCAACGCTAGCCAGGGGAAAATCGTTCACCAAATTGGATCTAACGTCAGCCTACATGACACAGGAACTGGTTGAATCATCAAAGAAACTTACGTGCAGCAACACGCACAAAGGACTGTTTATTTACAACAGGTGCTCTTTTGGCATTTGTTTGGCGGCAGCCATATTTCAGAGAAACATGGAGAGCCTATTGAAATCCGTCCCCAGGACCGTCGTATTCCAAGACGACAGCCTAGTCACAGGTTGTGACACTGCCGAGCACCTGCACAAGGAAGAGGTTCTGCATCGTCTGGACGAAGCGGGACTCAGGCTGAAACGTTCAAAGTGCGTTTTCATGGCACCAGAGGTCGAATTCCTTGGACGAAAGACAGCTGCAGACCGAATCAGGCTTATAGACGCGAAAACAGAGGCCATCAAAAATGCGCCCAGGCCCCAGAATGTGACCGGAGCTGCGTCCGTTCCTGGGTCTTCTCAACTACTTTGGTAACTTCTTACCCAAATTGAGCACAGTATTGGAGCCTTTGCACAAGCTGCTCAGGAAAGGAAATGACTGGGTGCGGGGTGAAATTTAAGACAGAGCCTTTGAGAAGGCTAGAAATCTGTTGTCTTCCTACAAGCTACTGGTACTGTATGACCCATGCAAGCGTCTAGTTTTGACCTATGATGCGTCGTCCTATGGGGTCGGCTGTGTACTCCAACAAGCCAATGAGTCAGGCAAACTACAACCAGTTGCATACGCGTCTCGAAGCCTGTCCAAGGCGGAAAGAGTCTACGGCATAGTAAAGAAAGAGGCTTTAGCATGTATTTATGGGGTAAAAGAAAATGCACCAGTATCTGTTTGGGCTTCGTTTCGAGCTGGAAACCGATCACAAGCCACTTATATTGTTGTTCTCGGAACACAAAGGTATCAATACCAATGCGTCGTCCCGCATCCAGAGGTGGGCGCTGACATCTGCCTATGATTATGTCATTCGCCATGGACCAGGCACCGACAACTGCGCTGATGCATCGAGCCGGTTACTGTTACCCACACTGGAGGTGGAAACGCCACAGCCCGCAGCACTTCTCATGGTCATGGATGTCTTTGAGAGCCAGGATCCGACCCTATCGGTTGTAAAAAAGTGTTCTTAACGAGGACTGGTCGACCATCCCCAAGGAAATGGGTGATGAAACCAAACCGTACAGCCGTCGCAAAGATGAGCTTTCCATCCAGTCTGATTGTTTACTATGGGGTAATCATGTTGTAATGCCCAAGAAAGGCAAGGCGAGATTTGTACGGGAGTTACATCGTACGCATCCCGGTATTGTCACGATGAAGGCCATCGCCAAGTCCCATGTTTGGTGGCCGGACATTGACTCAGACTTAAGAGTCATGCGTGCATCAGTGCAACACTTTTATGCAGTTAAGCAATGTCCCAAAGGAAGCTCCGCTCAGTCTGTGGTCATGGCCATCCAAACAGTGGTCTAGAATCCCGACTTTGCGGGCCCCTTCCTCGGTAAAATGTTTTTTGTGGTGGTGGATGCATACTCCAAATGGATAGATCATGTCATCCAGCACTTTCACTGCCACCATTGAGAACCATGTTTGCCACACATGGTCTGCCAGACATCGTTGTCAGCGACAACGGACCGTGTTTCAAGAGTTCATGAAACGCAACATCATAAAACAGGTGAGACCAGCCCCGTTCAAACCCGCATCCAATGGTCAAGTGGAGCGGGCAGTTGAAACCATCAAGCAGAGCCTGAAATGCGTAACTCACTGTTCCTTGCAAACATGCCTGTCACACATACTGCTCAGTTACAGGACAAGGCCACACACGCTCATTGGGTCCCGACTTCGGAACTATTGATGGAGGGGCCTCAAAACCAGGCTCAGTCTAGTCCATTCTGACCTTAATGATAATGTCGAAACCCGACGTCAACGCCAGCAGTGGTATCACGACCGCGCCGCAGTGTCACGCGACATATCTGTAAATGACCCAGTGTATGTACTTAACCATGGTCAAGGGCCAAACTGGCTCCCAGACAATGTTACGGATAAGGAGGGTAACCAGGTGTATATGGTTCAGCTCAGGAATGGGCAGATGTGCAGGAAACACATTGATCAAATCAAGCTAAGACATACTGACGAACCGGAACAGTTGGAAGACACCACCGCGAGCTTAGACGACCAACCAACACACATCCAGCCATCAGAAGAACCCACATTGGTCAACGCCCAGCCCCAAGTTGAGAGAGATTCGGAAAGCACTGGGATTGTACTGAGACGGTCAACCAGGGAGCGAAGGGCTCCCGACTGTCTGAACTTGTAATATGGACTTGTGCCAAGAACTGGGGGCAAGGTGGAATGATGTGATGTATGTACATAAGGTCTACCCACCACCAGGAGGCACTACCATCGGAGGTCCTAGGGTCATAGGTACACTCGTGCTGGGCCCGGTATATAACCTGAACTTCACCTTTGTATCTTCTCTTCTGGAAGCCATTAAAGACTGACCAGGTTACACCTAGTCACTGGCTCACAGTACGGAGTTCATTGTATCATTTCATACACCACAGATTGTCTCCACTATTAAAATATGTGGCAGTACTATATAAAATTGACAGAACTAAAATTATTTACTTACCTCCTGTTCCAAGGACCTTCAGTAGTTCAAAGTTTTCAATCCCAACTTTTTCTGCATGCCCTGTTAAATTAGCTGTAAAACAATACAACTGTATTAGCCATAACTTATTTTAAAACTCATGTTTTTCTTTAACAGATTTGGTATTTGAATTCTTTTAAATTTCTTTCAATGTTTTGAATCCTGTTTGGACACTGATGGATGTTGTGCTCAGATTATCCACCTCAAACAAACAATTATCCAGAGGGAACAGAAACAAATTGTACCAATTCTGTAAGAGTACAAACTGCAGTCAAATAGGCACCATTACATTATACTGCAGCAGAGCCTAAAGGCACTGCTCATTTGATTATGTACATGTTGGTGCCACTATTTATTGGTCAGAACCTCCAAAGGAACTACTTATTATGAGAATATATCATTTGCACCCCTGGCATGTTTCACAAGTCAAAAGGGGTAAAGACTGACAAACGCCTAGATGAGTTTAACAGCATTAATCTAAAAGTGCCATTTTAGGGCGAGTTCAGACATATCTAATAAAAATCTAAGAGTTCAGATGTGGCCAGTTCTATTACTTATGAGAATAATGACTATGTAAGAACAACAAAGATTTTAGGAAGAGAATTGACCCCAAAAATCTTTATTACAATCTACCGGTCTTCACATCATATTCCTTAATCGCTTCTCTCTCAAGAGGAAACTTAGTTGTCTTTTGAACCCATTTTCTACAGTGGCATTCACTGGTTTGCTACACAAGTCTATTACCCTTTCTACAAAACTGTTTCACTTACGGCCCAATCTCCTTAGCCTTGCCTCAAGTCTTTCTATTCATTCCAAACAAACAACTCCAAAGATTATGGCAGGATTCAAAGTATCCCTGATCTTCAGAACAGAGGAACGACCATGTTACAAGTTTCAGGTGTGTCTCAGATATGGCAATGTTGATCACTAAGCGGTCTGAGAGTCATACATCCAGGACAGTGCCTGTACTGCCCAAATACTGCAACAATAAGATTCCCGCGTGATCCGAATTGCATATCATGTCTTTTACACATGCCTTCACATGTGCTTCTCCAGTCATTCTCGAGTCAGACTGAAACACTTAGAGACAAGGCTAGATACCAATTTTTAGGCAGCTTTATTTTATCGACAGCATGTGAGTGCACAGAGCAGCAGATATGATCAAATCTTACCTTGATACAACTAACTACAAAACCCCCCTGAAGAAAAAGATTTAAAATACACCATACTCTTCCCAGTAGCAAATTTGCTTAATCTTTTACTGGTCAATTCTCTCATCCTGAACGATTCAGAGCTCGAGATCAAGTTTCCCCACGCAGGACCATGCCTGCTCCCCAGACCTACCCGATTGGATGACTGTTCATGTTTCCCCCTGCCCCTTTCTCTGTGAATTCACAGGAAGTCGAAGAACTGTTCCTCTGGCTCCCTCCCCAGTGAGTTGCCAGTGTGCCGATCAATAAAACCGGCTATGCCGTCCCCTCCCTGAGATACAGGTTCGGGACATCCAAATGCGAATGGAATGTTGGCCTTCATTGCGAAAGGGATGGAGTACAAAAGCAGGGAGGTCCTGCTGCAACTATACAGGGAGGTCCTTCTGCAACTGTATAGGGTATTAGTGAGGCCGCACCTGGAGTACTGCGTGCAGTTTTGGTCACCTTACTTAAGGAAGGATATACTAGCTTTGGAGGGGGTACAGAGACGATTTACTAGGCTGATTCCGGAGATGAGGAGGTTACCTTATGATGATAGATTGAGTAGACTGGGTCTTTACTCGGAGTTCAGAAGGATGAGGGGTGATCTTATAGAAACATTTAAAATAATGAAAGGGATAGACAAGATAGAGGCAGAGAGGTTGTTTCCACTGGTCGGGGAGATTAGAACTAGGGGGCACAGCCTCAAAATATGGGGGAGCCAATTTAAAAAACAGAGTTGAGAAGGAATTTCTTCTCAGAGAGGGTTGTGAATCTATGGAATTCTCTGCCCAGGGAAGCAGTTGAGGCTAGCTCATTGAATGTATTCAAATCACAGATAGATAGATTTTTAACCAATAAGAGAATTAAGGGTTATGGGGAGCGGGCGGGTAAGTGGAACTGAGTCCACGGCCAGATCAGCCATGATCTTGTTGAGTGGTGGAGCAGGCTCGAGGGGCTAGATGGCCTACTCCTGTTCCTAATTCTCATGTTCTGATGTTCCCTGCCCACTCCCCATAACCCCTTATTCCCTTATCGTTTAAGAAACTGTCTATTTCTGCCTTAAATTTATTCAATGTCCCAGCTTCCACAGCTCGCTGAGGCAGCGAATTCAACAGATTTACAGCCCGCAGAGAAGAAATTTCTCATCTGTTTTAAATGGGCGGCCCCTTATTCTAAGATCATGCCCTCTAGTTCTAGTCTCCCCCATCAGTGGAAACATCCTCTCTGCGGCCACCTTGTCAAGCCCTCTCATAATCTTATACGTTTCAATAAGATCACCTCTCATTCTTCTGAATTCCAATGAGTAGAGGCCCAACCTACTCAACCTTTCCTCATAACTCAACCCCCTCATCCCCGGAATCAACCTAGTGAACCCTCTCTGAACTGCCTCCAAAGCAAGTATATCCTTTTGTAAATATGGAAACCAAAACTGCATGCAGTATTCCAGGTGTGGCTTCACCAATACCTTATATAGCTGTAGCAAGACTTCCCTGCTTTTATACTGCATCCCCTTTGCACTAAAGGCCAAGATACCATTGGCCTTCCTGATCACCTGCTGTACCTGCATACTGTCCTTTTGTGTTTCATGCACAAGTACCCCCAGGTCCCTTTGCAATCTTTCTTCATTTAAATAATAAGTTGCTCTTTGATTTTTTTTCTGCCAAAGTGCATGACCTCACACTTTCCAACATTATACTCCATCTGCCAAATTTATGCCCACTTAGCCTGTCTATGTCCTTTTGCAGATTTTGTGTCCTCCTCACACATTGCTTTTCCTCCCATCTTTGTATCGTCAGTAAACTTGGCTACGTTACACTCAGTCCCTTCTTCCAAGTCGTTAATATGGATAGTAAATAGTTGGGATCCCTGCACCACCCCACCAGTTCCTGGTTGCCAAACAGAATGAACCATTTATCCCAACACTCTGTTCTCTGTTAGTTAGCAATCCTCTAACCATGCTAATATATTACCCCCAACCCCATGAACTTTTATCTTGTGCAGTAACCTTGTCAAATGCCTTCTGGAAGTCCAAATACACCACATTCACTGGTTCCCCTTTATCCACCCTGTTTGTTACATCCTCAAAGAACTCCAGCAAATTTGTCAAACATGACTTCCCCTTCATAAATCCATGCTGACTCTGCCTAACCAAATTTTGCTTTTCCAAATGTCGGAATTTTGGAATCAATTATTAAAGATGAAATAGCAACACATTTGGAAAGCAGTGACAGGATCGGTCCAAGTCAACATGGATTTATGAAAGGGAAATCATGCTTGACAAATCTTCTGGAATTTTTTGAGGATGTAACTAGTAGAGTGGACAAGGGAGAACCAGTGGATGTGGTGTATTTGGACAAGGTCCCACAGAAGAGATTGGTGTGCAAAATCAAAGCACATGATATTGGGGGTAATGTACTGACGTGGATAGAGAACTGCTTGGCAGACAAGAAGCAGAGAGTCGGGATAAACAGGTCTTTTTCAGAATGGCAGGCAGTGACTAGTGAAGTGCTGCAGGGCTCAGTGCTGGGACCCCAGCTCTTTACAATATACATTAATGATTCATATGAAGGAATTGAGTGTAATATCTCCAAGTTTGCAGTTTACATTAAACTGGGTGGCGATGTGAACTGTGAGGAGGACGCCAAGAGGCTGCAGGGTGACTTGGACAGGTTAGATGAGTGGGAAAATGCATGGTAGATGCAGTATAATTTGGATAAATGTGAGGTTATCCACTTTGGGGGCAAAAACACGAAGGCAGATTATTATCTGTATGGCGGCAGATTAGGAAAAGGGGAGGTGCAACGAGACCTGGGTGTCATGGTTCATCAGTCATTGAAAGTTGGCATGCAGGTACAGCAGGCGGTGAAGGCGGCAAATGGTATGTTGGCCTTCATAGCTAGGGGATTTGAGTATAGGAGCAGGGAGGTCTTACTGCAGTTGTACAGGACCTTGGTGAGGCCTCACCTGGAATAATGTGTTCAGTTTTGATCTCTTAATCTGAGGAAGGACGTTCTTGCTATTGAGGGAGTGCAGCAAAGATTCACCAGACTGATTCCCGGGGTGGCTGGATTGACATATGAGGAGAGACTGGAACAACTGGGCCTTTATACACTCGAGTTTAGAAGGATGAGAGGGGATCTCAGAGAAACATATAAGATTCTGACAGGACTGGGCAGGTTAGATGCAGAAAGAATGTTACCGATGTTGGGGAAGTCCAGAACCAGGGGACACAGTCTTAGGATAAGGGGTAGGCCATTTAGGACTGAGATGAGGAGAAACTTCTTCACTCAGAGTTGTCAACCTATAGAATTCCCAACTGCAGAGAGCTGTAGATGCCAGTTCATTGGATATATTCAAGAGGGAGTTAGATATGGCCCTTACGGCTAAAGGGATCAAGGGGTATGGAGAGAAAGCAGGAAAGGGGTACTGAGGGAATGATCAGCCATGATCTTATTGAACGGTGGTGCAGGCTCGAATTGCCTATTCCTGCACCTATTTTCTATGTTTTTTTATGTCCTGTTACTGCTTCTTTAATAATGGACTCCAACATTTTCCCAACCACTGATGTTAGGCTAACTGGTCTATAGTTCCCTGTTTTTTGTCTGCCTTCTTTTTTTAAATAGGGGTGTTACATTTGCAGTTTTCCAATCTGCTGGGACCTCACCAGAATCCAGGGAATTTTGGTAAATTACAACCAATGCATCCACAATCCCTGCCGCGACGTCTCTTCAGACCCTAGGGTGCAAGCCATCAAGTCCAGGCGATTTATCTGCCTTTAGTCCCATTATCTTATTGAGTACGGCCTCCTTAGTGATTGTGATCTTCAATACCTGTAAGCTGTAGCTATATATATATATATTTTTTTTTTTAAAACTGTGCAAATTCATTATTTTACAACACAACATGTAAAACATAGCTCATTTCCAAAAGATATGATTAAAATTCACAAAAGCTGACAGACATTTAGAATGTCAGCGGCAATTCAGGTCACATACAATTTAATTTTTCATTATAGCAAGGAGGAAATCCTGCTGGATTTTATTCTATAAATAATCCAGCAGTCTCGTCGTAACTAGCTTGTTATGGGCAAGATTCAGCAGCACATATGGGTTTGCAAGATATCAAAATTGCTCAGAGTTACTCCTGTACCCCAAGTATTACATTTTTCTTACTTATGTAGGTACATAAGAGCTGAACTCGCTGGTCACTGGAAAATATTCAACATCTTCTAATGTAGGTCAATGCTGATCTCATCTGCAGACGAACAATCTTTGACCTGAACTCTTCACCTATGAGCTCAGGCTTTGTATTGGTTTCCAAGATTTTTATCAATGTCAAGCATCTAGTTGAAAGTTACTTGCGGGGGAGGAAATGCAGCTACAAAGTCAGAAGAGTAATTTTTCAGTTCTTGCCTATTATAATGTAATCATGTGCAATGGAACAACACTAGTTTTAAATCCTTGCCCTGGGAAAAGATTTTAACACTTGGTTCACAAAGCAAAACTGATTTCAGAATAGATCGAGATGAACCATCTATAAATTACAAATACCTGGACCAGGCTGATCCCTGGGGAATCTTAGTCATATCAGACTTCACCTTACTCTGAAATCCATCCAGTTTTCTGTAAAGGCTTAAGTGTATTTATCCAGTGAGTGGCTGAGCTGCGCAGACTAGAAATGTCCTAAATTCGACCTCTTGATGCTTGCTTATAGTTAGCTGATCTCGGCTAGGGCAGCAGTAGGGCTGTTACAGTAGTCTTTAGTAGCCAAGATTAAAGTGAGAATAGAAAAATAAAATTGAAGCCAGCAAGAGTTCCCACTCCTGATCATTGTGGAAGTCAGGTGAAAAACATGCTCGATTCGCCTGTGATAATCCCGATGGACGAGTAGTTTAATGGCCCTCTCTGTGAAGGTTTACGTGAACAATAGCCACTGGGGCGAGGTGCAACCTCCAGCAAACTGTATCATAACAAGGATTAAATGGAAGGAAGGGATAGTAGAAAATAAGAAAAAAAACACTGCAGAAAAGATCAATAACAAATAGTAATTCTGAACAGCAGTTGAATTACTTTTGTGCTGATCAACTAATACTTGGTAGTCAGAAAAAAAAACAGTGCATTCGCAAGGTTCCCTTGATAATGGGTCAAATCTTGCTGGAATGGGGCAACTGGGAGAGTGCACCGTTAGTTAACACTTTTTCCTGCACCCTTCAGCTCAAATATAATTTGCAATGCAACATGCCGGAAGTACGAACTGATAACGAGGGAAATGAGACATCTGGGATCTTAGTGAATGACAGGACCAACAATGCATCTCCTTAACCAATAAAACTAAGGATTGAGAAAGAAACAGAGGAACGACTGAAATGAAATTAGGGTGAATTAAGAGTCAAATCAGGTAGAGAGAGAGAGAGAGAGAGAGAGGGACAGAAAGATTGGGTTATGAGAGAGAAGAGAGACAGAAAAGAAAAGAAAAACATTAAAAATTTTAAATTTTACATTCTTAAAAGTCTCCCAACAACAATTTACTACATGCAGGAGTGAAACTGAACAGTTTAAAGTGTTCCTTTTCTGGGCCAGAGGTTGATTGGCGTTGTATTATCAATTATCATGTCGTTAAAAGGGTACTTATGCTTTTAATTATGAGCCCTAACTTTCTGTGGTGAGCTTAATGGTTAATTAATGTACAAATCCAACAAGTTCTTAAAAATAACAAGGAGGCTAAGGGTGAAATGCCATTCGTGTAAGGCCAATGGCGGAGCGGCATAAATCGACCATCAAGTTCTAAAGATTTGCAACTCACGGCATATCTCTTTATCCACTGAACTTGCTGGCCAATGTGTGCATTACTAATGGCATCTGTTAGCACAGCGTTATTTTTCCAGGACGATTTGGCCCCCTACCTTTTAAAAGAAAAAAATTGGGATTGCACTTAAATATACTGTAGCTACAGTATTAACTTGAGATTGTGACAACAGATTGACTTTAGCACTTCCACCTGCATCTCCCCATAGCACATTCGGAGACATTTAATTGCAGTGATGCCGTTACTGTTTACATGGTCATAAATCAAACTACTTCAATCCTTACTCTGCCAGAAGGCAGCTTTTGCTCAAAACATTTTCAGTATTTACACAGCCACTACTCATTTGCTGACTGACTCACTGTGTATAACCAGCATTTAAATGTTGTTGTTTCAGGTTTACAGCATTTATAGTTTACCATTTTAATTATAACAAAACTGGAGATCCCTGCAGCACCAACAGCACAGGTAGTATAATACAGAAAACAGCTGTAGAACAGACAATCAAAACAATATTTTAGCTAACCACTGGATGTTGAGATTTTGGTTCTTTCTCTGCTTATACAGAGATGCAGTCGACCGATCAAATCATATAACATATGCATATTGAATGGCTTGGAACATGCTAGCTCCGGAGGGTAGCTACACAAAGTCAATATCCAGAGATGTAAAGTGGAAATCTGTATGGTTAACATTTCCATATATCAATTGTTAGTTAACCATTTTTGGTCCTGATGAGATTAGCAAATGAACATTTGTGTTGGAAACCAAGATGGTAACGATTAGGAGACAAACATCCATTTAGTAATGTCTGGGTGACCCCAAACATTAAAAAAATCTGTAGATTGTGAGGGGAAGAGGGTGGTAAGCAGTTCCATAATTTGAAAAGGGTGTGTTTGAACAGGTCACAGTCCAGTGAGTTTTGATTTCAACACAGTGAAGGTGCAGGGAGCAGAAATAGCACATAGGGTGGCATGCAATGATCCAGTTAGCTCTCGTGTAGCCACGCACGCAAAAAAAAATTTAAGGGAACATTGGTAACGTGCTTACAGTTTAGGAAGAAGAAAGTTGAGCAGAGTAATATGACCTGTACCGACTTGGTATTATTTCCAGTTGTTGATTTATTAGCATGCAAGAAACTAGACTTCTACAGGAGTACATACTACTTTAGTATTGGCTAATATGCTCTGTCCAAGTATTCATTTCAATAAAACAAATTAAAATATTCAATTACTTTTTCCTTTAGATATAATCAGTTGTGCTTGCCTGGAAGATATTGCCAGTTTCCAAAAATGTAGTCTAGAGTTGGCTTCTGCTGCTAGATGCACATTATAAAAAAAAACTAGGGAAGGATAAAAACTGCCCCAGTGCCTTCTACTAAACATTCTTTCAAAATGAAACGAGGTTGTGAATTCTGGTATTATAAATGTTAATGCTGGCCTCAGAAATCTGTTATTTTAAATGTGAACCTATGCAGTTTAAATAATTCAACCCTCAACAATTTATTTTATATGTAAGGTTCTGCAAAACCAACCACGGAGACATGTGGCAGGGAGATTGAGAAGATGCCATGTTTAAAATGATCAACTGCAGCCAACAGCCTGTAAACCGCGGAGGATGATGGGACTCTGGCCACCCTGTACAGTAACAGTGTTGCAGGGGCACGGAACCGGACGGGGGATGAGTCAGCTACCGTAAGGGGGAAAGAGTGTACATTCGGTTCTTCCAGGAAAATGGATACAAGGCAACTTTATATTTTAAAAGGACATTTCTCCAGCTGTTCGTGTAAAACCCTCAAAGAGGCAACATGTCCAGGCAAAATCTCCCCAGTAATACACAAGGCAACACAAAGGGTATCAGTTTGAATAATTAAACAAAGGCCCACAGGTCTGATGCAATCATTTTGGCCAGCCCAGACAGATTGGCACCTCTGTCAAGATAGTGAACAATCATCTTCATTCACCCCATCAGCGAGCTACAGGATACAGGAGGTGTGGCTAATCTCCCATTCCAGACAGATCGATACACATCGAACTGCCATTCACAACCCATTTTTTTATTCAAGGAAGACCCAAGACAATGACATGCAGTTTTGGCACGAAGATGAACGGACTATAAGAAAAGCTGCAAAAACACACAAGGAGGTTGGGGGTTGGAGGTTGGAGATTGGTGTCAGCTTTTGCATTGAGTTGTAGAGTTGAGTTAAGGAGGTGGGAGTCAGTTTTCGTTGTGGTCGAGTTGAGTTAAAAGGGAGTTGAGTCAGCTTTTCACAGGGCTCTTGCTCTGGGGAAGGTGTGCTTAACTCCAGCAGCTTTTTGCTTAGGAGCCAACCGAGAGGCAAATAGAAGAAACTGACGCAACATCGAGGAAGAAAACCGAACCGACCAACAACGTAAAACCCACCTCAGAGGGACCCCGAGCCGAAATAAGTGCCCCCAGAACCCCGGAGTTGATAGGATTGTGAGTATAGCCCAAACCCCCCTCTCAGACTCAATTTAGGATAGGAATTGGCAAGAAGGGTGGAAGTGGGAGGTGGGGTTGTGTGTGGGTGGAATGTTTCAACCTCTTATCTTCCCCTTCCCCGTTGCGAGAATTTTTCGTGTTGTTGAGTGAGATTGTGCCATTACTGCTATTTACGACCTCTGCCTATTCCCTCTATCTTTGTGTTTACTATTCTAAATAAACAACATTAACCATTTTGCACTCTTACCCACTGTGTCTGGTGCCTCGTTACTCACCCATCCTCATAAATCGCACGTACAGAACCTCAGGGGAGTGTGGATTCAAACCCACACCCCAAGTTCCCCTTACATATATAGGAATTCACTAATCATTTGTGACCCTAAATTTTCAATCTACAAAAATTAATCATGCACAACCACAACAGGAGCATATTCTAAAAGAAAAACAAAGGACTTGCATTTATATAGTGCCTTTTACAACCCAAGGACATCCCAAAGTGCTTTACAGTTAATTTAATACTTTTGAAGTGTAGTCACTGTTGTAATGTATGAAATGCGATAACCAATTTATGCATAGCAAGCTCACACAAAGAACAATGAAATAAACAGATAATCTGTTTTAGATATTGGCTGAGGCATTAATGTTGGGCAGGACACGAGAACTACCCCGCTCTTCTTCGAATATGCCATGGGATCATTTACGTCCATCTGAGAAGGCAGACGGAGTCCTCTATTAAGAAGTTCAAACATAAAATCAACATAACAGCCTATTGCATTTAGGAGTGGTTTGCTTTTGTTGTCAATCTGAGTGGGAGATGGTTAACACAAAGTTCAGCATGACTCATTCCAATATTCAGCAAGATAAGCACTTGTGTACATCTCTAATCTCATTTATGAAATACAAATATCCCTGTGCTGAGTTAAGAGATATCAGCAGTAGCATGATTCAGGGGCAGGGAGGAAGAACTGCCAGGGTGCTCATTCCAGATTGCTATTGTGATCCTGTTGGAATCAGTGTGGATTTGGCTGGGCTATTAAGCCCGAGCCTCGTGGTTGAATAGACTCCTGACTTACCCAGACTCACACAGGAAGAGTGGCTATTTTGGCAAGATACTGGGAGAATGACGGCTATGCATTGGCATAGACATAGACATAGACATAGAAAATAGGTGCAGGAGTAGGCCATTCAGCCCTTCGAGCCTGCACCGCCATTCAATGAGTTCATGGCTGAACATGCAACTTCAGTACCCCATTCCTGCTTTCTCGCCATACCCCTTCATCCCCCTAGTAGTAAGGACTACATCTAACTCCTTTTTGAATATATTTAGTGAATTGGCCTCAACAACTTTCTCAGGTTCACCACTCTATGGGTGAAGACGTTTCTTCTCATCTCAGTGCTAAATGGCTTACCCCTTATCCTTAGACTGTGACCCCTGGTTCTGGACTTCCCCAACATTGGGAACATTCTTCCTGCATCTAACCTGTCTAAACCCGTCAGAATTTTAAATGTTTCTATGAGATCCCCTCTCATTCTTCTGAACTCCAGTGAATACAAGCCCAGTTGATCCAGTCTTTCTTGATATATGTCAGTCCCGCCATCCCGGGAATCAGTCTGGTGAACCTTCGCTGCACTCCCTCAATAGCAAGAATGTCCTTCCTTAAGTTAGGAGACCAAAATTGTACACAATACTCCAGGTGTGGCCTCACTAAGGCCCTGTATAACTGTAGTAACACCTCCCTGCCCCTGTACTCAAATCCCCTCGCTATGAAAGCCAACATGCCATTTGCTTTCTTAACCGCCTGCTGTACCTGCATGCCAACCTTCAATGACTGATGCACCATGACACCCAGGTCTCATTGCACCTCCCCTTTTCCTAATCTGTCACCATTCAGATAATAGTCTGTCTCTCTGTTTTTACCACCAAAGTGGATAACCTCACATTTATCCACATTATACTTCATCTGCCATGCATTTGCCCACTCACCTAACCTATCCAAGTCACTCTGCAGCCTCATAGCATCCTCCTCGCAGCTCACACTGCCACCCAACTTAGTGTCATCCGCAAATTTGGAGATACTACATTTAATCCCCTCGTCTAAATCATTAATGTACAATGTAAACAGCTGGGGCCCCAGCACAGAACCTTGCGGTACACCCCACTAGTCACTGTCTGCCATTCTGAAAAGTACCCATTTACTCCTACTCTTTGCTTCCTGTCTGACAACCAGTTCTCAATCCTCATCAGCACACTACCCCCAATCCCATGTGCTTTAACTTTGCACATTAATCCCTTGTGTGGGACCTTGTCGAAAGCCTTCTGAAAGTCCAAATACACCTTACTTGTCCACTCTACTGGAAACATCCTCAAAAAATTCCAGAAGATTTGTCAAGCATGATTTCCCTTTCACAAATCCATGCCGACTTGGACCTATCATGTCACCTCTTTCCAAATGCGCTGCTATGACATCCTTAATAATTGATTCCATCATTTTACCCACTACCGACATCAAGCTGACCGGTCTATAATTCCCTGTTTTCTCTCTCCCTCCTTTTTTAAAAAGTGGGGTTACATTGGCTATCCTCCACTCCAGAGGAACTGATCCAGAGTCTATGGAATGTTGGAAAATGACTATTTCCAAGGCCACCTCCTTAAGTACTCTGGGATGCAGACCATCAGGCCCTGGCGATTTATCAGCCTTCAATCCCATCAATTTCCCCAACACAATTTCCCGACTAATAAGGATTTCCCTCAGTTCCTCCTTCTTACTAGACCCTCTGACCCCTTTTATATCTGGAAGGTTGTTTGTGTCCTCCTTAGTGAATACCGAACCAAAGTACTTGTTGAATTGGTCTGCCATTTCTTTGCTCCCCGTTATGACTTCCCCTAATTCTGACTGCAGGGGACCTACGGTTGTCTTTACTAACCTTTTTCTCTTTACATATTGATAGAAGCTTTTGCAGTCCGCTTTAATGTTCCCTGCAAGCTTTCTCTCGTACTCTCTTTTCCCTGCCCTAATCAAACCCTTTGTCCTCCTCTGCTGAGTTCTAAATTTCTCCCAGTCCCCGGGTTCGCTGCTATTTCTGGCCAATTTGTATGCCACTTCCTTGGCTTTAATACTATCCCTGATTTCCCTTGATAGCCACAGTTGAGCCACCTTCTCTTTTTTATTTTTACACCAGACAGAGATGTACAATTGTTGTAGTTCATCCATGCAGTCACTAAATGTCTGCCATTGCCCATCCACTGTCAACCCCTTAAGTATCATTCACCAGTCTATCCTAGCCAATTCACGCCTCATACCTTCAAAGTTACCCTTCTTTTAAGTTCTGGACCATGGTCTCTGAATTAACGGTTTCCTTCTCCATCCTAATGTAGAATTCCACCATATTATGGTCACTCTTCCTCAAGGGGCCTCGCTTAACGAGATTGCTAATTAATCCTCTCTCATTACACAACACCCAGTCGAAGATGGTCTCCCCCCTAGTTGGTTCCTCGACATATTGGTCTAGAAAACCATCCCTTATGCACTCCAGGAAATCCTCCTCCACCGTATTGCTTCCAGTTTGGCTAGCCCAATCTATGTGCATATAAAGTCACCCATGATAACTGCTGCACCTTTATTGCATGCAAACCCCTAATTTCCTGTTTGATGCCCTCCCCAACATCACTACTACTGTTTGGAGGTCTGTACACAACTCCCACTAACGTTTTTTGCCCTTTGGTGTTCTGTAGCTCTACCCATATAGATTCCACATCATCCAAGCTAATGTCCTTCCTAACTATTGCATTAATCTCCTCTTTAACCAGCAATGCTACACCACCTCCTTTTCCTTTTATTCTATCCTTCCTGAATGTTGAATACCCATGGATGTTGAGTTCCCAGCCCTGATCATCCTGGAGCCACGTCTCTGTAATCCCAATCACATCATATCTGTTAACATCTATTTGCACAGTTAATTCATTCACCTTATTACGGATACTCCTTGCATTAAGGCACAAAGCCTTCAGGCTTGTTTTTTTAACACCCTTTGTCCTTTTAGAACTATGATATAGTCTGGTCCTTTCTCTGTATCTCCCTCTCTGCTCTAAGGAGAGCTTTTAGGAAAGGAGGGGAGAAAATGCCTGCTTTATTTTTATCAGTTTATTTATAAGATAAACAGCAAGCTGTTCCACCCACTAATCTGCTTCTCACTGCGACTATAACCATCAATCAATATCTGAAGTAACGTTGGATTGCATGGATGTTAAACATGCGTGGCTCAAAATTAGGTTAAGATTCTGATTGAAAAAGTAGTTCAGCAGAGATTGCAGGTTATTTCAGGAGATCATAAAAAAGTGAAGCAGATAGATACTCGCGACTGAGCTTCAATTACTTAGCTGCAAGAGTAGGAAAGCAAGAGCTGTGCCACTCCACAGCAACCACTGGTGCTAATCCAGCTTCCATTGCCCAACAATAGTCATTGTACTGCTCGGAAATTAATATCCAGATGGAATCATACAATGATACAGCACAGGAGACCGTTTGGCCCATCGTACCTGTGCTGGCTATTTGGTAGAGCTATCCAAATTATCCCACTGCCTTGCTCGTTCCCCACAGCCATGAACACTTTTCTTCTTCAAGTATTTATCCAATTCTCTTCTGAGAGTTACTATTGAATCTGCTTTCACCACCCTTTTAGGCAGTGCATTCCAAATCACCGCAACTCACTGTGTAAAAAAATGTTTCCTTATGTCGCCTCTGGTTTTTTTGCCAATCATCTTAAATCTGTGTCCTCTGGTTACTGACCCTTCCGCCATTGGAAACAGTTTATCCTAACTTACTCTCTCAAAACCAGTCGTGATTTTAATCAACTTCAGCTTCTCCTTAGAGCAGAGAAGGCTAAGAGGAGATTTGATGGAGGTGTTTAAAATCATGACTGGTTTTGAGTGTGTAAGTTAGGATTGTTATGTATGTAAACTTGTAAATATCTTGTTTAACCACCTGGAGTCCCACGGGGTCCCACAATCCTTTGGGAGCACCTGTACTTAAGGAGGAGACCTCACAGGCTGGAGAGGCACTCTGGAGACCTGCAATAAAAGACTACGGTCACACTTTACTTTTGAGCTCTCAGTATCTGGTCAGACTCTTTATTCATACACTACAACTGGCGACGAGATACAGATAACGAACCCCACCGCAACGATGCGGAGAACAGTGGGCATCCTGGAAAAATTTTCAGAGGGAGAGGATTGGGAAACCTTCGTGGAGCGACTCGACCAATACTTCGTGGCCAACGAACTGGAAGGAGAAGCGAACGCTGTCAAACGAAGGCAGATTCTCCTCAGTGTTTGCAGGGCACCAACGTATGGCCTCATGAAAAATTTGCTCGCTCCAGCGAAACCCAGAGAGAAATCGTATGATGATTTGTGCACACTGCTCTGGGAGCATCTTAACCCGAAGGAAAGCATTTTGATGGCGAGGTACCAGTTCTACACATGCAAGAGGTCTGAAGGCCAGGAAGTGGTGAACTATTTCGCTGAGCTAAGACGCCTTGTAGGACATTGTGAATTTGAAGGACGTTTGGAGCACATGCTCAGGGACGACTTTGTACTTGGCATTGGCCACGAAGTAATACTTTGCAAACGTTTGACTGTAGAGACCCCAACCCTGAGTAAAGTCATAGTGATAGCCCAGGCGTTCATCACCACCAGTGACAATACCAAGCAAATCTCTCAGCACATGAGTGCTGCTACAAGTAATGTGAACAAAGTAATGTTGTTTTCGAATATTAACGTACAGGGCAGGCCTCACATTCCTGCAGTTGCACGTCCGCAGATGTCTCAAGAGTCCACCATCAAGGGTGATCAATGCTAGGCCATTGTTGGCGCTGCAGGGGTGATCATCGTTTCCATTCATGTCGCTTCAAAGGATACGTTTGCAAGGGCTGTGGAACAATGGGACACCTCCAACGTATGTGCAGGCGGGCTGCAAATCCTGCTATCATGCAAACCATCATGTTGCAGAGGAGAACAGATCCACGGCGGATCACAACGAACCAGAGCCTCAGACCGAAGAGGCAGAGGTATATGGGGTGCACACATTTACCACAAAGTGTCCCACGATAATGCTGAAGGTTGAATTAAATGGACTCCCGGTGTCAATGGAGCTGAACACGGGCGCGAGCCAGTCCATTATGAGCAAAAAGACTTGCGATAAATTGTGGTGCAGCAAGGCCTCAAGGCCAGTCCTGACTCCCATTCGCACTAAACTGAGAACTTATACAAAGGAACGGATTCCCAGTGCTACCGTAAAGGTCTCCTACGATGGAGCGGTGCATAAGTTACCACTCTGGGTGGTACCGGGCGATGGCCCCACAGTGCTCAGCAGGAGCTGGCTGGGGAAGATACGCTGGAACTGGGACGATGTCCGAGCGCTCTAGCCCATCGACGACACTTCGTGTGCCCAGGTCTTAAACAAGTTCCCCTCGCTGTTCAAACCAGGCATTGGGAAGTTCCAAGGAACAAAAGTGCAGATCCACCTAATTCCGGGGGAGCGATCCATCGATCACAAGGCAAGAGCAGTACCGTACATGATGAGAGATGGGGTGGAGATCGAGCTGGACCGGTTGCAACGAGGGGGCATCATTTCGCCAATCGAATTCAACGAATTCAATGTCTGATTGTTCCAGTCCTCAAGGGAGACGGCACCATCAGTTACTTTGAGATCACCAGAGATTCTGTCAATCGTTTCTCCTTGCAGGATCAATACCCACTACCAAAGGCAGACGACCTATTTGCGGCGCTGGCGGGAGGAAAGACGTTCACGAAGCTAGATCTGACTTCAGCCTACATGAAGCAGGAACCGGAGGAATCATCGAAGGCCCTCACCTGCATCAACATACACAAAGGTCTTTTTGTTTATAACAGATGCCCGTTTGGGATTCGATCAGCCGCGGCGATATTCCAGAGAAACATGGAAAGTTTACTGAAGTCAGTCCCGCACACCGTGGTCTTCCAGGACGACATCTTGGTCACAGGTTGGAACACAGTCGAGCACCTGCAGAACCTGGAGGAGGTTCTTAGTCGATTCAACCACGTGGGGCTCAGGTTAAAACGCTCAAAGTGCGTTTTCCTGGTGCCTGAAGTGGAGTTCTTGGGAAGGAGGATTGCGGCGGATAGCATCAGGCCCACCAACACGAAGACGGATGCAATCGAGAACGCACCGAGGCCACAGAATGTGACGGAGCTGCGGTCGTTTCTGGGACTCCTGAACTACTTTGGTAACTTCTAAACCGGGGCTCAGCACACTGCTAGAACCACTACATGTCTTACTGCGAGAAAAGGGGGCGAATGGGTTTAGGGCAAAAGCCAAGAAAATGCCTTTGTAAAAGCGAGAAAATTGTTATGCTCAAACAAATTGCTTGTATTGTATGATCCATGTAAGCGTTTGGTACTAGCATGTGATGCGTCGTCATATGGCGTCGGGTGTATATTGCAACAAGCTAATGATTTCGGGAAACTGCAACCGGTTGCTTATGCATCCAGGAGTCTGTCCAAGGCTAAGAAAGTCTACAGCATGATTGAAAAAGAAGCGTTAGAGTGTGTCTATGGGGTAAAGAAAATGCATCAATACAAGTTTGGGCTAAAATTCAAATTTGAAACTGACCATAAGCCACTTATATCCCTGTTTTCTGAGAGTAAAGGGATAAATACCAACTCACCGGCCCGCATCCCAAGATGGGCGCTCACGTTGTCCGCATACAACTACGCCATCCGCCACAGGTCAGGCACAGAAAACTGCGCCGATGCTCTCAGTAGGCTGCCATTGCCCACCACGGGGGTAGAAATGGCGCAGCCTGCAGATCTAGCCATGGTTATGGAAGCATTTGAGTGTGAGCAATCACCCGTCACTGCCCGGCAGGTCAAAACCTGTACAAGCCAGGACCCCTTATTATCTCTAGTCAAAAGCTGTGTGCTTCACGGGAGCTGGTCCAGTGTCCCAGTGGAAATGCAGGAAGAAATAAAGCCGTTCCAGCGGCGCAAATATGAAATGTCTGTACAGGCAGACTTGCCTTCTGTGGGGCAATCGAGTAGTGGTCCCCAAGAAAGGCAGAGACGCCTTCATCAATGACCTCCACAGTACCCACCCAGGCATTGTAATGATGAAAGCGATAGCCAGATCCCACGTGTGGTGGCCCGGTATCGATGCGGACTTAGAGTCCTGTGTTCAGATGTAATACATGCTCGCAGTTAAGCAATGTACCCAGGGCGGCACCGCTAAGTTTATGGTCTTAGCCCTCCAAACCGTGGTCTAGGGTACACGTCGACTATGTAGGCCCGTTCTTGTGTTCCTTGTGGTTGTAGACACGTACTCCAAATGGATTGAATGTGAGATAATGTTGGTGAGCACGTCCGCTTCCACTACTGAAAGCCTGAGGGCCATGTTTGCCACTCATGGCTTACCCGATGTCCTGGTGAGCGACAACGGGCCATGTTTTACCAGTGTTGAGTTCAAAGAATTCATGACCCATAATGGGATCAAACATGTCACATCTGCCTCGTTTAAACCAGGGTCCAATGGTCAGGCAGAGAGAGCAGTGCAAACCATCAAGCAAGGCTTGAAGAGAATAAATGAAGGCTCACTGCAGACTCGCCGATCCCAAGTCCTGCTTAGCAACCACACGAGACCCCACTCGCTCACTGGGATTCCACCTGCTGAACTGCTCATGGAAAGGGCACTTAAGATAAGGCTCTCATTAGTCCATCCTGATCTACACGAACAGGTAGAGAGCAGGGGCTTCAACAAAGTACATATCATGATAGTGCAAATGCGTTGTGTGAAATTGAGATTAATGATCCTGTATTTGTTTTGAACTATGGACAAGGTCCCAAGTGGCTTCCCGGCACTGTCATGGTCAAACTTTCAAATGGACTCATCTACAGGAAACACTTGGACCAAACCAAACTCAGATTCAGGGACTATCCAGAGCAACCCACACTAGACCCTACCTTTTTTGACCCCCCCCAACACACTCACCAGTGGCAACCGACACAGCGGTTGACCACGAAGCAGAACCCATCACCCGCAGCAGCCCAGCAGGATTCACCACATCAGGCAGCCCAGCAAGGGCTACTCACCAAAACCAGCAGTGGCACCGAGACGATCAATCAGGGAAAGAAAGGCACCAGATCGACTCCTCTTGTAAATATTTACACTATTGACTTTGCCCGGGGGGGGGGGGGGGGCGGTGGGGAGTGTTGTTATATATTATATGTAAACCTGTAAATACATTGTTTAACTACCAGAGACTCATCCCCTGGAGTCCCAAGGGATCCCACAATTCCTTGGGAGCACCTGTACTTAAGGAGGCCTCACAGGCTGGAGAGGCACTCTGGAGCCCTGCAATAAAAGTCACACTTTACTTTGAGCTCACAGTATCTGGTCAGACTCTTTATTCATACACTACAAGGATAAACTTACTCTATCAAAGGGAGATGTATAAAATTATGAGGCGCCTAGATAGAGTGGATAGAATGGACCCATTTCCCTGAGCAGAGGGGTTAATAACCAGGGGGAATAGATTGAAAGTAATTGGTAGAATGATGAGGGAAGTTGAGGAGAACTTTTTTCACCCAGTGGTGGGGGTTTGGAACTCACTGCCTGAAAGGGTGGCAGAGGCTGAAGCCTTAATCATATTGTAAAGTACTTGGATATGCACTTGAAGTGCTATAACCTGCAAGGCTATGGACCAAGAGCTAGCATGTGGGATTAGGCTGGATAGCTCTTTTTCGGCAGGCACAGACACGATGGGCCAATAATGGCCTCCTTCTGTGCCATAAATTTCAATGATTCTATCCATGTAACTGTAAGCCATCATCCCTGAAACTGTCCTGGTAAATTTCTTCTGTACCCTCCCCAGAGCCTTCAAATTGTGTTGCCCAGAATTGGACACAATTCTCCAGCTGGGGCCGAACTAGTGTTTTATATAGGTTTAGCATAACCTCCTGGCTTTTGTACTCTTATGCCTCTATTTTAAAGTCCAGGATCCCATATGCTTTATTCATCTGTCCTGCCACCTTCAAAGATTTGTGCACAAATGCCCCCAGGTCTCTCTCTTCTTGCACCCCCTTTTAAAATTGTACCATTTAGCTTGTATTGTCTCGCCTCATTCTTCCTACCAAAATGTATCACCTCACACTTTTCTGCATTATATATCCCTGCCTATTTGCAGGTAATAGCGAGCAAATATCAGTAGATGAGCTTTCATTAGTATTATTGTGAAAAACACAGGAAAGCATAAGTATTATTATTCAGAATGACAATCCAAGATCACATCTCTAAACAAACTGGCTCAAGCACCATGGCTCCTCTGAACAAATTTCTATATTGATTGTCGCCACTTGAGAACATACAAATGCCACACTTAATACAGTGAAGGATGAAAAAAAGTCATACTGTAGATGAAAGCAAAATCATATTTGAAAAGAGCCACATTTCCCTGAGCTAGTGTGCAAAGCACTAAAGATCTATACAGGCTGCTTCACCATTGACAGGAATAAACGTTCACCATTACTTGTACAGTAAGCAGCTGTCACCACAATACCTTTCCCCCAGCGAATTATCATTTGTCATTGGAAGATACAGCAGAGCCACATGAATAGCAGCTTAAGCTTGTGGCACTAATTAGATAATTCTTTGAGAGCCAGCACCGGCATGATGGGCTGAATGATCTCCTTCTGTGCTGCAACAGAATTTACTCTACAACATAAACCATTGTCTTGGGCAGTACGTGGCCCCTCCATACTGTTTTTGACTCCCTGTAGTGCAAAAGTCTATTGGATGGTACAGTATGTACTAAATATCGAAACTGATTAAAACTTGTTGGAAAAAAATATTTATTCCAAAAACACGTGCTAATTGAAGCTGCAGCAATAAAAATCAAGTCACCTGCAGATTGTTCCAATTTTTTGAGAGTGCACTGGTTTTCAAACTGGGATCCACAGGCGATCATGAGAGTTCTCAGAAATTTATGGTACAGAAATATGCTTGCATTTGAGACTGTTCAGAGAAGGTTCACTAGGTTGATTCCGGAGATGAGGGGGTTGAATTACGAGAACAGGTTGGGCCGATACACATTAGAGTTCAGAAGAACGAGAGGTGATCTTGTTGAAACTTATAAGATAATGACAAGGTGGATGCAGAGAGGATATTTCCACTCATAGGGGAAACTAAAACTAGGGGACATAGTCTTAGAATAAGGGGCTGCCCATTTAAAACTGAGATGAGGAGAAATTTCTTCTCTAAGGGTTGTAAATCTATGGAATTCTCTGCCTCAGAGAGCTGTGGAGGCTGGGTCATTGAATATATTTAAGGCGGAGATAGACAGATTTCTGAGCGATAAGGGAGTAAAGGGTTATGGGGAGCAGGCAGGGAAGTGGAACAGAGTCCATCAGATCAGCCATGATTTTATTGAATAGCGGAGCAGGCTCAAGGGGCCAAATTGCCTATTCCTGCTCCTATTTCTTATGTTCTTATTCTCTGATATAGAGTAAGAAACTGTAGGCTTAATGTGCGAAGACTAGCGGTTAGTCATGTGGACGTACTATGACAAAGTTCTGATAAATCACTGGGAGAAAGAGATTAGTGAAAGCTGCCTACTGCATCAGTAGCTTAATGGTGAACCTTTATTCCTGATAATGTTGAAGTAGCCAGTATAGACCTTGCAATGCTTTGAACACAAGAACATAAGAATTAGGAGCAGGCGTCGGCCATACAGCCCCTTGATCCTGCTCCTTCATTCAATAAGATCATGGCTGATCTTTAACCTCAACGCCACTTTCCCACCGATCCCCATATCCCTGGATTCCCCTACAGACCAAAAATCTGTATCTCAGCCTTGAATATATTCAACGATTCAGGATCCACAGCCCTCTGGGGTAGAGAATTCCAAAGATTCACAACCCTCCGAGCGAAGAAATTCTTCCTCATCTCAGTCTTAAATGGTCTACCCTTTCTCCTGAGATATGCCCCGTAGTTCTAGACTCCCCAGCCAGGGGAAACAACCTCTCAGCATCTACCATGTCAATCCCCCTCAGAATCTTATATGTTTTAATGAGATCGCCTCTTATTCTTCTAAACTCCTGAGAGCATTGACTCCGGGCCCCATAAAGTCTCATGGCTTCAGGTCAAGTATGGGCAAGGAAACCTCCTATCGCCCTCCCTCAGCTGATTAATCAGTACTCCTCCATGTTGACCACCACTTGGAAGAAGCACAGAGTAGCAAGGGCACAGAATGTACGCCGGGTGGGGGGACTTCAATGTCCAACACCAAGTGTGGCTCGGCAGCACCACTACCGACCGAGCTGACCAAGTCCTGAAGGATATAGCTGCCAGAATGGGCCTGTGGCAGGTGGTGAGAGAAACAATACGAGGGAAAAAACATATTGGACCTCGTCCTCGCTAATCTACCTGCCGCAGCAGCATCTGTCCAAGACAGCATTGTTAGCAGTGACCACCGCACAGTCATTGTGGAGAAGTCGTCCCGTCTTCCCACTGAGGACACCCTCCATCGTGTTGTGTGGCATGACCATCAAGCTAAATGGGATAGATTCAGAACAGATTCAGCAGCTCAAAACTGGGCATCCATGAGGCGTTGTGGGCAATTAACAGCAGCAGAATTGTATTCCACCACAATCAGTAAACTCATGGTCCGACATATCCCTCACTCTACCATTACCATCAAGCCAGGGGACCAAGCCTGGTTCAATGAGGAGTGCACAAGAGCATGCCAGGAGCAGCACCAGGCATACCTAAGAATGAGGTGCCAACCTGGGGAAGCTGCAACACAGGACTACATTACATGCTAAATGGCGGACGCAGCATGCCACAGACAGGGCTAAGCGATCCCACAATCAACAGATCAGATCAAAGCTCTGCAGTCCTACTACATCCAGTCATGAATGGTGATGGACCATTAAACAACTATCGGGAGGAGAAGACTCCATGAATATCCCCATCCTCAATAATAATGGAGCCCAGCACATAGAATCATAGAAATTTACAGCACGGAAGGAGGCTATTTCGACTCATCGTGTCCGTGCCAGCCGACCAAGAGCTATCCAGCCTAATCCCACCTTTTAGCTCTTGGTCCATAGCCCTGTAGGTTACGGCAATTTAAGTGCGCATCCAAGTATTTTTTTAAATGTAGAGAGAGTTTCTGCCTCTACCACCCTTTCAGGCAGCGAGTTCCAGACCCCCACCACCCTCAGTGAAGAAATTTCCCCTCATATCTCCTCTAAACCTCTCCCCAATTATTTTAAATCTATGCCCCCTCTGCCAAGGGAAACAGGTCCTTCCTATCCACTCTATCCAGACCACTCATCATTTTATGCACCTCAATCAGGTCTCCCTTTAGCCACCTCTTTTTCCAAAGAAAACAGACCCATCATCTCCAATCTTTCCTCATAGCCAAAATTCTCCAGTCCAGGCAACATTCTTGTAAATCTCCTCTGCACCCTTTCCAGTGCAATCACCTCTTTCCTGTAATGTGGTGACCAGAACTGCACACAATACTCCAGCTGCGACCTAACAGTGTGTTATACAGTTCAAGCATAACGTCCTTGCTCTTGTATTCCATGCCTCGACTAATAAAGGCAAGTATTCCATATGCCTTCTTAACCACCTTATCGTGAGTGCAAAAGACAAGGCTGAAGCGTTTGCAACCATCTTCAGCCAGAAGTGGTGAGTGCATGATCCATATCGGCCTCCTCCTGAGGCCCCCACCATCACAGAAACCAGTCTTCAGCTAATTCGATTCACTCCACGTGATATCAAGAAATGGCTGAGCGCACTGGATACAGCAAAGGCCCCGTCAACATCCCAGCTGAAGACGTGCTCCAGAACTAGACGCGCCTCTAGCCAAGCTGTTCCAGTACAGCTACAACATTGGCATCTATCTGACAACGTGGAAAACTGCTCAGGTATGTCCTGTCCATAAAAAACAGAACAAATCCAATACGGCCAATTACCACCCCATCAGTCTGTTCTCAATCATCAGCAAAGTGATGGAAGGTGTCGTTGACAGTGCTATCAAGCAGTTCTTACTCACCAATAACCTGCTCACCGATGCTCAGTTTAGATTCCGCCAGGACCACTTGGTTTCAGGCCTCATTACAGCCTTGGTCCAAATATGGACAAAAGAGCTGAATTTCAGAGGTGAGGAGAGTGACTGCCCTTGACATCAAGGAAGCATTTGGCCGGAATATGGCATCAAGGAGCCCTAGTAAAACTGAAGGAAATAGGAATCTGGGGGAAAACTCTCCACTGACTGGAGTCATATCTAGCACAAAGGAAGATGGTTGTGGCGGTTGGAGATCAATCATCTCATCCCCAAAACATTGCTGCAGGAGTTCTTCAGGGCAGTGTGGTGGGCCCAACCATCTTCAGCTGCTTCATCAATGACCTTCCCGCCATCATAAGGTCAGAAGTGGGGACTTCACTGATGACTGCACTGTGTTCAGTGCCATTCGAAACTCCTCAGATAATGGAGCCGCCCATGCCCACATGCAGCAAGACCTGGACGGCATTCAGGCTTGGGCTGACAAGTGGCAAGTAACATTTGTGCCACACACCTTGACCATCTCAGAAACATAGAAAATAGGTGCAGCAGTAGGCCATTCAGCCTTTCGAGCCTGCACCATCATTCAATAAGATGATGGCTGATCATTCACCTCAGTACCCCTTTCCTGCTTTCTCTCCATACTCTTTAATCCCTTTAGCCGTAAGGGCCACATCTAACTCCCTCTTGAATATATCCAACGAACTAGCATCAACAACTCTGCGGTAGGGAATTCCACAGGTTAACAACTCTGAGTGAAGAAGTTTCTCGTCAGCTCAGTTCTAAATGACTTACCCCTTATCCTTAGATTGTGTCTCCTGGTTCTGGACTTGCCCAACATCAGGAACATTCTTCCTGCATCTACCTGTCCAGTCCCATCAGAATTTTATATGTTTCTATTAGATCCCCTTTCATTCTTCTAAACTCGTGAATAAAGGCCCAGTCGATCCAGTCTCTCCTCATGTGTCAGTCCAGCCATCCCAGGAATCAGTCTGGTGAACCTTCGCTGCACTCCCTCAATAGCAAGAACGTCCTTCCTCAGATTAGGAGACCAAAACTGAACACAATACTCCAGGTGAGGCCTCGCCAAGGCCCTGTACAACTGCAGTAAGACGTCTCTGCTCCTATACTCAAAACCCCTAGCTATGAAGGCCAACATACCAAGAAGCAAGAGTCTTGACATTCAACAGCATTACTATCGCCGAATCCTACACCATCAACATCCTGGGGGTCACCATTGACCATAACTTAACTGGACCAGCCACATAAATACTGTAACAACAAGAGGTCAGAGGCTGGGTATTCTGCAGCGAGTGTCTCATCTCTTGACACCCCAAAGCCTTTCCACCAACTTCAAGGGCAGCACACCTCAAATTCACGAACTCTGCTACTTAGAAGCAGCAAGCGCATGGGAACACCACCACCTCCACGTTCCCCTCCAAATCACACACCACCCTGACTTGGGAGTATATCGCTATTCCTTCATTGTCGCTGGGTCAAAGTCCTGGAACTCCCTCCCTAACAGCACTGTGGGAGCACCTTCACCACACGGACTGCAGCAATTCAAGGCAATTCTTCTCAAGGGCAATAAATGCTGGCCTTGCCAGCAACACCCACATCCCATGAATGAATAAAAAAAATCTACTCAATATCTCCTCATAGGCCAATAGTAACAGAAAAATATGCTTTCACAGTTTCATCTACAGAATAAAACATAAGAAATACCCCTCGAGCCTGCTCCGCCATTTAATAAGGTCATGGCTGATCTGATTATGGACTCAGCTCCACTTCCCTGCCCACTCAAGTTTTTTGTTCCTCCACTACATTAAGTGTGTAGATTTACATAATTGATGCCAGAATTGCAAGGTTCCACCTACCAGGAAAGGCTGGATCTTTGACTTTAAAAAAAGTCTGAGGGGTGCCACAATAGGGGGGAAAGAGAGAGAGAAACGATGATGATATAATTGGGATTACGGAGACATGGCTCCAGGGTGACCAAGGCTGGGAACTCAACATCCAGGGGTATTCAACATTCAGGAAGAATAGACAGAAAGGAAAAGGAGGTGAGGTAGCGTTGCTGGTTAAAGAGGAAATTAACGCAATAGTAAGAAAAGACATTAGCTTGGATGATGTGGAATCTGTATGGGTAGAGCTGCGAATACCAAAGAGCAGAAAACGCGAGTGGGAGTTGTGTACAGAACAGTAGTACTGAGGTTGGAGATGGCATCAAACAAGAAATTAGGGATACATGCAATAAAGGTACAGCAGTTATCATGGGCGACTTTAATCTACATATAGATTGGGCTAACCAAAATGGCAGCAATGCGGTGGAGGAGGTTTTCCTTGAGTATATTAGGGATGGCTTTCTAGACCAATATGTCGAGGAACCAACTAGAGAGCTGGCCATCCTAGACTGGGTGTTGTGTAATGAGAGAGGACTAATTAGCAATCTTATTGTGCGAGGCCCCCCTGGGAAGAGTGACCATAATATGGTAGAATTCTTTATTAAGATGGAGAGTGACAGTGTTAATTCAGAGGCTAGAGTCCTGAACTTATGGAAAGGTAACTTCGATGGTATGAGACGTGAATTGGCTAGGATAGACTGGCAAATGATACTTAAAGGGTTGACGGTGGATAGGCAATGGCAGCCATTTATAGATTACATGGATGAACTTCAACAATTGTACATCCCTGTCTGGAGTAAAAATAAAAGAGGGAAGGTAGCTCAACCGTGGCTAACAAGGGAAATTAGGGATAGTGTTAAATCCAAGGAAGAGGCATATAAATTGGCCAGAAAAAGCAGCAAACCTGAGGACTGGGAGAAATTTAGAATTAAGCAGGACGACGACAAAGGGTCTAATTAGGAGGGGGAAAATATAGAGTATGAGGGGAAGCTTGCAAGGAACATAAAAACTGACTGCAAAAGCTTCTAACGATATGTGAAGAGAAAAAGATTAGTGAAGACCAACGTAGGTTCTTTGCAGTCAGAATCAGGTGAATTTATAATGGGAAGCAAAGAAATGGCAGACCAACTGAACAAATACATTGAATCTGTCTTCACTAAGGAAGACAAAAATAGCCTTCCGGAAATACTAGGGGTTCGAGGGTCTAGCGAAAAGGAGGAACTGAAGGAAATCCTTATTAGTCAGGAAATTGTGTTAGGGAAATTGATGGGATTGAAGGCCAATAAATCCCCAGGGCTTGATAGTCTACATCCCAGAGTACTTAAGGAAGTGGCCCTAGAAATAGTGGATGCATTGGTGATCATTTTCCAACATTCTATTGACTGGATCAGTTCCTATGGACTGGAGGGTAGCTAAAAAAAGGAGAGAGAAAACAGGGAATTATAGACCGGTTAGCCTGACATCAGTGATGGGGAAAATGTTGGAATCAATTAAATAGCAGCGTATTTGGAAAGAAGTGACAGGATCGGTCCAAGCCAGCATGGATTTATGAAAGGGAAATCATGCTCGACAAATCTTCTAGAATTGTTTGAGGATGTAACTAGTGGAGTGGACAAGGGAGAAGCAGTGGATGTGGTGCATTTGGATTTTCAAAAGGCTTTCGACAAGGTCCCTCAAGAGATTAGTGTGCAAAATTAAAGCACATGGTATTGGGGGTAATGTATTGACGTAGATAGACAACTGGTTGGCAGACAGGAAGCAGAGAGTTGGAATAAACGGGTCCTTTTCAGAATGGCAGGCAGTGACCAGTGGGGTGCCGCAGGGTTCAATACTGGGCCCCCAGCTATTTACAATATACATCAATGATTAGATGAAGGAATTGAATGTAATATCTCCAAGTTTGCAGATGACACAAAGCTGGGTGGCAGTGTGAGCTGTGAGGAGGATGCTAAGAGGCTGCAAGATGACTCTGACAGGTTAGGTGAGTGGGCAAATGCATGACAGATGCAGTATAATGTGTATAAATGTGAGGTTATCCACTTTGGGGGCAAAAACAGGAAGACAGAATATTATCGGAATGGTGACAGATTAGGAAAAGGGGAGGTGCAACGGGACCTGGGTGTCATGGTACATCAGTCATTGAAGTTTGGCATTCAGGTACAGCAGGCGGTGAAGGCGGCAAATGGCCTGTTGGCCTTCATAGCTAGAGGATTTGAGTATAGGAGCATGGAGGTCTTACTGCAGTTGTACAGAGTCTTGGTGAAGCCACACCTGGAATAGTGTGTTCAGTTTTGGTCTCCTAATCTGAGGAAGAACGTTCTTGCTATTGAGGGAGTACAGTGAAGGTTCACCAGATTGATGGCAGGACTGACGTATAAGGAGAGACTGGATCAACTGGGCTTGTATCCACTGGAGTTTAGAAGAATGAGAGGAGATCTCATAGAAACATAAAATTCTGACAGGATTGGACAGGTTAGAGGCAGGAAGAATGTTCCCATTGCTGGGGAGTTGCAGAACTAGGGGGTCACAGTCTAAGAATAAGGGGTAAGTCATTTAGGACCGAGATGAAGAGAAACTTTTTTTACTCAGTGGTTAACCTGTGGAATTCTCTGCCGCAGAAAGTTGTTGAGGCCAGTTCGTTAGATATATTCAAAAGGCCAAAGGGATCAAGGGGTATGGAGAGAAAGCAGGAAAGAGGTACTGAGGTTGAATGATCAGCCATGATCTTATTGAATGGCAGTGCAGGCTCGAGGGACCAAATGGCCTGCTCCTGCGCCTAATTTCTATGTTACTAGAACAGTAAAACAATACAAGATAGTTACCAAAAAAATCAAATAAGGAATTCAGAAGAAACTACTTTACCCAGAGTGGTGAGAACATGGAACTTGCTACCACAGGGAATGGTTGAGACGAATAGCATAGATACATTTAAAGGGAAGCTAGGTAAGCATGAGGGAGAAGGGAATAGAGAGGAATGTTGGTATAGTTAGAGGAGGAAAGATAGGACCAGGCTTCAGTGGAGCATAAATGCTGGTAGGGCCGAATGGTCGGTTTCTGTGCTGTGTATGTTCTTATATCCTATATAATTAAACTTCTGTGTGCCGGAGGCTGGTGAGTGTGTTGCCAAGTACACGGTCTCAAGAATTCTATGATTTTACTTTTTTTACTGTACACTTCAGTGTTTGTTCAATTACTGGCACATTATTTTTCTTGCTGTATACGAATAATAAATGCGCAATTGTAGCATCACTGTCTTTCTGACCGGCTTTCAGAGGTTAAGACAGGGGATCCCTGGGAGTGTCATGATATTTGCAGTGGGTCCCCTACACAGTAAAGTTTGAAAATCACCTTGGCACTAGAGTTGGTTAAGAATTTCCCATTTTTGGTGGTGAGGTGGGGAAGAGAAGAAGCTGAGCAAATTGACTCTTTCCTTCCCCCGCCATGTCTTGACATTTGATTTTTGAGATAGCTATATAAATTGACCGGGAAAAACCGGCTCTGTGGGGAGAATATCAAACCTTATTAAAAAGGTGCACTGGCATTTGACCAAAGAACGGTGGGAGAGTTGAGTAATTGTTCTAACAGTTTGGAAGATCATGAATGGTTAGAAGCAATGAAAATACTGTCCGATATAGGAGGCATGTGGAAGTACAGGCCATAAGGTCACTGGTCTGGGCAGACAAAGCGGAGCCAATTTCCCCCAACACAAAGAGAGAGTATGCACTGTCAATTTCAGCAGGAAAGAAGCAAATTACCTTAGAGGCCTTGACGGAACAGCGATAGGACGGACTGATCATCCAGGGACCTCTTGGGAAACTATAAAGTGCAAGTAGTGAGTCTTGTACTTCTGTATTAAACGAACATTAACGATACAGCCATTGTCTGGCGTCATTTGGTATTTAACTGAAGAAACGTCGCAGGCGACTAGCGAAATTGCCGTTCGAGCAACAATAGTATAGAGGTAGAATAGGAGGCACAACAGACCAGCTCATCAAGACCTTCCCTCTGGAGATCAAATACCGTTGATAGGAAACATAATTGTCCGTCTCTGGCGACACATGCCACACCAGTGCCACCATTTTGCAAGGAGCTACAGACATCGGGGCTGAAATTCAGGGTCCGTATAAGACCCATTAACGCCGTTTTGCGCCGGAATCGAGTGGCCGCCTCGTTGCAGTCCATTGGCCGCCACGTTCCAAAAAGTGAGTTCAGGGATTTTTCGGCCTGTCCCCATTTCCGCCCCGTTGCTGCCGACCATCGCAAGTGCGTTATCAAAGCAAGCACCACCGCTATCCCGCACTTCCATTGCAATCCGCCCAAAATTTACTTAAAAAAATCCACGAGCTGTCGCACGGTGCCCCCGACAGTTTTTTCTGTCGGTGCACCTTGTCCTGTGTGCGCGCGACACAGCAGCCCTTCAAGGGGAGGGCCCACTGCGGTGGCCGCTATACTTTTATTTTTGTCGGCCGACTTCCCGATCGGCCGGCCAATTATTGCCCCGGGTTCGGCCGGGCCGCCAACAGGCATCCTGACACCCCCTCTTGGGTGCCAGGCCGCTGGCCCGGCCAAAACCCTCCCTGGTGGCTCAGTGGACCAATATCTCAAAATGTCAAACGCTCTTTAAGTGAAGGGGAGAGCATGGTGACACACGAGTGTGGTGACGTCATCTCCGCTCCGCCGCTGAGCGGGAGCGGTGGAAACTCAGTCCCACCCCAACTTCCACCCCCCCACCAGGACTTACCGCCACACTCCCGCCACCCCACCCCCAACTATGACCGACTTCCAGTCAAGCGAAAAAAAGTTCAGTTTAAAGTGGAGAAAATCGCTCGGAAGGCTGCCTCATTGCACCCAGTGGCTAAAAAAGGTAAAAAAAAACGTGGGCGCGCCAGCTTTCTGGCGTGCCTGAATTTCAGCCCCATCCCCTCGACCCAATGAGGTAATGTTCCATCTAGCAAATACAAGGCAGAAACAGAACAAGCACCTAGGAACTGCAACCCATCGGTTTCTAAATAACCACAAGTGAAACACAGGAATATAGAACAGGGGAACAGGAGTAGACCATTCAGCCTGTTCCATCGTCATCATAGGCAGTCCCTCGGAATTGAGGAAGACTTGCTTCCATTCCCAAAGTGAGTTCTTTGATGGCTGAACAGTGCGATACAAGAGCCACAGACCCTGTTACAGGTGGGACAGACATTTGTCGAGGGGTCGGTGGGGCTGGTTTGCTGAGAGCTCCTTCCGCTGCCTGTGCTTGGCCTCTTCATGCTCTTTGCGTTGAGACTCTTAAGAGCTCAATGTCCTCCCGGATGCACTTTCTTCACCTCGAGCGGTCTTCGGCCAGGGTCTCCCAGGTGTCAGTGGTGATGTCGCACTTTATCAGGGAGGCTTTGAGGGTGTCCTTGTAATGTTTCCGCTGTCCTCCTTTGGTTCGTTTACCATGAAGGAGCTCCGCATAAAGCAGCGTGTGGAGGTGCGTCGCTGAGTCGGGAGCAGCGTCGAGGAGGTGCGTGGAGGCGAGCCGGTGCAGCTACAGGGAGAAGGCAAAAAAGTAGAAAGAAACAGAAAGGTGACGTCATAGCCAAGGGGGTAAGTGATTGGCTGGTGATTGGTGAGTAGTTTATCTTTTTTCTCTTCTATAACAGAGTGTAAACTTTAGCATTGTTGTTGCTTATCTAAGGGTTAACTCATGGCAGGACAGCTCAGTCACATGTTATGCTCCTCTTGTACCATGTGGGAACTCAGGAACGACTACGTGTGCGGGAAGTGTATCCGCCTCCAGCTCCTGACGGACCGCGTTGCGGAGTTGGAGCTGAGGGTGGATTCACTCTGGAGCATCCACGATGCTGAGAATGACGTGAGTAGCACATGTAGTGAGTTGGTCGTACCACAGGTAAAGGGTCCACAGCCAGCTAGGGAATGGAAGACCAGCAGGAAGAGCAGCGCAAGGAAGGTAGTGCAGGGGTCCCCTGTGGTCATCCCACTGCAAAACAGATACACTGCTTTGAGTACTGTTGGGGGGAGATGACTCATCAGGGGAGGGCAGCAGCAGCCAAGTTCATGGCACCGTGGCTGGCTCTGTTGCACAGGAGGGCAGGAAAACAGTGGGAGAGCGATAGTGATAGGGGATAGGGGATTCAATTGTCAGGGGAATAGATAGGCGTTTCTGCGGCCGCAACCGAGACTCCAGGATGGTATGTTGCCTCCTTGGTGCAAGGGTCAAGGATGTCTCGGAGCAGGTGCAGGACATTCTAAAAAGGGAGGGAGAACAGCCAGTTGTCGTGGTGCACATTGGTACCAACGACATAGGTAAAAAAAGGGATGAGGTCCTACGAAACGAATTTAACGAGCTAGGAGCTAAATTAAAAAGTAGGACCTCAAAAGAAGTAATCTCGGGATTGCTACCAGTGCCACGTGCTAGTCAGAGAAGGAATCACAGGATAGCGCAGATGAATACGTGGCTTGAGCAGTGGTGCAGCAGGGAGGGATTCAAATTTCTGGGGCATTGGAACCGGTTCTGGGGGAGGTGGGACCAGTACAAACCGAACGATCTGCACTTGGGCAGCACCGGAACCAATGTCCTAGGGGGAGTGTTTGCTAGTGCTGTTGGGGAGGAGTTAAACTAAAATGGCAGGGGGATGGGAACCAATGCAGGGAGACAGAGGGAAACAAAAAGGAGACAAAAGCAAAAGACAGAAAGGAGATGATGAAAAGTGGAGGGCAGAGAAACCCAAGGCAAAGAAAAAGGGCCACTGTACAGCAAAATTCTAAAAGTACAAAGGGTCTTAAAAAAACAAGCCTGAAGGCTTTGTGTCTTAATGCAAGGAGTATCCGTAATAAGGTGGATGAATTAACTGTGCAAATAGATGTTAACAAATATGATGTGATTGGGATTACAGAGACGTGGCTCAAGGATGATCAGGGCTGGAAACTCAACATCCAGGGGTATTCAACATTCAGGAAGGATAGAATAAAAGGAAAAGGAGGTGGGGCAGCATTGCTGGTTAAGGAGGAGATAAATGCAATAGTTAGGAAGGACATTAGCTTGGATGATGTGGAATCTATATGGGTAGAGCTGCAGAACACCAAAGGGCAAAAAACGTTAGTGGGAGTTGTGTACAGACCTCCAAACAGTAGTAGTGATGTTGGGGAGGGCATCAAACAGGAAATTAGGGGTGCATGCAATAAAGGTGCAGCAGTTATAATGGATGACTTTAATATGCACATAGATTGGGCTAGCCAAACTGGAAGCAATACAGTGGAGGAGGATTTCCTGGAGTGCATAAGGGATGGTTTTCTACTGACCCTGCAGTCAGAATCAGGGGAAGTCATAACGGGGAACAAAGAAATGGCGGACCAATTGAACAAGTACTTTGGTTCGGTATTCACTGAGGAGGACACAAACAACCTTCCGGATATAAAAGGGGTCGGAGGGTCTAGTAAGGAGGAGGAACTGAGGGAAATCCTTATTAGTCGGGAAATTGTGTTGGGGAAATTGATGGGATTGAAGGCCGATAAATCCCCAGGGCCTGATGGACTGCATCCCAGAGTACTTAAGGAGGTGGCCTTGGAAATAGTGGATGCATTGACAGTCATTTTCCAACATTCCATTGACTCTGGATCAGTTCCTATGGAGTGGAGGGTAGCCAATGTAACCGCACTTTTTAAAAAAGGAGGGAGAGAGAAAACAGGGAATTACAGACCGGTCAGCCTGACATCGGTAGTGGGTAAAATGATGGAATCAATTATTAAGGATGTCATCGCAGTGCATTTGGAAAGAGGTAATATGATAGGTCCAAGTCAGCATGGATTTGTGAAAGGGAAATCATGCTTGACAAATCTTCTGGAATTTTTTGAGGATGTTTCCAGTAGAGTGGACAAGGGAGAACCAGTTGATGTGGTATATTTGGACTTTCAGAAGGCTTTCGACAAGGTCCCACACAAGAGATTAATGTGCAAAGTTAAAGCACATGGGATTGGGGGTAGTGTGCTGACATGGATTGAGAACTGGTTGTCAGACAGGAAGCAAAGAGTAGGAGTAAATGGGGACTTTTCAGAATGGCAGGCAGTGACTAGTGGGGTACCACAAGGTTCTGTGCTGGGGCCCCAGCTGTTTACACTGTACATTAATGATTTAGACGAGGGGATTAAATGTAGTATCTCCAAATTTGCGGATGACACTAAGTTGGGTGGCAGTGTGAGCTGCAAGGAGGATTCTATGAGGCTGCAGAGCGACTTGGATAGGTTAGGTGAGTGGGCAAATGCATGGCAGATGAAGTATAATGTGGATAAATGTGAGGTTATCCACTTTGGTGGTAAAAACAGAGAGACAGACTATTATCTGAATGGTGACAGATTAGGAAAAGGGGAGGTGCAAAGAGACCTGGGCGTCATGGTACATCAGTCATTGAAGGTTGGCATGCAGGTACAGCAGGCGGTTAAGAAAGCAAATGGCATGTTGGCCTTCATAGCGAGGGGATTTGAGTACAAGGGCAGGGAGGTGTTGCTACAATTGTACAGGGCCTTGGTGAGGCCACACCTGGAGTATTGTGTACAGTTTTGGTCTCCTAACCTGAGGAAGGACATTCTTGCTATTGAGGAAGTGCAGCGAAGTTTCACCAGACTGATTCCCGGGATGGCGGGACTGACCTATCAAGAAAGACTGGATCAGCTGGGCTTGTATTCACTGGAGTTGAGAAGAATGAGAGGGGACCTCATAGAAATGTTTAAAATTCTGATGGGTTTAGACAGGTTAGATGCAGGAAGAATGTTCCCAATGTTGGGGAAGTCCAGAACCAGGGGTCACAGTCTAAGGATAAGGGGCAAGCCATTTAGGACCGAGAGGAGGAGAAACTTCTTCACCCAGAGAGTGGTGAACCTGTGGTATTCTCTACCACAGAAAGTTGTTGAGGCCAATTCACTAAATATATTCAAAAAGGAGTTAGATGTAGTCCTTACTACTAGGGGGATCAAGGGGTATGGCGAGAAAGCAGGAATGGGGTACTGAAGTTGCATGTTCAGCCATGAACTCATGGAATGGCGGTGCAGGCTAGAAGGGCCGAATGGCCTACTCCTGCACCTATTTTCTATGTTTCTATGTTAGGGAGTCTCGTATCTGGCATGCCCAGTGAAGCTGATAAGAGTGTGGTCAGTGCTTCAATACTGAGGATGTTAGCCTGGTCGAGGACATTGATGTTGGTGCGCCTGTCCTCCCAGGGGATTTGTAGGATCTTGCGGAGAAATCGTTGGTGATATATCTCCAGCGACTTGAGGTACCTTCTATACATCGTCCATGCCTCAGATCCATACAGGAGGGCAGGTATTACTATAGCCCTGTAGACCATGAGCTTGGTGGCAGATTTGAGGGCCTGGTCTTCAAACACTCGTTTCCTCAGGCGGCCGAAGGCTGCACTGGCGCATTGGAGGCAATGTTGAATCTCTGCATCAATGTCGGCCTTTGTTGATAAGAGGCTCCCGCGATATGGAAAATGGTCCACGTTGTCGAGGGCTGCGCCGTGAATCTTGATGATTGGAGAGCAGTGATGTGCGGCGGTGACAGGCTGGTGGAGAACCTTTGTCTTACGGATGTTAAGTGCAAGCCTATGCTTTCATGTGCCTCAGTGAATGCACTGACTATATCCTGGAGTTCAGCCTCTGAATGTGCGCAGACGCAGGCGTCGTCTGCATACTGCAGCTCAACGACAGAGATTGGGGTGATCTTGGACCTGACCTTGAGGCGGCGTAGGTTAAATAGCTTCCCACTATCTATCTATCTAGCTCAGTTTTGAAGTTATTGACTCCCAGCCTCAACATCTTTTTGGGGGAACAACTTCAACTAAGTTTTGCAATATAAATGGAGTATAAATTAATAGATAATGACACAAATAGAACTCAATTGATGGATCATTCCCCCTTTCCTCCCTCCCTCCATGAATGAACAAAGATTTTGTCTGGTAAATATCTCCCACAGGTGATCAAGATCAACAGCCCCTTACCAGAATTTATTTTTATTTTTTTAAGAATCACTGAAGGATTGACCAGGTTCAGGGGCTTTGGCTGTGCATCCGCGAACACTCACTGCAGTCAGGCTAGGATCTCAATATTATTTTAGGGTCACAAAAGGTTTTGGTTCCAATTTTTCTCCCGTAAATACAAACATGGCAAAGGCATATTGAAAACACTGTTCATTGCTAGGTTACTGCATACAATATTTCAGCCTGCCGACCTCATCTGCAAGATAAAGCTGAGACAGTTGTACAGGGTGTTGGTGAGGCCACACCTGGAATACTGCGTGCAGTTTTGGTTTCCATTTTTACGAAAGGATATACTTGCTTTGGGAAGCAGTTCAGAGAAGGTTCACAAGGTTGATTCCAGAGATGAGGGGGTTGACTTATGAGGAAAGGTTGAGTAGGTTGGGCCTCTACACAGTGGAATTCAGAAGAATGAGAGGTGAGCTTATCAAAACGTACAAGATTATGAGGGGGCTTGACAAGGTGGATGCAGAGAGGATGTTTCCACTGATGGGGAGACTAGAACTAAAGGGCATAATCTTAGAATAAGGGGCCGCCCATTTAAAACTGAGATGGAGAGAAATTTCTTCGGAGGGTTGTGGATCTGTGGAATTCGCTGCCTCAGAGCTGTGGAAGCTGGGACATTGAATAAATTTAAGAAGAAATAGACAGTTTCTTAAACAATAAGGGAATGAGGAGTTATGGAGAGGGGGCAGGGAAGTGGACCCGAGTCCATGATTGGATCAGTCATGATCGTATTAAATGGCAGAGCAGGTCTGAGAGGCCGTATGGCCTTCTCCTGCTACTATTTCTTATGTTCGTATGATGTTGTCTCTGTAACCGATACATCAGTGGGATATATCTGCACTCCTATTAATTCTGCCCTGCAGATCAAAGCCATTTCGCTGACCTGATGAAATGAAACCTCGTCACAAGTGGGTTTAGTAAATTTTCATGCTCTTTACATACAAATCGGGGCTCAGAAGAGCCAAGGGCCCAGGGGCAGCACGGGCCAGCTCACACTGCGTATGTGTGCGCACTAGGTCCATGCAGCAGAACAGGTCTCCAGTCGTCCTGGTTAATCCTTGCCTCTGTATAAAGGCCCAGCTCTATCACGCCCATGTGGTGGCAGATGCGCAACGGTCACCACATGTTTAAAAAAAAATCCACGCACAGGCATCTTCCACCCTTCAATTGGAGTTCAGGACTGGAATATCGGGTCCTTCATTGAAACATCTGTGAACTCGTGTGGAAGCAAGTCATCCTCATTGGAGGGACCACCTATGATGATGATGATGACATACAAATGCAAAGTCAAGGAATAGCTACATGTTTATTGTGGTCGATTTTTAAATCAGCTGTGTGAATGTGAAACCGTAAAAAAAAAGCAGTGAACATGTTCTCGTCTCCATGCAATCATGCTGCCATCGATTGACCATCCCCATAGATAGCACTTCCTGGTTTGACACTGCAAACTACTTCAAAACTTGACCACGTCAACCTTTGAACTTGAGAGGGGATTGTAGGGCTGGAGGATGTTAGAGATAAGGAGGAGAAAGACCATGAAGGGAATTTTAAATTGGAGATATTAGGGGACCGGGAGCCAATGTAAGTCAGAAAGGACAGTGGTAAAAGGTGGGCAGGACCTGGTGCAGTATAGGATACATGCAGCAGAGTTTTGGATGAGCTTAAGTTTATGGAAGATGGAGGATGGGAGGCTGGACAGACAATCATTGGAGATAGTCAAATGTTGAGGTGACAATGGCATGGGTGAAGGTGTCAGCAACAGTTGGGCTGAGGCAGGAGGCATGCGATGTTATGAAACTAGAAGTGGGTGATCTTTATGATGAAGAAATATGGTCAGAAACAGCTCAAGTCAAATAGGATGTTGTTTGTGACTTTGGTTAGGGCCATTTCAGTGCTATGACGGGCAGAAATCTGATCAGAGACTTAAATGGAATTGCAGGAAAGGTGGTCATGGATTTGAGAGACGATAACTCGTTCAAAGACTTTGGCAAGAAAGGGGAGATTGGACAGTGGGGTCGAGGATGGTTTTTTTTTTGAGGAGGGGAGTGATGACATGTTTTGAAATGGGGGAGGACAATACCCGAGAGAGTGAACCATTTACAATTACAATGTCAGCTAGCATGGGAACAGAAAGTTGGGTAGTCAGCAGTTTAATGGGGATAGGATTAATTGAGTAGGAGGTGGGTTTCATGGATGTGATGAGCTCAAAGAGGGCATGAAGTTCAAAGCCAGTGCCGGGGGGGCGGGGGGGGGGGGCGCGCAGGGCACGTGCATGTCTGGCTTGTTGGAAAAGGAAAGGTGGGGCAAGCAACAGAGGGAGCTGAATCATGGACTTAACCTTACTGACAAAGAAATCCACACGCTTCTCAGTTATTGATGTTGTAGGAAACGGTTGGTAGTGGAGAAAACAAGTTATCTTTGCTTTCCAGGATGATCCTGGAATAGAGGGTGGTTTTGGTAGAGGAGAGTGAGGCCTGATCGCGCTTGATGTGGTCCACCCGGATCTGGTGATGGATGATTAAACTGGTTTTGCATTTGATATGCTCCAGTCTGCACCTCGTGAATTTGAGAGTGTGAAGATGGGGGCCATAACAGGGGAATTGACAAAGATGGGAGAGTGTAAACCTCAGTGGGGACAAGGGCATTAACGGTTGAGATCGACAGTTTGCAGACATATTGTGGCAAATGAAAGGTGAAAGGCTAGACAGTTGGGAACTGCAAAGTGAAGTTGTAAATCACTTGGGGAAGAACGGTTTCCAAGGACAGATACAGAAGGATGTAGGGTTGTAAGGTGGCCGTGAGTGGTGAGGGATACAAGGAAGTGGTCGGAGGTGGCCTTTGTCTGTGATTGAGACCAATAGATTAGAGAGGCAAAGATGAGGGGGTGGCCATGAATATTGATAGGAGCGCTTATATAATAAAAGGTTAGGAAGTACTGTACAGCAATGAACTTAGAGGAGAGAGCGCAATTGGAGCCAATGGTGATTGAAGTCACCAAAGATGAAGAGTCACTTTGTGCAAATTCCAAGAGGAAAGGAAGGAGGATATATTGGTGAGAAATTGGGGTGAGATTTGATGGGGTTTTTTTTTGGGGGGGGGGGGGGGAGGGGAAGAGGGGGGAGAGAGAGGAGAAAGAGCGAAAAGAGAGGGGGGCAGTAGATATCAAAGAATTTAAAGGTGTAACGAGGTGCCAGAGGAATAGGGGAAAGGATCAGTGTGACTTGATGATGATGATAATAAGGGTTATACCACCACCACCATGGTGGTTGGGTAAGGCAAGTAGTGGAAATTATAGCTAGGCGAGCAGGCTTCAGTAAGGGATAGTGTTGCCACCTGTGAGCCAAGGTTTAGTCAAAGCCAGAATGTCAATGCAATTATCCACAATAAGCTGGTTGGTTCAGGGCTTGTTCAAGAGTGATGGACATTCTGAAGGGAAATACATAGAGGGACAGTGATTAATTGGCATTAGAGTTGAAGTGGGTAGTGGTGGGTGGGGTGAACAGGATGGGAAGGACATTGGCAAGGCTTGCCTAGAGTGGGAAAGAGCAGAATGGGGCAGTGGGGTGCTGCTGGTAAGGAAGCAGCGACGAGTGCCTCAATGGGCCCTTCAGAGAATGCCAGGATAGAGGATAACAGTATGCTTATTTAAGGAGAACTGAAGTCTGGGACTGTGGCAGTAAAGTAAGAAGGCAGAGGAGTAACGATGAACATCAGAACATAAGAATTAGGAGCAGGCCATACGGCCCTTTGAGCCTGCTCCGCCATTCAATAAGATCATGGCTGATCTTCAACCTCAACTCCACTATCCCGCACCAATCCCTGTATCGCTCTATTCTTTGATGAGTTGGGGTCGGGATTGTATTCAGGATAGGAGAAATGAAAGGTGAAATGACAGTGACAAGAAGGAGAGGAAACATGAAAGAAGTGCCCCAAGAGAAGTCAAATGAAAAAAAAAGACAAAAAGTAATGGCCTCAGGTCTGGAGGGGCAGCCAAGATGCACACGAATGGAGAGAGGGAATTCGGGTTACATAGGCATGGCAGATTGGAAGAGACACCTCCAGATCCTAAGCACATGACCATTCCCCCTTACTTGATGTGCCTTTTATCAGATGGATCAACATTTGATGCACTTGTTTCTTTAAGTTTACAATAAAATGTTACATCGAATTAACCAACTGTCAGCCCACAGGTGCAAAACTTCATTGGATCTCTGATGATTCGTTCGAGGTCTAAAGCTCGACCTACCTGTTTCACTGGCCCATGACGGCTCATTTATCGAGTCTAACACTATCCTCTTGCCCTCATTAATCTCCTCACTTCTGTCTGCATTTGTGGTTTCTTGTACTGTGCTCTCTGAAGCCATGCTCGGTGATCAATATACAATATTTGCATGATTTTCTCATTCATGATAAATATGTAGAATGTGTCAGACAGGGCAGTGGAGGCAGGAAAAAATGTAAGTTGTTCAAAATAAATTGGATGCTATGAAGAGAGAATGAAGGCAATAGTATGAGCTGGCCTTTTCTCATTACTAACATTTCTATTCATTGTCAGTTTACTCCCAATATTTAGTATGGTCTTCTGCCAGCCAATTTTTATGCTACAGTAGCAATTATTGAAGTAACACAATGTTCACTCTCCTCTCCCCCACCATGTGACTTAAATTCCTGTCAATACATAACATCGTGGCCAATGTTCACGTTGGAGGAGCAAACAGTTCAGTGGAAGAAAACTAGCCTCGAGCAGCCAATTATTGTAGTATTTGCACAAGCATGAGGAGGTCACCCACATACCTGCTTGATACACAGTCAAGGGACGCTTTTTTTTGTTTTTAATTCTACCTTGTAAAAATTTAGAAGTAGTCATCCAAATATGTATCAGCTCATTTGGATACATTGCTATGAGCGAACATAATGCATAATGTAATAAAGCCAGTCGCCAAATCTCTCCACCAAAATAGCATCAGCTGTGCTGACCCCTCAACACTGCATCTCCAGCAGTCACTCATCAAAAAAAAGCAAGCTTTGCTACACAAGTGGAAGGGAAAAAGCCCCAGTTCAATCATTCTCAATCTTACAGCACTGAAACCTTTCGCAGTCATATGGTGCCCGTTTATAATTCAAGGAGTAGATTTCGCCATTGTCAGCTTGTCAAATAGTCAATTGAAAGATCACTTTTGAAAGACACTGCAGAACAGTACCAATCATCATCATTTTCATCGCTACAAGCCATGCATTAATATCTTAAGCGCTACATTTTATCAGCCTAGCCTAATAATGTTATATAGCCATAACCTTTAAAAGGAGTGTGTTTGATTTTTTGTTACGTACTCTGGCTGCCCCTCTCCACTTACCTCATCACCCCACCCTCACTACTTTTCAATACTCCACTGCTGATCAACCACATTAACTCCATTAGACTGCAAAATATGCTGGAAACTTCTCCACAACCTTAATCAATGCCGCTTCATAAATGACCAACAGTATATAACCTCGGAAGCAACCTATATTAAATAATGCAACAGAAGTACTTACAGATCTGGAAAAGCATTATTTGATCTCCTGAATCTACAAAACATCAAAATTAGAATATTCGCAATCAAGCTCTGAATTCCCTTAGTGAGTAATTTAAAAATCTCCAAATATTACAATTCAGCCCAGAGGAAGTGCAGTTCTGCAAGGCAGATTGGTCTGCCAATGGTTTCTGCTGCCTTTGCTGGAGCTTTCTAAAGTTGCTCAGCACCCCAAGTACTGGCCTAGCTGAGGATAACTGAAAGTGACCTAATGAGTGATGGTGCTTTCAAATTCTACAACTCCCCTTGCTGCGGGTTCAATGCTCTGGCCTCCAGTACTAGAAAACCACGAACAAGCGATTAGTTTCAAACTAGAGTCAATGCTGTACACTAAGGCTGTGATTATACTGTACTCAGATACTGTGAACTAACAAGAGTATGTCATAGCCAGCAGCAGAGCTACTGTCTGTGAATCCGTGCACCTACGGCAAAGAGAGTGGGAGATTAAACAAAAAGGTTAAGCCAGTGAAACCGGTCGGATTGTTTGATGGGCAACTGAGGAAAAGTCACTTTGCCCATCAAATCATCTCCTTCCAATAAATCGATCATGCACAAGTTACAATGTTATATATTACCACAAATTTCATCTACAAGGAGAGCCACAGATAAAGCCTCCAAGGAAAGAAAGCTAAAAATTTAACAGCTGGATTTTCAGTTGTCTAATGCCTCTGTTAGCAGCCTCACGGGAGCGCAAGAGGTTACCGACGGAGTGCAGCTTTTAGCGCCTCGACCAAAAATTCATTAGAGGCTCACCGGGGGCGCAAACCAGTAGTGCCTGGCTGCTGATGATCAGTGCGATCCTGACGTCAGTCCTGGTTCAACACCCACGCTTGCGCCCCGGTTGGTAAATTAGATGCGGCCGCCAAGAACAATGTCTGGAAAAACAGTCGTTACAGGCTTGCAGAGTCATTAACTGGGGCTACTTAAAGGGATGGGGAAGCACTTCCCTCGGAGATCACAGTCAGTGCAACGTTTACACACAGCACAGTGGTGAGCCTCCGAGTTTGCAGCAGTAGACAGGCATACCAGTTGAGCTTGAGAGATACTTATTTCTAAAGCTTTAATGTGGGCATTACTAGTTCGCCAATGTCGCATTCTACATGCTCTAGCAAGGCGTCGTGAAGAGAGATGGGCTGTTGGCCATGTCGGCGGTTGAGGGGAGAGCCCCTAGACATCGGGGCAGGAGGCCTTACCCCCCCCACGGCTTTATCGGCGGCAACGCTCATACCTGAATCTGTCCAAGGAGCAGTGTGTCAGAAGGCTGCGCTTCCGAAAGGAGGTAGTTAGAGATATGCCATTTCCTGCAGGAAGACCTGCAGCCTCACATTGGCACCAGGACTGTGCTACCCGTCGCACTAAAAGTCACGGTGGCACTCTCCTATGCCTTCGGCTCCTTCCAGGCTGCATCAGGGGACAAAGGCAGGGTCTCACAATTCGCTGCACATTGACATCGCGGATGCAGCAGTCTCTCTACACCCGTCAAATGGACTTCCTTACCTTCCCGATGACCAGGGAGAAAAAGGATGAGAGCGCATGCGGGTTTGCCAGGATAGCAGGCTTCCCGAGGGTGCAAGGAGCAATTGACTGCACGCACATGACCTTTGAGAGCACCATTCCAGAATGCAGAGGTCTTCAGAAACAGAAAGGAATAGCACTCCTTAAATGTGCAGCTGGTAACCACATGCATCACCTCCTCGCAGTCAATGCTCGCTATCCTGGAAGCGCACATGATGCGTTTATCCTGCAGGAGAGCACAATGCCACAACAGTTTCAGCCACCACGGCAAGGACTAGGGATACGACCTGAACACCTGGCTAATGACTCTCCTCCGCAACCCGACCAGAGCTGGAGGAACGCTACAATGAGAGCCATGCTGCCACCCTCAACATCATAGAGCAGACAATAGGGATGCTGAAGCAGCAATTCCGATGCCTGGTCTGGAGGCAGCCTTCAATATTCCCTTTAACAGGTCTCATTATTCATTGTGGTGTGCTGCATGCTGCACAACTTGGCCATCATGAGGGCCCAGGTCTTACCAGTGGGGATCGCAGGTCCACCTCAGGTGGACAAGGAGGAGCGGCAGGAGGACCAGGACTCTGCCAATGCCCCGAATGAACAGCAAGACAACGCGGACCAGCAGCATCCAAGGAGGAGGCAGCATAATAATGTTGACAGCGGCAGGGCTTGTAATGACTCAAGAGTCTGGTTACTGCAAACTCACTCAGGTGCAACCTGATCCACCTTTATTCCAGCCCAAGAGTGCCAGCTTGACAAAGACACAGCTTATATACTATACAGGTGACCAAGCACATATGCCACATGCTTACAGCCCAATGACCTGACCACAGTGCCCTCGGATGTCTGGTGACCCCTAAGCATTAATACATAACAGCCTCCCTTTTAAAATCTTAAGTCTTTTTACAAATTGAGATGGTCTGGGGCTTTCCTCTCACGAGTTGATCGTCTCAGTTCAACTTTGGCTCTGGGCGAGCGTTCTGATTGCGTTGAGACTGAGGGCTGAGTAGCCGATCTGATGGGAGTGGTCATGACCACATCAGAGACTGAAGGTTCAGAGACAGTAATGGCAGAGTCCTCTGATGAGTGAACAATGGTTGGTTGGTCACTTACTGCATCTTCCTCACTCGGTTCCAGTTCATCTGTGTGCCGCAGTTTAACCTGGCAATATACATGACAACTGTCTGTGCAGTGAACCCTGAGTTACACGTTTCATACTTTGCTTGATCGTTGAACGGCACACTCTGCTTGACCATTAGAAGCAGGCTTGAATGGAGCTCATCTCACATGTCTGATGCCATTGAGTTTCATGAACTCCTGGATCTCAAGACTTGTGAAGCAAGATCCGTTGTCGCTCACAACAATGTCAGGCAAACCATGTGTAGCAAACATGATACGAAGGCTCTCAATGGTAGCTGTAGACGTGTTGGATGACATAACACCACACTCTATTCACTTCGAGTATGCATCCACTATGACAAAAAACATCTTTCCTCGGAACGGGCCAGCAAAATCAATGTGGATCCTCGACCATGGTTTGGATGGCCACAACCAAAGACTCAGCGGAGATTCCGCTGGTACTTTACTTAGCTGCATGCAATTATTGCACTGATGCACGCATGATTCCAGATCAGAGTCAATTCCAGGTCACCATACATGAGACCTAGCAATGGACTTCATCATGACAATACCAGGATGAGTGCTATGAAGTACACGTACAAATTTTTCTCTACCTTTCTTAGGCATGATTATACAATTACCCCACAGTAAACAGTCTGACAATGGACAGCTCATCCTTGCGACGGTTGTAAGGTTTGGTCTCCTCACGCATCTCCATAGGTATGGCAGACCAATCACCACTGAGTACACACCGTTTCACAACCGATAAAATAGATTCATGGCTGGTCCAGATCCTAACTTGTTGAGCAATGGATACTCTCAAAAGCATCCATTACTAATGTAGATACTGGATTCTTTTCCCTTCAATCTGTTTCAGCGAATTCACTGACACACGAACACTTTTAGTCTTAGCAACATAAGACCTTTATTAGAGATTCTCCGGCCGGGACCTGTTAAGATAAAGGGAACACCCTCGATTTGAGCCTGTTCACCCCTCTCTTGACAAGTCTCGTTACAGCGCGAAACCACAGCAGTTATACATTTTCAAAACAGAACACATTTGATTAGCACTTAGTTCATCCAATCACTTTCTGCTTCCCCCAGAATACATCCAATGGCAGGCCGACAGGTCCCCCAGACAGGGCAGGCACTAGGCCTAGCTTATTTACAGTTTCGGGGCTTCGTATTTCCCTATTTTATGGCTTGTTATAGCATCTGACTCATACCTGACTTCGCTTTTCGCGTAACTCGTGTTTGACCACAACTCTGAGTAACCCCCTTTTTGTGTCGACATTGCAAATATCGCAGCTTGACATTTTCTTTTAGCTATCTTTCCATGATCCTTTTCAACTGACACATTCACAAAAGCTATCTTCCCATGATCCTTTTCAACTGACACATTCACAACTCTTCTATTCACATTCTCACTAACTGTAGATCTGCAGGTTGAAGCATCTCCATCTCAATTGTGGGTAAGGGCAGACGACTCAGTATTTCAGCAGAGTTCTCAGTACCAGGTCTACAATAGGCAATGTCAGCGCACACCTTTGAATATGGGACGATGTACTGGCATTAATACCTTTGTTTTCCGCAAACAATGAAATGAGTGGCTTGTGATCCTTTTCTAGTTCAAAACGAAGACCAAACAGGTACTGGTGCATTTTTTTTTACTGCATACACACAAGCCAAAGCTTCTTTCTCTACCATACTGTAAGCTCGCTCCGCTTTAGACAGACTTCTTGAAGCATATGCAACAGGTTGTAGCTTGCCCAATTCATTTGCTTGTTGGAGTACGCAGCCAACCCCATATGATGAAGCATCACAGGCCAATACAAGACGCTTACACGGATCATAATGAACAAGTAACTTGGCTTTCTCAAAGTCTCTATCGTGAGACACACCCCAGACCCAGTTGTCGTCTTTTCTTAGTAACACATGCAGTGGCTCTAGTAAAGTGCTCAATCTGGGTAAGAAATTACCAAAGTAGTTGAGTAGCCCAAGGAACGAGCGCAGCTCCATCACACTGAGGCCTAGGTGCATTTTTTGATGACCTCCGTTTTCGAATCAGTGGGCCTGATGCCATCAGCAGCAATATTCTTCCAGAGGAATTCGACTTCAGGTGCCATGAATACACACTTCGAGCGTTTCAGCCGGAGTCCCACTTTGTCCAGACGCTGTAGGACTTCAAGATTGTTCAAATGTTCAGCAGTGTCGCGACCTGTGACCAGAATGTCATCTTGAAACACAATAGTTCAAGGAACGGACTTCAGTAAACTCTCCAAATTCCTCCGAAATATGGCTGCAGCCGAACGAATCCCAAAAGGACACCTGTTGTAGACGAACAGTCCTTTATGGGTGTTGATGCAGGTGAGTTTCTTCGAAGTGTCGACAAGCTCCTTGGTCATAGGCCGACGTCAGATCCAGTTTTGTGAACGACATTCCATCAGCTAGCATGGCGAACAGGTCATCAGCCCTCGGTAACGGATACTGACCCTGTTTCGAAAATCAGTTCATCATAACCTTGTAGTCTCCACAAATCCTGACAGTGCCATCACTCTTCAACACAAGAACAATGGGACTAGCCCACTCGTTAAACTCGACTGGTGATATGATCCCTTCACGCTGGAGTCTGTCGAGCTCAATTTCAATCTTTTCCCTCATCATGTACAGAACAGACCGAGCTTTGTGATAGACAAGCCTTGCATTGGAGTCCAGATGAATCGACATCTTGGCTCCCGTAAAATTGCCAATGCCCGATTCAAACAAAGAAGGAAACTTTTTCCAATACCTGAGCACACGAAGTATCATTCACCAAGGACAAAATCTTGACATCATTCCAGTTCAGCTTAGACATAGACAGAGAAACATAGAAAATAGGTGTAGGATTGTCCATCCGGCCCTTCGAGCTTGCACCGCCATTCAATGAGTTCATGGCTGAACATGCAACTTCAGTACCCCATTCCTGCTTTCTCGCCATACCCCTTGATCCCCCTAGTAGTAAGGAATACATCTAACTCCTTTTTGAATATATTTAGTGAATTGGCTTCAACAACTTTCTGTGGTAGAGGATTCCACAAGTTCACCACTCTCTGGGTGAAGAAGTTTCTCCTCATCTCGGTCCTAAATGGCTTACTCCTTATCCTTAGACTGTGACCCCTGGTTCTGGAATTCCCAAACATTGGGAACATTCTTCCTGCATCTAACCTATCTAAACCCGTCAAAATTTTATATGTTTCTATGAGATCCCCTCATTCTTCTGAACTCCAGTGAATACAAGCCCAGTTGATCATGTCTTTCTTGATATGTCAGTCCCGCCATCCCGGGAAACAGTCTGGTGAACCTTCGCTGCACTCCCTCAATAGCAAGAATGTCGTTCAAGTTAGGAGACCAAAACTGTACACAATACTCCAGGTGTGGCCTCACCAAGGCCCTGTACAACTGTAGTAACACCTCCCTGCCCCTGTACTCAAATCCCCTCGCTATGAAGGCCAACATGCCATTTGCTTTCTTAACCGCCTGCTGTACCTGCAGGCCAACCTTCAATGACTGATGTACCATGACACCCAGGTCTCGTTGCACCTCCCCTCTTCCTAATCTGTCACCATTCAGATAATAGTCTGTCTCTCTGTTTTTACCACCAAAGTGGATAACCTCACATTTATCCACATTATACTTCATCTGCCATGCATTTGTCCACTCACCTAGCCTGTCCAAGTCACTCTGCAGCCTCATAGCATTCTCCTCGCAGCTCACACTGCCACCCAACTTAGTGTCATCTGCAAATTTGGAGATACTACATTTAATCCCCTCGTCTAAATCATTAATGTACAATGTAATCAGCTGGGGCCCCAGCACAGAACCTTGCGGTACCCCACTAGTCACTGTCTGCCATTCTGAAAAGTACCCATTTACTCCTACTTTTTGCTTCCTGTCTGCCAACCAGTTTTCAATCCACGTCAGCATACTACCCCCAATCCCATGTGCTTTAACTTTGCACATTAATCTCTTGTGTGGGACCTTGTCGAAAGCCTTCTGAAAGTCCAAATACACCACATCAACTGGTTCGCCCTTGTCCACTCTACTGGAAACATCCTCAAAAAATTCCAGAAGATTTGTCAAGCATGATTTCCCTTTCACAAATCAATGCTGACTTGGACCCATCATGTCACCTCTTTCCAAATGCGCTGCCATGACATCCTTAATAATTGATTCCATCATTTTACCCACTACCGATGTCAGGCTGACCGGTCTATAATTCCCTGTTTTCTCTCTCCATCTTTTTTTAAAAAGTGGGGTTACATTGGCTACCCTCCACTCCATAGGAACTGATCCAGAGTCTATGGAATGTTGGAAAATGACTGTCAATGCATCTGCTATTTTCAAGGCCACCTCCTTAAGTACTCTGGGATGCAGACCATCAGGACCTGGGGATTTATCGGCCTTCAATCCCATCAATTTCCCCAACACAATTTCCCAACTAATAAGGATTTCCCTCAGTTCCTCCTTCTTACTAGATCCTCTGACCCCTTTTATATCCGGAATGTTGTTTGTGTCCTCCTTAGTGAATACCGAACCAAAGTACTTGTTCAATTGGTCTGCCATTTCTTTGTTCCCCGTTATGACTTCCCCTGATTCTGACTGCAGGGGACCCAAGTTTGTCTTTACTAACCTTTTTCTCTTTACATATCTATAGAAGCTTTTGCAGTCCATTTTAATGTTCCCTGCAAGCTTCCTCTTGTACTCTATTTTCACTGCCTTAATCAAACCCTTTGTCCTCCTTTGCTGAGTTCTAAATTTCTCCCAGTCCCCGGGTTCGCTGCTATTTCTGGCCAATATGTATGCCACTTCCTTGGCTTTAATACTATCCCCGATTTCCCTTGATAGCCACGGATGAGCCACCTTCCCTTTTTTATTTTTACGCCAGAAAGGGATGTACAATTGTTGTAGTTCATCCATGCGGTCTCTAAATGTCTGCCATTACCCATCCACGTCAACCCCTTAAGTATCATTCGCCAATTTATCCTAGCCAATTCACGCCTCATACCTTCAAAGTTACCCTTCTTTCAGTCCTGGACCATGGTCTCCGAATTAACTGTTTCATTCCCCATCCTAATGTAGAATTCCACCATATTATGGTCACTCTTCCCCAAGGGGCCTCACACAACGAGATTGCTAATTAATCCTCTCTCATTACACAACACCCAGTCTAAGATGGCCTCCCCCCTAGTTGGTTCCTCGACATATTAGTCTAGAAAACCATCCAGGAAATCCTCCTCCACCGTATTGCTTCCAGTTTGGTTAACTCAATCTATATGCATATTAAAGTCACCCAGGATAACTGCTGCACCTTTATTGCATGCACCCCTAATTTCCTGTTTGATGCCCTCCCCAACATCACGACTACTGTTTGGAGGTCTGTACACAACTCCCACTAGCGTTTTCTGCCCCTTGGTATTCCGTAGCTCCATCCATACCGATTCCACATCATCCAAGCTAATGTCTTTCCTTACAATTGCATTAATTTCATCTTTAACTAGCAACGCCACCCCACCTCTTTTTCCTTTCTGTCTATCCTTCCTAATACCCTTGGATGTTGAGTTCCCAGCCTTGGTCACCCTGGAGCCATGTCTCTGATGCCAACCACATCGTATCCGTTAACTGCTATCTGCACAATTAATTCGTCCACTTTATTCCAAATACTCCTCGCATTGAGGCACAGAGCCTTCAGGCTTGCTTTTTTAACACACTTAGACACTTTAGAATTATGCTGCAAAGTGGCCCTTTTTGTTTTTTGCCTTGGGTTTCTCTGCCCTCCACTTTTACTCATCTCCTTTCTGTCTTTTGCTTCTGTCTCCATTTTGTTTCCCTCTGTCTCCCTGCATTGGTTCCCATCCCCCTGCCATTTTAGTTTAACTCCTCCCTAACAGCACTAGCAAACACTCGTCCTAGGACATTGGTTCCAGTCCTGCCTAGATTTTCTCGAGCCAATTCCTGCCGAACAGTTTTGGACCATTACCTGGGACGATCCATCATGGCAGCTAGTGAACAACGGTGTCATATTACACCTCGATTGCTGCACTACCAAGTGGTATGAGTTCCTTAGTGTTAGTACACAACCTGGCATTGACTGGACTCCGCTTCGGTTTCGCAGCCTTAGTGTCCCACAGCTTGTCGAATGTCCTTTGGGTCATTATCGACTGGCTCGCACCCGTGTCCAGCTCCATTGATACAGGCACGCCATTCAGCTTCACATTAATGACTATCGGCTGGCTCTTGCTCAGGAACGATTACAGTCCATTCTCGGGTTGCGTATCCGGGCCATCACTCATCTGGTCCTCCTCGGGTTGCGTATCCGGGCCATCACTCATCTGGTCCTCATCAACCACGTGGTGAGCCGCACCACGCTTGCTCCGTTGTGGACACATCTTGTGAAGATGCCCCACTTTCGAACATCCATTGCATGAGTATTGCCTAAACCGACACTGATGAGGCCGATGATTGCCCCCACAATGCCAACAGCGTGAAATCTGGTTCGAACCAGTTGGCGGGCTCTGAGCAGCGGCAGGTTTCGCGTAAGCAGTTCTGCCCGAAGACGACGCCATCTTGTTTACAGTACTTGCCACGGAACTCCGACTCGTCGATGATATCTGCCTCAAATTATCATCCGTCGTCATGCATGCCTTGGCAGTCGCGATGGCCTTTTTCAAATCCAGCGTCTCTGCAGCCAACAGCTTCCTGAGGATCGCATCATGGTTGATGCCCATCACAAAGACATCACACAGCATGTCTTCCAGTATGTTCCCGAACTTACACGGCTCAGCAAGATGTCACAGGTCGGCAACAAATCCCGACATGTCCTGGCCCTCAGCATGAACATGCGTGTAGCGTGATATAATGATCCCCTCTTTTGGCTTCAGATAGTTACCCCACCAATGTACACAATTCCTCGTATCCTTTTTGCAATGGACGTACAGGCGAGAGAATATTCTTCATGAGGCCGTAAATTTTAGGACCACAAACGGTGAGAACTGCCCTGCGCTCAACAATGTCGGCCTCTGCCTCCATGCCGTTGGCCACAAAATAGTGACCCAGGCGGTCGACAAAATCCACCCAATCCTCACCCTCCACGGATCTCTCCAGGATTCCAACAGTGCCCATTGTGCATGCAAACGTTCTTAAATTATCGCATCGCCAATTGTAATGACTCAAGAGACTGGTTACTGCAAACTCACTCAGGTGCAACCTGATCCATCTTTATTCCAGCCTAAGAGTGCCAGCTTGACAAATCACACAGCTTATATACAGGTGACCAAGCACACATGCGTACAGCCCGATGACCTCCGACCGCAGCGCCCTCCGGTGATCCCCAAGCATTAATGCATAACAGGGCTATTCAGCGGCGGCTCATGAGGGAACGCTTCGCCTAAATGGAGTGAGATGAGGGATGCAACTAATAATGAATGCGTATTGTGGCATGATAATGCCACCTTCTCCTTTACAAGTCAATACACCAGAGGCTGAAGGAAACGTTCAACGTTACATTTTATTGGAAACACATCCCTCAAACAAATCCAATCCACTCAAAGAAAACACAATGGGCACCCGCCCCTTCAAATAATACAACAGCTGAATAACATTTACACCTTTTCTACATTGAGTCCACGGCCACACCTTTCATCAGTGGGTCTTGCATAGGCATTTCCCATCCCTCTGCCTCACTACCCCTCCCATGCCTGCTGCTGCTCCTCAATGCCTACAGCAAGGTGGCTTGAGGGCTTGTTTGTGTCTGAGGGAGACAGGACAGATCACCTAGCACGATGCCCTGGACCAATTCTGGGCGTCAGCCGTGTGGGATTGCAGGTGCAAGAGCTGAATGGCAGCGTGGGGAGACTGAATGATGTCCTCCTGAGACAGGACATCACTTTCCATCTCGACTGATGGCCTGCCACTCCCCCAGGGCAGAGCCTCAGCATTCGGAGCAATCTGGTGGAGTGTTGATTGCTGGTCTACTTGGGCACCATTAGCTCCCTGTTGGACTGATGGGGCCCCAGACACGATGGCACTATTAGGGCTTGCGTGGCATCAATTTGACCCTGCATCAGAGCAAACAGCGCATTGATGCCAACACACAGTGACGACATGATGCGTGGTCTCGGCCTGCTGCTCAATGGCCACTGCCACATCAGCCATGGTCCGCACCATCATGTCTGGGACCCCGTGGTCACTTGTGACGCCCATCATCTGTTGTAATTAACCAAAGATGAGCTTGATGGGCCCTCCAAAAGGCAAATGCCAAGGTTGACGCGCCACATTCAACACAAGTGCATCGACGCTCGGCAGAATCCTTGCCAATGGACCCATGAGCTCACGGTGCATCTGCATGGACTCCCTGGACATAACCTCCAAAGCCAGGTCCTCAGCTGCCTGTCCAGGAGCAGGACTCATGGGCCGACTTATCCTCTCTCGCTGGGCTGCAGGTCACTGAGGCCAGGGGCCTCAGGTTCAGCCAACCCCAGGAAGATGGCCTCTTCGACTGAGGTACTCTTCCCACACGATGCAACTGTGGACGCCTCGCCCTCTTCAGTCTCCACCTCCTTATCTTATGCGTTGTCTGAAAACGTAGGCTGACGGACATGCTGGTGCTCTTCTGGCTCATCATCTGTAAGCAAAAAGCAACAGATGTGCAGTTATCAGCTGGGGCAAGGGCAGGAAGGCAAAGAGGAGGGTATCATTATTTTGGTTGCAACATCTTGCAAGGCATGTGGCCTTAAGGCTATGGGGACTCGCACAAATCGGCCACCTCATTCACATACCGTCATCGTCGAGTGGGGGCTCTGCCTCCCCACCCTCCACCGCCATGACTGCAGTGCCCATGAGAGTCGATACTCGCTCCGCCACGTCGGACCTAGAGGTAGGGCTGACCCTCAGACGATGCAGCTCGCGCATATTGTGCGCGAGTTTGAACTGCAATGACAAAAGCTAAAGGTTGTTAGTGACTGTGTAGGTGCTGGTGTGCCACGTGTCTGCAGTAAGGTGTAAGATGGCGAAGTGTGCATATCGGCATTTCATCCTGCGTGGCATCGCACAGTGGATGTGTGAACAGCAGGTCTGGTACCAGTAACTATGAGGCTCAGGGCTGAGACCGCATGAAGAGTTGAGGCTCAGGCTGAGTATGGAGCTAGAAGGTGAAAGACGATTGGATGGGCACGGCAGGGCATGTCTGGTGAGGCGTTGGAGGTCTCAGGCTGGCTTCAGCAAGGAGGAGCATGTCTTGGTAGAGACAGAGAAGGGGTAGGCACTGCAAAGTCTTTACACTGAGTGAGGTTCACATGAAGGCATTGGAAAGGGTACTCACCCCGACGACTGTATAAGGCCGTTGAATTTATTGTGACATTGGGTCACTGTTGTGGGTACCGCACTCCGGGTTTAAACGTGCTCAGTCAGCACCCTCCAAGGGCCTTGTCAAATCCCAAGGCGCTGGCATTCGGACCCCTGCAGGCTGGAGGCCACTCGGGTAACTCTCCACTGCCTACAGCAAGGCATTAAAGGTGGTGAGTGATAAGCGGGTAGATAGTTGGCGTCCTCCTCGCTCCTCCATTTTTGCGCTCTGAAGACCCTGTGGAGCTGGAACTGCGCATGCGCGAACTTGAGTTGCCTCGTCTTTAAGACTCAGCTGTTCCCGGGGTCTGACTCAGCTGTTCCGCGCATGTGCAATGGGACCGCCAAATTTACAGACCAAACTTTCGTTATTGCGCCACCCCACCCATAGTGTGCAACGGCTGATTTAGCACCCTTCTCAGCTCTTCGACCAAATCGGATGAATTTCTCAGCGGATGGCGCAAACTTTTTCAAACACTAAAATTGTTGCTCTGCCTAAATGAGAAGTGACTGAATTCCTCCCCCAATGCATTTACACTACAACTACAGCATCAGTGCCAAGTGATTTCTACTTGGTACCAATGTTAAAGTAAACCCAGAGAAAAGTGGAGTGAAACTGAAATTGCAGTTTAAATGCACCCTCAATTTTTCCAACATTTCAGAACCTTAAGCAACCAGTTTGATATGATACAAAAGCTAGACTCCGTAACAAAGGTTTCATGTGATATAATCACTGACCATAAATCATACAGTAAACCATCATTGTTCAAAAGGGAAGCTAAAGGGTAAAACAGGCTGATTGAACTTATGTTGTTAGTGAAGATAACATCCCTTTTTTTAAGCAAATTCAAGTCAGTTATACAAGTCTGAAATGCAACCTTGGATCAAAATCAGCAAGGAATGGAAATCAAAGACTAGAGCGAGACAAAAATAAGAGCATCCAACACCGGGGCTGGGGTGCAGTAAATGCAAAAGCATGGGAAGGGTTTAAAAACAAGCAGGACCAGGACTCAAAATTCCAGACAAAAATAGAACTGCACCAAAAATAGAGGAACAAACCAGACTTAAAGATCTTATTACACTATCACAATGTTGACAGCATAGTTATACACAGATTGAGATACCCGAAACAGCCGGATTATTTTATAACTTTACTCATCTTCCACCTTCCTACATAGACACTAACAGAACAGAATTCCATTTCACTTCGATGGGTGTTTGGAAAAAAAAAAGACCTATGCTTTTGGTAATCCACTGACCAAGAAAAATAATGTTTGTACTGTAAGGAGAGGGGGGGGGGGGCGGCGTGGTGTTGTGGTCTCTATGAAGGGGTCAGGTTCCCTTCTGACCAACTTGAGCAGTTTCGAATCGCTCCCCCTCCTTTGGGTCTGTACTCCGGATTTATGTGGGGGGTGTGACAAAAGTGCAGAGGACACTGGTTTGATGCAAAGAACTTTGTTTTTATTACAGTCAGGGTAATACAGGCCTACTATAGTAAGAAAATACATGGCCAAATTTACAATCACTAATAAAAGAATAAAAGGAAAGGTACAAGGTCAAACTTAAAATCACTAAGTACCATACACTACACATTCAAAGGGGGTTGCAGTAAAATTATACCTCCCACTATCTAATTCTAGCTAGGTTAAACTCCAGGGCAGGGACTTATGATTGCCAATCCTTTTGATAGTTAATGGTAGATGGTGATGTTCTTCCTTCCTTCCTTCAGGACTTCAAGACTTCAAGGCTGGAGAAATTAGTTTTACAACTGTCACGTTGGTTTCTCTCCTCGTCTTGAGGTAGTAGCGACCACCTCTCTCCCACACTCTCTCTCTTCGTCTTCTTGTCTCTCTAACCTCTGTTGAAAACAGTGCCCAGTTATAAGATTTCAGTGTTCTAATCTTGCCGCCCAATCTGTTCACAATCCTTTGTATAATTTTGTCAGGCTTGGTGGTTCTTTGTAATATTTTATCGGACTCGTTAAAGTTGATATGTCTTGGGTGGGTTGATCTTTGAAAAACTGTTTCCTGATGGAAATATTAATTTGGTAATTGCAATGTCTTTTTGTGCTTAGTCTTTTGCATACAGGCTGGATTGGGCCTCTGTGATGTGTATATGCTGAAAATGGTTTGTCCAGACCCATGTTGATGGGGAGTTATCTCTGGGTGATACTGTGATGGTAATGTCTCTTGTGGAGGAAGATTTCCAAATACTCATTCTTCCAGACAGGTTACCTCACACCCAGACAGCTCCAATAATCAAGTGGACTTCCTTTGTTCCCCCAGGCTTGAATTTGTCTTGTAAAAGTTCAGAACTATATTAAAATTCATAGTTTCTTCCATAAGCACGAGAGAGCTCCAAACTTTTCGGTAGATAGTCCCAAATTAAATTTCCTTTCGAATGAGCCTAAACACAGGGGGGGGGGGGGTTCTGGTGAATTTTGCTCTCTGCAGTACTCTAGATTCATAAAAAGACTTGCATTCCTATAGTGCCTTTCACCATCACAGGACTTCCCAAAACACTTTACAGCCAATTAAGTACTACTAAAGTGTAGTCACTGTTGTAAAGTAGTAAACGCGGTAGCCAATTTGCGTCCAGCAAGCTCCCACGAACAACAATGTGATAATGACCAGATAATCTGTTTATGTGATCTTGATTGAGGGATAAATATTGACCAGGACAACAGCGATAACTCCCCTGCTCTTCTTCAAAATAATGCCACGGGATCTTTTACATCCACCTAAAAGATACTGGGGGGGGGGGGGGGGGGGGGCAGGAGAAAGAGAAAGAGAGGGGGCGAGAGCAGAGGGAGAAAACAGAGCGATTGCACCTCCGACAGCGCAGCACTCCCCCAATATTGGTGTGGAGTGTCAGCTGAGATTTTTGCGTTCAAGTCTCTGGAGTGGGGCTGACAATCTTCTGACTCGGAGGAGAGTGTGTTAATAACTAAGCCGCAGCGTTTTACCTGAAATCTGTACTTGTAGTAGTACCTAACCCACAAAGGCCACAAACCTTCAGTCAGTCATTTAACCCATTAAATGCACTAGGCAAAACAGATTACATGTATAGATGCATGTACACGGTTTGTGGAGAGTGTAGTATGGCCAGTATAATCATAACAGCTCTTTGTAAAATGAGCATGGCAGACTGACAGCAGAAAGCTGCTTCTAATTGGCAATCTTACTCAAGAGGCCACATGATATCTGGTGTGGAAAATAGAGTGGCACTGAGGCATGATAGGGAAAGAGCATGGGATGTGGGTATCGCTGGAAAGACCAGCATTTATTGCCCATCCCTAATTTCCCCCCGAGACAGTGGTGATGAGCTGCCTTCTTGAATAAATGGCATTTCAGAGGGTCGTTAAGTGTCAACGACATTACTGCGGGTCTGGAGTCACAAACTGGCCAGACCGGGTAAGGACACCAGTGCACCAGATAGCTTTTTGCTGATACTATCGATCTAGTTATCTAACTAACTAATTAATTAAATTTGAATTCCCCAGTTGCCATGGTGGGATATCTCCAGATTAGTCCAGGCCTGTGGATTACTAGTCCAGTAACATAGCCACCATGCTACCATACCTCTAAATCTGTGTACAACCTATCTATACCCAAGCTGCAAGTGACGGCGCCAATACTGGGTCCATAACATAGAAAAATCTTCCATCCCACTGCAGCAACACTGCTCAATCTCCAGGAGTGCAAAATCCACAAAAAGATTTTGTTTTTACAAAAGAAAATCACTGGGTTAGTAGTTTTAAATTGGACATTCTTCTCAGAAATAATAAAATTTGCTTTAATAAAAGAAATCATTGCAGAGCACAAAAATCTTTGTTTCCATTAGAAAAATGAATAGTAGTTTATTGAAACCATCACCGCAAAAGAATGTGATGCTTTTAGTCAGCTGTAAGCCAAGGTTTCAGACCAAGAAAAGAAAGCAACACTCGCACCATTCTCTGAGTTTTTCAACAATGCTTCTAATTAAATCTTGAATATCAGGTGTGAATAAGCACACAATAGGGAGAGAGCTCCCTTGACACCCAATAACTCCGTACCAGTCCAAATATTTGTCTGTCGAGCTAACAGTGACCTAAAAAGAACACTGGCTGCATTGTACATACTAAAGCGAAAGTCAAACCCCTCCAAAAAGAATTTGTGCGTATAAAAGAAATCCGCTTAAAATAGTGGGATGAGGAAGAGGGGTTAAAACCTTGCACAGATGCCACAATCAACAGCATTCTCCAGAGGTTGAAACACTGACTTACAAAATAAGTGAGCCTACATTATTTACACAGATGTACCATTACTTTGGTTGCATACTGTCACCTAATAAAATTACAAAATAAATTGCTGTAGCTCTACATATTTAGGGCTTCCTCCAACACCATAACCATTGAGCTAGGTGCACATGGTGATATATCACAGATCTGTTGGATTTCTCTTTTTATTATTATTCATTCATGGGATGTGGGCATTGCTGGCACGGCCAACATTTAGTGCCCATCCCTAATTGACCTCTGGTAGGTAGTGGTAAGTCGCTTTCTTGAACCACTGCAGTCCATGTGGTGAAGGTACTCCCACAGTGCTGTTGAGAGTTATACTTTGTCATTGCGGTTTGATACAACCGAGTGTCTTGATAGGCCATTTCAGAGGGCAGTTAAGAGTCAACCACACTGCTGTGGTCTGGAGTCACACATAGGCCAGACGAGGTAAGGACGGCAGATTTCCTTCTTTGACGGACAACAGTGAACCAGATGGTTTTTTTACCAGTAGTTTCATGATCACTGTTACTGATACTAGCTTTGCATTCTGGATTTAATTTAATTAATTGAATTTAAATTCTCCATGGTGGGATTTGAACTCAATGTCTCCAGATCATTAGTGCAGGTCTCTGAATTACTAGTCCAATAACATAACCACTATGCCACCATTCCCAAATTATTAAGGATTATGCAGGCAGATCTTGCTGTTCCTGTCTTCTGTGAAGGAGGGAGAGTCAAGTTTTTAATCTACATTCCTATTGAGTAAAAGCATCTCATCATACCACAATCCATGTAGCATCCAATTTATACAATGATAAACTTCAAGACTCTCAATTTAAAAAATTTAAGTTTCATTGTGATCTCACGGGGTATTGTTCCACATCTGTTGCGAAGGCATTCCCATTGAATTTGGCTCACTGATACCGCTCTCACCTCAGAAAGCTGTAAGTTGAAGTCCCACTTGAGCACATAATCTAGATGCATTACGTCGCATTGTTGCGTTTCATCTTTCAGATGAGATGTTAAACAAAATCCCATCTGCCTACAGAGGTGGGTTTAAAAAACCCATGCAGTATCCATGGGTCAGCATTCTTCCCTCAACCTTGCTGTGCACAAATTGGTTGCCACATTTTCCCACAAAGCAAGAGTGACTACACTTCAAAAAATTAATTAATTAGCTGTGGCACACTTTAGAGCGTCTTGAAGATATGATTATATAGGAGCTGGCTAGAATAATTATGGATCTTTCAGGTTTTGGTAGATCAATCATTTTCCCATATTACAACAGTGACTACACTTCAAAAGTACTTCATTGGCTGTAAAGCACTTTGGGACATCCCAAGGTCGTAAAAGACGCTATAGAAATACAAGTCTTTCTTTCAAGACTCGCAAGTCAATTCTCATTATTCTGTACTCTGTCTTGATTCTGATCACGTGGACTAACATTGCTTTCATTCATTCTGACGAAGGGCCATCGACCCGAAACATTAACTCTGTTTTCTCTCCACAGATGCTGCCTGACCCGCTGAGATTTCCAGCATTTTCTGTTTTTATTCCAGATTCCAGCATCGCAGTATTTTGCTTTTGCTTTCATTCTGAGCAGTTCCACAACATTTAGATGTTGTAAGGGTAAAGGAGGTTGTAGAGAGAGGGAGGGACAAGGCCATGAAGAGATCTAAACACAAGGATGAGAATTTTAAATTTGAGATGTTGGGGGAACCGGGAGCCAACATAGGTCAGCAAGAACAGCAGTGTTGAGGTGGATAGTCGAATTTGGAGGCAATAATGGCATGGATGAGAGTGCCAGCAATAGATGGATGGGGCAGCCAATGTGGAAGTGGCCGATCTTTGTGATGGAGAGGATTATGGGGATGGAAACACAGCTCAGGGCCAAATGGTTCACCAAGCAGGAGGAACTCAGGTAAGAATAAGTACACCAAGTCTTCATTCAGGGGAATGAGCATTCACTAGTTTGGTGCGACAGGATGTTCAACGTCATCATTCTTATTGTTGCAAGTTTCTTTAGACTGTCAGCATATCTGCAATTATGCAACTTAGTTCAACTGCAGGTCTGAGGTCTACATCTTCTTAAAAATGTATTCTCAGGATATGAGACGTCGCTGGCAAGACCGGCTTTTATTGCCCATCCCTAATTGCCGTTGAGAAGGTGGTGGTGAGCCTTCTTTTTGAACTGCTGCAGTCCGTGTGGTGAAGGTACTTCCACAGTGCTGTTAGATAGGGTGTTTCAGGATTTTGATCCAGCGACAGTGAAATGAATGGAGATATATGCCACGGTACGCTGGTGGTGGAGAGATTGGATATTTAGGAGGTATCCCTCAATTACACCAATGCACCCAAAGGGGAAACTTGCAACATTACCTGGCTCAATTTGACAGGTTTATATTATGTTTGGATTCGTTATGCATTCAGCCAGATTGCATAGAATTCAGCTGGATCTTCCAATTTAAAAAAAAGTAAATACTGTAATTCCCGTATTTCTACTTGCAGATGTAAAGACAGTTGGCAATAGCTAGGCATGGAGCGTATCCATTTCCTACTGCATTGATAATATTCAGTTTTCTAATCTCTCATTTAGCATAAATTTATAGTACAATTTACTGTTATATAGTGTAAATGAAATCTCATTTCCATTCACTTCAACATCTCTTTTGGCCTTCACACCCGATTTACACACCACAAATTTAGCATTGGCACGAAATTGAAACAGCTTCACATTTAAATTAACACACCATTAAATTACTGCCATCCCAGCACTGAATGTTATCAATAATTGCATGCAAGTACCAAAAGAAGATCAAAGATTATGAGTCCTATACATCACCATATTGTTAATATCAAAACTGAAACAGTGGTTATTGAAAACGAGTCAGATTCATTAGACCATTCGACTACCTTGCAGTGGAATGGTAAATTGGAAGAAAGCCAAATCCATCGATAATTCACTGGAGGAGGCTAATCTCCAGATAAGTAGAAATCTGGCATGACATGTACAAGTAGCAATAACAGGACTGCTCAGGGGAAAAATGTGTCATAACTGCCAAGCAATAGAACAAAAGAGCTAACTTTAGCTGTGGAGAGGGCAGTTCAGCTGCTCAACCTGAAAAGTGTGGAAGAGGCGTGGTGGATTTGCATTAAAGTTTGGTGGTTGCCAAAAGTGTGATTCTCTTGGCAAAACATCAAAATAATACAGTTGTGACTACAGAATTCACATCATTACTTCATAAATGGAAATGTTATGATTAATGATATGGTTATTAAGGCACATCGGTAAGATTCTTAACTTAATATTTTTCATACTTCTACCTAGATTTCAATCATTTACTGCACAAACACTGACAAAATCTATTACATCAGCACATGCCCACAACAGGCTCAGAGGAAACAGCACCACTAGTGAAAAAAATATTAAATTTACCCATAAATCTTGCAGTGCTCACATGCAAAAATTATTTTGATTAGTTGTAAAAGTCAACAAATGGTAATTTGCAATATTCAAGGCTCAATCTCGATTTGGCAGGTGCTAAACCACAAATTATGTCCATCCGACATGGCACACAGGGTTTTTTTAATGTCTCATCTGAAAGAAGTAAAAAGAAATCGAAGTGTGACATCACAGCCAAGAGGGTAAGTGATTGGCAAGTAGTTTTTCTTTTTTCTTTTTCGTATCAGTAAGAAACCTTTGGCATTGTTGCCAAATTAAGTTAATTTAAGGGTCAAGTCATGGCAGGAGAGCCCAGACCCATGTCATGCTCCTCCTGTGCTATGTGGGAAATCAGGGACACTGACTACTGTGTGTACGGGAAGTGTATCCAGCAGCAGCTCCTGTCAGACTGCATGACGGCACTGGAGTTGCGCATGGATTCACTCTGGAGCATCCGCGATGCTGAGGATTTTGTGAATAGCACGTTTAGTGAGTTGGTCACAGCGTAGTTAAAGGTTACAAAGGCAGATAGGGAATGGGTGACCATCAGGCAGAGCAAGAGTAGGAAGGTAGTGTAGAAGTCCCCTGCGGCCACCTCCCTCCAAAACAGATATACCACTTTGGATACTGTTAGAGAAGATGGCTCATCAGGGGAAGGCAGCATCAGCCAAGTTCATGGCACCATGAGTGGCTCTGCTGCACAAGAGGGCAGGAAAAAGAGTGGTAGAGCTATATTGATAGGGGATTCTACTGTAAGGGGAATAGATAGGAGTTTCTGCGGCCACAATCAAGACTCCAGGATGGTATGTTGCCTCCCTGGTGCAAGAGTCAAGGATGTCTCGGAGCGGCTCAGGGCATTCTGGAGGGGGGAGGGTGAACAGCCAGTTGTCGTGGTCCATATAGGTACTAACGACATGGGTAAAAAACGGGATGAGGTCCTACAAGCTGAATTTAGGGAGCTAGGAGTTAAATTAAAAAGTCGGACTTCAAAGGCAGTAATCTCATGATTGCTACCAGTGCCACATGCTAGTCAGAGTATAAATAGGATAGTTAAGATGAATACGTGACTTGAAGAATGGTGCAAGAGGGAGGGATTCAAATTCCTGGGACATTGCAACCGGTTCTGGGGGAGGTGGGACCAGTACAAAACAGACGATCTGCACCTGGGCAGGACGGGAACCAATGTCCTAGGGGGAGTGTTTGCTAGTGCTGTTGGGGAGGGGTTAAACTAATATGGCAGGGGGGGTGGGAATCTATGCAGGGAGACAAAGGGAAGTAAAATGGGGGCAGAAGCAAAAGATAGAAAGGAGATAAGGAAAAGTGGAGGGTAGAGAAATCAAGGGCAAAAATCAAAAAGGGCCACAGTACAACATAATTCTAAAAAGGACAGAGTGTTTAAAAAAAACCAAGCCTGTAGGCTCTGCGTCTCAATGCGAGGAGCATTTGTAGTAAGGTGATGAATTAACTGCACAGATAGCTGTTAACGGATATGATGTAATTGGGATTACATGGCTCCAGGGTGACCAAGGCTAGGAACTCAACATCCAGGGACATTCAATATTCAGGAAGGATAGACAGAAAGGAAAAGGAGGTTTGGTAGCATTACTGGTTAAAGAGGAGATTAATGCAATGGTAAGGAAGGACATAAGCTTGAAGATGTGGAATCTGTATGGGTAGAACTGCGGAACACCAGAGGGCAGAAAACGCTTGTGGGAGTTGTGTACAGACCACCAAACAGTAGTAGTGAGGTTGGGGATGGCATCAAACAGGAAATTAGGGATGTGACCAATAAAAGGTACAGCATTTATCATGGGTGACTTTAATCTACATATAGATTGAGCTAACCAAACTGGTGGCAATACGGTGGAGGAGTTGTTCCTGGGGTGTATAGGGATGGTTTTCGAGACCAATATGTCGAGGAACTAACTAGAGAGCTGGCCATCCTAGACTGGATGTTGTGTAATGAGAGGGGATTAATTAACAATGTTGTTGTGCGAGGCCCCTTGGGGAAGAGTGACCATAACATGGTAGAATTCTTTATTAAGATGGAGAGTGACACAGTTAATTCAGAAACTAGGGTCCTGAACTTAAGGAAAGGTAACTTTGATGATTTGAGGCATGAATTGGCTAGAATAGACTGGCAACCAATACTTAAAGGGTTGACGGTGGATAGGCAATGGCAAACATTTAAAGATCACATGGATGAACTTCAGCAATTGTACATCCCTGTCTGGAGTAAAAATAAAACGGGGAAGATGGCTCAACCGTGGCTAACAAGTGAAATTAAGGAGTGCTAAATCCAAAGAGACATATAAATTGGCCAGAAAATGCAACAAACCTGAGGACTGGGAGAAATTTAAATTCAGCAGAGGAGGACAAAACGTTTAATTAAGAGGGGGAAAATAGAGTACGAGAAGAAGCTTGCCTGGAATATAAAAACTGACTGCAAAAGCTTCTATAGCTGTGTGAAGAGAAAAAGATTAGTGAAGACAAACGTAGGTCCCTTGCAGTCAGATTCAGGTGACTTTATAAATGGGGAACAAAGAAATGGCAGACCAACTGCCGAACAAATACTTTGGTTCGGTCTTCACGAAGGAAGACACAAATAACCTTCCGGGAGTACTAGGGGACCGAGGGTCTTGTGAGAAGGAGGAACTGAAGGATATCCTTATTAGGCGGGAAATTGATGGGATTGAAGGCCGATAAATCCCAAGGGCTTGATAGTCTGCATCCCACAATACTGAAGGAAGTGGCCCTGGAAATAGTGGATGCATTGGTGATCATTTTCCAACAGTCTAATCGACTCTGGATCAGCTCCTACGGACTGGAGGGTTGCTAATGTAACACCACTTTTTAAAAAGGGAGGGAGAGAGAAAGTGGGTAATTATAGAGCAGTTAGCCTGACATCAGTAGTGGGGAAAATGCTGGAATCAATTATTAAGGATGAAATAGCAGCCCATTTGGAAAGTAGTGACAGGATCGGTCCAAGTCAGCATGAATTTATGAAGGGGAAATCATGCTCGACAAATCTTCTGGAATTTTTTTTAAGGATATAACTAGTAGAGTGGACAAGGGAGAACCAGTGGATGTGGTGTATTTGGACTTTCAAAAGGCTTTTGACAAGGTCCCACACAAGAGATTGTTGTGCAAAATCAAAGCACATGGTATTGGGGGTAATATACTGACATGGATAGAGAACTGGTTGGCAGACAGGAAGCAGAGAGTCAGGACCAATGGGTCCTTTTCAGAATGGCAGGCAGTGAAGTGCCGCAGGGCTCAATGCTGGGACCCCAGCTCTTTACAATATACATCAATGATTTGGATGAAGGAATTGAGTATAATATCTCCAAGTTTGCAGTAAACTGGGTGGCGGTGTGAGCTGTGAGGGGGACGCTAGGAGGTTGCAGGGTGACTTGGACAGGTTAGGTGAATGGGCAAATACATGGCAGATGCAGTATAATGTGGATAAATGTGAGATTATCCACTTTGGGGCAAAAACGCAAAGACGGAATATCTGAATGGCGGCAGATTAGGAAAAGGGGAGGTGCAACGAGACCTGGTGTCATGGCTCATCATTCATTGAAAGTTGGCACACAGGTACAGCAGGCGGTGAAGGCGGCAAATGGTATGTTGGCCTTCATAGCAAGGGGATTTGAGTATAGAAGCAGGGAGGTCTTACTGCACTTGTACAGGGCCTTGGTGAGGCCTCACCTGGAATAGTGTGTTCAGTTTTGGTCTCCTAATTGGAGGAAGGACGGTCTTGCTATTGAGGGAGTGCAGCGAAGGTTCACCAGACTGATTCTCGGGATGGCAGGACTGACATATGAGAAGAGACTGGATCGACTGGGCCTGTATTCACTGGAGTTTAGAAGGATGAGAGGGGATCTCATAGAAACATAAAATTCTGACAGGATTGGACAGGTTCGATGCAGGAAGAATGTTCCCGATGTTGGGGAAGTCCAGAACCAGGGAACATAGTCGAAGGACAAGGGGTAAGTCATTTAGGACGAGATGAGGAGAAACTTCTTCACTCAGAATTCCCAACTGCAGAGAGTTGTAGATGCCAGTTCATTGGCTATATTCAAGAGGGAGTTAGATATGGCCCTTACAGCTAAAGGGATCAAGGGGTATGGAGAGACAGCAGGAATGGGGTAATGAGGTAAATGATCAGCCATGACCTTATTGAATGGTGGTGCAGGCTCGAAGGGCCGAATGGCCTACTCCTGCACCTATTTTCTATGTTTCTATGTAAGACCTCTGACAATGTAACACTCCCTCAGTTCTGCACTGAAACGTCAGCCTAGATTATGCAATAGAGTTTCAATTCCCCCCAACCCAAATTAATAACAGCACAAGACTAGGGAGGGGTGAAAGCCAGCGTACCGATACGGGTTGTACTTCCGCCATCCTCCGATGCCAGACCAGAGAATTTTCTGGACCGGGGAGGTCATGCCGACCCTAGCGTTGTCAACAGTACCCTAGAAGCCAACTGACAAGTGATTCATTTTGTAAAACAGCAGAGAAATCATGTTGAATATCTGGTTTGTAGCACACCATACAATTATAACAATTTGATATCCTTTGTTTTTTTAAATGTATTCATCAAGTTGAGTACTTTGTAAGAGTATGGAGAGTAAGAAAGACGACAGGGAAAGGCTGCCTGCTGTCTTTACACAGATCCCTGTACACGATAAAGCACTTGGATGCCCACGAAAGCCAATTCCTCCAAACGGCGCAGACATCAACCAAAACAAAACAGGCTGAAAGCTGTCACAGATCTGGGGACAAATGGCAGTCGTTGTCAGCAGCACCCAGTTTAAATAAACACTAAGATTCCCTCACCTCCTCTCTGAAACGATAGTGCTCCCGCCCATTCACGTCGTTCCGTACCTTTGGGAAACCGTGGTTCCTGATCCCGACCCCATTTTCAGGTGTGATGATTGTGAAGCGGTTTCCGTCGACATGGGGAAATCATTCGCCAGTTTCATGTATAACAAGGATTTCCTCCGGCTTCCAAGTCCATCAAAAAGGTGAGTGGCAGCTCGGGACAGGTGTTGTTGGGAGGGGGCAGCAATGATGTCACTGAGCCCGAGGGGCGCCCGCCCACCGGAGTTTGTGCCCCAGATCTGTGGCAGCTTTCAGCCCGCTTTATTTTGGTTGATGTCTGAGCCGTTGAGGAATTGGCTTTCATGGGCACCCAAGCGTGACAACAATCGGCCTTTCCCTGTCGTCTTTCTTACTTGCCACACTCTTTTTAAAAAAAAAACTCAACTTGATGAACACAGGACACAGCGCGGGTCACGACCCCCCGCCGGGAATGATGCGAGACCAGGGATGTTACCGGACTAGAGTGTCCCAGACTAGAGAGGCTCAACCTGTACCCAGTGGCCTGGCAATAACCACTGTCTCATTTCTATTTGAGGAATGGCCACATGGTACTGGAAGATGGCCTATGTTTGTAGAAACACATCCTAGCAAGAGTCAGCTACTCCCCTCTGTTTTCCTGAATTCAAACTCCAAGAAGTTGGAGGGGAGGTGGGGGGGAAGGAAGATTTGAGAGTAGTGAAGGGTCAAACTTCCTGGAGTCCCATTCACTACCAGACAGCAACAACTGAGGCACAACAGAGGGGCCTGCCCCAATGAGTGCCAAAGAAAAATGACACCGACATTTTTTTGACTGCTCAATAAGTTAACAGGCAGGGTTGAAAATGTAGCTCATCACTCTGGGATCGATTAGTTTTCTTACCTGCAATCTTGGTGCCAACCTAAGCCTCAGTACAGGCATAGTATTAAGAGTCAGCATCTGATGGGTTTTGTGCTATCACAGATAGAGGAACTCTCAAAGCTGGGTGAAATAAGGGGAAGTCCTTCCTGCACAGTACTTAAAGTAGTGACTGTCAACAGTGCAACTGTATCTGGCAGGATGCCCAGTATAGCAATCAGATTTTAGCTGCACAAGAGTACACAATAGCCTTTTATTTAATATACTGTATTGATCAATAGGTGCATCAGTCTTCCATCATTAGAAACTTCTTTACCCAGAGAGTGGTGAGAATGTGGAACTCGCTACCACAGGGAGTGGTTGAGGCAAACAGTATAGATGCATTTAAGGAGAGGCGAGATAAGCATGAGGAAGAGAAGACAAGTGGGTTATGCTGACAGGGTTATATGAGGAAAGGCGGGTGGAGGCTCGAGTGGAGCATAAACGTTGGCATGGATTGGTTGGGCCGAATGGCCTGTTTCTGTGCCATTTTGCAATTATGAACTCCCAACTGTCTAGCCTTTGGCCCTCCATTCACCATGACATTTTTGCAGCTACCGATCTGCTCAATCACACCACCTTTGATGCCCTAGTCCCTGTTAAAACAATTACTCTCGCTCACCATGGGTGTTCCCCCTCGTACAGCTCTGATTTTTGCTCCCTTAAGTCCAAGGGATGCAAACTTGAACAGACATGGCGGACAACTGGTTTAGTCATGCACTGCCAGATCTAGCTGGGCCACATAAAGCACTATCGGCTCCTGCTCTCGTCTGTGAAAATTGTTCACTATTCCAGAACCATTATGGAATGTAAAGATGAACCCCGGCTTCTATTCTTCACTGCTAACCGTCTTTTTAAACCCCTCTCCCCAGTCTCCACCCTCACCTCCAACAAGTGTGAGAAGCTCATGGACTTTTGTCTGCAAGATTGAGACCATCCGTTCAGCCGCCTCTGCCTCTTCCCTTCCTTCTCCTAGCCCACCGGGCCAAACTTCCTCTAAGAATCCCCCTGTCCTAGCCCTGACCGCACATTTTTCTCGTTTCTCTCCGATCTCATCCTGTCCATGAGACCCACTTCCGACTCCTTTGATCCTATTCCCACCAAACTGCTGACCACCCAACTTCTTTTTCTGGTTCCCATGTTAGGTGACATTGTTCATGGTTCTCTTTCCTCAGGTACTGTCCCCCCCTCTCCCTCAAATCTGCCGTCATCACCTCTCTCCTCAAAAAAACAACCCTCGACCCCTCCGTCCTTGCAAACAACCACCCCAGTTCCAACCTCCCTTTCCTTTCCAAAGTCCTTCAACGTGTTGTCACCTCCCAAATCCGTGCCCATCTTTCTCGCAATTCTATGTTTGAATGCCTCCAATTCCGCCTCTGCCACAGTACCGAAACAGCTCTCATCAAAGTCACAAATGACATCCTTTGTGACTGACAAAGGCAAACTATCCCTCCTCGTCCTTCTTGACTTATCTGCAGCCTTTGACACGTTGACCACTTTATCCTTCGCCAACGCCTCTCCACCGTCATCCAGCTGGATGGGACTACACTCTCCTGGTTCCATTCTTATCTATCCAATTGTGGTCAGGGAATCACCTGCAACAGCTTCTCTTCCTGCCTCCGCATCGCTACCTCTGGTGTCCCCCAAGGATCTATCCTTGGCCCCTTCCTATTTCTCAACTTCATGTTACACCTTGGCGACATCTGCTGAAAACACAGCATCAGTTTCCACATGTACGCTGATGACACCCAGTTCTACCTCACTACCACTTCTCTTGACCCTTCCTCGGTCTCTAAATTGTCAGACTGCTTGTCCGGCATCCAGTTCTTAATGAGCAGAAATTTTCGCCCAACTGAATATTGGGAAGACCGAAGCTATTGTTTTTGGACCCTGCCACAAACGCTGTTCCCTAGCCACTGACTCCACCCCTCTCCCCAACTTTTGTGAGGCTGAACCAGACTGTTCGCAACATTGGTGTCATATTTGACCCTGAAATAAGCTTCCGACCACAAATCCACAGCATAACCAAGACCATCTATTTCCACCCCTGTAACTTCGCCCATGCCTCAGCTCATCTGCTGCTGAATCCCTCATCCATGCCTTTCTTACCTCTAGACTTGACTATTCCAATGCACTCCTGACTGGCCTCCCACATTCTACCCTACGTAAACTAAAGGTGATCCAAAACTCGACTGCCCCTTTTCTAACTCGCACCAAGTCCCACTCACCCATCAACCCTGTGTTCATTAAGCTACACTGGCACCCGGTTAAGCAAAGCCTCAATTTCAAAATTTTCATCCTGGTTTTCAAATCCCTCCATGGCCTCGCCCCCTCCCTATCTCTAATCTCCGTCAGCCTCTCAACATCCCCAACCCCTCCTGGCCCAGAGATGTCGGCGCTCCTCTAATTCTGCCCTCTGGAACCATTGGTGGCCGTGCTTTCTGTTGCCTAGACCCCAAGCTCTGGAATTCCCTGCCTAAACCCCTCTGCCTCTCTTTCCTGCTTCAAGACGCTCCTTAAAACGTACTTCTTTCACCAAGCTTTTGGTCATCTGCCTAATTTTTCCTTCTGTGACTCGGTGTCAAATTTTTCCTGAATCTCAATACTTCCGTGAAGCGCCTTGGGACGCTTCACTACGTTAAAGGTGCTATATAAATGCAAGCTGTTATTGTTGTATATCATATGTAATCTCAGTAGCATGTCATCAGGCTACAGTTAGGAGAAAGTTCATCAACTTAATATTCAGATATGGGGGGGGAAATAATCACTAAAGGAGGGGAAAAAACTCAACATTTTTAACTGCACACTGACCAAACACAAAAGGATTTCCATAATTTCCAGGCTTGACTATGAAACTGCGGAGTGTTAGGGCCAGACTCAATGGGCCAAATAGCCTCCTTCTGTGCTGTACTATTCTATGATTCTAGTCTATTCCATTCAATAACCAGAAATATTTAATAAGTTTTGCATTCTTATGTGGTCCTCAAAAATATGGAGTCTTAACTCATCAACATTAATCACAAGGAGGATAATTAAACCCCCATTTCTCATAAAATAGTCAATCGCCCAAGGGAAAGGTGGGGTGGCTTCAATATTCCCAGGCTGACGAGGCCAAAACAACCTCAAACGTGGGTTTTCATTCCCGTTTGCTGGATAGAAACCAGAAAGTGCAAACAGGAAACTGGAAGAGGATGGGATCAAGCTTAACTAATAACTTCATAGGTTAACATGCCATTAAAAAAATGAATTCTTGAGATGAGAGCATTGCCAGCAAGGCCGGCATTTATTGCTCATCACTGGTTGCCGAGATGATGGTGGTGGGCCTTCTTCTTGAACCACTGCCATTCTATGCAATGTATTTGCAGGATCTTGCGGAGGCAGCGTTGGTGGTATTTCTCCAACGCTTTGAGATGTCTACTGTATATGGTCCACGTCTCAGCCATATAGGAGGGCGGGTATCACTACAGCCCTGTAGACCATCAGCTTGATGCCAGATTTGAGGTCCTGGTCTTTGAACACTCTCTTCCTCAGGTGACCGAAGGCTGCGCTGGTGCACTGGAGGTGGTGTTGGACCTCGTCATTGATGATGTCTAACCTTGCTGATAGTCAATTTCCGAGGTATGAAAAATGGTCCACGTTGTCCAAGGCCGTGCCGTGGATTTTGATGATTGGGGGGGGGGGGGGGGGGAGGGGCAGTGCTGTGTGGCAGGGTCAGGTTGGTGGAGAACCTCTGTCTTACGGATGTTTAGTGTAAGGCCCATGCTTTCGTACGCCTTGGTGAAGGTGTTGACGATGGCTTGGAGTACAGCCTCAATGTGCGCAGATGCAAGCGTCGTCCGCGTACTGTAGTTCGATGACAAGAGGATGGGACGACCTTGGATCTAGCCTGGAGGCGACGAAGGTTTAACAGGTTCCCATTGGTGCTATAAGTTTAGTTCCACTCCAGCGGGGAGCTTGTTGAGCGCGAGATGGAGCATTGCAGCAAGGAAGATAGAAAAGAGCGTGGCGCGATGACGCAGCCCTGCTTGATCCAGGTCCAGATGTGGATTGGGTCTGTGCAAATCCATTGGGAGGACAGACGCACCAATGTCAGTGTTCTCAATCAGGTCAACAGCCCCAGCATCAAATCACTGACCACACTTGACCAGCTCCGTTGGGCAGGCTACATCGTCCGCATGCCCGACAGGAGACTCCCAAAGCAAGCGCTCTATTCGGAACTTCTACACGGCAGGTGAGCCGCAAGTGGGCAGAAGAAACATTTTAAGGACACTCTCAAGGCCTCCTAGATAAAGTGCAACATCCCCACTGGCACCTAGGAATTCCTGGCCCAGGACCACCCTAAGTAGAGGAAGAGCATCCGGGAGGGCGCTAAGCACCTCGAGTCTCGTCGCCGAGAGCATGCGGAAGACAAGCACATGCAGCGGAAGGAGCGTGTGGCAAACCAGACTCCCCACCCACCCTTTCTTTCAACGACTGTTTGTCACAGGTGGGACAGAGACTGCAATTCCCGTATTGGACTGTACAGTCACCCGAAAACTCATTTTTGGAGTGGAGGCAAGTCTTCCTCGATTTCGAGGGACTGCCTATGATGATGCTTCTATGCAGCTGTTTTATACAATGGAGTGTCTTGCTAAGTCAGAGGGTAGTTAAGAGTCAATCTCGTTGGTGTGGGACTGTAGTCACATATAGCTCAGACTGGATAAGGATGGCAGGTTTTCTTCCCTAAAAAAGGACATTAGTGAACCAGTTTAGTTTTTACGACAACATGATAGCTTTATGATCACCTTTTATACTTTTTTTTCCTCCAGATTTTATAAACTAAACGCAAATTGTAAAACTGCCATGATGGGATTTGAACTCACATTATCTGGATTTGTTGATAGATTCTTTTCCCTCAATCTGTTTCAGCGAATACACTGATTCGAACACTTTAAATTTTAGTTCAGACGAACTTTTTTCAGGCTTCATCGATGAAGGGTCTTGCTCTGATAAAGGGGCGCCGACTTAATGAGTCTGTCGAATCCATCAGAGCAAGCAAAAATCATTACAAAATCAATACATTTATACAGTTCGTGAATGGTACAACCCCTTTTCATTGTCCTGTCACATCAGCTACCGTGGCATAGATACAAGCTAAATTAGTCATTTACACAGTTAATTAAGCAATGCCCCTAATCATGAGAGAAGATTAAGTCATCTCCAGCTTATCTTTGTTTTGCAGGCAAGGAAGACACAGTTCGGCTTCTCTGGGTATTCCCACAGTTTAGCTCCTACATCTGTTGCTACATTCCCATGATCAGATGGTTCCTCAAGGTTGTTTAACAAAGACAAGTCACTCATTGTTTTCCCCTACAGTGAGATCTAAAGAGTCATCAATAACGATGAGCGGCCATTTTAGAAAGAGTTAATACATTTGAAATTAGTACGGATAATACATTAAAGTTGGTAGCTACAGTGATACAGATTCTCAGATTATTAGTCCAGTAACATAACCACTACAGTACATCTAGAGGCTATCTGCTATGTAGACTTATACTTGTTGAATGGCTACTTGGGTGAGATACCAGCAGGCCACTATTGCCAACACAACTATACCCAGCATGAGTTACCACCATCAAGAAAAATGGCAACAGAAATTTGGAGATAAATATAAAAATATACACAAATAGATCAATCCAGTACATTTGTTGGCCAACAACAAAAGTAATTTTAAACAAAAAATTCTAGATATAAAAATCAACCCTTATGGTAGATGCATCATGCATTCTGATAGATATATTATGCATTCTGGCACACACATCTCCTTGTGAGTAGTTTAGCGATATGCTGTTCTACCCCATATAATATACAATAGGTTAACAGACTTACTGATTAACAGTGATGGAATAAATAAAATGTTATTTTTTAACTATACCCTGTACAATATTATGGGAGCGTTTATGGTATTTTAGAACTTCACATGGATACAAAATTGGCTAAGGGACAGAAGGCAGAGAGCAGTAGTGAACGATGTGACAGGAGGGAAGTATAGTGGTGCTCCCCAGGGGTTGATGTTGGGACTTCTGCTCTTTTTGATATATATTAGTGATCTGGACTTGGGTATACAGGGCATAATTTCAAAGTTTGAAGATGATACAAAACTCACAAATGTAGTAAATAATGAAAATAGTAACAGACTTCAGAAGGACATACAGACTGGAAAAATGGGCAGACAAATGGCAGATGAAATTTAACAGAAGTGATACAATTTGGTAGGAAGAATGAGGTGAGGCAATAAGAACTAAATCCAGATCCTTGAAGGTGACAGGACAAGTTGAGAAGGCTGTTAAAAAGTATATGGAATCCTTGGCTTTAATAATAAAAGGAAGAGAGTACAAAGGTCAGCATGGATTTGTGAAAGGAAAATCTGGAATTTTTTGAGGATGTTTCCAGTAGAGTGGACAAGGGGGAACCAGTTGATATGGTGCATTTGGACTTTCAGAAGGCTTTCGACAAGGTCCCACACAAGAGATTAATGTGCAAAGTTAAAGCACATGGGATTGGGGGTAGTGTGCTGACGTGGATTGAGAACTGGTTGGCAGACAGGAAGCAAAGAGTAGGAGTAAATGGGTACTTTTCAGAATGGCAGACAATGACTAGTGGGGTATCGCAAGGTTCTGTGCTGGGGCCCCAGCTGTTTACATTGTACATTAATGATTTAGGCTAGGGGATTAAATGTAGTATCTCCAAATTTGCAGATGACACTAAGTTGGGTGGCAGTGTGAGCTGCGAGGAGGATGCTATGAGGCTGCAGAGCGACTTGGATAGGTTAGGTGAGTGGGCAAATGCATGGCAGATGAAGTATAATGTGGATAAATGTGAGGTTATCCACTTTGGTGGTAAAAACAGAGAGACAGGCTATTATCTGAATGGTGACAGATTAGGAAAAGGGGAGGTGCAATGAAACCTGGGTGTCATGGTACATCAGTCATTGAAGGTTGGCATGCAGATACAGCAGGCGGTTAAGAAAGCAAATGGCATGTTGGCCTTGATAACGAGGGGATTTGAGTACAGGGGCAGGGAAGTGTTACTGCAGTTGTACAGGGCCTTGGTGAGGCCACACCTGGAGTATTGTGTACAGTTTTGGTCTCCTAACTTGAGGAAGGGCATTCTTGCTATTGAGGGAGTGCAGCGAAGGTTCACCAGACTGATTCCCGGGATGGCGGGACTGACATATCAAGAAAGACTGGATCAACTGGGCTTGTATTTACTGGAGTTCAGAAAAATGAGAGGGGATCTCATAGAAACATAAAATTCTGACGGGTTGAGACAGGTTAGAGGCAGGAAGAATGTTCCCAATGTTGGGGAAGTCCAGAACCAGGGGTCACAGTCGAAGGATAAGGGGTAAGCCATTTAGGACCGAGAGGAGGAGAAACTTCTTCACCCAGAGAGATGAACCTGTGGAATTCTCTACAACAGAAAGTTGTTGAGGCCAATTCACTAAATATATTCAAAAAGGAGTTAGAAGTAGTCCTTACTACTAGGGGGATCAAGGGGTATGGCGAGAAAGCAGGAATGGGGTACTGAAGTTGCATGTTCAGCCATGAACTCATTGAATGGCAGTGCAGGCTCAAAGGGCCGAATGGCCTACTCCTGCACCTATTTTCTATGTTTCTATGGGAATAGAGTATAAAACACTGGCTGGGCCTCAGCTGGAGTATTGCGTTCATTTTGGGTACCACACTTTAGGAAGTGTGTCAAAGCTTTGGAGAGGGTGCAGAGAAGATTTACGAGAATTGTACCAGGGATGAGTAATTACAGTTATGTGGTTAGACTGGAGAAGCTGGGGTTGTTCTCCTTAGAACAGAGAAATTGAGGAGATTTGATAGGTGTGTTCGAAATCATGAACAGTTTTGATTGAGTAAGGATAAACTGTTTTCAATGGCAGAAGGGTCAGTAACCAAAGGCGACATGAGGAAACATTTTCTTTCATACTTGAAGGTAAAAAATTTACAGGGCTGTGGCTCTACCAAAGAGCTGGCAGAGGCACGATGGGCCGAATGGCCTCCTGTACTGTATCATTCTGTGATTCATGATTATGTGAATGTTTAAATAGAAACTGTAAATCACTGGTCTTCAATACATATATGATTTAACTATCCAGTTAATTTGATCTTTTGCCTTTTTTTAAATACAGCACAGGATATAGAAACTGATGACAAGGAAGATAAATATTTGAAATAGAGGAAGTTACAGTGCTACAGGGAATACGCAAGATAGTGAAATTAGCTTTGAAATGCTCTAGTAATGAGCTATCACAGGCACAATAGGCTTAATGGCTTCCTCTGTGCTGTAAACTTCTACGGTTCTGTTGTGGCTTGATAAGAAATAGAGGGGGGGGGGGGGGGGGGCAACGATAGATCCTTGGGGACTCCAGAGGTAATGGTACGGGAGCGGGAAGAGAAGCCACTGCAAGTGATTCTCTGGCTACAACTGTATAGATAAAAATGGAACCATACAAGAACAGTCCTGGCTGAAGACAGATAGGAGGCAATGTGCAAGTATTCTATGGAGAGTCCTGGAATGTGATAGCACTAGAAGAATTAGCGAGAAAGATCTTTGGGTGTGGGAGTAGTGAAGAGGTGGTCATGGGGTGGGAGAGCATACGAGGACTGGGGGGGGGGGGGGGGTGAAAGAAGAGAAAAATCAAGTTGCTTTCGGAGTTGAAGTAATTTTAGTGATAACACTGACAGCTACAAAGTCATTAACATTTATCGTGTGGAAACAACTGTGGATTGACTCATACACTTAACAAAAAGTATTTGTACTTTGAAATATTACAAATTTACATGGCTTATTTTCAGAGACTAGTTTGAATGCTCTGGATTTCAAAATATTGCATATTGAAGATTGCTGTGGGAAACATGAACGACATGAAATGTATATTCTAAATTCCCAGAATAAAATATGTTATGCTTGAGGTTAATAAGAGTACATAATTAACAGAGGGTACAGCATGGGACAGCAGTTTACTGGAAAAAATTAAATAGGCCAATGTCAGACTACACAACTGGAAATGAAAGTGTAACAGAGTTAACAACAACATGCATTTATATAGCTCCTCTAAAACAGTAAAACGTTCCAAGGCACTTCACAGCAACATTATCACGCAAAATATGACACGAAGATATTAGGACAGGTGAAAGAGGTGGGTTTTAAAGAGCATCTTAAAAGGAGGAGACACAGCTAGAAGCAGAGCTTTCGGGAGGGAATTCCAGAGTTTAGGGCCTAGATTAAAATCGGGGATATCCAAGAGACCAGAATTGGAGGAGTGCAGATATCTGAGGGTTGTAGGGCTGGAGAAGGTTACAGTATTGGAGGGGCAAGGCCATAGAGGGATCCGAAAACAAGTATGAGTATTTTAAAATCGAGGCGCTGACGGACCAGAAGCCAATAGTTAGGATACAGGCAGTAGAGCTTTGGATGAGCTCAAGTTATGGAGGGTGGAAAATGGAAGATGGGCAGAAGAGCATTGCAAGTCTAGAGGTAACAAAGGCAATAATGAGGGTTTCAGCAGCAGATGAGTTGAAGCAAGGTCACAGACTGGATTTTTCTGGAGGTGGAAATAGGTGGTCTTAGTGATACTGCGGATATGTGGTCAGAAGCTCAAACAGGATGGCAAGTTTGTTAACGGTCTGCTTCAGCCTCAGACAGTGGCCAGGAAGAGATGGGGTCAGTAGCTAGGGACCAAAGATAATGGCTTTCGTCTTTCCAATATTTAGTTGGAGGAAAAGTTCTGCGCATCCAGGATTGGATGTCGGACAAGCAGTGTGACACATCAGAGACAGTGGAGGGGTTCAAGAGCGGTGGTGGTGAGGTAGAGCTGGGTAGCGTCAGCGTACATGTGGAAACTGATGCTGTGTTTTCGGATGATGTGGCAGAGGGGCAGCGTGTAGATGAGAAATAAGAGGGGCCCCAAGGATAGATCCTTGGGAGACTCTAGAGGTAACGGTGCAAGAGGGGGAAAAAAAGCCATTGCAGAAGATTCATTGACTACAACTGGACAGATAAGAATGGAACCTTCCAGATAGTACATCACTCTCATTTTCTGGGTAGCTTCAAAGTTGACCGCATAGGGTACAATAAACTAGTTGTACTTCAGATTACATTTAAGCATGCAAAAATATTTTATCCAATTTTGCAGTAGTTTAATGATTAAGTACAAATTATATAATGTGATGCAGTCGATGTAGCAAAGTGGAACATTTCAGTTTGCTGCTGCTCAAAGTAGTTGGAGAAAACAACTCTTTACTACAATATGTATGTGATAAAATGGAGAATGTAGCAAGAATAGAAATGATTACGATGGAAATGAGGAAATACCTGGCTGAACAAGCATGTTGTTGGAACTAAGACAGCAAAACAGATTAGAGCTGCAGATAACAACATGAAGGGGTTCTGGGAAGATCGGAGAGATAGTAATGAGAGCAAGAGGGACACGTTGGAAGGGAGTGCTCAACAACAATGAGACAGACAGGCCTAAAAGCAGCAAGAGTCTGGAAGATTTTTAATAGCAGGTATGGTTGGCTACTTATTTTGCTGTGTTGACACGAGGTTTTCAGTAGAAGTGTAAGGATGGGTCTGTGAAACTTTAATATATATTAACTTGAACTGTGAAAAATGCTCAACTGTACAATCACAGATACTGTTCTTCCAAATCTTGGTTGTATCTGGAGAGCATTTTGAGCAATACAACACGGAAGTGAAGTACTGGTGACTATCATCATCATCGTCATCATCATAGGCAATCCCTCGGAATCGAGGAAGATTTGCTTCAACTATTAACATGAGTTCTTAGGTGGCTGTACAGTCCAATACGAGAACCACAGTCTCTGTCACAGATGGGACAGAGTCGTTGAGGGAAGGGTGAGTGGGACTGGTTTGCCGCACGCTCTTTCCGCAGCCTGCGCTTGATTTCTGCATGCTCTCGGCGACGAAACTCTAGGAGCTCCGCGCCCTCCCGGATGCTTTTCCTCCAGTTAGGGCGGTCTTTGGCCAGGGACTCCCAGGTGTTAGTGAGGATGTTGCACTTTATCAGGGAGGCTTTGAGGGTGTCCTTGTAACGTTTCTGCTGCCTACCTTTGGCTCGTTTGCAGCGAAGGAGTTCAGAGTAGAGCACTTTTTTGGGGAGTCTCGTGCCTGGCATGTGAACTATGTGGCCTGCCCAGCGGAGCTGATCAAGTGTGGCCTGCGTACATACAGAGGCTGAACTCCAGGACATAGTCAACGTATTTACTGAGGCATACAAAAGCATGGGCCTTACACTAAACATCCGTAAGACAAAGATCCTCCACCAGCCGGTCCTCGCCACACAGCACTGCCCCCCACTCATCAAAATCCACGGAGCAGCCCTGGACAAAGTGGACCACTTCCCTTATCTCGGGAGCCTCCTATCAACAAGAGCAGGCATTGATGACGAGATCCAACACCACCTCCAGTGCGCCAGTGTAGCCTTCGGCCGCCTGAGGAAAAGAGTGTTAGAAGACCAGGCCCTCAAAACTGTCACCAAGCTCATGGTCTATCGGGCTGTAGTAATACCCGCCCACCTGTATGGCTCAGAAACATGGACCATGTACAGTAGACACATCAAGTCGCTGGAGAAATACCACCAACGATGTCTCCGCAAGATCCTATAAATCCCCTGGGAGGACAGACGCACCAACGTTAGCATCCTCGACCATGCCAACATCCCCAGCATTGAAGCACTGACCACACTTGATCAGCTCCGCTGGGCAGGCCATATAGTTCGCATGCCAAACACGAGACTGGTGATTATAGGCCTTTAATAGATGGCTGTAGTGCTGGGAGCAATTTAAGACATAAAATTAATAGTATCACAAGAAGCATGTCACACAACATTGAAGCCTATTGGGCAAGGCGTGATTTTCATTAGTGTGTTAGCACCAATACACTAAATATGCCTAATGACAAAAGTCAGATTTTATAGTCGGGTACAGTACAACTTAACTCCCCAACAGTCAGCAGTAAAAGACAGTCCTAGATCACCATCATAAAGCAAGGTTAAAGAACAGGAAATAACTTCCTCTATCAGCTGCATTCTTTTTTAAATATATCGATTTATTCTGGAAATGTGGAACATAGGCCATATTTAGTTGCCCTGAGAAGATGGAGGCAAGTCACCTTGAACCACTACAGTCTTTGTGGTAATGGTCCTCTCATGAATTCTAGGATTTTGAAGCAACAATGATGCAGGAATGACAATATTTGCTGAAGTCAGAGGGGAACTTGGGAGTGATGGTGTTCATGTTGCTTTTGGCCTTTAGTGGTAGATGTCGCAGATTGGAGGGGCTGCTGAAGTAAAACAATCCATCGTCTAACACAGCAACAACTTGCATTTATATAATGCCTTCAATGTAGTAAAACATCCCAAGGCTCTTCACATCCTGATGTTCAGGGAACCAATTCACTATGTATCAGACAGCGACTGGATCTTCATATTATATAATGAAGTCCAGAGACCATAACCTACTAAAAGGGATAAAAATTGAGAGAATGGGCAAATTAAGGGCCCAAGTTTCCACAGGATAAAAAACGGGCGCCCCTCCGAGCTGGGCGCCGATTTTTCGCGCCTAAAACGGCGCCAGAAAAAAAACACGCTATTCTCGAGCGCTTTGCAGCTCCTTGTCTGTTTGGCGTGGCGCCCAGGGGGGGCGGAGCCTACACTCGCACCGATTTTGTAAGTGGGAGGGGGCGGGTACTATTTAAATTAGTTTTTGTCCTGCCGGCAACGCTGCGCGTGCGCATTGGAGCGTTTGCGCACGCGCAGTGTGAAGGAAACATTGGCACTCGGCCATTTTTGTAGTTTTTTGTAGCTGTTTAATTTTTGAACATTTTTTAATAAAAGCACATTGCCGTCAGCACATCAGCACTGAGGCTACTCTTCTCACTGTCTCCTTCCCCTCCCCAACGTCCACGGCAACAAACGGCGATTTCCTCCCCCTCCCCCTCCCTCCCCTCCGCGGCGGCAACAAACCGCTGTCTCCTTCCCCTCCCTCCCCTCCACGGCAACAAACCGCTGTCTCCTTCCCCTCCCTCCCCTCCATGGCAACAAACCGCTGTCTCCTTCCCCTCCCTCCCCTCCACGGCAACAAACGGCGGTTTCCTTCCCCACCCCCCGCGGGAACGAACGATGGCTGAAGCACTTTCACACAGGTAGGAAGATGGTTTATTTAATATTTTCTTTGCTTATAAATGTTTATTCAGGTTGGATTTATTTGTATGATATTTGTAGAAGTATAAATAAGGATTGATTGTAGAATTTAATGACTTCCCTTCCCCCCCCCACCTCGTTCTGGACGCCTAATTTGTAACCTGCGCCTGATTTTTTTAATGAGTAGAACAGGTTTTTTCAGTTCTACAAAAATCTTCACTTGCTCCATTCTACTTTAGTTTGGAGTACTGTGGAAACTTTGAAATCAGGCGTCAGTGGCCGGACATGCCCCCTTTTGAAGAAAAAATTCTGTTCCAAAGTAGAACTGTTCTACTTGACTAGAACTGCAGAAAAAAAAATGTGGAGAATTGCGATTTCTAAGATAGTCCGTTCTCCACCAGTTGCTCCTAAAAATCAGGCGCAAATCATGTGGAAACTTGGGCCCCATAAGATGCTCCACTTAGACAGGAACAACTGCACAAGTATAAAAATGTGTTCAGTCAAAAAATAGTTCTTGCCGTGGCAGCCACTATTCTCACCATACATAAAAGCCATTAAAAAATGCCATTCTAATATTAAATCTGCTCTGAAACAGGTAACACATGCTGCACTTTTAATAGAGGAAGATGTGAACCTCCACTGGATTGGGCAAACATGTATCTTTGTAACATGACCTACTCCTGCTTCTTATCTTGTTATCTTGTTACTACCAGACTATGTTAAGGAAAACCCAAAAGATATAACTTGAAACTGTCCAGAATGTTTTTATGCTCATCCTTGTTCCTGTGGCCACTGTATTCTTGGCCACTTGGTCAGTACATGCTGTTTTTCCTGCGAATTACACGAAAAGATGATCAAAAGATCTAGTCATTTGACTTGAAATACCACATAGGTTGTGTAACCATCTGGGTCTAACCACAGAGATGTTACGAGTCATAACTCACACTCACCTTATTTTGCATGTATGCAAGAATAGTCATTCTAAATGGAAGGAATAACCTAACTTTTACAAGTAACACCAATGTCACATATTCAACAATTCTTTCAGCTCTGCTCCACACCATTTGCATTGCAGGGTGAAATCCACAGCACCAAAAAGTCAAACTTGAGACTAATTTACTGGCCACAAATAGAAACATAGAAAATAGGTGCAGGAGTAGGCCATTCAGCCCTTCGAGCCTGCACCACCAATCATGCAACCTCAGTACCCCACACCTGCTTTTTCTCCATAGCCCTTGATCCCTTTAGCCATAAGGGCCACATCTAACTCCCTTTTGAATATATCTAATGAACTGTCCTCAACAACTTTCTGTGGTAGAGAATTCCACAGGTTCACACAGCAAGAATTATTTTTTGACTGAACACACTTTTATAGACCAAAACTGTACCCAATATTCCAGGTGTGGCCTCACCAAGGCCTGTACAACTGTAGTAATACCTCCCTGCCCCGTACTCAAATCCCCTCGCTATGAAGGCCAACATGCCATTTGCTTTCTTAACTGCCTGCTGTACCTGCATGCCTACTTTCAATGACTGATGTACCATGATACCCAGGTCTCGTTGCACCTCCCCTTTTCCTAATCTGTCACCATTCAGATAATATTCTGCCTTCCTGTTTTTGCCACCAAAGTGGATAACCTCACATTTATCTACATTATGCTGCATCTGCCATGCATTTGCCCACTCACCTAACCTGTCCAAGTCACCCTCTTAGTGCTAATACGGATTCTTTTTCCCTCAATCTGTTTCAGCGAATACACTGACACGCGAACACCTCTTTGCCTTTTCTATAAAAGACCTTTATTGAAGATTCTCCGGCCGGAACTTGTCAAGACAAAGGGACACTCTCAATCAGAGCCTGTTTACCTTCCCCTGGACAAGCCCTTTTCAGCGCGAAAAGCACAGTAGATATACATTTTCAAAACAGAACACATTTGATTAGCACTTGGTCTATCCATTCCCTTTCTTCCTCCTCCCTCCTCCTCCTCCTCCTCCCCCCTCCCCCCGAGTATGTCCAATGGCAGTCAAGGAGGTCTCCCAATTAGGACTGGTGTCAGGTCAGGTTAGTTATAGCTTTGCTACACTGTCTTCCCTTATCAGTAAAGAACCCAATTAGTTTCCCTTCCTCCTGATCAGGATTGCTTTCTTTCTTTGTGCTGCCTTGGGCTTTCTCATGACCCGTGTCTAACCTCAACTTCAACTCTTGGCAACCCCTTTTTTTTCTGTTGATTCTGCAGTTGTCTGCATCTTGACATTTCTTTAGCTATTTTCCCATGATTCCCTATCTCCATCCTTTTGCCACCTTCTCTATCCATCTACCACTTTCGCAACCCTTCTTTACACATTCTCATTCCCCCCTTTTATCATTCCATGATAACCCTGGTGCTTATTCTAGGAGTATCGTGTTTAGCCGTGCGCATTCTCTTTCCTGATCCTCCTTGTTGTCTGAGTCCGCCTCGAGCCTCTTCGCAAGGTCTTATCAATGTCTGTTTAGGTTCTCACATCGTATCCTGTCGGAATATTATTGATTCTTATTTATGGGTGAATTTGAATATTAAGTCCAATGTCCCACAGCTTTGAGTACCAGGGCTGATCAGCCAGCATTGCGTTAGTGTCTCTCTGTAAGTTGTCTATTTCTTCCATCAGGCGGACATACTGTCGTCTTTGATTCTGGATTCCTTGCACCAAACGTAATTGTTCCTCATTTAGTTCCAGTATCTGTTTGCCTTGCAGTTCCCATACCGCCTCTTCGTACCCCTCTCGGAGGGTATCCGTGATTGTTCCATTGATGATTTCCATTGTCTCGGGATGTATAGGATATCCGTCTATGTCTATTTCTCCCTTGGGTCTGAAGCAGAAGTTAGGAGTAATGAGGTTACAGGGGGTGACTCCTCCCCTGGTCTTAATGGTTAAGTTGGCTGCCCCCGTGCTCACGCATCACTCTCCGTTCCCTTGCGGGGCAGCAATGGTCTCAAGATCGTGTTCGAGAGGAGTGATACTCAGCATGCATCCGTTTGTTTGGTGGAATCAGCAATCATCATTCGTCATTAGTAGCATACCTCGACATAAAACCACTTGGTTAATTTTATAGCAGTCAGTTATATCAATGCCTTTGGTACTATTGTTAATTTTAATCACCGTCTGGCAGGCTGATGGTAACGTAACCGAGTTTGGTTTCTCACTTCACCAATATTATCGATCTGATATAAGGGGTCTCCCTTTGTTACATCATACTGTGGTATGGACAACACAAATCCGATCATATTCACCCGCCCAGTAATACATCTGAATTTCGGCACGCATGCGTGACTATTCCTTCGTACCTCGCATGCGTTATTCATTTTTTTATCTAGAGTCCAATTGTTAAGTATGCTGTTCGGAATCCAATCTGGTATGTCTCCATTCTGGAGTTGCTCCAAATTACCTCACTTAATATCCAGGCCCCATACCCGGAGCAAACTATCTCAGCTTGTAATCTTTTACTTATATCTTTCCCCATTGCGTGGATTAATTTTATTGTCTTGGCATTTCGACAATGTATGGGCCACTTGTAACAGTTCCCCTTCCGCGCCATCTCCCCACCGCGCATTAGGGCTTGGTTATCCAAGTCCCTCCCTACTAAACCACTCAAGACTACGCCATTAAGTTTGTTAACCCGGTCGTATATTGCCTACAGGCCTATGGAATTCATTGTCATAACCCCTGCCGCATAACCCGTGCCTAGTGTTTCAAGTATTCCCCTTTTTTTTTCGACCTTGCCCTGTTCCATTTCTGACATTAAATCTCAGGGTAGTGGGTTCCGGGCCTTCGAGGATCCGTTGCGTCAGGTTCTGGTATAGACTTATAGTTTAATTCCCACAGAAGCTAGGAAAAATGATATCCATTAGGTTTAGGATAAGTAGTCGCTGACGCACCCCAAATTATATCCTTTCTTTAGATTCTTTTATTACTAGTCCCCCCGTTTGCTCCGTTCTCTTCTCACTCTTCTGTTCTTGCGGGGTGGATTTGGCTGCTTGTTTGCAGCTTCATCCGCCCAGGCATGAGCTTCTAGAACTGAAATTCCATCCAGCTGGATTTCTGCGCCCTTCCCCTTTTGGTCCTATGAATCTACTGGTGCCCATGGCATCGGCAGTCTGCTGCATTACAACCTTACTTAATACACTATACATAGCCATGCGTTAAAATAAGTTCTGTCCTTGCTCCAGTCCTTGGCTGCTGGGTTGCATATTTCGGCAGTTAAATTAAACAAAGCTAGTTCATGTAGTTGTGTCTTTCCTGCGTGTGCTATATCTCTCGTAGTCCATCTGTATTATCCAGTGCCTGCGTGGGCCTCAAGGTCTCTAGTATCCTGAGTCTCCAGAGTCGAAGTAGACGCTGCGGTCCCATCTCGGTGAGTGTTTTATCTGCAAATTTTAAACAGATAGCCTGGTCGTCACCTGGTGTTAGGTTCTGGTCTACTCATCTTTTATCCATGCATGTTGCGGTCACTGTGAAATCGGAGGTAAAGTTAGGTTGGGTTTGTAGACTACACTTACCCACCGTGGGGTACATTGGCTCTATTGCCATAGGTGATGGTGCTATGGCTGCGCACTGCACTATCCATCTGGCCCCATTTAAAAAAAAATAATCTCTTCCAGCTTATTTATCTTAGCTTTTAACTCTTGAATTTGTTTTGTTCGAGTATCTTTCTTTTATTTGTATCAGGCCAGTATTATTACATAGGCTAGTTCTGTTTTTATTTTTATTCTGACTATCGCACCATTTCCTCTGTTAGGTGAGTCTTTTTTATTCTATTAAGAAATCCAAATGAATAATGTCCAGTATAAAACAGCTGTCAATGGAAAGGGTTAACTCCTTTACAGGTTTGTAAGAAAGCCTGATGTCATTACGTGACTTCACGTAATCATCCGAAAAATTCTTTTTTAAAAAAAAAAAGTCTTTGTGCCTTCAAAACTTGCTTAGAAATTAGGAATCCGTTAAAACAGCAGAAATCATTAGTAAAGCCGTCATAATAAAAGTCTTCTCATCAGGGAAGACGGCATTTTAGAGAAAACGCCAATGTTTTCTTAACTTCTAATTGCCAAAGATTTTTTTTTTGATTGATTTAAAACGAGACCACACATTTTTAATAGCTATTTTGTTTACTGAAATTCAATTTTCACACACGCTGTGTACATTTTACGGTCCCGTTCACTGGGCAAATCTTGTGTTTTATTTCTCTCTCGGCACAAAATCTAAACATCTGTGCCACTTCCATTTTCTATAAGAATTTTAAAATTCAGTAAGATTCTCTAATTTCCAGTTTTTTTTCTGTGCTGAGTTCACATAGCTTAGATCTTTTCTCCTCATTATCTTCAAAACCCTCCTGCTTGTTTAGACTGTTCGGGACTTTTCTTGATAAACAACATCCATTTTGGAAATCTTTTCAAACTGCAGTGAAATTTTCTCGTAATTTAAAATCATCATCACTGTAGAGTGTCTTTTACCTCTTCCAATTTTCTTTTCCTTTTCCTAATTAAACCAATATCTTTTTCACAGCAAACATCAACTAGTATTTAGTAAGTTATGTCTTTTTCCATCACAAACACCCCTTTTTTTTTTGTCAGCACCTATTTAGTACATTACGTCTTTTTTTCAGATCTCCTTTCTTCAAATTAGGTTTTGTATTTTACACTGAGAGCTCGTGACTCCATAAATTTGTTAATTTAAAATCATTTGTTTACTTTCAAAGTGGCATCTTTATCTTTCTTTTCTCCATAACTAGAATGGAGTCCAGCAATTAGGCTTTGAGGGCTGCTTTTCGTTATCTCAAAATGCTTCAGTTTCAAAGTCGTTAAAATGTCTCTTCTGAACTGCTAAAGCTTGCTGTTTTTAACATTTTTCAAAAGTCCCTTTTACACCTTCGCAGATAGCGCGCCACTCGCCCAGTAGTTTGACCTGATCCCTGAAGATATTTCTAGATTGTTTCCAAACCTTTTAGTTTTATATCTCCTTTTTTCTTTGAGATCAGATTTAATTTAATAATTTTTTTTTTGAATCCACCTCAGTATTTTTCTGTGCCTTCTCTGAATATCTCAAAATCCCAATTCAAACTTTGCAATTTCAATCTTTATTTAAAACTTTTTTTTTTGAGCTAGAAGCTTTTTTTTAAAAAAAAGGCATTCTTTATCTCATTCCGAGACTAAATTTATGTCTTTCAACCCAATGTAATCAATCATTGCATGTTTTCTTTTGTAAGTGAGCATGTCAAATAAATTCTTTTTTTTCAACCACCGGGACCATGTATTTTTTCATCTTTTACTCAACAAACTTATCCTCTGTGCACTTCCTAGCTCCGGAACTTATCATCCGAATAAATCCACACCTGCGTTTCTAACTTAAAATGTCTTAAAACTTCCCACATACAGGACAACACTACAAAGGGTTGAAAAAAACTTTCACTCTGTTTGGAGAAGTGGGTGGAGCTAAAATAAGCAAACAGCTGCTCCACTCCTCCAAACAGGCTTCTTTTAAAAAAAAAACATGAAAACATAAAAATTCATTCCGCAGTCAAAAAATCACACAAGTACTCTCATTCAAAAACAGACATTCACAAAAGTCTCTCTTCATTCAACAAAGCTTATTAATTAAATTTTTTCTTTGGCCGGCTCTATTTTTGGATCCATGATTGCCCAATTTTATCCTTACACAATTCCTTTTATCCTTACACAATTCCTAGCGTCGCCCCGCGATTTAGTTCTACACAATTCCTCGCGTCACCCCGCGGTTCTCCTATTCGAGTCGCCGCGCAATTGTCTATTTCCCTATCCCTCCGCGTCGCCACGCGATTTAAGTCCAATCAGCGCCTAGACGGACTAAGTGATATACAAAGTCGACGTCATACCTGACTTGGACACTTATTTCCTAAGTTAAAAGGTATTCGCCAGATTGACCTGGATCTCGTTCAGACGCTACCTGAGAACCAGCGAGTGGCCAAACTTTCCTCAGACTTTTGGAACTGAAGGAAACGGAAGTGGTATTTTAAAGGGTACTCACTCCAGTGGCCACTTTCCTCCCTTCGTCCAAGGCTAGTCTGGCGCTTAATTCGCAAGCTTTCGGCAGCCGTCCGTTGAGATCCCACTTCTGACACCAAATGTTAATACGGATTCTTTTTCGCTCAATCTGTTTCAGCGAATACACTGACACGCGAGCACCTCTTTGCCTTTCCTGTACAAGACCTTTATCGCAGGTCCCCGGCTGGGACTTGCCACGACAAAGGGACACCCAGAGGTGGTGGTGGTGGTGGTGGTGGTGGCCGTCGTCGTCGTCGTCCCCGTCCCCGTCCCCGTGGCCGTCGTCGTCGTCCCCGTCCCCCTCCCCCTCCCCCTCCCCCTCCTCCTCCTCCTCCTCGAGTATGTCCAATGGCAGGCAAGGAGGTCTCCCAATTAGGGCTGGTGTCAGGTCAGGTTAGTTATAGCTTTGCTACACTGTCTTCCCTTATCAGTAAAGAACCCAATTAGTTTCCCTTCCTCCTGATCAGGATTGCTTTCTTTCTTTGTGCTGCCTTGGGCTTTCTCATGACCCGTGTCTAACCTCAACTTCAACTCTTGGTAACCCTTTTTTTCTTCTGTTGATTCTGCAGTTGTCTGCATCTTGACATTTCTTTAGCTATTTTCCCATGATTCCCTATGATGGAGATCCTTTTGCCACCTTCTCTATCCATCTACCACTTTCGCAACCCTTCTTTACACATTCTCATTAGTAGCCTCTCAGCATCCTCCTCACGGCTCACACTGCCACCCAGCTTAGTGTCATCTGCAAAATTGGAGATATTACATTCAATTCCTTCATCCAAATCATTAATGTATATTGTAAATAGCTGGGTGTCCCAGCACTGAACCTTGCAGTACCTCACTAGTCACTGCCTGCCATTCTGAAAAGGACCCGTTTATTCCCACTCTTTGCTTCCTGTCTGCCAACCAGTTCTCTATCCACGTCAATACATTACCCCCAATACCATGAGCTTTAATTCTGCACACTAATCTCTTGTGTGGGAATTTGTCAAAAGCCTTTTGAAAGTCCAAATACACCACATCCACTGGTTCTCCCTTGTCCATTCTACTAGTTACATCCTCAAAAAGTCTAGAAGATTTGTCAAGCACGATTTCCCTTTCATAAATCCATGCCGACTTGGACCGATCCAGTCACTGCTTTCCAAATGCGCTGCTATTACATCTTTAATAATTGATTCCAGCATTTTCCCCACTACCAATGTCAGGCTAACCAGTCTATAATTCACTGTTTTCTCTCCCTTTTTTAAAAAGTGGGGTTACATTAGCTACCCTCCAATCCATAGGAACTGATCCAGAGTCCATAGAATGTTGGAAAATGACCAATGCATCCACTATTTCTAGGGCCACTTCCTTAAGTACTCTGGGATGCAGACTATCAGGCCCTGGGAATTTATCGGCCTTCAATCCCATCAATTTCCCCAACACAATTTCCCGCCTAATTAGGATTTCCTTCAGTTCCTCCTCCTCGCTGGACCCTTGGTCCCCTAGTATTTCCGGAAGGTTATTTATGTCTTCCTTAGTGAAGACAGAACCAAAGTATTTGTTCAATTGGTCTGCCATTTCTTTGTTCCCATTATAAATTCACCTGATTCTGACTGCAAGGGACCTACATTTGTCTTCATTAATCTTTTTCTCTTCACATAGTTATAGACGCTTTTGCAGTCAGTTTTTATGTTCCCGGCAAGCTTACTCTCATACTCTATTTTCCCCCTCCTAATTAAACTGTTTGTCTTCCTCTGCTGAATTCTAAATTTCTCCCAGTCCTCAGGTTTGCTGCTTTTTCTGGCCAATTTATATGCCTCTTCCTTGGTTATAACACTACCCCTAATTTCCCTCGTTAGCCACGATTGAGCCACCTTCCCCATTTTATTTTTACGCCAGACAGGGATGTACAATTGTTGAAGTTCATTCATGTGATCTTTAAATGTCTGCCATTGCCTATCCACCGTCAACCCTTTAAGTATTATTCGCCAGTCTATCCTAGCCAATTCACGTCTCATACCATCGAAGTTACCTTTCTTTAAGTTCAGGACCCTAGTCTCGGAATTAACTGTGTCACTCCATCTTAATGAAGAATTCTACCATATTATGGTCACTCTTCCCCAAGGGGCCTCACACAACAATATTGCTAATTAATCCTTTCTCATTACACAACACCCAGTCTAGGATGGCCAACCTTCTAGTTGGTTCCTCGACATATTGGTCTAGAAAACCATTCCTTATATACTCCAGGAAATCCTCCTCCACAGTATTGCTAGCCCAATCTATATGTACATTAAAGTCACCCATGATAACTGCTGTACTTTTATTGCACGCATCTCTAATTTCCTGTTTGATGCCATCCCCAACCTCTACTACTGTTTGGTGGTCTGTACACAACTCCCACTAGCATTTTCTGCCCTTTGGTGTTCTGCAGGTCTCCCATAGATTCCACATCATCCAAGCTAATGTCCTTCCTTACTATTGCATTAATCTCCTCTTTAACCAGCAACGCTACCCCAGCTCCTTTTCCTTTCTGTCTATCCTTCCTGAATATTGAATATCCCTGGATGTTGAGTTCCCAGCCTTGGTCACCCTGGAGCCATGACACCGTAATCCCAATCACATCATATCCATTAACAGCTATAATTTAGGTTATGGTTTTTAATATTTGCAGTTAATTCATCCACCTTATCACTAATGTTCCTCGCATTGAGACACACAGCCTTCAGGCTTGTTTTTTCTTAAAAACACTCTTGTCCTTTTAGAATTATGTTGTACTGTGGCCCTTTTTGATTTTTGCCTTCGATTTCTCTGCCCTCCACTTTTCCTTATCTCCTTTCTATCTTTTGCTTCTGCCCCCATTCTACTTCCCTCCGTCTCCCTGCATAGATTCCCATCCTCCTGCCATATTAGTTGAAACCCTCCCCAACAGCACGAGCAAACACTCTGCCTAGGACATCAGTTCCGGTCCTGTCCAGGTGCAGACCGTCCGGTTTGTACTGGTCCCACATCTCCCCCAGAACCGGTTCCAATGTCCCAGGAATTTGAATCCCTCCCTTCTGCACCATTCCTCAAGCTACGTATTCATGTGAGCTATCCTGCGATTCCTACTCTGACTAGCACGTGGCACTGGTAGCAATCCTGAGATTACTACTTTTGAGGTCCTACTTTTTAAAATTTAACTCCTAGCTCCCTAAATTCAGCTTGTAGGACCTCATCCCGTTTTTTACCTATATGCACCATGACAACAGTTCACCCTCCCCCTCCAGAATGCCCTGCAGCCGCTCCGAGACATGTTTCAGGGGAGTCTATATGGGCTTGGAATGCAAAAACAGTACAGTTCTCTTGCATGGTTGGACTGAGAGCAGAGCCACCTATAGCTTAAAAACATGGCACTTTATTAAGTGATACACATATAAACTGACGATGCAAAGTTAGGTGGGAAAGTAAGCTGAGTGAAGGACAAAAAGAGCCTGCAAAGGTTATATAGACAGATTAAGTGAGTGGGCAATAAGGTAGCAGTTGGAGAATAATGTGGGAAAATGTGAGGTTATTCACTTTGGTAGGAAGAATAGAAAAACAGAATATTTTTTAAAATGGTGAGGAACAGTTAAATCTTGGTGTTGAGTGATTTAGGTGTCCTCGTACAAGAACCAGAGTTAGCATGCAGTACAGTAAGCAATTAGGAAGACAAATGGCATATTGGCTTTTATTGCTAGGGGTTGGTTTGTCTTTGCCGTTCAATAAGATCACGGCTGAACTTCTACATCAACACCACTTTCCCTCCCTATCCCTATATCCCTCGATTCTCAAGAATCTATCGATCTCAGTCTCGAATATGCTCATCGACTGAGCATCTACAGCCGTCTGGGATAAAGGATTCCAAAGATTTACAACGCTTCGAGTAAAGAAATTTCTCATTATCTCAATCCTAAATGGTCAACCCCTTATTCTGAGACTGTGACCGTTGGTTCTAGACTCCCCAGCCAGGAGGAACATCCTTCCTGCATCTACTCTGTCAAGCCCTGTAAGAATTTTGTATGTTTCACTGAGATCACCACTCATTCTTCTAAACTCCAGAAAACACTAATGAGACACTATGGATGAATAAAGCCAGAAGGGAAAAATTGAACGAGTCATACACTGAAGACAGCAGGGGAGAGCATGATACGGGAAAATACAAACGAGAGATTAGAAAAGTCCAAATAAAAATTAGGATGGCAAAGAGGAACCATGAAATTAAATTAGCAAGGAACATAAAAGCAAAATAGTAAAATATTTTACAGGCAAATCAATAAAAAAAAAGTTCAGGACAGGAATAGGGTCACTAAGGGAGGGACAGGATAATACCACAAGCAGTGATAGAGAGGGGCCAGCAATATTAAATAATTACTCTGCTTCAGTACCAGGGAGATGCAACATGATCGGAAATAATTGCATTTAAAGTAAAAAGATATATATTAAATAAACAAATCAAACAGGAAAAAACCCTGGTCCGGATGGATTACATCCGCGCATTTTAAAAGAATCTAGGGAAGAGATAGCAGAGGTATTACTACACAATTAATAATTCATTAGAAAAAGGTGTAGTGCCAGAGGACTGGCAGATAGCTAACATAATACCTATATTTATGCAGGGAGATAGTAGAACATGTCCAGGGAACTATAGACCAATTAGATTAACATCAGTGGTTGGGAAAATAATAGGAGAAAATAGAACATCTAGAAGCCAAAGATAATGAATAGTTATCATGGATTTCAAAAGAGAAAGTCTTGCTTGACCAACCTCATTGAATTTTTTGTAGAGATAAGAGAAAGTAAACAAGGGTAATGCAGTATATGTAATTCATCTAGATTTTCAAAAGGCCTTCGATAAGGTACCACATAATAGACAAATGAATAAAGTCAGAATACGCGGAGTCAGGAGACAAGTAGCAGAATGGATAGCTAACTGGCTTCAAGACAGAAAGCAGAGAGTAGGGTTATAAAAGGTAGCAATTCACAGTGGCAGAAGGTGGGTAGTGGTGTTCCACAAGGATCAGTGCTGGGACCACTATTGTTCACAATTTATATTAACATTTTTAGACTTTGGAATCAAAAATAAAATTTCTAAATTTACAGATGACATAAATTGGTGAGATATGTTAAGAAAAGAAATAGAAGCAGGAGTAGGCCATACAGCCCCTAGAGCCATTCAATAAGATCATGGCTGATCATCGACCACAACTCCACTTTCCCGCCCGATTTCCATATCCCGAGATAGCTGCTCTGCTGCTTACGAAACCCTGAGTTAATACTGAGAAGGACTGCAACAAATTACAGGAATAAAGTAATAAAGTTGCAGAATGGGCATATAATTGGCAAATTAATTTCAACATGTGAGGTTTTACATTTTGGTAGGAAGAATAGGGAGGTCACTTATTACTTGGAGGATGCGATCTGGGCAGGCTAAAGGAGCAAAGGGATCTCGGAGTACAAATACACAAATCACTAAAATTAGCGACACAGGTTAACAAGGCCGTAAAAAGAAAACCACGCACTAAGGTTTATTTCTAGAGGGATAGAACTGAAAAGTAGTGAAGTTATGCTAAACTTGCATCGAACCTTGGTTAGACCACACTTGGAGTACTATGTAGAATTCTGGTCGTCATATTGTAAAAAGGATATAGAGGCACTGGAGATGGTGCAGGCTAGGTCTCGTTCCGCTTGAAAAAAAGTCTGAGCGGTAGCCTAATTGGAGGTCTTTAAAATTATGACAAGTTTTGATAGAGTGTTTCCATTTGTGGAATTCAGAAGAAACCCAGAGAGTGATGAGAATGTAGAACTCGCTACCACAGGGAGTAGCTGAGGCAAATAGTATAGATGCATTTAAGGGGAGGCTAGATAAGCCTATGGGGAGAAGGCAATAGAGGGTTATGATGACAGAGTTAGATGAGGAAATATGTGAGGAGGTTCTAATGGAGCATAAACACCAGCATGGACTGGTTGGGCCGAATGGCCTGTTTCTGTGTCATAAATCCTATGTAATATAGGACAATTCTACTTAAATCTCTCCTCACAGGACTGCCCCCTCATCCCAGGAATCAATCTAGTCAATCTTCGTTGCACCCGCTCGAAGGCAAGTATAGTCTTCCTTAGGTATATGGAGTTAGGTCACAGGTCAGCCATGACTTCATTGAAATGGCGAGGGGATAAATGGCATCTTCTTCTTTCTATAAGGAGACCAAAATTGTACACAGTACTCCAGGTATGGTCTCACCAAGGCTCTATATAATTACAGCAAGACATCCTTACTCTTGTACTCCAAACCACTTGGAATAAAGGCTAACATATCATTTGCCTTCCTAATGACTTGCTGTACCCGCATGTTAACTTTGAGAGTCATGTACAAAGACACTCAAATCCCTCTGAATGACAATATTTACCAGTGTCTCACCTTTTTAAAAAAAAAAATTCTGCTTTTCCATTCTTCCCAGAGTGGATAATTTCACACTTCCCCACATTATACTCTATCTGCCACCTTCTTGCCCAATCGCTTAACTGTTCTATATCCCTTTGCATCCTCACAGCTCAAAATTAGGACCTCAAAACTATGGAACTTCTTCCCTTCCATTGTCTCCACTTGCTTCTGCTGGCTTTTAAACTCCAAGCACAGCATCCCCCACTCAATATTTCTGGATTTGCTTCATTATTTCTTATCTTAGAATCATTGAATGATACAGCGCAGGAGGCCGCCATTTTGTCCATTGTGACTGTGCCAGCTATTTCGTAGAGCTAGCTATCCAATTAATCCCACTCCCATGCTCTTTCCCCACAGCCCTGTTATTTGTTTCCTTTCAAGTATTTATCCAATTCACATTTGAAAGTTACTATTGAATCTGCTTCAACTGTCCTTTTAGTCAGTGCATTCCACATCATAACAATTTGCTGCATAAACGAATGTTTTACTCATGTCACCTTTGGTTCTTTTGCCAATTGCCTTAAATCAGTGCCCGTATACTTTTAAATTTTAGTGGGATCCTGCATGGTAACCTTGACCTTTTCCTAATATTTCTTAATAAAACCCATGTAAGATAAGACAGCAAAGACTGATGGGATGCTAATGCTCTGTTGCTTAAAGACTTACTCGTCATGAGAGCAATACAAACGCAGCCCACAAGATTTAATCAGCAATGACAGGAAACTGCACAATTTGTGTTCTAATACTTACTGTCAAAAATAAATATTTTTACAAGATCCATACAATTCCAATTCATCCTCAGTTCTCAGGGCCTTAATATTACAACTGTTAAATTACTGCACTCAGTAATGGTATGTCCGGATAATCAGATTTGGGGGATTATTTCCATCCTTCCAAACCAGTTTTTATGTAGGTATGATTTTAGCAACAGAATATCCTCCGTATCATTTCATAACAGCATGATCATTGAAATGTAAATGGGATAAGGGGTAAGCCATTTAGGACCGAGATGAAGAGGAACTTCTTCACCCAGAGAGTGGTGAACCTGTAGAATTCTCTACCATAGAAAGTTGTTCAGGCCAATTCACTAAATATATTCAAAAGGGAGTTAGATGTAGTCCTTACTACTAGGGGGATCAAGGGGTATGGCGAGAAAGCAGGAATGGGGTACTGAAGTTGCATGTTCAGCCATGAACTCATTGAATGGCGGGGCAGGCTCAAAGGGCCGAATGGCCTACTCCTGCACTTATTTTCTATGTTTCTATTTTTCAGAATAAGAACCCCTTCAGGGTAATCTCTACATAGAAGCTGGAAATATTATATGCCATGCCTCCCAAACCCACAACCTCTACCATCTAGAAGGACAAGGGCAGAAGGCACCTGGGAACACAATGACCTGCAAGTTCCCCTCCAAGTCACACACCATCCTGACTTGGAAATATAAATGGTGTTCCTTCATTGTCACTGGGTCAAAATTCTGGAACTCCCTCCCTAAAAGCACCATGGGAGTACCTTCACCACACAGACTGCATCAGTTCATGAAAATGGCTCACCACCATTAGCAATTAGCAATGGGTAATGAATGCTGACCTTGCCAGTAACTCCCACATCCCATGAATGAATGAATAAAAAAAAAAAAAACATTCTCCCAACTCTCCCCTACTTCCCAGGACAAACATTGGAATTGCTGGGGTAATAATGCATCTGCAATTATTTCTTCAGCTCAATGCAAGATGTTCTGACGACTGATTTTTTTAAAAAAAAAGTATGAGGATAGTCTTGAATTGCACTAAGGTTAGGACCCCTTCCCATCCACTAAACAATGGTGGGGAACTGAGATGCAAAAATCAAACGGAATGAATATTGACACTGCCACCAGGCCAATGATGCAACGCTCGGTCGCTCAAGCCTGGCCTGAGTGTCAGTGCCGTGTAGCAAACTTCAATGTAAGCATCAAATTACACATTACACTGAACTGTGTAGGACACCGAGAAGTTCAGAGGAATAGATGGACCTTGGAGTGCAGGTCCACAGATGGTTGAAGGTAGCCAGGTAGATAAGGTGGTTAAGAAGGCAGCCAGGTAGATAAGGTGGTTAAGAAGGCATATGGAATACTTGCCTTTAATAGTGAAGGCATGGAATACAAGAGCAAGGACGTTATGCTTGAACTGTATAAAATACTGGTTAGGCCGCAGCTGGAGTACTGTGTGCAGTTCTGGTTACCACATTACCAGGAAAGATGTGATTACAATGGAAAGGGTGCAGAGGAGATTTACAAGAATGTTGCCTGGACTGGAGAATTTTGGCTATGAGGAAAGATTGGAGATGATGGGTCTGTTTTCTTTGGAAAAAGAGGTGGCTAAAGGGAGACCTGATTGAGGTGCATAAAATGATGAGTGGTCTGGATAGAGTGGATAGGAAGGACCTGTTTCCCTTGGCGGTGGGGTCAACAACCAGGGAGCACAGCTGTAAAGTAATTGAGGGGAGGTTAAAAGGAGATAAGAGGGGAAATGTCTTCACCTAGAGGGTGGTGGGGATCTGGAAAACTCTACCTGAAAGGGTAGTAGAGGCAGAAAGCCTCACCACATTTAAAAAATACTTGGATGTGCACTTAAACTGCTGTAACCTACAGGGCTACAGACCAAGAGCTGGAAAGTGGGATTAGGCTGGATAGCTCTTGGTCGGCCGGCGCAAACACAATGGGCCAAAATGGCCTCCTTCCGTGCTGTAAATTTCTATGATTCTATGATTCGACTTCGTCACTTAATTGTACCGGCAGTGCAAATAAACAACCATTAACATCCCACAGAATTAAAATTGAAAAGCCCCAGAGTTGGATCCCTTGTACGGTCCCACTCAGCAGTGTTGTCCAATGTTTCCATTAGGTCCTGCGCAGGCCACTCAGATTTTTAATTGGGAGAAATCATGCATGTGCGAAAATTTGAATAGGCCGCACAACCACTTAAAGTGACCGCACACCCCCATAAAATTATAGAGAACATTGGTGTTGACTGCATCAGATTATACATTCCAGGCAAAGTGTTGCGTGATTATTGCCCTCCCACTTCCTGATGGTGCAACTCCAATCTTGTTAATTACATTGGGTGCAGAGATGTGCAGCGCAGAGCGGGATGGCTGTCGCATCTAGGGGGGGAACACATGGAGAAGCGCAGAGAACGTCAGAAAAATTGGCAGATAGACCCAGTTACCAAAGCTGGCGACGGGCGCCACAAAGTTGATCGATGATAGATCTCTCTGATAGTTGTAAGTAAATAGCAGCTTTCTTAAAAGCATTATTAAAACACTCTTTATATGCAGCACTTTCATTTTATGAGTATTATAATTTAGAGGGGACTCTGTGATTACTAATCCATTTGAAAAGGGGTCCTTCAAACAAAATCATTTGAGAACCACGGTTCTAAAAGACATTAATGACAAAGCATTGATGCTATAATGGGTCATTCCACCCCCCGCCCCAACCCCGCAACCTGAATGCTGAGTAACAAATAGAGCCCACCAACCTAGTTTTCCAGTAAACAGCCTGTTCAGACGATTCTCAAACATGAGGAAAGATAAAAGCTACTCCAAAAGAAACCCAGTCAACTTTACTTGCATCTGTGTAATGCAAATGGAGCAGCTTCCACAGCAGCACCAGTCAAAACTATACCACAACCACTTCCAGAAACACACCAATTGTGACTGGTTCCAGAGGCATTATACATCACAACTGAAGCATTGAACTAAGGATGGCAATAAAAAGAAAATAATCAAGAACACTGCAAGTACAGACTGGCCCAATATGACTTGAAGAAGCAGTACTTCAATCATTAATGTAAACGGTTCCTTCTCCTCGGGTACTGTTCCCCGCCCTCAGATCTGCCTCAAAAAACCCACCCTTGAACCCTCTGCCCTTGCCATCTACCACCTCGCTAAAGTCCTTAGACATGTTGTCGCCTCCCAAATCTTTCCCGCAACTCCATATTGGAACACTTCCAATCAGGCCTGACCCAGCCAAACTCAAACAGCCGTCAAAGTCACAAATGTCATCCTGACTGTGACTGTGTTGAACTATCCCTCCTCGTCCTTCTCGACCTGTCTGCAGCCTGTGACACAATTGACCACGCCATCCTCCTCCAACCCTTCTCCATCATTGTCTAGCTGGTTGGTGTTATGTATTGTCCATGTACATTAAATGTATAGTTACAATGGGGTGCCACAAGGGGCACTGTGGTGGGAGACCCGAAAGTACTTGTGAGACAGAATATAAAAGGCTGCCCACCACACCTGAGGGGCACTCTGGAGTTGTACAATAAAGGACCAAGGTCACAGCAGTTACTACAACACCAGACTGTGTGGAGTCAGTGATTTGAGTGCTACATACATTACAAATTGGCGACGAGGACACGGACGAGCTCTTCATGCAACCATGGCTACTTTGGGCACGCTAAAGGATTTCACAGAGGGTAATGACTGGGATGCCTTTACGGAAAGGCTCAAGTACTATTTTATAGCAAACGACCTGACAGCGAACATGAACGCACTGATAGAGAAGCATAAGGCGATATTGCTGTCCAGTTGTGGAGAGGAGGTTTACCGTCTCGTCAGGGATTTGCTGGCACCTGTGAGCGCCAAGGACAAGTCATATGAGCAGCTGATTGAACTCATTCGTAACCAACTGAAACCAAAGGACAGCATCCTCACAGCCAGGCACAAATTCTACCAACACTGCAGACCTGAGGGCCAGGATGTCACAAAATATGCTGTGGTGGGAGACAGAGTATAAAAGGCTGCCCACCACACCTGAGGGGCACTCTGGAGTTGCTACATACATTACAGTTGGGACTGCATTCGCCAGGTTCCATTCTTACCTATCCATTCGTAGCCAGAGAATCACATGCAGTGGCTTCTCTTCCCACTCTTGCACCATTGTCACATTGCTTGCCCAATAAATAGAAATTTCCTCCAACTAAATATTGGGAAGACTGAAGCCACTGACTTGCACCGCCACAAACTTCGTTCCCTAGCCACCGACTCTATCCCTCTCCCTGGCCACTGTCTGAAGCTGAACCAAACCGTTCGTAACCTTGCCGTCCTGTTTGACCTCAAGAGGAGCTTCCGACCACATATCCGCTCCATCACCAAGCCTACATACTTCCACCTCCGTAACATCGCCAGACTCCGATCCTGCCTCAGCTTACCTGCTGCTGAAACTCTCATCCATGCCCATGTTACCTCTATCTAGACGTGAATATTCCAATGCTCTCCTGGCTGACCTCCCATCTTCCACCCTGCTTAAACTTGAGGTCATCCAAAATTCTGTTGACTGCATCCTAACTCGCACTAAGTCCCATTCACTCTTTAACTCTGTGCTCGTGACCTACATTGGCTTTTGTTCTGGAAATGCATGGATTTTAAAATTCTCATCCTTGTTTTCAAATCCCTCCATGGCCTCACCCCTCACCTATTTTTGTAACCTCCTCCAGCCCTACAACCCTTCAAGATCTCTGCGCTCCTCCAATTCTGGCTGCTTGCACATCCTCGAATGTCATCACTCCACCTGCCTAGGCCCTTAAGCTCTGGAATTTCCTCCCTATACCTCTCCGCTCCTCTAGCTCGCTCTCTTCCTTTAAGCCGCTCCTTAAAGCCGAACATCACCTGTCCTAATCAAAAGGAACAAAAAAGATATCAAGACATTTAAGATAGAAAGGCGGTGGGGGAGTGGGGTGGGGGAGATAACTGATAAACTAATCAAACTTAGAGGATAAAACCACTGGCCCAGATGGATTGCATCCATGCATTATAAAAGAATTTGGGGAATTAATAGTGTAAATGTAGATTCTTTTCCTCAATCTGGTTCAGTAAAATTACGATTACATATATAAAAATCATTAGAAAAGGGAATAGTGTCAGAGGACTGGCAGACTGCTAATGTGATTCTTATATTTAAAAAAGGGAAATAGACCAAGTCCAAGGAATTACAGACCAATTAGCTTAAAATCGATGGTAGGAAAGGTAACAGAATCCTTACTCAAAGATACAAAAGAAAAATATCTAGAAACTGAAAATATGGGAAGATCACGCTTGACGAACCTTATTGAATTCTTCGAGAAAGTAACAGAAAGGGTAGATAAGGATAATGCAGTAGACACAATACATTTAAAATTCCAAAAGGCCTTCAATAAAGGTACCACAAAAGTCACAACATTTGGGGGCTGAAATTGCCCCTTTTTACAGCCCAGTTATCACTAATGGGGCGAGCACTAAAAGGGCGCAATGGAGTTTTCGCCTGCGGCAGAAATAGAAGAAGTAGGCCATTTGGCCCCTCGAGCCTGCTCCGCCATTCAATAAAATCATGGCTGATCTGATCATGAACTCGGCTCACTTCCCTGCCCACTCCCCTTAACGCTTTATTCCTTATCGCTCAAAAATCTGTCTATCTCCGTCTTAAATATATTCAATGACTCAGTCTCCACAGCTCTCTGGGGCAGGAAATTCCATAGATTTACAAACCTCAGAAGAAATTCCTTCTCATCTCAGTTTTAAATGGGCAGCCCCTTATTCTGAGACTATGTCCCCTAGTTTTAGTTTCCCCTATGAGTGGAAATATCCTCTATGCATCCACCTTGTCGAGCCCTCTCATAATCTTATACGTTTCAATAAGATCACCTCTCATTCTGCTGAACTCCAATGTGTAGAGGCCCAACCTATCTTCGTAAGTCAATCCCCTCATCTCTGGAATCAACCTAGTGAACCTTCTCTGAACAGCTTCCAATGCAAATATATCCTTCCTTAAATATGGAGACCAAAACTGTACGCAGTACTCAAGGTGTAGAGGACTTCTCCGCTTTTATACTCTATCCCTTTGCAATAAAAGCCAACATTCCACTTGCCTTCCTGATAACTTGCTGTACCTGCATACTAACTGTGTTTCATGCACAAGGACCCCCAGGTCCCTCTCTACTGCAGCACTTTGCAATTTTTCTCCATTTAAATTATAATTTGCTTTTCTATTTTTTCTGCCAAAAAGTGGATAACCTCACATTTTCCCACATTCTACTCCATCTGCCAAATTTTTGCCCACTCACTTAGCCTGTCTGACATGCAGCTAGCTGGCTACAAAACAGAAATGAGAGTGTAAAAGGTAGTTAGAGGTAGTTACTCAGACTCGCAAAAGGTGGGAAATGGTGTTCCACAAGCGTATCTTGTTGAATGGCAGAGCAGGCTCGAAGGCCCAAATGGCTTACTCCAGCTCCTATTTCTTATGTTCTTGGACTCGGGTATCGGAAGTAAAATTTCAATATTTGCAGGTGACACCAAATTGGGGGGTGTAGTTAATACAGGACGACTGCAATAAAATACAGAAAGACATTAATAAACTTGCAGAATGGGCATGTAATTGGCAGATGATCTTCAATATGGACAAGTGTGAGGTGGTACGCACATTTCTTGGGAATTGTCTAAATGGCATAGAGGAGCAGAAGAATCTGGGAGTACGGATACACAAATCACTAAAAGTAGCGACATAGGTTAATAAGATCATTTTAAAAAAGCAAAGAACTAGGGTTCAATTCTATAGGGATATAATTGAAAATCGGAGAAGTTGTTATGTTAAACTTGTATAGAGCATTGGTTAGACCACACTTGGAGTACTGTGAGCAGTTCTAGTCTCCATACTGTCAGAAACAGAGGCGCACTGGAGCAGGTGCAAAAAAAATTTAGAATGATACCAGAACAGAGGTTGTACCTATCATGACAAACTGGGGTTCTTTTCTCTAGAAAAAAGATTAAGGGATGATCTGATAAGAGGTCTTTAAGACTGTGAAAGGGTTTGACAGACGCAAAGATGTTTCCACTTGTGGGGGCGGGGGTGGAGAGGAGACCAGAACTAGCGACCATAAATACAAGATAGACACTAATAAATCCAACAGGGAATTACCCAGAATGTGGTTAGAATTTCAGGCTGAATTTATGCTTCATAATGAAACAAGCTGTGTACAAAAATGTGAATTCAGAATTGTATTCTCTAAACGCTAATATGTTTACTCGGTTTGGATAGATCATTCACAAACTTGTCCTAGTGTTTCTTTGATCCCAAGATTTTAACTCAGAACGAATCAAAACTATTCCTCAGGGAAAACAATAATTATTTGTTCCAAAGAACTCTGCCGAACTCCGGAACGGTGAAATGTAGAAAAACAATTGTTTTTGCAATAGCTCAGTGATGTCATGTAGACTACTATATTATTACGACCTGCTAGAGAATTTCTGCTTAGAGAGAAAATATTTAAAAAAATTTTTAAAACAGGCAATTTGTAAGATGGTTATTTTTCTCCATATCAAAGCTGTTTTCATTGCTTGTTTTTCCCCCCTCTAAATCCTCCAAATGTTTTAAAGTTGTCTTTTTAATAAACCAGAGACCCATCAGTGGATTTGACTCTTGATGTGCAGAGACCAGCAGCCAGAAAGACCTGGTAAAAATGTGTTTTTCCTGCACAAATCCCATAAGTATATGTTGTCTCTAGCATTCTCTTTGTGAACCCCCAAAATAGCCTCCAAGTAAAATATATTGACCAAAATACCAGGTTACGATATAATTTGCCTTTAATAAAAAGATAATGATGTAAAGCTGTTAAACTAAGTAATTGAGCCAATCTCTGCTACGTGAGACCAGTTTGCACTTAAGCGTGATAAACCAAATGAGTAAGTGCACAAAGGAGACTCATTACACACAATCAACCAAATGATGCAGAGGCAGCTTTGACTGCACTCACCAATTAACGATAGGCCTGACATTGCGAAGAATATCATATCCAACAAGTAAGACAGAATGAAGTGCTTCAAGTTGGCTCCTGGGCTAGCAGCTCTTCTCATTTACAACTCTATCCTTGGCCATCTTTTATCCTTTCTCCCCCAGTCTCCTTTCTTCCATTGCTTAACAGCCACTGGCTCTAACAATGAGTGCAATTTAGCCCAAAGTACAAGTTCAAGTAACAGGTTTAAAGTTACCAGTGCAGAGCCCACTGTCCACCCTTCGATCCTGCTTGTTCTGTGCTTTCATAGGAACAGGAGTAGGCCATTCAGCCCCTCGAGCTTGTTCCGCCATTCAATGAGATCATCTGCGATCTAACTCCATATACCCGTCTTTGGCCCGTATCACTAAATCTTAAGTATATAGTAACAGGTACGCGATGTAGTGTATGTAGGCACCTTTAGTAATGACTCCACGAAGCAAGGTATGGTCTTAAACTCTGCAGGCTTGCAGTCTTTTATTAGCAGCTCCCGAATGCCTGCCAACAACCTGTGTGTTCCTTTTTATACTGGGTTACCTGCCGTGTGCAGGTAACCCCTGGGTCTCCAGCAACAGCACCATCTAGTGTACAGGTAAGTTGTGTACAGTACAAGGGCACATTCAATGTTGCATACATCACACAGTAAACAGGCATGCATACACAACAATTACAACTGGCGACGGGAATATAGGATCATGAACTACACACTCAACATGTCTAACCTCAGCAACTTTCAGCAATTTACGGAGGGGGAGGATTGGGACGCTTTCGTGGAAAGATTGGAACACTTCTTCATAGCCAATAACCTGGACGGGGACACACCGGCTGCACTACCGAACAAACGCAGGGCCATGCTGCTTAGCAGTGTGGGCCCACCATCTACGGTCTCGTCAGGGACTTACTAGCCCCGGAGAAGACCACCACCAAGAGCTATGAGGAACTTGTAACAATCATACAGGAACTAAAACCAAAAGAAAGTATCCTCACAACCAGGCACCGGTTCTACACTTACCGGCGACCTGAGGGCCAAGAAATTGACAAGTATGCTACACACTTAAGAAGACTAGCCGCACCGTGTGAGTTTGGCGACCACCTTAATGAAGCACTAAGGGACATATTTGTCGTCGGAATCGGCCACGGAGGCCTCCTTCACAAATTGCTCTTGGCTGACACTACGGTCACCCTGCAGAAAGCAGTTCAAGTGAGCCAGGCCTACATGGTTTCGGCCAGCGACTCCAGGCGAATACTGACCCAGGACTCTAAACCGGCGAGCACAGTGCAGCGCATGGACACTTCTAAAGGCAGAAATGCTGCCCCGAGTCCCACAACCCTGAGTCCGCCACATGGGGCAAACCGGATGGCCCCGTGCTGGCGCTGTGGAGGAAACCACAGGGCCCACCAGTGCCGCTACAAAGACTATGCATGCAAAGGCTGCAAAGAAAAAGGGCACCTTCAGAGAATGTGCAGAAAAAGCTCTACTCACTGTGTCTCTGATCACCGGAGCTCCGACACAGATGAAGATGTAGCTGCTCGAACCCTGGGAGAGGAGTATGGAATCTTTACCTGCTCCACCGGAAGTTCTCCACGGATGATGGAAGTGGACATCGACAGGGTCCCAGTCTCCATGGAGATCGACACAGGGGCGAGCCAGTCTGTGATGAGCCAAAAGACCTTTGGAAAAAATTTGGAGGAATCCCGCCACTCGACCAAAACTGTCCCCTGTCCAGGCAAAGCTGATCACCTATACCAAAGGTAAAATCCAAATCGTTGGCAGTATAGACGTCCAGGTCTCCCAGGGCGGCGTGTTGCACAAACTCCCCCTGTGGATTGTAGCTGGCGACGGTCCCACGCTGCTGGGCAGGAATTGGATGAACCAGGTCCACATCAGGTGAAGTGGTGCTGTGGAAGAAAAGACCACCACAGCCTGCCTGCAGCAAGACCACAGAAAGACTGCAGCAGACCTACATTCAAAATGGCTTCTTCCATGCCACGAGTCAACATGGAGGCGCATCATGTGACATCAAGTGGCCAATCGGATTTGAAAGCTCCCTTAAAGGAAACTGGTAACCAAAAAAATTTAAAGGGGAAGTTCCAACTATTTGAATACACGGACTCTATAGCTAAAGATGCAATTAAAGGGTGCAAGTATGAAAATGTATGCAATGTAACCATGAATTGTGATGCTGGTTTAACTAATGTGAATAATGAGATGAATGCAGGTGTCAGTAAGGTTAAGAACAAGTTTATTATGCTTAACAATAATGATAGAGATTGTGAAATGCCTAATGTAACCATGTCTGTTGAAACCAGGACACCCAAAAGTGATCAAAGTGCTAGAATGTATAATGCAGGCTCAACTATGTGTGATCAGAGCCAAGGTGCCATGTATACCGGTCGGACACTGCCAAAGGACATTGGGTCCTACAGGGACCATGCTAATGCCAATGGAATCCCCTTGTGGGAGACTCCCAGGTCCAGCAGGCTACCTGACCATATAGCCTGGACCTTTGGAACGAATGTGATGCCCCTTGCAGGACACACACACAGGCAGTGGGAGCAGACCCACTACAGGGACAGTGGTCAATGGGCAGCCCAGCCACCACCAATGGCAACCGGCACCAGACCAGGCCTACAGCCCCTGGCCACCAGGGCCAACACCAGAAGCATGAGGCTTCCCTGGCAAACCCTGGGATGACCTGACCCTCATCCCTATTGGTGGACAAGGAGCCCACTCAGTCTTGTGGCCCTGCCCATCACCCCACAACTACCCACATCACAATGTATACACAACACCCACTGCTGCCGTGGCTACCTCCCGAGGGATCCCATAACAGTGACACCCACTTGGTTGTGAGGGAGGGGAAACATACAAGGCCAGCCTCAAGCACAGGGGTCACACCTGGCAACCACACAACCCTCACATAGCCCACCACCGGTCACCTCCCCTGGTCATGACAACAAGGATATGAAAAATGCTCAGGGGTAGTATTGTTGTGTATGCATGCCTGTTTACTGTGTGATGTCTGTAACACTGTGTGCAACATTGAATGTGCCCTTACCTGCACATAGCAGGTAACCCAGTATAAAAAGGAACACACAGCTTGTTGGCAGGCACTCAGGAGCTGCTAATAAAAGACTGCAAGTGTGAATGTTTAAAAATGTACAGAGACATTGAAGTTGAGAACATGGGAATTGTATAGGGACAGTATAAGCTAACAAACAATTCATGGAGGAATAGCCATGACATCTCAGACTCGAGACTGCGAAATGTTACAACACTAACACATATTGAAACAAAACCCACAGCTTGCAGAAAAACCTCAAGGTCTTATTAAATCATATTATTAACCTGAAACATTGACAGAAGGTCTTTGTTTAAAATCGGACCATGCTTGGGTCGGCTTATGAGTGGACAAAGGGAAGGAGGGATCAAAAGAGATGGGCTGAGCTGGGATGTCACTCTGGCCCTATCTTGTTATCTTTTGCCGAAAATGTATAACCATCGTCCCTTTACAATGTAACGTCACTTTGTCCGTAGGAAGTGAGTGCGTTCGAACAGACTTGCATTCCTTCTGTCTGATAAAGTCCCCGATCGGGATTTGCTTTTTAAATAAAAGCTTGCTTTGTTTAAAGCACAAACGGTATTCGTTTCAGTAATTTTACTGAACCAGATTGAGGTAAAAGAATCCAGGAATCAACATTTGGTGTCAGAAGTGGGATCTCAACGGACGACTGCCGAAAACTTGCGAATTAAGAGCCAGACTAGCCTTGGACGAGACGAGGGGAAAGTGGCCACTGGAGTGAGTATGATTTCAATACTGCTCCAGTTTCCCCCGGTTTCAAAAGTCTGAGGAAAATTTAGCCACTCGCTGGTTCTCAGGTAGTGTCTGAACGAGATCCAGGACAATCTGGTGAATACCTTTCAAACTTAGAATAGGGATAGAGATATGGAAATTGCGCGATGACGCAAACCAAGCAGCGACTTGGAAAGATAGGTTATAGTTAGAGCTAGATAGGGATAGATGATCAATCATGGATCCAAAAATTAATAGGAAAGAAAAGAGACTCTTGTGAACGTCTGTTTAAATGAGAAATGCTTCTGTGATTTTTACTGTAAAAAAAAAAAGCAGGGGAGTTGTGGTTTGTTTTATCTCCACCTACTTTTTCAAACAGAATGAAAGTTTTTTTTAAACCCTTCGTAGTGTTGTCCTGTATGTGGGAAGTTTAAGAGTGTGAACCTTATTGAATTACGTATATTCGGATGATAAGTTACGGAGCCAGGAAATGCACAAAGGATAGGTTTGTTGAGTTAAAAAAAAAAAATTACATGGTCCCGGTGGTTAAAAAAAAGGATTTAACATGCTCACTTACTTGTCGAAAGAAAACATTCAGAGAAGGCACAGCAAAACAACTGAGATGGATTCAAAAAAAAAATATATTAAATAACACGACCTTGAGGCTGGAACAATTGAGATAACGAAAAGCAGTCCACAGCCTACGTGCCAGACTTCTCTCTAGTTATGGAAAAGACAAAAAAAAGTAACGTACTAAATAGGTGCTGAAAAAAATTTTTTTCTGAGATTTTAAATTATGAGAAAAATTCCACTGCAGTCTAAAAAAAAAATCACTTGTCCAGTTGGCAGAAAAACTCCATTAAATTAGGGCTTTCATTGACTGATTGGATTTAAACTGCGCAGTGACGCGAAAGGATAGGGAAATTTGGAGACTAAAAGAAATTAAATAAGGCTCATAAGAAATCAAATTTAGAAAATTAGGCTCACAGGGAATTAAGTAAGGCTTATGGGGAATTAAATAGAGGATAGGTGTTCAAGTCAGGTGTGACGTCGACCTCGTATATCACTTGGCCCGTCAAGGCACTGATTGAATTTAAATCACGCAGCAACTCGAAAGGTAGGGCCGACGCGGACGCTCAGCAGCGCGAACGCGCAGCGACGCGAGACGTGCGGCGGCGCGAGCGTGCGGCCGAGTAAAGGAGGGCTGACGCAGACGCGCAGCAGCGTAAGACGCGTAGCGACGCGAGACGTGCGGCGGCGTGAGCGTGCGGCCGAGTGAAGGAGGGCTGACGCAGATGCGCAGCAGCATGGAACGCGTGGCGGCCCGGGACGTACGGCGGCGCGAGCGCGCGGCCAAGTGAACGTGGGACGACGCGAACGCGCAGCAACGCGAACCGCGGGGTGATATCAAAGTCAGTGCTGGTGTCAGTAAGTCTTTGTTTATTTTAAGTGTTTTAAATCACGCGGCGACGCGAACTGCGGGGCGACGCATGAGTCTGTGTTTATTTTAAGTGTTTTAAATCGCGCGGCGACGCGAACCACGGGGCGACGCAGAAGTCAGTGTTAGCTTTAGTAAAGTCTGTTTATTTTGAGTTTTTTCAAAGTCAGTGTTAGTTTCAGTAAAGTCTGTGTTTATTTTAAGTTTGTTCAAATTGCACGACGACACGAACGCGTAACGACACGGTAATATGAGGGGTAGCGTGAAAATGAGTAATCAGTTGGATAAAACAACGGATGCGGATAGTCCGTTACAAAAGTTATGTGAGGAATTCCCTGAAAGAGCTGAAGACTTCAGAAAATTATCAGGAGCCCTGAACAAATTATTAGATGACCAGTGGCCTCTAGGTGGCACTAGAAGCGTAGAGGTAGCAAAAAAAGCACAGGGATTAATTTGGAGAAGGGGACGAGGAAAAGGGGACAAAAATTTAATTGTAACATGGCGACACTATTGTCAAAAATTAAAAGATGCATCACTTCTGTCAAGTTGGCAAATAAATGCTATTAAATTGGGACTCTCATTGACAGAGGGAACACATGTTAAAACTGTAGACGTCGTAAAAAAAAATAATGTGCGCACGAGAAACTTACTAAGAGATCCTCTGGGACCTTTGAGAAAGGTATTGACCGACTACGTAGTCAAATGGCTGGCTTTGTGTTAACCGAGGCTGATGATGAAATTGATGAGTGGTCACTGACTCAGCGCCCAACGGCGCCTCCCACACCCCCTGGCCCCTTGCTCCAGTCCTCTTCCCAACACCCTCCACCTTACACTCCGGCGAGAGGAGTTAAAAATAACCCCATACCACCAAAGCAACAAACCCAAACTGACTCCTCATCCTCTGATAGCGATTCGGATCCCCAGTTCACAAGCAATATAGCCGAAAGGACCAGATCTCACACTCGAAAGGGCAGAACTATATCTCGATATCACAGACAGTCCCGTAAATCTTCTAGTCAATCTACCAGTCCAAGTTGTGAAAGACATAGCAAACACCCCCGCCAATCGAGACGCAGAACTGTCAAGCAGTCAGACAGCTCCGAAACATCCTCCGACCTAGAAATGATTTCCAAGATCCCAAAATCCCGACACCAATTCCCTGTCAGACCAATGCCAAACCCTGATGCACAACAAGCTGCAGACCACCCCACTATAGATGTCTATGTGATCTTCGAACAACTATTCGATTGCTCACGCTATCCGGACAAATGGAAAGGGCAGTTAGATATTATTGGCAGGAAAAGAAAGGGGAGGGGGGAGGTGCGCCCCCAACCCGGGTCAAGACTGAATACGTGACTAGAAAGGAAGAGCCATCTCGGGAGGAAGGATCAATAGAACCGCAGTGTTGCATACAGGATTGGATGGATAAGCAAGGATACGGTTATACTAAACAACCAAACGGCCCGAGCCCTGCTAATAAACCTCCCTATTGTCCCCGGCATGGTATGGGAAGAGGCCGGGACTGGGTAAGAGGAATTGACTGTTTTAATTGTGGGCAGGAAGGACATTGGAATAAAAATTGCCCCTACCGTCAGCATGGAAAAGGAAGAGGAGGAAGAGGAGGAGGGCAAGGGGGGAGAGGAGGATCTTACACTAACTTCTCCCAGAACAACCCCTTTGGTCAATTGTCCCCCGATTGACTACGCAGTTTGATTGTGCAGGGATCCTCCCCGGACGACGAACCAATGATATTGTTAAAAATTCTGAATGAGTGGCAACCCTTTTTGATAGATACGGAAGCCTTCATGTCTTCTGTACAATCAAAGCTTAAACTCCCTGCCTCTACTGAAACACAGGAACTTTCAGGATTCCTGGGACAAATCTCGACATTCCCGGTGTCAGAACCGGTTAAAATGGGTTACCAGGAAGAATCGGTGGAACATCGATTTGTTATCACAACCAATCTGGACTGTAACTTGATGGCTGGAGACCTCCTCTGCAAATTCCAGTTGCATTTGGAGTGTGGAGATGATGGGATTATTGTAAAACAGGGAACCCTTAAGCGGCAGTATTATACTACTAGAACCCCTCAGTGGTGGTCTCTGGACCTGCCGCAGGCACCCTATCGCATGACCCTAGCATACGATCCCAGTGGAAAGAATCAGGACCTGCAGAACTTTTATCAGGATCACGAAGGGGAAGTGAAGGAAATTCTATTAAGGGCTAGAGTGACTGGACCGGAAGGGAAGGCAGATTTTGTGGAAATGGACAGCCCCCAACGGTGGCACTACATATTACTCGTGAAGTATTACCTCCCCACCACGCTAAAGATTTGGGAGTTATGGTGCGCCAGGCTATAGACGAGGCTGACCCTACCAGCCGGGATGTGCAAATTGTAAAACATGGCCGAACAGTCCAATTCCACGGGGACCCCGAGAAGGTCTTAACGACTCTGCAGCATCATACTGGCTCTGACATACCTGACTATGTGGATCCTCATGTGTGGGCAGAGGACCCCTCCCAAGTGGGTTATCACAGGCAATACCGAGTATCCACCGAGCTTTGGAGGCTAGCCGAGTCGAACCAATTTGCCAGTTTCCAGTCCCTAGCACGGCTAAACAAATGCGACAGTGTTTGGGGATGATCAATTATTGCAGATCCTGGATCCCTAATGTTGCCCTGATGACTAAGCACCTCACCCCGTATACAAATAAGTAAGGCAGCTTTGAAATAGAAACCGTAGACGTCCAAGCCTTTAAGGAACTAAAGACAGCCCTGCTGCAAGCTCCGGCTTTGGGCCGGCCCCTCTATGACCGGCCCTTTCAACTGTATTGTACAATTCTGAAAGACTGTGCTACCGTCGTCTTAACACATCTCACTCCGTAGCTGCCCTCCTGGGCCAACTGCAGACTCAACACCTTACCATGGCCAGGCAAAGCAGATATGAGATCTACTTACTAAACAATCCTAAGCTGATCTTTCGGCACTGTACTGCAATTAATCCGGCCTGTTTTCTTACTGAGCCACCCCAAGATAAGGAAGAACCCAGTCATGATTGTTTATCTTTAATTTAAGAGGCCACATCAGTCAGGGAAGATTTTGTTGATGTACCAATTGAAGATCCAGACTGTATTATGTATGTTGACGGAATTAATCCAGAAGGTACACGAATCTCAGGATACACCATAGTAAACCAGGAGAATCAGGTCTTGGAATCTGCCACTTTTGAAACTGCCTATTCTGCTCAACAAGCTGAACTATTCGCCCTCACCCGAGCCTGTATCTTGGCCAAAGATCTCAAAGTCAATATCTATACCGACTCTAGGTATGCCTTTGGGGTGGCCCATGATTTTGGACAATTATGGAAAAATAGGGGATTCCTAACCTCACAGGGGAATGAGATATCCCATAAACAGCTAGTATCTGATTTGTTGCAAGCCCTCATGTTCCCCAAACGCATTGCCATTGTCAAATGTACTGCCCACACTACCAGAAATTCTCTGGTTGATATAGGGAATCGTTGTGCTGACCAAGAGGCCAAACAGGCCTCTCGTGACCAACAGATGGTAGTGCCCAAAATTATGAGTCAGACTAAAAATCCTGCGAAGGATAAGTTAGCCTCGGAAAAACCAATGCCAACCATCCAAGATGTTATAAAAGCACAGGAGGACGCTCCTGAAAAAAGATAAACTGTTGTGGAAATATTATGCATGTACTTATGACAATGTTTCTAAACTCTGGACCACTCCCGCGGAACAGACTTGCATGTCTGAAGAGTTGGCTCTATGGGTTATTGAATGTATGCATTTTGCTACTCATTGTGGAGCAAGGACCACGAGTGACACACTTTTGGCTACTTGGTGGCACCTTGGACTCCAGGCGCTCACCCAGAACATCAGTAGTCGTTGCCTGGTTTGCCAGCAACATAATCCAGGGAAGGGAGTCCCCTGTGATTGGGGTAAAACGCCCCTACCCGAAGGTCCCTTTGAGACATTTCAGTTGGACTACATTGAGTTGCAAAAAGTTCAGTGTTACAAATATGTGTTAGTAATAGTAGATGTGTTTAGCAGATGGATTGAAGCCTACCCTACCCTGGACAATAAGGCTCAAACTGTTGTTAAGGTGTTAATGAGGGAAATTGTTCCTAGATATGGTATCTCAGCTCGACTGATGACCACCTATGTTCTTTCTCTGACTCAGGCTCTGCGACTAGCTCACAACCAGGTTCAAGATGCTCACCTCGACCTCCCAGTTTTACCCGAATTGTCCCTCGTGGCACCAGGGAAGTATGGATTCGGAAGGGATTAGAGCCACAATGGGAGGGGCCTTTTCAGGTGTTACTCACTACCCCCACTGCAGCCAAGGTTGAGGGGAAAAGTGCATGGGTTCACCTGCACCACTGCAAGCTCACCACCCTCTAACGAACCTATTTTACTGGTTATTCTAACTCCTGTTTCTGTTCCAGACTTCCTCTTCTCCATAGCTGAACAAGGCCGTTGGCATCCTAATTGGAACGTGGACCAGTTTGAACTTTTACCCGTAGTGATAGACAGCCAGCTACACCGACGGTGACCTAAGAGAGACGGGAAAACTGAACTCTTTTAATCAGCAAAATAATTGGACTATTTATCTGAATCCTGAGCCATAAAATGAAACTGTCAGTATGCCACAGTCTGTATAATAGTGTTGATATATGACAGTTTCGGCGCATGGGAGGGGAGACAGAGACGAGAGCTACATGTCTTATGTTTATGCGCAAAATGGGAACTTTTCTAGATGTTGGGTGTGTTCACATTCCCTTTACATTCCCTATACATTCCAAAGGGGGAGTTCCACTAACCTTAACTGAGACTGTCAGATGGATTCAGAGCCAAACTATCACGAGAGGAGGGGGGCCAATACAATACTGCTGAAGCTCTGGAGGGCATCACAGCTGAAATGGTAGCAATAAGGACCGTAGCATTACAAAACCGAATGGCCCTCAATTACCTGTTAGCTGAGAAAGGGGGAACGTGTGCCCTGATAGGATCTGAATGTTGCACTTACATTCCTGATAGTTCAGAAAACATAACCAATCTCACTGATAACATAAGAAGGAAGGTGAAGAAGTTATCCACACCAGCAGAAGGATCTAGCTGGTTTGATTGGCTATCAGATGGATCTTGGAGATCCTATCTAATTGTTGGTTGCCTTAACCTTTGTTGTAAAGTAATAATGGCAAGGTTAGCAAACCCTCTTGTGGTCAAGGGCTCCCGAGTTATGATCCAACGAACTAAAGAACTACTCGACACTAACAACAATATGATTCAGGAAATAGAGTGTGAACGGATGAATGCGATACTCCTAGAATGATCCTAAGTGTTATCATGGAATGATAAAAGGGGGGAATGTGAATGTTTAAAATGTACAGAGACATTGAAGTTGAGAACATGGGAATTGTATAGGGACAGTATAAGCTAACAAACAATTCATGGAGGAATAGCCATGACATCTCAGACTCGAGACTGCGAAATGTTACAACACTAACACATATTGAAACAAAACCCACAGCTTGCAGAAAAACCTCAAGGTCTTATTAAATCATGTTATTAACCTGAAACATTGACAGAAGGTCTTTGTTTAAAATCGGACCATGCTTGGGTCGGCTTATGAGTGGACAAAGGGAAGGAGGGATCAAAAGAGATGGGCTGAGCTGGGATGTCACTCTGGCCCTATCTTGTTATCTTTTGCCGAAAATGTATAACCATCGTCCCTTTACAATGTAACGTCACTTTGTCCGTAGGAAGTGAGTGCGTTCGAACAGACTTGCATTCCTTCTGTCTGATAAAGTCCCCGATCGGGATTTGCTTTTTAAATAAAAGCTTGCTTTGTTTAAAGCACAAACGGTATTCGTTTCAGTAATTTTGCTGAACCAGATTGAGGTAAAAGAATCCAGGAATCAACACAAGCCTGCAGAGTTTATGACCATACCCTGCCTCGTGGAGTCATCACTAAAGGTGTCTACATACACAACATCGCGAGGTGAAGGTACTTCCACTATGCTTGGACTCCAGACTCCTGGATTCCTCTGCCATCAGGACTAGGCTGCTGTACTGGACTACATTCTAAGAATCGGTTGAATAACTCCGACATACCTCCATTTATTTCTTCCTCTTAGGCACTTTGCCCGCTCCCCAAATCGCTACACTAACCTTTCATTATTCCTCTTTCCTGCCGCCTTCCCAGGTTTTAGTTCCTGGTAAGCCCACAGCTGCCCTCTGTGCCCCTCGAGGCCGTCGCTGGCTCCTTATGAGCAGCAACCCCAACCTCTTCTCTCGGCGACCTGCCCGCCCAGCTCACCCGCTGGGGGATAATCACGCTAACCCCTTGCCATCCTGCTCACCCCTCCTACCACTGACTCTGGGACATTTTCTTACGTTAAATGCACCATATAATTGCACATTATTGTTGGATTAAAGTATGCAATATAACAATGTGACAAATCTAACTGGTTCTGTTAGCATGACTGACTTTAGCAACCATTTTAATTGGTTAGTACAGGAATCAAATTCTTTGTGGCAGGCAGATATTGTGTGTATGGGGCGGGGGAAGAGAAAGCTTTACTGTTAATTAAGGCAAACTAGCTCATCTAGTAAAAGAGACATAGCTGTCAGACTGCAAATACTGAAGTACATTCTAATTGTGCTGTCCAAGCTGAGGTCCATGATCTCAATGCACTCTTTAGCTAGCACAGACATGAGGGGCCTAATGGTCATCTTCTGCGCTGGGAGATTCTATATTCTAGCCGACGACATTCCAGCCTTTAAGCCCAGGCATCTCTTCTATCTGTATTTATATTTCCAATTTACTGATTCGTAGGGTTTGAATTTTACGGGTTTTACCGTTTGAAATGAGCTCTTCAGTGCTGTTGCTTCATTGATGGATACATTCTCAATCGAAATAACAAGGTCTGTTGATTGTCACAACTTGAGTAAAAAGCTCCATGCTATGTACCTAAGCAGCCCTTGATAATAAAAAGCTGGGTATATTCACATATCAAACAGTAATAGTTCTAACATTACAACAGTGACTACACTCCAAAAGTTCTTAATTGGCTGCAAAGCGCTTTGGGACATTGTGAAAGGCATTATATAAATGCAAGTCTTTCTTTAGTTTCGTGGGTGTTATTTCATAGCTGGAAGAAGAAAGCCTTTGATCTAAAAAAAACCTTACTTTGCTAAATCAGGGGAATATCCTTCCAGCACAAACACCGCCAACCTACTCAAAATACTAGGCAGCAGATATCTTGAGATTACATTAATTTGCTTGCTCTTTCTAAAGGGAATCTTTAAGCAAGTTATTCAATTTCCACCAATACTGGCACATCCCTGTATAGCATTAGATTAAAAACCAAAATCAAAAATTCTGATCCCAGGATAAACAACTGCTTAGGATCAATGCAAAACATTCCTTAATGATCTGAAGGAACAGCAGATACATGGGAGATATTAGCCTAGTCAAGTTTTTTGTTCCCCAGCGTGATGGGTTGGTGAAAAGTACACAGGTTATTGGAATGTCGTGTCAGTTCCTTGTGTTGCAGTCAATAAACATTACTAACTCCAGTGAGACAACATTAATCCCTACTCCGATACCATCACCTATCACAATGAGGACTGGGACATCACAGGCAGTTATATACTTCGGTTAAGTGCCATATACAGCAACATAAATGCAGCAGTAAGTTTTAAAGTAGACATCAGCTATAAAAGCACAAAGCACAATAGGCGGCAATATCATCATTAGGCTTATTTGGTGTATTAGTGGCAAATCACAACATGAAAAATCTTGCTTATTCCAACATCGAACACTGTGCAATACATTTAATTAATCACCTTAAATTGCTCCCACCACTTCCACCAGCAGTGATAGACCTATAATCATCAGTATGTCACCATGTTTTATTTTTTATTCGTTCTGGGATGTGAGCATCGCTGGCAAGGCCAACATGGATTATCCATCCCTAATTGCCTTCAAGACGGAGGTGAACTGCCTTCTTGAACCACTGCAGTTCTTGTGGTGAAGGTATTCCCACAGTACTGTTAGGGAGGAAGTTCCAGGATTTTGACCAGGCGACGATGAAGGAACAGCGATATACGGTATGGTGTGTAGCTTGGAGGGGATCTTGCAGGTGATGGTGCTCCCATGTGCCCGCTGCCCTTATCTTTCTGGGTGGTAGAGGTCGTGGGTTTGGGAGGTGCTGCCGAAGAAGCCGTGGCAAGTTGCTGCTGTGCATCTTTTTTAGATGGTACACACTGCAGCCACGGTGCATCGGTGGTGGAGGGAGTGAATGTTGAAGGTGGTGGATGGGGTGCCAATCAAGCGGGCTGCTTTGTCACGGATGGTGTTGAGTTTCTTGAGTGTTGTTGGAGCTACACTCATCCAGGCAAGTGGAGAGTATTCCATCACACTACTGACTTGTGCCTTGTAGATGGTGGAAAGGCCTTGGGGAGACAGGAGGAGAGACACTCGTCGACCCAGCCTCTGACCCGCTTTTGTTGCCACAGTATTTAAGTTGCAAATGCTCTCTCTAATTGCATTGCTGGGTGTACAATTCAAGAGGATATAGATTGAAAATTGCACACAACCACCTGTGTACTTTGCTGAAATCTTTGTGACAACAATGAGGCTATTGGGCTTAATGTTCAAAAGGACAAATTTAGATCATCAATAAGAACAGAAGTAAACCATTCATTCCCTCAAGTCTGATCCACCATTCAGTCAGATCATGTACCTTTGATCTAGAATAAAAATCTATCGCTCTCTGTGTTTAAATTTTCAATTGATCCAGACTTCCTTTTGGAGGAGAGAGTTCTAGATTTCCATTACCCTTTGAGAAAAATTGCTTCCCGATTTCCTTCCTAAATGGCCACTGTGCCCCCTTGTTCTGGATTCCCCCACCAGAGGAAATTGTTTCTCTGTCTCTACCCAATTGAATCCAGTTATCATTTTAACCATCTCAATTAGATCAACCTCCTCAACTTTCTAAACCCTTACTTATTAAATTCTGGCCTGGGAAAGATTATATTTTAGATCTACACAATACTAACCTAAAGTTAGAGATTACAATAAAAACGGGCATGCAGCACGCTACTGCTGGAACTGTGGGAAGGTCATTTGGAGAACTCAACCAATCAGATTTGAATATAACACAAAGCTAATAACCAGGTGTTAACATAGAGTTAGCTTAGGCCTCAAGAAAAAGTTTTACAAGTGCTTTTTCTTCAAAGCATTGTGGCACCTCTCACCATCCCTAAATTCTGGAATTCTCTCCTTAAGCGTCTCCACCTCTACTTCTCTCCTCCTTTAAGATGCTTCTTAAAGGCTACCTCTTTGACCAAGCTTTTCTTCACATCCCAATATCTCCTTATGTGATTCAGTGTCAAATTGTGTTTGATAATGCTCCTTGGGACGCTTTACTACATTAATGGAGTTAAATAAATGTAAGTTGGCTTACTCACCATATTAGGGAAACAACCCAACAGCACAAATTGAAAACAACTTGTTAGAAAGAGTGGGCGTAAAGGATCGGATAGCTTCTCATTTAATACTTTCTATATTCTTTTGTATAGTTGCTACTCATATGACATATTAGTCAGCAGTATTGTCATATATACACAACCATCCGCTGAATCTACATTGTACTACATGGATTACCCAAGCTACTGGTTATTTTATTTCTACAATGACTTAATGCTCTGTGATCGATAGGCCCTTCATTGGTATGTGTAAAATTTCAAATCGCTATAACAGACACCAATACCAAAAATCATACCCACGATCATTTTCTTTTACAAGCCTCTGCGCACACATCGCCGAGAGCATGTAGAAATCAAGGGCAGGCAGCAGAAAGAGCGTGCGGCAAACCAGTCCCACCCACCTTTTCCCTCACGACTATCTGTCCCATCTGTGACAGGGACTGTGGTTCTCATATTGGACTGTTTAATCATCGAAGAACTCATTTTAAGAGTGGAAGCAACTCTTCCTCGATTCCGAAGGACTGTCTATGATGATGATGTCATATTGGTGGGCTAACATTAGACTTAAAGGGGTTTTTTAAAATTTCCCCTTTTAGAGATCTCATCAAGAAGTTCTTAATTCAGCCTTGTTTCACTAAATTAACATGACAGCCTCCTGATCTTCTGTAACTGTCGTGAAGCAATTCAAGCAGTTGCAGCTGAAAATTTAAGTATTAAGTAACAATCTTTACTTTGAAATAAGCGTCAAGTACTTAGTAATTATTTAGACACTTTGTAAAATAGCAACTCCTATTAAAGGACATTACATCAGATGCTACCAGGCTCATCTCCATATAATTTAAAACTGATGCCAGCAGGGGCTGTATATAATAACTGTGTAAATGTCTATCATCACCCCAAATTTAAAATCTGCTGTGGCAAATAATTACTTGTTTACTATATAGGCACAACAGAATAAGCATCCAAAAAACAACACTCTTATCAAAGTGCAGTCAATGGGAGATAGCAGTTGTTCATTTAAATTCTTCAAGGATACAAGCCTGGATTTTCCAAAACGGTACTGAACTAACATGACCAACAGTGGCTAGCCAAGGGGCTATAGGGGGGAGGAACTTAACACAATCACAATCACTAAGGAGGTGGTACTCAGTAAGATAATGTGACTAAAGGCAGATAAATCCCCTGGACCTGATGGCTTGCATCCTAGTGTCTTAAGAGAAGTAGCGGCAGCAATTGTGGATGCATTGTAATTTACCAAAATTTCCTGGATTCTGGGGAGGTCCCAACAGATTGGAAAACTGCAAATGTAATGCTCCTATTTAAAAAAGGAGGCAGACAAAAAGCATGAAACTAGACCAGTTAGCCTAACATCTGTTGTTGGGAAAATGTTGGAGTCCATTATTAAAGACTCACTAGCAGGACATTTAGAAAAGCAAAATTCGGTTAGGCAGAGTCAACATGGATTTATGAAGGGGGAAGACATGTTTGACAAATTTGTTGGGAGTTCTTCGAGGATGTAACGAACAGGGTGGATAAAAGGTGAACCAGTGGATGTGGTGTATTTGGACTTCCAGAAGGCCACATAAAAGGTTACTGCACAAGATAAAAGTTCACGGGGTTGGGGATAATATATTAGCATGGATAGAGGATTGGCTAACTAACAGAAAAGAGAGTCGGGATAAATGGTTCATTCTCTGGTTGGCAACCAGTAACTAGTGGGGTGCCACAGGGATCAGTGCTGGGACCCTAACTATTTACAATCTATATTAACAACTTGGAAGAAGGTAGCCAAGTTTGCTGACGATACAAAGATGGGAGGAAAAGCAATGTGTAAGGAGGATACAAAAAAATCTGCAAAAGGACAGAGACAGGCTAAGTGAGTGGGCAAAAATTTGGCAGATGGCATATAATGTTGGATAGTGTGAGGTCATGCACTTCGGCAAAAAAAAAATCAAAGAGCAAGTTATTATTTAAATGGACAAAGATTGCAAAGTGCCACAGTACAGCAGGACCTGGGGGGTACTTGTGCATGAAACACAAAAGGATAGTATGGACTTTCAAAAGGCTTTTGACAAGGTCCCACACAAGAGATTGGTGTGCAAAATCAAAGCACATGGTATTGGGGGTAATATACTGACGTGGATAGAGAACTGGTGACAGACAGGAAGCAGAGAATCGGGATAAACGGGTCCTTTTCAGAAGGGCAGGCAGTGACTAGTGGAGTGCCGCAGGGTTCAGTGCTGGGACCCCAGCTCTTTACAATATACATCAATGATTTGGATGAAGGAATTGAGTGTAATATCTCCAAGTTTGCAGATGACACTAAACTGGGTGGCGGTGAGAGCTATGAGGTGGACGCTAAGAGGCTGCAGGGTGACTTGGACAGGTTAGATGAGTGGGCAAATGCATGGCAGATGCAGCATAATGTGGATAAATGAGAGGTTATCCACTTTGGGGGCAAAAACGCGAAGACAGAATATTATCTGAATGGTGACAGATTAGGAAAAGGGGAGGTGCAACGAGACCTGGTGTCATGGTTCATCAATCATTGAAAGTTGGCATACAGGTACAGCAGGCGGTAAAGGCAGCAAATGGTATGTTGGCCTTCATAGCTAGGGGATTTGAGTATAGGAGCAGGGAGGTCTTACTGCAGTTGTACAGGGCCTTAGTGAGGCCTCATCTGGAATATTGTGTTCAGTTTTGATCTCCTAATCTGAGGAAGGACGTTCTTGCTATTGAGGGAGTGCAGCAAAGGTTCCCCAGACTGATTCTCGGGATGGTTGGACTGACATACGAGGAGAGACTGGATCAACTGGGCCTTTATACATTGGAGTTTAGAAGGATGACAGGGGATCTCATAGAAACATACAAGATTCTGACGGGACGGGACAGGACAGGTTAGATGTGGGTAGATTGTTCCCGATGTTGGGGAAGTCCAGAACCAGGGGACAGTGTCTTAGGATAAGGGGTAGGCCATTTAGGACTGAGATGAGGAGAAACTTCTTCACTCAGAGTTGGTAACCTGTGGAATTCCCTGCCGCAGAGAGTTGTTAATGCCAATTCATTGGATATATTCAAGAGAGAGTTAGATATGGCCCTTACAGCTAAGAGGATCAAGGGGTATGGAGAGAAAGCAGGAAAGGGGTACTGAGGGAATGATCAGCCATGATATTATCGAATTGTGGTGCAGGCTCGAAGGGCCAAATGGCCTACTCCTGCACCTATTTTCTATGTTTCTATGCAGGTACAGCAAGTGATCAGGTTGGCCTTTATTGCAAAGGGGATGAAATATAAAAGCAGGGAAGACTTGCTACAGTTATATAAGGTATTGGTGAGGCCACACCTGGAATACTGCATGCAGTTTTAGTTTCCATATTTACGAAATTGTTTTGGAGGTAGTTCCGAGAAGGTTCACTAGGTTGATTCCGGGGATGAGGGGGTTGACTTATGAGGAAAGGTTTCGTTGGTTGGGCCTACTGGAATTCAGAAGAATGAGAGGTGGTCTTATCGAAACGTATAAGATTATGAGGGGGCTTGACAAGATGGATGCAGAGAGGATGTTTTCACTGATGGGGGAGACTAGAACTCGAGGCCGCCCATTTAAAACAGAGATGAGGAGGAATTTCTTCTGAGGGTTGTAAATCTGTGGAATTTGCTGCCTCAAAGAGCTGTGGAAGCTGGGACATTGCATAAATTTAAGACAGAAATATACTGTTTCTTAAACAACAAGGGGATAAGGGATTATGGGGAGCGGGCAGGGAAGTAGAGCTGAGTCCGTAATCAGATCAGCCATGATCTTATTGAATGGCGGAGCAGGCTCGAGGGGCCTACTCCTGTTCCTATTTCTTGTGTTCTTATATGATCTAGGCTACAGTTTCTACAGGTCTCTAGCAAGCCCAAGTTCTATTTCTCCCCAACACAATTTTTCACATCTTGCTCATTTTTAAATTACTTACCAATACAATCAATTCTTTCCTCCCCTCCTCCTTTGTGTCCCTTGCACTTCAAGAATCAGTTACATTTCAAACTTTTTCCAGTTCTGACAAAGGGTCATCGACCTGAAACGTTAACTGCCTCTCCACAGATGCTGCCTGACCCGCTGAGATTTCCAGCATTTTCGGTTTTATTTCAGATTCCAGCATCCGCAGTATTTTGCTTTTCCATTACAATCACTGTTCTTCTGAACGTTGTCCTCCTAAGCTGTAAATATTCCATCCTACATATTCTCCTCACCTCAGAAAAGTGTTGAAATTAATACTCAGTCGTACCATTTCCTAATCACTTAGCTTCCCTGATTTTAATCACCCCACCATTGGTGGCGTGCCTACAGTTGCCTTGGCTTTAAGCTCTGGAATTCCCTTCCTCAACCTCTCCCACCTCTCTACCTATTTTTCCTCCTTTAAGAAGCTCTTTAAACCTACCTCTTTGACCAATCTGCCCTAATTTCCTCTTATGTGACTGTGTGTCAAATTTTGTTTTATAAAACTCCTGTGAAGCACCTTGGGATGTTTTACTTCATCAACGGTGCTATATAAATACAAGTGGTTGTTATTGTTAAGCTTAAACTCAACGCAGGTGATTGATCTGAGGAAGCAGTGGCCAAATGTCTCCCTGAATCCATTTTTGCTGTACGAGATTGTCAGAAGCATTTAATGAGGCAAAAATAAGTCTTTCCTGACAACCTGTGTCAGGTAGCACACCTTAAATTCAAAGTAAAGTTCATGTATAACTTGGGTAGGAACAGAGAAAAGTTCCCTCCACTTGCTCAACCCTCGCTGTTATTTTAACAAATTATGAGCCAATGTGCCTTAGCCTCAAACTCAGAATAACCCCTGATGCGAGTAATATATCCTTTTTCCATAACAGCCATTCTATGGCCTCCAAGTATGACTATGTGCTAGCACTTTCACCTCCAAGTTAGAAGGTTGTGTGTTTAAGCCCCGCAACAGAGACTTGAGCACAAAAATCTAGGCTGACACTCAGGGAATGCATCATCTTTCGGATGAGACGTTAAACTGCTCTCTCAGGTGGAAGTAAAAGATCCCATGACACTATTTTGAAGAGGAGCAGGAGACAATATTTATCACTCAACCAACATTATAAAGCAGATTATCTGGTCATGTGGGACCTTGCTGTGCATAAATTGGTTGCCGCGTCTCTTACATTACAACAGTTTAAAAGTACTTAATTGGTTGTAAAGTACTTTGGGGCGTCCTGAGATCGTGAAAAGCACTATATAAATGCAAGTTTTTCTTTTTCCCCCACACACGATACAAAGAAATACTACAGCAAAGTTCTGTGATACACTACAATGAAATGTGACATAAAAATTGGAGGTATATATATTCACCAAGTCCAGATCACCCCTGTGCTCTCTGACCTATATTGACTTCTAGTAAAACAACACCTCGATTTCAATATTCTCATCCTCGTTTACAAATCATTCCATGGACTTACCCCTCCCTATCTTTAATCTTTTTCAGCCTCACAATCCCACAAGGTGCCTGCACTCCTCAAATTCTGGTCGCTTGAAGATCTCTCATTTTAACTGCTCAACCGTCGATGGACATACCTTCAGCTGCCTGGGCCCTAAGCTCTGGAACTCCCTCCCTAAACCTATCCGCCTCTCTATCCTCCTTTAAAATGCTCGTTAAAACTTACCTCTTTAAACAAGCTTTTGATCATCTGCCTCAATTTCTTCTGTGGCTCGGTGTCAAATTTATCTGTTTGTCTGTAACTGATATGAAGTAGTGCCTTGGGATGTTTTACTGTGTTAAAGGCACCATATAAATAAAAGTTATATATAAATAAACACACACACACACATACACACACAAACACTTCAGGTGCTTTTTTTCTATTGCTCATTAGATAAAGCATACACTGTAGAAAAATATTTGGCCAAATAAATAAAATTCTAGCTCTGCACAATTTTGTACAACTGTTCGATAATCGTGCCCCGTCTTTTCTATGAAGTGTTAACTGCTCCCACTACTGTACATTACTGTCTGTTCAGTTTAACTCTCGTCTCCTCCCACTTATTTTATAGCTTCACAAATGCATTCGATTTTTTTTTTAAATTGAAACGTGCTTCAATTGCGGCAAAATAGAAAAATATACAAGGACTTTACTTTGGACGAGGAAATGCTCCCACCAGATTTTTTTTTAAATGCAATAGCTATGTACATTAAGTTCATTCGATTCTACAAAAATACTTCGCGAGCCTAGTTATTATTTAAAATGTGATGTCGCTTCATAATAAAAATTAAATCCAGCCTCGTTCTGCTATTCTGAGACATGCAACAAATATAAATCTGTTTGGACACATTCCCTCAACATACCTCCTATGACTAAAAATAAATGCATTTTCTGAGTTACCAGAAATAATCATTTGCAGACGATGTAAGCATGGTCAACTCCATACAACAACAAATAATTGTTCCGACTGGAAAGGGAGGCAGTATCTTTGGGGGTCCATCATTATTAATTCCAGCAGTGGGAACAATTGCGGCTTACTTCCCTTCTCCACCCCCGGAAAGATTACAACAACAGAAGAGGGCTTTCGCAAAATTCTAGTTCCTACGACTTTTAATGCAACTGAACATGAGAGAGACATACCACGCAAAACGACTGCACACGTCCTTACACAACACCTCCCCGTTGCAAACACACTTCTTTTAAAAAAAAAACAAATGGAGCAACAATAAAATGGATATGCTATCAAGTACAGTAATGGCATTTCATAATCTCAATCTAAACGGCGAACGAAAAAAAGACACACCACACACACGCCAATTACCAAAATCGGTGCCGACAATAAAGATCGCGTTATCATGCGTCTGCAAGCATCCAGCTTGCATTTGTTGAAAATGATGCATTTTTTTTTTTGCAGCTGCAGACAACTGCAAACTTTCCACTCTGCAAAAAAGATTTTAAAATGCAATACGTTTTCAAAAGGTGCATTGATAACCGTGCACGCTGTTTTATCCGCGGAGACGTTACGAAGGGGGACTTTAGCGAGGGAGGATATTGGCTGGGCAGGGTTTAAAAACTCCCGTTAGCGCTTGCTCCGGGCCAGGCTCGCGCTCTTACCGTTCTTCAGCTCGTGTTCAACTGTAAACATGTCACCTTCGCCAGACCCTTCTTCCATATTTAGAATTATCACACGGCGACGACAAAACCCTAGTATTTGAAATACACAAGGCGGGTGGGCGCTTTTTTCCCCTCAAATAAATATTTATATATATGTATATATTTTTAAAACACGATTTTCAGATCTCCTCACAGGACACGCACAAATCTTCGCTCTCCCATTGACGGCTGCCGCTACTACTACGCTGGCCGTCAACCGAACTTGACAGCGCGAGCTGATCGGACCAGGCCCCGCCCACCCTGTGCGCGCGATTGGTCGGAGGCGCGGCGGTCGGTGGGTGCGCCCTTCGGAGTTGCCAGCCACCATTGGAGGAGAGGGATATCAATCAGCCGCTGGGGCGGGTGTCAGTTCCAGTTATCAGCTTTGGATTGGCCAGCGACGACGGCGGTTTCCCTCCCTCCTCCCCCCCCCCCTGATGTTTGGAGGAAAGCTCGGACACGACCAATCGATCGTCGATTAGGTTGTCCCTCCCGCCGCCGAGGGCGCGGAAAGCAAGCCCTTGAAGGGACGCCATCTTAAAGGGGAAACAAATGTTTGGCACATCTTTCATCCCCCCCCGCCCCAGACCTTGTGTACTCTTTAAGTAGACAGAGAGAAAGTGTTCCCATTGGCGAAAGGGTCGATAACAAGAGGACACAAATTTAAGGTAATTGGCAAAAGGCGACATGAGGTTAAACTTATTTTACGCAACGAATGGTTCGGATCTGGAACGTTCTACCTGAGAGGGTCGTGGAGGCAGACTCAGTCGTGGCTTTCAAAAGGGAATTGGATAAGTACCTGAAGGAAAAAAAGCATTGCAGGACTGCGGGGAAAGGGCGGGGGAATGGGATTGGCTGAAGTGCTCTTTCTGTGCTGTAACCATTCTATGATTTTAAGTGCCAGCCATGGCTCGGTGGGTAGCACTCTCGCTTCTGGGTCAGAAGGTTGAGCACAAAGATCTAGGCTGACACTCTTCAGTGTGGTGCTGCACTGCCGGAGGTGCCACCTTTCGGCTGAGACATTAAACCGAGGCCCTGTCTGCCCTCTCACTCTCTCTCTCACTCTCTCTCTCTCTCTCTCTCAGGTGGACGCAAAAGATCCACAGCTACTATTTCAAAGAAGAGCAGACAAGTTATCCTTGGTGTCCTATGCCAATATTTATCCCTCAATCAACATAACAAAAACAGTACATTATCACATCGCTGTTTGTGGGAGCTTGCTGTGTGCAAATTGGCTGCCACGTTTCCTACATTGCAACAGTGACTACACTTCAAAAAGTACTTCATTGGCTGTAAAGCACTTCAAGACAGCTGGTGGTCGTGAAAAGCGCTATATAAATTTAAGTCTTTTTTTCTTGTCTTCCTCCCTCCCCCCCCCCCAAAGACGACACTGCTAATTATAATTGATAATTCTGTACAGTGTGAGCAGGAATTCCCAATTTCGTGAAAATTCCAGACCAGAATTTACAGCAGTGTCAATCACAGCAGGAGAGACATAAGGGCCCAAGTTTCCACATGATTTGCGCCTGATTTTTAGGAGCAACTGGTGGAGAACGGACTATCTTAGAAATCGCAATTCTCCACATTTTTCTTTCTGCAGTTCTAGTCAGTTAGAACAGTTCCACTTTGGAACAGAATTTTTTCTTCAAAAGGGGGCGTGTCCGGCCACTGACGCCTGATTTCAAAGTTTCCACAGTGAAAACGTACTCCAAACTAACTTCGAATGGAGCAATTGAAGATTTTTGTAGAACTGTAAAAACCTGTTCTACACATAAAAAAATCAGGCGCAGGTTACAGAATCGCAGGATAGCACAGATGAATACGTGGCTTGAGCAGTGGTGCAGCAGGGAGGGATTCAAATTCGTGGGGCATTGGAACAGGTTCTGGGGGAGGTGGGACCATTACAAACCGGACGGTCTGCACTTGGGCAGGAACGGAACCAATGTCCTAGGGGGAGTGTTTGCTAGTGCTGTTGGTGAGGAGTTAAACTAATATGGCAGGGGGATGGGAACCAATACAGGGAGACAGAGGGAAACAAAAAGGAGACAAAAACAAAAGACAGAAAAGAGATGAGTAAAAGTGGAGGGCAGAGAAACCAAAGGCAAGAAACAAAAAGGGCCACTGAATATAAAAGGGCTGCAGGAGGGGTCAAAACTAAAAGTCATGGTTTAAAAACTAGGATGAAAACACTCTACCTAAATGCACGCAGCATTAGAAATGAAGTAAATGAGTTGACGGCACAAATCATTACAAATGGGTATGATTTGGTGGCCATTACAGAGACATGGTTGCAAGGTGGCCAGGACTGGGAATTAAACGTACAGGGGTATCTGACGATTCGGAAAGATAGGCAGGAAGGGAAGGGAGGTGGGGTAGCTCTGTTAATAAAAGATGATATCAGGGCAGTTGTGAGGGATGATATTGGCTCCAATGAACAAAATGTTGAATCATTGTGGGTGGAGATTAGAGATAGTAAGGGGAAAATGTCACTGGTCGGCGTAGTTTATAGGCCCCCAAATAATAACTTCATGGTGGGGCGGGCAATAATCAAGGGAATAATGGAGGCATGTGAAAAAGGAACGGCAGTAGTTATGGGGGATTTTAACCTACATATCGATTGGTCAAATCAAATCGCAGGGGGTAGCCTGGAGGAGGAATTCATAGAATGCATACGGGATTGTTTCTTAGAACAGTATGTAACAGAGCCTACAAGGGAGCAAGCCATCTTAGATCTGGTCCTGTGTAACGAGACAGGAAAAATAAACGATCTCCTCGTAAAAGATCCTCGGAATGAGTGATCACAATATGGTTGAATTTGTAATACAGATTGAGGATGAGGAAGTTGTGTCAGAAACGAGCGTACTATGCTTAAACAAAGGGAACTACAGTGGGATGAGGGCAGAGTTGGCTAAAGTAGACTGGAAACAAGGACTAAACGGTAGCACAATTGAGGAACAGTGGAGGACTTTTAAGGAGCTCTTTCATAATGCGCAACAAAAATATATTCCAGTGAAAAAGAAGGGCGGCAAGAGAAAAGATAACCAGCCGTGGATAACTAAGGAAATAAAGGAAAGTATCAAATCAAAGACCAATGCGTATAAGGTGGCCAAGGTTAGTGGGAAACTAGAGGATTGGGAAGATTTTAAGCAACAGCAAAGAATGACTAAAAAAGCAATAAAGAAAGGGAAGATAGATTACGAAGGTAAACTTGCGCAAAACATAAAAACAGATAGTCAAAGCTTTTACAGATATATAAAACGGAAAAGAATGACTAAAGTAAATGTTGGTCCCTTAGAAGATGAAAAGGGGGATTTAATAATGGGAAATGTGGAAATGGCTGAGACCTCAAACAATTATTTTGCTTCCGTCTTCACAGTGGAAGACACAAAAACCATGCCAAAAATTACTGGTCATAGGAATGTGGGAAGGGAGGACCTTGAGATGATCACTATCACTAGGGAGGTAGTGCTGGACAGACTAATGGGACTCAAGGTAGACAAGTCCCCTGGTCCTGATGAAATGCATCCCAGGATATTAAAAGAGATGGCGGAAGTTATAGCAGATGCATTTGTTATAATCTACCAAAATTCTCTGGACTCTGGGGAGGTACCAGCGGATTGGAGAGCAGCTAATGTAACGCCTCTGTTTAAAAAAGGGGGCAGGCAAAAGGCAGGTAACTATAGGCCGGTTAGTTTAACATCTGTAGTGGGGAAAATGCTTGAAACTATCATTAAGGAAGAAATAGCGGGACATCTGGATAGGAATAGTGCAATCAAGCAGACGCAGCATGGATTCATGAAAGGGAAATCATGTTTCACTAACTTACTGGAATTCTTTGAGGATATAACGAGCATGGTGGATAGAGGTGTACCGATGGATGTGGTGTATTTAGATTTCCAAAAGGCATTCGATAAGGTGCCACACAAAAGGTTACTGCAGAAGATAAAGGTACGCGGAGTCAGAGGAAATGTATTAGCATGGATAGAGAATTGGCTGGCGAACAGAAAGCAGAGAGTCGGGATAAATGGGTCCTTTTCCGGTTGGAAATTAGTGGTGTGCCACAGGGATCAGTGCTGGGACCACAACTGTTTACAATATACATAGATGACCTAAAGGAGGGGACAGAGTGTAGTGCAACAAAATTTGCAGATGATACTAAGATTAGTGGGAAAGCTGGTTGTGTAGAGGACTCAGAGAGGCTGCAAGGAGATTTGGATAGGTTAAGCGAATGGGCTAAGGTTTGGCAGATGGAATACAATGTCGGAAAGTGTGAGGTCATCCACCTTGGGGGAAAAAAACAGTAAAAGGGAATATTATTTGAATGGAGAGAAATTACAACATGCTGTGGTGCAGAGGGACCTGGGGGTCCTTGTGCATGAAGGTTAGTTTGCAGGTGCAGCAGGTAATCAGGAAGGCAAATGGAATGTTGGCCTTCATTTTGAAAGGAATGGAGTACAAAAGCAGGGAGGTGTTGCTGCAACAGTATAAGGTATTGGTAAGGCCGCACCTGGAGTACTGCGTGCAGTTTTGGTCACCTTACTTAAGGAAGGATATACTAGCTTTGGAAGGGGTACAGAGACGATTCACTAGGCTGATTCGAGAAATGAGGGGGTTACCTTATAGATTGAGTAGACTGGGTCTTTACTCCTTGGAGTTCAGAAGGATGAGGGGTGATCTTATAGAAACATTTAAAATCATGAAAGGGATAGACAAGATAGAGGCAGAGAGGTTGTTTCCATTGGTGGGGGAGACTAGAACTAGGGGGCACAGCCTCAAAATACGGAGGAGCCAATTTGAAACCGAGTTGAGAAAGAATTTCTTCTCCCAGAGGGTTGTGAATCTGTGGAATTCTCTGCCCAAGGAAGCAGTTGAGGCTGGCTCATTGAATGTTTTCAATCAAAGATAGATTTTTAAGCAATAAGGGAATTAAGGGTTACGGGGACAGGGCGGGTAAGTGGAGCTGAGTCCACGACCAGATCAGCCATGATCTTATTGAATGGCGGAGCAGGTTCGAGGGGCTAGATGGCCTACTCCTGTTCCTAATTCTTATGTTCTTATGTTACAAATTAGGTGTCCAGAACGAGATAGGGGGGGAAGGGAAGTCATTAAATTCTATAATAAATCCTTATTTATACTTATACAAATATTGTACAAATAAATCCAACCTGAATAAACATTTATAAGCAAAGAAAAGATTAAATAAACGATCTTCCTACCTGTGTGAAAGTGCTTCAGGCAGGCCTTTCGGGACCGAAGGCTGAAAGGGCCGGCCCAAGACTTCGGGCAGGGCCCGTCCCCAGCACCAGATTTACAGGTAGGTGGCGTTGGGTCGGCGGGGAGGGAGGGAGAGAAAGAGAGAGAGAGAGAGAGAGAGAGAGTGGGGGGGGGGGGGGGGGGAGGGGGAGGTCAGGTCGGATGCAGTACGGGGGGTGGGGGTCGGGTCCAGTGTGGGGGGCGGGGGTCGGGTCGGGGGGTGGGAGAGCGGGTCGGGTCGGGTGCAGTCTGGGGGGGGGGGGCGGGAGTTGGATCCGGTCCGGGGGGTGGGGGGCAGCGGGAATCGGGTCGGGGGGGGGGCGGGACGGGAGCGGGGGTCGGGTCCGGAGGCGGGGGGGGGAATGGGAGTCGGGTCGGGTCCAGTCGGGGGGGGGAGCGGGAGTCGGATCGGGTCCAGTCGGGGGGGGGGCGCGGGAATCGGGTCGGGTCCAGTCGGGGCGGGGGGGGGGGGAGCGGGAATCGGATCGGGTCCGGAGGCGGGGGGGGGGGGAGTGGGAGTCGGGTCAGGTCCAGTCCGGGGTGGGGGGGGTGCGGGTGTCAGGTCCGGTCCGGAGGCAAGGGGGGAGCGGGTGTCGGGTCTGGTCGGGGGCGGGGGGAGCAGGAGCTGGCCGTGGGAGGAGCCTTATTCACGCAGCCCCAGTGAGGCCGTTCGGCCAGGGCTAGGGGCTGCGTGCTTCAGCCCCTCCCACACAGTTTCGGGCGCCTGGAGCTACTACACTTGCGTGCCCACTGTAGCGCGCATGTGCAGAGGTCCCGGCACTGTTTTCAGTGCAGGGACCTGGCTCCGCCCCCCCACAGCTTGTGCTGCGCTGCGCCGAGGGCCAGAGGACCTGCAGGGAGGTGGAGAATACGGAGGATTTTTTTAGGCGCACTTTGTGGCGCGAAAAATGGGCGTCCAGGTCGGGACTGCGCCGTACTAGGCGCGTGTGGAAACTTGGGCCCAATGAGTGGTGCTTTAGGGGAAGGGGGGGTGGGCTAGTCTGCACTGAATTTGGTCACGGACAGCATGCTGACTACATGCATCGAGCTCGTCCCGCCGACAACTTAGCATCAATATTGCTGCTATGCACTACACTAGAACCTTTGGCAACTCTGGACACTAGGGGGCCGAAATGAATGCCTAACCGCCCACTGCCGCCAACATTCCTCAGGTCGAACAGCCCAGAGCCACTTTCATCGTGGCCTGGAGTGGATGGGAGGGGACAGCCGCCGGGAAGCGCCCGCCAACATTAGCGGACGGCTGATGCGGGTAAATAGACTCCCACCTGCCAAGATGCCATATTCATGCGGGCAGGTGGACCGCTGAGTGCAGGCAACTCTGTCCTCAACGGTAAGTGTGAAGATGCTGTGAAAAAGGTAAGTGAAGTTTATTTAAATTGTTTCTTTACAGGTACTTACCTGGATGGTTTCCCCTGAAGGTCGTCAGATGTTTTTTTTTTGTTTTTGATGCTTTTTATTTTTAATTCTTCGACCTTCCGTGGTCCCGACTCCATCCTCGGTGGCACTTAGGTGGCAAGCGCCTTTGCCGCCGAGATTGAGAGCTCTTGCTGGCTGCCACACAGATCGGCGGCATACGTTGCAGATTTGCCGCTCGCCGACCTTCAAGGGGCCTGGGTGATGAAAACCAATCCAGAGAACAATCAGGGACCTCAGTGGTCCTTTGGGCGGGCGGCGGCCCTCATCAAATTCGGGCCCTAGGTTATTTTGGTTAGTGAACCATATGAAAGAAAAAAGCTCATCAGCGAGGCACAAAGGGAAGATACAAGCCAGGAACAGTGGCAGGAGACGGGGAAGGCAGAGGAGAAATTATGGCTTTGAGGGGTAGGGATTGAAGGAGGCGGGGTAAAGAGGAAAGAAATGAAAGGTAGAACTGGATGACAGGAAAGGGAAGAGACAGGAGAGAAGGGCCCGAGAGGAGCCAAGAGAGAGATAAAAATAAGAGATTGAAGTACTGGGCTCGGGATAGAGTGGCAGTCAAAGCGTGCATGTGAATGGACACAGAGAACGGACAAGGGCTCAAACACCTAGGGCTAGAATTGTTATGTATGTAACTCTTGGCAACCTGTATCACACCACCACCTGTTGGAGTCCCAAGGGATCCCAGCATCTCTTGGGAGCACTGTATATAAGCAGGTCTCCCACGCTGTACCAGCACTCTGGAGTTTAATTACTTACTCATTGCATACAGTACTCAGTTGTATCCTTTATTATGAGCGTAACAATTGTCGACAAGGTAACGAACGACCACGCGAAAATGCAAAGAACTGTTGGTATCTTGGAGAAATTCTCAGAAGGGGACGATTGGGAGGCCTTCATGGAGTGACTCGACCAATACTTCATGTCCAACGAGCTGGAAGGGGACGAGAACGGTGCCAAACGAAAGGCGATCCTCCTTACTGTCTGTGGGGCAACAACCTATGGCCTCATGAAGAATCTTCTAGCTCCGGTGAAACCAACAATCAAATCCTATGAAGAATTGTGTACGCTGGTCCGGGAGCACCTAAATCCAAAGGAAAGCGTTTTGATCGCGAGGCATCGGTTCTACACATGTCAACAGTCGGAGGGCCAGGAAGTGGCGAGCTACGTCGCCAAACTAAGGCGCCTTGCAGGACATTGCAAATTCGATGGATTCCTTGAACAATTGCGAAGAGACTTTTTTGTGCTTGGCATTGGCCATGAGGTTATACTCGCAAGCTATTGACTGTTGAAACACTGAATCTGAGCAAAGCCATAACGATAGCCCAGGCATTTATGTGCACCAGCGATAACACCAAACAAATTTCGCCGCATAAAGAGGTTTCGGCTAGTACTGTACACAAAATAACGTAATTTTTAAGCAGGAATGCATATGGCAGAACCTACACACCAGCAGCTGCATGACCTCAGATGACCCAGAGTCCGCCATCAATTGTTAATGCGAGGCAATTAACATCTTGTTAGCGCTATGGAGGTGATCATCGGGCCCATCAATGCTGCTTCAAACACTATGCGTGCAAAGGCTGTAGAATAATGGGAGACCTCCAGCGAATGTGCAGACGAGCTGCAAACCACCACGTTGCAGAAGAAGATTGATCCATGGTGGATCAGGCTGAACTAGAGACTCGAACCGAGGAGGCAGAAGTGTACAGGGTACACACCTTCACCACGAAATGTCCACCGATCATGTTAAAAGTTGAACTGGATGGAATTCCAGTATCCATGGAACTGGACACGGGTGCGAGTCAGTCTATAATGAGCAAAAAAGCCTTCGACAGGCTGTGGAGCAACAAGGCACACAGCCCCAAACTTTAACCCCATTCACACCAAGCTAAGAACTTACGCCAAAGAGCTAATCCCTGTTATTGGCAGCGCAGAAGTAAAAGTCTCCTATGATGGAGCAGTGCGCACAAACTCCCACACTGGATTGTGCCAGGGGGTGGCCCCACACTGTTCGGCATAAGCTGACTGGGGAAAATCCACTGGAACTGGAACGACATCTGAGTGCTTTCGTCCGTCGACGTCGCCTCTGAGCAGATTCCCGTAGTTGTTTGAGCCAGGCATTGGAAGTTTCTCAGGGGTGAAGGTGCAGATCCACTTGGTTCCCGGTACACGGCCCATCCACCACAAGGCACAGGCGGTACCATATATGATGCGAGAGAAAGTGGAAATTGAGCTGGACAGGCTGCAGCAAGAAGGCACCATCGCGCTGGTGGAGTTCAACGAGTGGGCCAATCCGATTGTTCCGGTTCTCAAAGGCAACGGCACAGTCAGAATTTGTGTGGACTATAAAGTAACGATTAACCGTTACCAGACCAGACCAGTACCCGCTACCCAAGGCAAACGACATATTTGCGACCCTGCCTGGAGGAAAGACATTCACCAAGTTGGACCTGACCTTGGCCTACATGACGCAGGAGCTGGAGGAATCTTCGAAAGGCCTCACCTGCATCAACACGCACAAACATGTTCATCTATAAAAGATGCCCGTTTGGGATTCGTTCAGCCGCGGCAATTTTCCAATGGAACATGGAGAGCCTGCTAAAGTCGGTTCCTCACACCGTGGTTTTCCAGGACAACATACTGGTCACAGGTCAGGAAATCATCGAACACTTGAAGAATCTGAAAGAGGTTCTAAGTTGACTAGATTGTGTGGGACTCGGGTTGAAACGCTCGAACTGTGTTTTTCTGGCGCCAGAGGTCGAGTTCTTAGGAAGAAGAATTGCGGCAGACGGCATCAGACGCACCAACGCCAAGACGGAGGCCATCAAAAACACGCCGAGACCATAACATGACGGAGCTGCGGTCATTCCTGGGACTCCTCAACTATTTCAGTAATTTCCTACCCGAGTTAAACACCTTGCTAGAACTCCAACATGTGCTAATGTGCAAGGAAGACGACTGGGCATGGGGGAAATCACAAGAGGCTGCTTTTGAGAAAGCCAGAAATCTGTTATGTTCCAACAAACCGCTTGTTCTGTATAATCCATGTAAGCGATTAATGCTAGCTTGCGATGCTTCGTCATACGGGGTCAGGTGTGTGTTACAACAGGCTAACGAATCGGGGACATTGCAACCGGTCGCCTATGCGTCCAGGAGTCTGCCCAAGGCCGCAAGGGCCTACAGCATGATTCGGATTTAGTCATGCGTGCGCCAATGCAACACTTGCTCTCAACTGAGCAATGCACCCAGAGAGGCACCGCTAAGTTTGTGGTCGTGGCCCTCCAAACCGTGGTCTAGGATCCATGTTGACTTTGCGGGCCCATTTCTAGCCAAAATGTTCTTGGTTGTTGTGGACACATATTCAAAATGGATTGAATGTATAATAATGTCTGTAAGCACGTCCACCGCCACCATCGAAAGTCTACGAGCCATGTTTGCCACACACGGCCTGCCGGATGTCCTTGTCGGCGACAATGGGCCGTGTTTCACCAGTGCCGAATTGAAGGAATTCATGACCCGCAATGGGATCACATCTGCCCCGTTCAAGCCCGCATCCGATGGCCAGGCAGGACGGGCAGTTCAAACCGTCAAGCAAAGCTTGAAATGTGTGTCGGAAGGCTCCCTGCAGACCCCGAGTCCTGCTCGCAACCGCACCAGACCCCACTCGCTCACCGAGGTTCCTCCAGCCGAGCGGCTCATGAAAAGGGCGCTCAAAACAAGGCTCTCTCTTGTCCACCCCGATCTCCATGATCACATCGAGGACAGGTGGCATCAACAAAGCATATACCACGATCGCGCAAACTTGTCACGCGATATTGAAGTCAATGACCCTGTATTTGTACTCAACTATGGACATGGTCCCAAATGGCTTGCTTGCACGGTCATAGCCAAAGAAGGAAGTAGGGTGCTTCAGATCAAATTGGCCAATGGACTAACGTGCAGAAAGCATTTGGACCAAACCAAATTGCGGTTCACAAACATCTACGAGCAACCCGAAGAGGACACCACCAACTTCGACCCTCCAACACACACACAAGTGGCAACCGACATCATAGTTGACCACGAAGCCGAACTCAGCAGCCCGGCAAGGCCAGCAGCCCAGCGAAGAACCAATCATCTCACCCACACCTGCATTTGTACCGAGACAATTGACAAGGGAGTAAAAAGCCCCAGATCGTCTCACCCTGTAAATAAGTATACTATTGACTTTGGGAGGGAGTGATGTTATGTATGTAACCCATGGCAACCTGTATCACACCACCACCAGAGGGCCTACCTGTTTGAGTGTATATAAGCAGGCCTCCCACGCTGTACCAGCACTCTGGAGTTTAATTAAAGGAGCTAAGGTCACACTTACACATTGCATACAGTACTCAGTTGTATCCTTTATTATGACTGTAACAAGAACCTCCACTTTTTTTGCATGCTTAACGCCCACTTTACCACTGAACTGACGCATATAGCCCAATTTGGCAGAAAATGGAAACTGGCGGGCATTTTTTGGAAACTTATCGCCGAACGTTATTTTCCCCATGTGCTTAACGTTGAGAAAAAATATTACCGCTTGCCCACTTTTTTTGGGCGGAATCAGCAGAATGGGTGAATTCAACGCCCATAATATCGTCCAGCGTTACTTTCTGCATGGATTTAATGCCGACATTCAATATTAACGCCCACCCACTTTTTTTTCGTCATAAAGAGAATATTTACCGAAACTAGCGGCCATGCGATCGCCCAGCGTCAATTTCACCACCTCGCGCACACATTGCCCACAATATTGCTAGCCAAAAAAAACGGTCATAAAAAGTGGAACTAACCGGAACTAATCACAGCGTTATGGATGCCATGTTCTTAATTTATTGCAAAGGGGATAGAGTATAAAAGCAGGGAAGTCTTGCTACAGCTATACAAGGTTTTGGTGAGCCAACACCTGGAATACTGCGTGCAGTTTTGGTTTCCATATTTATGAAAGAATATACTTGCTTTGGAGGCAGTTCAGAGAAGGTTGATTCCGGGGATGAGGGGGTTGACTTATGAGGAAAGGTTGAGTAGGTTGGGCCTCTACTCATTGGAATTCAGAAGAATGAGAGGTGATCTTATCGAAACGTGTAAGATTATGAGGGGGCTTGACAAGGTGGATGCAGAGAGAATGTTTCCACTGATGGGGAGACTAGAACTAGAGGGCATGTTCTTAGAATAAGGGGCCACCCATTTAGAACTGAGATGAGGAGAAATTTCTTCTCTCAAGGTTGTAAATCTGTGGAATTCGCTGCCTCAGAGCTGTGGAAGCTGGAACATTGAATAAATTTAGGACAGAAATAGACAGTTTCTTAAACGATAAGGGGTTACGGGGAGCAGGTGGGGAAGTGGAGGTGAGTCCATGATCAGATCAGCCATGATCTTATTGAATGGCGGAGCAGGCTCGAGGGGCCGTATGGCCTATTCCTGTTCCTATTTCTTATGTTCTTTTGTTTTTATGTTCTCATATTTCTCATGTTCTTACGTTCTTTTTAAATGGGATATGGGGAAAGAGAGTGTGCACTTCGTATTGGGCGAACCTTACAGGCGGTTGAAGGTTTCTCAGTTGCCTGATTATAATATGTGTCTGACGGGGTAGATACCAATTTTCCCACTAAGTTTCACAGCCGTGTGGCCGCACAGTCCTCTGCAAGATCCTGCGTAGGCCACTCACCAGCTTTTGCATTGTAGATATTGCAGATGCTCAAATATTTGAATGGGCCGCACACTGGGGGAGGCAGGCCACGCAGGGGGCAGTGCAGCATACATACACACACGCGCACGTACACACACACACATACACACGTGTATATACACACACACACCCATATCCTCATCATCATAGGCGACCCCTCGAACGAGGATGACGTGCTTCCAAACCGAAAGGGATGAGTTCAAAGATGTTTCAATGAAGGACCCGTTATTCCAGTCCTGAACTCCAATTGAATGGGTGGAAGATGCCTGTGCGTGGATTTTTTTACTGTGTGGTGTCTGTTGCATATCAGCCACCACATGGGCTTGACAGAGTTAGGTCTTTATCCAGTGGTAAAGGTTAAGTAGGACGACTGGAGACCTGCTCTGCTGCATGGACCTAGTGCGCACACATATCGCAGTTTGGGCTGGCCCGTGCTGCCCCTGGATCCTCGGCTCTTCTGGACCCCATACCCTCATTTGCCATACCTCCGCCACGATCTCTCGCTACTCCTCCGCCATAAACATTCGCCGCACCTCCACCACGATCTCGCGCTACATCTCAGCCACGATCACTCATCGCTCCTCTGCCCCAAACGTTCACCGCACCTCCGTCACGATCTCTCGCTACATCTCAACCACAATCTCTCATCGCTCCTCTGCCCCAAACATTTGCCGCACTACCACCACAATCTCTCGCTGCTCATCCGTCCCGACCTTCCCGCTATTCTGCTGTACCTGGGCCCCGCCGATATTCCTGCCCACACTCCAGAGGGCGACCTGCGTTTTGATGACGTCACCCAGTCGCCCACCTCGAAATCGTCGCACACTTGGAACGGCTCGCGAGCTTACTGTGTGCAAATCAGCAGCCGCGCTTCCTACATTACAATATTCAAAAGTGCATCATTGGCTGTAATGATCTTTGTAATGACACTATAGAAATGCAAGTTCTATTCTTTAACTGAAGAAAAGACTCTTAATAAATACTTATGACACGTGAAAGAAAGAAATCTCACAAAGTGTAGTGGGTTGTAATGAAAACTGCAGGATACCCAACATTTCATATACACATATACATATACACACCCATATCCACACACACAAGCGCATGTGCATACACACTTACACACACATACATGCACACATTTACACATAGACATACACATACATATAAATACACACACACACATATACGCACATATGTACATCCCTGTCTGGTTTAAAAATAAAACGGGGAAGGGGCTCAACCGTGGCTAACAAGGGAAATTAGGGATAGTGTTAAATCCAAAGAAGATGCATATAAATTGGCCAGAAAAAGCGGCAAACATGAGGACTGGGAGAAACTTAGAATTCAACAGAGGAGGACTAAGGGTTTAACTAGGAGGGGAGAAATAGAGTATGAGAGTAAGCTTGCAGGGAACATAAAAACTGATGCAAAAGCTTCACTAGATATGTGAAGAGAAAAAGATTAGTGAAGACCTTGCAGTCAGAATGAGGTGAATTCATAATGGGGAACAAGGAAATGGCAGACCAATTGAACAAATGCTTTGGTTCTGTCTGCACTAAGGAAGACACAAATAACCTCCCGAAAATAGTAGGGGACCGAGAGTCTAGCAAGAAGGGGGAACTGAGGGAAATCCTTATTAGTCAGGAAATGGTGTTAATGGAAATTGTTGGGATTGAAGGCCGATAATTCCCAGGGCCTGATAGTCTGCATCCCAGAATACTTAAGGAAGTGGCCCTAGAAATAGTAGATGCATTGGTGGTCATATTCCAATATTCCATGGACTCTGGATCAGTTCCTATGAATTGGAGGGTAGCTAATGTAACCCCACTTTTTAAAAAAGGAGAGAGAGTGAAAACAGGGAATTATAGACTGGTTAGCCTGATATTGGTAGTGGGGAAAATGCTGGAATCAATTATTAAAGATGTAATAGCAGCGCATTTGGAAAGCAGTGACAGGATCGGTCCAAGTCAGCATGTATTTATGAAAAGGAAATCATGCTTGACAAATCTTCCAGAATTTTTTTGAGAATGTAACTAGTAGAGTGGATAAGGGAGAACCAGTGTAATTGGACTTTCAAAAGGCTTTTGACAAGGTCCCACACAAGAGATTAGTGTGCAAAGTTAAGGCACATGGGATTGGGGGTAATGTATTGACGTGGATAGAGAACTGGTGGGCGGGCAGACAGGAAGCAAAGTGTGGGAATAAACTGGTTCTTTTCAGAATGGCAGGTAGTGACTAGTGGGGTACTGCAAGGTTCGGTGCTGGGACCCCAGCTATTTACAATATATATTCATGATTTAGACGAAGGAATTGAATGTAATATCTCCAAGTTTGCAGATGACACTAAGCTGGGTGGCAGTGTGAGCTGTGAGGAGAATGTTAAGAGGCTGCAGGGTGACTTGGACAGATTAGGTGAATGAGCAAATGCATGGCAGATGCAGTATAATGTGGATAAATGTGAAGTTATCCACTTTGGTGGCAAAAACAGGAAAGCAGAATATTATCTGTATGGTGACAGATTAGTAAAAGGGGAGATGCAATGAGACCCGGGTGTCATGGTGCATCAGTCATTGAAAGTAGGCATGCAGGTACAGCAGGCAGTTAAGAAAGCAAATGGCAGGTTAGCCTTCATAGCGAGAGGATTTGAGTATAGGAACAGGGAGGTCTTACTGCAGTTGTACAGGGCCTTGGTGAGACTACACGTTGAGTATTGTGTGCAGTTTTGGTCTCCTAATCTGAGGAAGGACATTCTTGCTATTGAGGGAGTGCAGCGAAGTTTCACCAGACTGATTCACAGGATGGCGGGACTGACATATGAAGAAAGGCTGGATCGACTAGGCTTATATTCACTGGAATTTAGAAGAATGAGAGGGGATTTCATAGAAGCATATAAAATTCTGACGGGATTGGACAGGTTAGATGCAGGAAGAATGTTCCCGATGTTGGGGAGGTCCAGCACCAGGGGTCGCAGTCTAAGGATAAGGAGTAAACCATATCGGACCGAGATGATGAGAAACCTTTTCACCCAGAGAATTGTAAACCAATGGAATTCTCTACCACAGAAAGTTGTTGAGGCCAGTTCGTTAGATATATTCAAAAGGGAGTTAGATGTGGCCCTTACGGCTAAAGGGATCAGGGGGTATGGAGAGAAGGCAGGAGTGGGGTACTGAAGTTGCATGATCAGCCATGATCATATTGAATGGTGGTGCAGGCTCGAAGGGCCTATGTTTCTATGTTACACATATATACTCATTCATAGACACACACACATGCACATACGCACATAAATACACACACTCATACATATACATACTTACACATGTACAAATATACATACACACAGAATCAAATATATAAATACATACAGACACACACACGCTGTCCAAGGTGCCGTCTTTTGGATGAGAAGTTAAACCGAGGCCACATCTGCTCTCGGGTGGACGTAAAAACATCCAACGGCACTATTTTGAAGAAGAGCAGGGGAATTATTCACCCCCGTATCCTGGCCAGTAGATTATCTGGTCATTGTCGTTGCTGCTATGGGAGCTTACTGTGCACAAATTGGCTGCCATGCTTCGTACATTACTACAGTGACTACACTTCAAAAGTACTTCATTGGCTGTAATGCCCTTTGTGATGACATTATAGAAATGCAAGTTCTTTTCTTTCTTTGACTAAAGAAAAGACTGAATAAATACTTATGACACGTGAAAGAAAGAAATCACACAAAGTGTAGTGGGATAGTGGGTTGTAATGACAACTACAGGATACCCAAAATTTTATCATATATACACACACATAAACACACACACTCATATACATAGACATATATACACACACTCAGACACACACACATATATAGATGCACGCGCATACACATACATATAAATACATATGCACGCATACAGATACACACCTACACACAAACTACACAAACATACATAGATACACATATACACACACACATATAAACACTCAAACACACATACATACACACATATACACTCATATACACATACACACACTCATATACACACATAACGCCACACCTACATACACACAGATGCACACATACTTAGACATAGACGTAAACACACACACATACAGACTTACATGAATACACACACATGCACATACTTACACGTACACACATACATGCACATACGTACACATACATAAACACACATATATAAATACACACACATACATACACATATATGCACATACTTAAGCATGTATACACATACATGCACATATATAAATACACAGACATACAAACACACGCGCTGTCCGAGATGCCATCTTTCGGATGAGATGTTAAACCGAGGCCACATCTGTGCTCTCTCAGGTGGACGGAAAAATATCACACAATATTATTTTGAAGAAGAGCAGGGGAGTTATCCACCCCACCATAACCCCCCCGTATCCTGGCCAGTAGATTATCTGGTCATTGTGTTATTGCTGTTTGTGGGAGTTTACTGTGCGCAAACTAGCTGCCGCGTTTCCTACATTACAACAGTGACAATACTTCAAAGTACTTCATTGCTGTAATGCTTTTTGTGATGACATTATAGAAATGCACATTCTTTCTTTTCTTTAACTGAAGAATAAATACTTATGACACATGAAAAAAAGAAATCACACAAAGTGTAGTGGGATAGTGGGTTGTAATGACAACTACAGGATACCCAACATTTTATCATATACACACACACTCGTATACATATACACTCATATATACACATATGCGCATACACACATATATACATTGTCGAAATCTCAACTCTCAATTTAACTTTTAAAAAAAGTGAAACTCAGACATAAACAGCTCGGTAGATATCTCTTTAATAGATTTTACTTGCATACAAGGAAAAGTCCTGCTAAGTCAAAAGCTCCGCAAAGACTTCTACAGTAATACAAAAACACACTCTCTTCATACAGAAGAACAAACACAGAAATTATGGTTCCATCACGTGTATCTGTTCTGCCCTTGCGGTCAGCAAATACAGATAAGGAGTTCTTCAATCACTTGATTAACATTTCATCCTTGATTAAATTTCCTACTTATCTATACAGCCTTTATCTGGAACTTCTAAGATTTATAATTGCGACAGTTATTTAGCAGGGAGTATAGTTCTAACAAGACAGGGAGGATAACTTCAAGGTACCCTCACTCACACAGATGGCTCCCAAGCTTCTAAATTAATTGGCTATCAATCAAGGTTAACATGTTTATACAGAGGCAGGCTGTCTGCTGTAGGGACTTCTGGGAGAACTGAGACTCCATTTTGTTTTATTGCAAAAGGGTACATTTAACAGAAAATGTAACCTTAAAAGTAAATTTCCACAACATACACACATACGCATGCATGCATGCATGCATACATACATACATACAAACACACACATATACACACACACTCCATCATCATCATCATCATCATCATAGGCAATCCCTCGAAATGAGGATGACTTGCTTCCACGCCAAAAAAGGATAAGTTCACAGGTGTTCCAATGAACGAGCTAAAATTCCAGGTCCTGAGCTACATCCTGAAGGGTGGAAGATGCCTGTGCGTGGATTTTTTTAACGTGTGGTGGCCATTGCACACCAGCCATCACACGGGCTTGACAGAGCTAGGTCTTGGTCCAGTGGCAAGAATTACCCAAGATGATTGGAGACTTGCTCTGCTGCACAGACCTAGTGCACACACATATCACAATGTGAACTGGTCCGTGCTGCCTCTGGCCCCGAACTCACGCCTCTCCTGGGCCCCAATCACGTCCCTCCACAGTCTCTCGCCGCTACTGCTGTATCAGCCCATACTCCAATCACCGACCTGGATCTTGATGACGTCACTCTTCGCTGCCGTCGCAGCTCGTGCTGCTCCCTGAAGTGGTATGCCTCCACACTGCTCCCAGGCCGCCGCTCGCCGCTCCTTTTATGGCCCCGACCTGCCGCTGGTGTTCTCACGCAGCTACCTGTTCTACACACTCATATACACATACACACACACATACACACACACATACACACAACCAGGCATACGCACAGACACAGATACACGCACGCACATATGCTTTTTATGGGGATGAATCTCCATGGAGGGGAATTCCTAATGCACATCTGCTGTAACTTTGGTTTTTACTCTGTTATCCCAGGCTTTCCACAGCTCTTAAGCCGGACAAGCGGAAAAATCCACCCTCCGCACCTCAGAAATTCATCCCTTTTTGTAGACAAAACCGCTTTTTTTGTTTCACTCTTGTAACCAAATCAACTAATGTTTGAGATCAATACTTTTTAATTTTAATAAATTGGCTGTTTTTCCAAGCTAAAGCATCACGAATGAATAAATCAATAATCCTAGACATGATAACTTTGCTTTAGTTGTTCTGACTAATAATCAAGCCTTTAAAGTCCATTAAGGACCTGGCAGTGATTTAAACAATAATGACAAACAGTCCAATCAAGTTTGTTTAAAGCATAATTTTTTTTAAATGGTCATGGTAACAGAATGGTGCATTTATTAGGACAACACAAGTAACATTTTCAGTATTGCAAATTTTCATGTTTCTTCCTTTTAAAAAATGTATTCATTCTCGGGGTGTGGATATCGCTGGCAAGGCCGGCAATTGTTGCCCATTAAGAAGGTGATGATGGGCAACATTCTCTCTAAGCTGCGTGGCCTCGTCCGGTCCTGTGCAGCCTAGAACCAGCTTCTCAAATGTGAAATTTTGTGCATGCACGAAAATTTGAATGGGCCGCGGAGCCCGTTAAAGGGACCGCGCACCCAAAAATAAATTAGGGAGAACATTAGTGGTGGGCCTTTTTCTTGAACTGCTGCAGTCCGTGTGGTGAAGATGCTCCCACAGGTGCTGGTAGAAAGAGAGTTCCAAGATTTGGACACAACTTATAAATTCTCCTACACACATTCACAGCCTCCCCTTCAAGCGTGCCATCTCCTGTGGCCTCTCTACTCCCATGGTCTGAATGACAGACAAGACCATCAACCACATTTTCTGTGTTTAAAATTCCGACCTGAAAGGAAAACACAGTTGACTAAATTCTGATGGACAAAGAACCATAAAAAGAACCGAATGGCCTGGCATTTCCAGAATTCATCACTGTTTATGATCCGGAAGGCCCTTGTTCAACAAATAGTTTAACCTTTTCCCGAGTTGATTGCCAGGATCATTCCTTATCAGCGAGTGTCTTCAGAATGGCCAGCAGAGGTCAGACTTAGACAAAGAAGATTGAGGGATTGCAAGATGGAACCATTCAACCATTGCCAAGTGGCCTGTGCAGGAAGGAGGGTTGCTCTGGCTGCCGGCCTCTCTGCCACGGTCTTTTACGTGCCAAGGTGGCCCCCCCAGAAGGAGCACACGGTGTCCGCTGGTACACAAGGCTTTCCGCAGCCGGTGGGCACCGCAAGGACTGGCCTATCATCATCATAAGCCGTCCCTCGTATCGAGGATGACTTGCTTCCACGCCAAAAAGGGATGAGTTCACACAGCTGGTTCAATGAAGGACCTAATATTCCAGGTCCCGAACTACATCCTGAAGGATGGAAGATGCCTGTGCGTGGATTTTTTTAACGTGTTGTGCACACCAGCCACCACACAGGCTTGACAGAGCTAGGTCTTGGTTCAGTGGCAAGGATTAATCAAGATGACTGGCGACCAGCTCTGCTGCACAGAACTAGTGCGCACACATATTGCAGTGTGGGCTGGCCCGTGCTGCCCCTGTGCCCTCACCTCTTCTGGGCCCAAACCCACGCCTCTCCTGGGCCCCGATCGCGTCACTCCACGATCACTCGCCGCTCCTGCGCCCCAACCTCGCCGCTCCTGCTATACCTGGCCATGCTCCAACCACAGCAGCCATACTTGAAGCAAATGAAAACAAATTAGAGTTAAGAAAATATAAATTGGAAAACTTGGGGCTCCGGCAAGAGGTAGAAGATGCTCGGGGGGGGGGGTGGCATTAAGGGAAATAATAGGGAGGCAGACGACTCCCGGTGCCAACTAGAAATAGCGAGGCTAAAATGTAAATTAAGAGAGCCGCAGGCCCTGGTATCTGCAGTAACACAGAGAACCATAACAGAGAGAGCGTGGCAGCTCCTTCCTGCGCGAGATCATCAGAGGCAGGTCGGGACCTTAAAAGGAGCGGCGAGCGGCCCCTGGAGCAGCGTGGCGGCATACCACTGCATGGTGCAGGAGGGCGACGGTAGCGAAGAGGGCAACTGGATTGGACTGGCCTATATAGTGGACATGAGTAATAGTACTATTTAATTTGTTTTCCAAAACTCGGCATCCCGTGTCCTAACTCGCACCACGTTCCGTTCACCCATCACCCGTGTGCTCGCTGACCTACATTGGCTCTTGGTTCAGTAACACCTCGATTTCTAAATTCTCATCCTTGTTTTCAAATCCCTCCCTATCTCTATAATCTCTTTCAGCCTCACAACTCCACGAGATATCTGCGCTCCTTAAATTCTGCCCTCTTGAACATCCCTGATTATAACTGCTCAACCATCGGCGGCCGTGCCTTCAGCTGCCTGGGCCCTAAGCTCTGGAACTCCCTGCCTAAACCTCTCTGCCTCTCTACCTCCCTTTCCTCCTTTAAGATGCTCCTTAAAGCCTACCTCTTTGACCAAGCTTTTGGTCATCTGCCATAATTTCTTCTTATGTGGCTCGGTGTCAAATTCATGTGTTTTACCTTATAACAATGCTGTGAAGCGCCTTGGCACATTTTACTATGTTAAAGGCGCTATATAAATAAAAGTTGATGATGTTGAAACAAAAGGAAGCTAAGATGTTATAAGAGCTCAGTTCAACTTGCCACTTATTTCATCCCCAAGTATAGAGTTTTCACATCAACTATATACAATGGACAGTTGCCATCAATGGCAAAGCTTGCAATACGCCACCCACTTTGCAGAATCACCGTATTATACAGCACAGAAGGAAGCCATTCAGCCCATTGTGCCTGTGTCCACTCTTTGGTAGAGTTATCCAATTAGTCCCACGTCCTCTGCTCTTTCCCCATATTTATCCCCTTTGAAAGTTACTATTGAATCTGCTTCCACCATCCTTTCAGGTAGTGCATTCCAGATCGCAACAACAAAATGTTCTTCCTCATGTTGGTTTGATTCTTGTGACCAGTTAATTCAGTAACAGCTAAGAACAACCAGGAATGTAAGTCAAGCTTTGAGGACTTGTTAATGCCATGACCTAGATTCCATTCACATCAAAGAGAAAGAGAGAGATAAAGAAAGAGAGACTTGCATTTATATAGTGCCTGTCACGACCACAGGACGTCTCAAAACGCTTTACAGCTAATGGAGTACTTTTGGAGTGTAGTCACTGTTGTAATGTGGGAAACGCGGCAACCAATATGCGCACAGCAAGCTTCCACAAACAGCAATGTGATAATGACCAGGTATTCTGTTTTTGTTATGTTGATTGAGGGATACATATTGACCAGGACACCAGGCATAACTCACCTGCTCTTCTTCGAAATAGCACCATGGGATCTTTTATGCCCACCTGAGAGGGCAGAGGGGCCTCGGTTTATCGTCTCATCCGAAAGACTGTCCCTCCAACAGTGTGGCGCTCCTTCAGTACTTCCCCTCCGATAGTGCAGTGCTCCCTCAGTATAGACACCGGGGAGTGTCAGCCTAGAATTTTGTGCTCAAGTCCCAGGAGTGACTCAGAGGCGAGAGTGCTACCCACTGAGCCACAGCTGACACAGCATAGTTGGTACATACAGTTAGCTGTTTGAAATAATTTTGATAAATTGAATTTCTCAGCTCTGAAATGAATCATTAATTACAGTTTTGTCCGGAGAGACATTTAAAACATGAAATATTACATTGTTAAATAGTGGCCTTCACTGAAGTCAGTCCCGAGCCAACGGTAAGGGAAAGAGACATTTCTGCAAGATGTCGAATAAGATTTTGAGGGGGATTGACAGTGTAGATGCTGAGAGGATGATTCTCCCTGGCTGGGGAGTCTAGAACATGGGGTCACAGTCTCGGGATAAGGGGTCAGCCATTTAGGACTGAGATGAGAAGGAATTTCTTCATTCAGAGGGTTGTGAATCTTTGGAAATCTCTACTCCAGAGGGCTATGGATGCTGAGTCGTTGAGTGTATTCAAGGCTGAGATAGATAGATTTTTGGACACAAAGGGAATCAAGGGATTTGGCAGGTACAGCAATGGATTAGGAAGGCAAATGGCATGTTGGTCAATATTGCAAGGGGGTTGGAGTACAATAGTAAGGAAGTCTTGCTACAATTGTACAGGGCCTTGGTGAGACCACACCTTGAGTACTGTGCACAGTTTTTGGTCTCCTTATCTAAGGAAGGATATACTTGCCTTTGAGGTGGTGCAATGAAGGTTTACTAGATTGATTCATGGGATGAGAGGCTTGTCCTGTGATGAGAGATTGAGTAGAATGGGCCTATACTCTCTAGAGTTTAGAAGAATGAGAGGTGATCTCATTGAAACATATAAGACTGAGGTGGATTGATAGGGTAGATGCTGAGAGGCTCTTTCCCCCTGGCCGAGGAGTCTAGAACCAGGGGTCACAGTCTCAGGATAAGGGGTCTGCCATTTTGGACTGAGATGAGGAGAAATTTCTTCATTCAGAAGGTGGTGAATCTTTGGAATTCTCTACCCCAGAGTGCTGTGGAAGTCGTTGAGTATATTCAAGGCTCAGATCGATGTATTTTTGGGCTCCAGGTTTAAGGGAATCAAGGGATATGAGGATCAGGCGAAAAAGTGGAGTTAAGGTAGAAGATCAGCCACGATATTGAATGGCGGAGCAGGCTTGAGGGGCCGCATGGCCTATTCCTCCTATTTCTTATGTTCTCAACTCGTCCCACTCCCCCCACCCTTTCTCCGGTAATAATGCCTCATGTATATGGAATTTTTTTTATTTGTTCCGGGAACTCCTACACGGCAAGCAAGCTCTAGGTGGGCAGAGGAAACGCTTCAAGGACACCCTCAAAGCCTTCTCGATTTGCCCAACTCATGCCCAGCAAATATCTTCAAACTTTTCCGCCTAGTAAAAGCAGGCGCATAGCTTACTTTTACCAGTGTAAGAATTTTAAAACATTAGAAATTAAATTTAAACACTCAGTTTTATATTAAAAACCCTGTCCAGTAAAGTAAGTTTATTTTTAACACTATTAAAACACATTTTAAAAAAAAAAAGAAAAAATATGTATTTTTTCGAAAATATTTAATTATATTTCATTTCAATTAATTTTTAAATATGTGAGGTGTTTTATTTATTTATTATGGTGTGTTTCGGTGTTTTAGGGGTTTTTCTCATTATAGCAATGGGAGTCCGTACAAACAGAGTTCTGATTTTTAGCAATGAGAATACTGCATCGTGATTGGTGGTCCAGGCCCATTTGACTCCAGTTTATATGTACCTGAAAGGCATCTTCCCTTGCGCTGCGCAGCAAATATAGGTGTCCTACCGGGAACCTACGTTCCTCCGGGATTGCCAGCTACTTTCGTAGATTTTTTGGGGTCGGAGGCGTTTGTATGAAGGAAGCCTCCAACCGCAATTTTCCCCCCATTGTAGTGACTTCTAAGATGAAAGCTTTTTTTTCTGATTCATGCTTGTGGTTTTAGGCCCTCTTGTAATCACTAACCACACTGACACTGACAGGTAGGGCTGAAGCTACTGCTGAGTAATTTCTTGCATGTCATCGTAGAAGCTTCCTCTCTTATTTTGCTTTATTTTATTTTGCATTTCTTCACCAGATTTCCTCTCAGACGCTACTTGCCACTGTTAAGCCTCCTTCCTCCAGATAAGCTGAAGGCCTTGGCTTAGCACTAACATCGCTTGCTTGACCAAGGTGGAGGACTTCTTTTGTAAGATAGCGGCCGTGGCTCAGTGGGTAGCACTCTTGGCTCAGATTCTTGTGGGTTGTGGGTTCAAGTCCCACTCCAGAGACTTGAGAACCTAATCCAGGTTGACACTCCTGTAATGTATTTGCTTCATGGGTTCTTTGCTTAAGAATTCATAGCAACATATTGCTATTAAGAACTAGTTGCTTTATTAGCAAAAGGTTTAACAATCACACTGCACAGTTCATCCACCAAACTCACAACTATCTGCCTCATCGTGGATCTCCTGAACCCAACTGGTTGGGATTTTATTGAGTTTTGTGAACATCACGTGACTGCCTAAGCCGCTCCCAACTCAACAGCTCTACCATAATTTATTGATTTACTATGAAATCCAATATACAGAGGTAATCAGTACAGCAAAAGCCATGAGGCTACAGGCAATTTTGTAATTCAGCCCATCTGTACTCAAACAATTTCTTGCAAACACTTGGTCCATTCAACTAGTTTTCCCACCATTCTTGTGGGGTAATCTTGCCAATAGGCGAAAAGTTCCAGGTGAGCCCAGTCTGTGTAGCAACATAACTCCAGGTTGAAACACAGAATACTAGACCTCCCAAAAGGATAACATTTCCAAATTTGTCATGGAAGTCAGGACCAATTTTATGGTGAGCTTGTCTTGCTACAATTTGGCGAATGCTCTGACCCGACAGGGACAACAGACTCCTGGTCAAAGGCACCATCTCCGCGTCGCTAAAGGCTACTGCATCTGGTATTCCCAGGCGGTATCCCATCCAAGTACTAACCAAGCCGTACTCTGCTTAGCTTCCAAGATCAGATGAGATCGGGTGTTTTCAGATTAGTGTGGCCGTAGGCCAACAGCTCTACCAAGCTGTGAGCATAATCACAGGTGCATACATTACAACTCCCAGTGCCAGCACTGAAGGAGTGCTGCACTGTTGGAAGTGCCGGCTTTTCTAAGAGATGTTAAAGTGAGGCTTCTGTCTGCTCTGCAGGTCGTTGTAAAAAATCCCATGGACTATTTTGAATAAGTGCAGGGAGGTTCTTCCTCGTGTCCTGGGCCAGTATTTATCCCTCAATCAACATCACTAAAACAGATTATCTGGTCATTATCTCATTGCAGTTTGTGAGAGCTTGCTATGCACAAAATTGTCTACTGCATTTCCTACATTATAAAAGTGACTACATTTCAAAAGTGCTTCATTGGCTTTGGGATGTCCTGAGGTTGTGAAAATTGTTATATAACTGCAAGTCTGTATCTTTATAATAATGAATATTTGCATTTATAAGTGCCTTGTTTTGGTCTCCTAACCTGAGGAAGGACGTTCTTGCTATTGAGGGAGTGCAACGAAGGTTCACCAGACTGATTCCCGGGATGGCAGGACTAACATATGAGAAGAGACTGGATCATCTAGACCTGTATTCACTGGAGTTTAGAAGGATGAGAGGGGATTTCATAGAAATATATAAAATTCTGACGGGACTGGACAGGTTAGATGCAAGAAGAATGTTCCCGATGTTGGGGAAGTCCAGAACCAGGGGACACAGTCTAAGGAAAAGGGGTAAGCCATTTAGGACTGAGATGAGGAGAAACTTCTTCACTCAGAGTTGTTAACGTGTGGAATTCTCTACCGCAGAGAGTTGTTGATGCCAGTTCATTGGATATATTCAAGATTGAGTTAGATAGGGCCCTTACGCCTAAAGGGATCAAGGGGTATGGAGAGAAAGCAGGAAAGGGGTACTGAGGTGAATGATCAGCCATGATCTTATTGAATGGTGGTGCAGGCTCGAAGGGCCGAATGGCCTACTCCTGCACCTATTTTCTATATTTCTATGTTTCAAGTGTTTTCGAGCACTTTATGAGTGAATTGCTTTGAAGCACAGTGATATTTGTTATGTAGACCAATGAACCAGACATTCAGCCCTGGTAATGTGATCAATGACCAGTTAAACAGTTTTTTCTTGGTGGTATTGGTTGAGGGAGAAATGCTGGCCCAGATACCGGGACAATACCTGCTCAGTGGAATAATAGTTGGGGGAAATCCCTGCTCTTCTTCAAAAAGCACTTGCTGGCGTTCACCTGAATGACTAGAATGGGTAAATCAAACCCCGGTTTAACGCGAACATACGAAGTTATGATTGCAGGGATATGGGGAAAGATCCGGGGAGTGGGACTAACTGGATTGTTCTTCCAAAGAGCCGGCACAGACTTGATGGGCCGAATGGCCTCCTCCTGTGCTGTACTGCTCTATGAACAATGACCCTCTGATCTATCCATCCCATTCCAGACAACTGTAATACCTTGTGTATCATAATATATACACTCGCCACCCCAGCGGAAACCACGGGAGAGGCAAAAAAAACCAGGTTAAAAACCCAGGCCAATTTGGTAGAAAAAAAATCTGGGAAATTCCTCTCCGACCCATCTAGGTGATCAAAATTAGTCCAGGAGATCACTCTGGCCCTCAATTCCCTGCAGTACCTACCCTTCTGTAAGAGGTAATGTCTGTCCCAGCCAGAAACAGATCCAGCTCTCGCTTAAAGGAATTCAGCGAATCAGCGTTCACCACATGAGACGGTAGCCTGTTCCAGAGGTCCACTAATCTCTGGGAAAAGAACCATCTCCTGACATCTAACTGAGATCTGGCCTTGTACAACTTAAACTTGTGACCCCAGGTCCTTCCTAACCTATTTATTTGGAACAAAGTGTCGACTGGTACACAACCTATTCCCTTCATCATCATAAACCTCAATCAGATCACCCCTAAGTCTAAGCTTCTCTAAAGTGTGGAGTCCCAACTAAGATGCTTTAGACTGGGACTTAGTCCAGTGGCTCTCCTCTGCACACTTTCCAAAACTTCTATCACCCACCATGTGAGTAGACCAAAACTGGACACAGTATTCCAAGTGAGGCCTGACCAAGGTCTTATAGAAGGACAGAATAGTCTGCCTCATCTTATAATCAATTGTCCTATGAATGCACCCCAATGCTTCATGGCATTGCTCATGTACCTTTAGAGATGTAGGCACTAGAATGCCAAAGAATGATGCCTCCTACAAAGCAGGATTCCCTCAGTGTTTCAATTAAGTGTCAGCCCAGATTATAAACTAATAGTGTGGGGATTGCATCCAAACGTTTTGACCTAGTGATGAGTTATTGCTTTCAGCACTGGTATTTCATTTATCAGAAGAATAGGTCTTAAATGGCATTAATTCAGAAACTCAGACAGAAACCTCTTAGTTAGGAATCTCTCCCTCTCCCTAGCACCTGTCTGAGGCTGAACCAGACTGTTCGTAACCTTGGTGTCATATCAGACCCTGAAATGAGCTTCCACCCACATATCCGCGCCATAAACTGAGACCATCTTGTCCACCTCTCTAACATCGCCCGTCTCCACCAGTGTGTGTATGTGTGTGTGCGTTTAAGTGAGTGTGTGAGAGTATACCTGTGTGTAAGAGTGTGTCTAAGTATATGTAAGAGTGTGTTTGTGTGTGTAAGAGTGTGTCTGTATATAAGTGTGTGTTAGAGTGTCTGTGTGTGTAAGTGTGTGCACATATAAGCATGTGTAAGAGTGTGCCTGTACATAAAAGTGTGTGTCTGTGTGTATAAGTATGTGCCGGTGTGTGTCTGTGCATGTAAGTGTGTGTGTAAAACTGTGTCTGTGCATGGAAATGTATGCGAGTGTGACTATGCATGTGCCATATAGTAGAAATGCAAAAGGATAGATAAAAATATGACCGGATTTCTCATCAGATTGCCTCATTAATCTAGGTGTCAGAGCCACAGAGATGTTTAGTGATTCCCATCACACTGTGCTTATTGATTTTGTACAACAGTTTTTGCAGTCAGTGCCTCGCCCCATGTTTCTTCATATTGGACTAAATTGCGGTCGAAAGCTGCTGCTGGTGCAAGTCCCGTCCGAGCTGAGCTATCCTGTCCACCTTGTCTGGCCGGCACCATAGCCTCCTTTTATTTATTGTGTCCTCAATACTCATGCATACCCCTTTAGTGCTGTTCCTTTATGATTATGAGCACCTAATCCAGGCTGACACACCCAGTGCCAGTACTGAGCCATGCTGCACTGTCGGAGGCGCTGGTTTTTGGATGAGACAATAAATCAAGGCTGTCCGCCCTCTCAGGTGGACATAGAGGATCCCACTGCACTAGTTCGAAGAAGAGATGCGGAGTTCTCCCAGGTGGTACATCGGCCCAGGGTAGTTTTGTGGAGCACTGTTGATTACCCAAGCTGAGGTTGAAAACTGACTGAGCCATTGGGAGAAACTGCTCTTTTGGGGGCAATATCTCACAGTCCTTTTAAAATTCAACCCTGTTGCAAATAAATTTGATTAGCTGGACCATCCTTTTTGTTTTATTCCATCTAGTTGTATAGATTTTCAAAAGGAAAATCTTTAACTAGAGAGCGATAATGACAATACCGGTAGAGAGTTTTAAAATCTCATAAATAAGCATCTATTTATGTCCGTCTGATTTGCACTGGCACCTGTTCAATTGATACTATAATTGTGATATGGCGACTTATTGTGGTTAGGTTAAACTAACTGGATAATACAGGTCCCGTAATTACTGCAGGTACTGCTTCACCAGAGGCGTGTCCAGAAATATTACTGCACACATAGCAATGTGGCACGATCATTTACAGCTAAACTGGCTCTTTCATGCCACCAATTGCTGTGGACTGCGATTAACCATTAGACAAAGTGGTAAGTTTCAGCCAAGCAACAGTGACTGCATTATATCCTCGCTAATCCGGGTTAAACTTTAATTCGGTTAAACTTCAATCTTGACTAAGTTGAGAAATCTTAATTGTGTAGCAGTCTTTTCGTGAAAGACATTTTCATTTAGTCATGAACGCTGGAAATCCATATCCGTCGATGTACGATGAGGTACAGTATAATCAGAGTCAGATGGAAAGGTTTTGAAAAAAATTTTTTAAACCTCACCTTTTTCTTTTTAAAAAAAAAGTTGAGAAATCTGGTTTAAAAGCCAAGATCCAGATTTCAGGACAGCACCGAGGAGGTTGAAACACCATAAGAGAGAAATAGAAAAGAAAGACGTGTTTATATTGCGCCTTCACAACTACCAGACGTCCCAAAGTGCTTTACAGCTAATGAAGTACTTTTTGGAGTGTAGTCACTGTGTAATGTAGGAACGCAGCAGCCAATTTGTGTACAAGCAGCAATGTGATAATGACCGGATAATCTGTTTTTAGTGATGCTGGTTGAGGGATAAGTAGTGGCCCAGGACACTGGGGATAATTCCCCTGCTCTTCTTCGCAATAGTGCCAGGGGTCGTTTACATCCACCTGAAAGTGCAGACGGGGTTTAACGTCTCATCCAAAAGACGGCACCTCCGACAGCGCAGCGCTGAACTGGAGTGTCATCATAAATTTTTGTGCTCAATCCTCTTGAGTGGGACTTGAACCCAAAACCATCTGACTCAGAGGCGAGAGTGCTACCCACTGAGTTGCAGCTGACATTGCTCCTTTCTGTGCTGCAAAATTCAATGATGCAATGGAATAATTGCAGAGAGTTAAAATACATTTTTAAAAATGAAAAAAAAGTTTGACAGTTTGAACCTTTAAAGTGCCAATAAAGTAGGTCCTGTTTATGTCAGTGGATTAATATTCAGTGTAAATGCGGAGACTGCAAGCAGGAACTTGCTGGGAGCTGATGCGATCGTGCTTATTGGTGGATTTTTTTTTACTGCCAATTTCTATGTATTCATGCTTGCTTTAAATGCATTGTGCAAAGTCTCCATTATTCTTTCTTCCAGGACCCAGCGATGTTGAGTATTGGCTCCTTGAAGTCCGTGCTGCCAGCTTCCGCCAGAAGTTTGATCCGAGCTGGCTGGCTGCGGGGTGTGGGCACCTCGGCGGTGTCCCAAGGTACCGGGCACAGTTAGGGCGTAGCGCCAATCCGCCAATATTCCGTGCTTCCGCCGCTCGCTGAGTGGCCTCGGCACTGGTCACAGCGCCTGCGCAATCTGCCACACCGAGCTGTGTTGAATAGGCCACAGCCCAGAAGGCTGGTCACTTTGCGTTAAATCGCTTGTGTTATGTCTCATGGCACAAACATGCACACAGCTTCCCCAGCCCAGAAAGGAAGGGCAAGGGTTTGGTTGTTTTAACTTAAACTCACTGGAGAGGAAAACCTTCTTCTTCGGCAGTCCCTCGGAGTCGAGGATGACTTGCTTCTACACTAAAAATGAGTTCTCAGGTGACGGAAGAGTCCAATGTGGGACCCACAGTCTCTGTCACCTGTGGGGAGGAAAACCACGGCATTGGGTGCAACACCAGTTATAAACCCTGCCCAATATTACTCTCCGCATTAAAATCGGGCGAGCTGTAAAATTGTCCCGACGAGAACATTGCAGATTTCCCTCATCGCTATTTATAAGAACATAAGAAATAGGAGCAGGGGTAGGCCATTAGGCCCCTCAAGCTTGCTCCGCCATTCAATAAGATCATGGCTGATCTTCGACTTCAAATCCACCTTCCCTCCCGATCCCCATATTCCTCGATTCCCTTAGAGACCACAAATCTATCGCTCTCAGCCTTGGATATACTCAACAACTGAGCATCCACAGTCCTCTGGGGTAGAGAATGTCAAAGATTCACAATCCCCTGAGTAAAGAAAGAAACACTTGCATTTATATAGCGCCTTTCATGACCACCAGACGTCTCAAAGTGCTTTACAGCCAATGAAGTACATCACTCTCAAATTCAATGTGAAATTCTATCATATTATGATCATTCTTCCCCCAGATCCCTTATGAGATTACTAATGTGATTTGTTCAGTCTATGTGCCAGCTGTGGCTCAGTGGGTAGCACTGTTGCCTTTGAGTTGGTTGTAAGTTCAAGTCCCACTCCAGGGACTTGAGCACAAAATAATCTAGCCTGACACTCCAGTGAGAGAGCACTGCACTGTCGGAGGTGCTGTCTTTCAGATGAGACATTAAACCTAAGCTCTGTCTGCGCTTTCAAGTGGACGGAAAAGATCCCATGGCACTATTTCGAAGAAGAGTAATGGAGTTATCCACGGTATCCTGGCCAATATTTCTCCCTCAATCAACATAACAAAAAAATCAGATTATCTGGTCATTATCACATTGCTGTTTGTGGGAGCTTGTTTGTGTGCAAATTGGCTACTGCGTTTCCTACATTACAACAGTGGCTACACTCCAAAAGTACTTAATTGGCTGTAAAGCACTTTGAGACGTCATGAAAGGTTCTATATAAATCCAAGTCTTTTTTCTTAATATAGGAAGATTAAAGTCCCCCATATTATTGCATTACCTTTGTTATAAGCTCCTCTTCTTTCTTGATTAATACACTGACCAACAATGTAGCTACTGTTAGAAGGCCTACAAACTACTCCCACCAGTGTTTTCTGCCCGTTGTTATTTCTTATCTCCACTCGTACTGATTCTTCCGAGTTCCTGCTCTTCCGAGCCATGAAACTTCTTCACTATTGTCTTTATGTCATCCTTTATTATCAGGGCTACCCCGCAACCACCGTGCCCCGCCCCCCCCCTGCTGCCTGATAGTCTGCATCCCAGAGTACTTAAGGAAGTGGCCCTAGAAATAGTAGATGCATTGGTGGTCATTTTCCAAAATTCCATGGACTCTGGATCAGTACCTATGGATTGGAGGGTAGCTAATGTAACCCCACTTTTAAAAAAGAAGGGAGAGCGAAAACAGGGAATTATAGACCAGTTAGCCTGACATCGATGGTGGGGAAAATGCTGGATCAATTATTAAAGATGTAATAGCAGTGCAATTGGAAAGCAGTGACAGGATCGGTCCAAGTCAGCATGGATTTATGAAGGGGATCATGCTTATGAAATCATGCTTGACAATCCAAACCCTAACCCTAACCCTAAATCTTCTAGAGGTTTTTGAGGATGTAACTAGTAGAGTGGATAAGGGAGAACCAGTGGATGTGGTGTACTTGGACTTTCAAAAGGCTTTTGACAAGGTCCCACACAAGAGATTAGTGTGCAAAATTAAGGCACGTGGTATTGGGGGTAATGTATTGACATGGATAGAGAACTGGTGGGCAGACAGGAAGCAAAGAGTGGGAATAGTGACTAGTGAGGCGCCGCAAGGTTCAGTGCTGGGAATCCAGCTATTTACAATATACATTAATGATTTGGATGAAGGAATTGAGTGTAATATCTCCAAGTTTGCAGATGACACTAAGCTGGGTGGCAGTGTGAGCTGTGAGGAGGATGCTCAGAGGCTGCAGGGTGACTTGGATAGGTTAGGTGAATGGGCAAATGCATGACAGATGCAGTATAATGTGGATAAATGTGAGGTTATCCACTTTGATGGCAAAAACAGGAAGGCAGATTATTATCTGAATGGTGACAGATTAGTAAAAGGGGAGGTGCAACAAGACCTAAGTGGCATGGTACATCAGTCACTGAAGGTAGGCATGTAGGTACGGCAGGCAGTAAAGAAAGCAAATGGCATGCTGGCCTTCATAGCTAGGAGATTTGAATACAGGAGCAGGGAGGTCTTACTGCAGTTGTACAGGGCCTTAGTGAGGCCTCACCTGGAATATTGTGTTCAATTTTGGCCTCCTAATCTGAGGAAGGACATTCTTGCTATTGAGGGAGTGCAGCGAAGGTTAACCAGACTGATTCCAGGGATGGCTGGACTGTCATATGAGGAAAGACTGGATCAACTGGGCCTTTATTCACTGGAGTTTAGAAGAATGAGAGGGGATCTCATAGAAACGTATAAGATTCTGACGGGACTGGACAAGGTAGATGCGGGAAGAATGTTCCCGATGTTGGGGAAGACCAGAACCAGGGGACATAGTCTTAGGATAAGGGGTAGGCCATTTAGGACTGAGATGAGGAGAAACTTCTTCACTCAGAGGGTTGTTAACCTATGGAATTCCCTGCCGCAGAGAGTTGTTGATGCCAATTCATTGGATATATTCAAGAGGGAGTTAGATAGGGCCCTTACGGCTAAGGGGATCAAGGGGTATGGAGAGAAAGCAGGAAAGGGATACTGAGGGAATGATCAGCCATGATCTTATTGAATAGCGGTGCAGGCTCGCAGGGCCGAATGGCCTACTCCTGCACCTATTTTCTATGTTTCTATAGCGAGAGGCTTTGAGTATAGGAGCAGGGAGGTCTTAATGCAGTTGTACAGGGCCTTGGTGAGACCACACCTTGAATATTGTGTGCAGTTTTGGTCTCCTAATCTGAGGAAGGACGTGTTTTCTATTGAGGGAGTGCAGCGAAGGTTCACCAGACTAATTACCGGGATAGCAGTACTGACATATGAAGAAAGACTGGATCGGCTAGGCTTATACTCATTGGAATTTAGAAGAATGAGAGGGGATTTCATAGAAACATATAAAATTATGATGGGACTGGACAAGGTAGATGCAGGAAGAATGTTCCTGATGTTGGGAAAGTCCAGAACCAGGGGTCACAGTCTAAGGATAAGGGATAAGTTATCTAGGACCGAGATGAGGAGAAACTTTTTCATCCAGAGAGTGGTGAACCTGTGGAATTCTCTACCACAGAAAGTTGTTGAGTCCAGTTCGTTGGATATATTCAAGAGGGAGTTAGATGTGGCCCTTGGGGCTAAGGGGTTCAGGGGTATGGAGAGAAGGCGGGAGTGGGGTACTGAAGTTGCATGATCAACCATGATCATATTGAATGGTGGTGCAGGCTCGAGGTGCCGAATAGCCTGCTCCTGCACCTATTTTTTATGTTTCCCCCACCCCCGGCCTTTTCCATTTCTTCTATCTTTTCGAAACACCAAGTAGACTAAAATATTTAATTCCTAACCTTGGTCACCATGCACCATGTATCTGTGATGGCTGTCAGATCAAACTCATTTATCACTATTTGTGCCATTGTTACAAATGCTTCCTGCATTCAGATAAACAGCCTTTAATTTGAACTTTTTACCATTATTCCATGCTTTCACCTTATTCGCTGATGCACTATTACCGTTAAACACTCTGGGGTCGGATGTGCATTGCTTTGCGATGCCCATTAACACCTCCGGGGAGTGCTAATGGACCGCAAAACAGTTTTAACCCAGGGTGGCGCTACCTGCTCCCATGAAATTACACAGGAGTTAGACGAGGCGCTGCAATGGTAGCGCTGTGCCCCACTGGTAGCGCTCCGTGCCGCCGGACAACCGCCAATGACATCATCGCCATGCGCATCGACCCATTTCCGCCCCGCAGCAGAAATTGGACAGTGCCCCACGAGCCTGCCGCTAGCGGTATCAGCACCAGCCTCGCGGGTCATGAACCGGGCCGACATCCGCTTGTGGGGCGGAAGCCAGAGTACTTAAGGAAGTGGCCCTAGAAATAGTGGATGCGTTGGTGATCATTTTCCAACAGTCTATCGACTCTGGGATCAGTTCCTATGGACTGGAGGGTAGCTAATGTAACACCACTTTTTGAAAAGGGAGGGAGAGAGAAAGCGGGTAATTATAGACCAGTTAGCCCGGTTAGTGGGGAAAATGTTGGAATCAGTTATTAAGGATGAAATAGCAGCGCATTTGGAAAGCAGTGACAGGATCTGTCCAAGTCAGCATGGATTTATGAAGGGGAAATCATGTTTGACAAATCTTCTGGAATTTTTTGAGGATGTAACTAGTAGAGTGGACAAGGGAGAACCAGTGGATGTGGTGTATTTGGACTTTCAAAAGGCTTTTGATAAGGACATCGTGAGGTCCTCGTGCCTGTCGGATAAGGGCAAAGGCCGAGGCTCCTCCAGCACTGCACCTGTGGTCCCCTTACCTGCCTGACTCGCTGTCACACCCTGCTGTCCCTGACCATTAACCAGACCTGTACCACTACCTAACCTAATGGGTGTGACGACCTCCTGGATCAAGCGTCTATCTAACTCTGCCCCTCTCTGATGCCCTGCAATGTCTGCAACTCTGACTCCAGCTCAACAACTCTGACCTGATGTTCCTCGGCTCAGCAACAAGACTTACATTCATACAGCGCTTCGTCCCGTCTCTGAGAAATGTCCGCAAGCACTGCACATCCATATTATCATTGGAAATTTGCTCAGCGGCCTAATACGCTACGAGAGACACAGAGAGAAAGGCAGGCAGGCAACTCCTTTCCTCATTCTAAGTTGGTATTTTTTTTAAGAAAAAAAGGATGTTGAATTTTGAAAATGGCCAAGCATCTGTGAAGGAAACAGATAAGCATGGAGAGTTTGACAGGTGGGGAGAGGTGATTTCTGGCCTTTGGGCAGTGTGTGAGTGTATGGGGATGGTGGAGTAGATATATGGATGGAGGGTTAAGGGTAACATAAGTGATGGAGCAAGAGGTAGGGGAGAATACAGGGGGTTGAGATGTTTTGTAAATTCGTTCCGGGATGTGGGCGTCGTTGGCAATGCCAGATTTTATGGTCCATCCCTAATTGCCCTTGAGAAGGTGGTGGTGAGCCACCGCCTTGAACCGCTGCAGTCCGTGTGGTGAAGGTACTCCCACAGTGCTATCAGGGAGGGGGTTCCAGGATTTTGACCCAGCGACGATGAAGGAACGGCGATATATTTTCCAGTCAGGATGTTATGTAACTTGGAGGTGATGGGCTAGTTCAAAGGGGAAGAGGTGGGTGTAATGATGAAAGTGAGTAGGTGGCAGGAAGAGAACAGGTCTTGGGCAGGTCCTAGGATAAGGGATTCAGAAGTGATTGGGGGTGGGGTGCTACTGAGGGCCGTATTTCACCCCTCCCCCACCCACCAATCCCAAATGCAGCTCGTCATATTTTCCACCGAAAGGAAAGGACGGTGAGAGAATCAGCATGAATAGGCAAGGTGGAAGGAGTGGCAGCGAGGAGAGAAAGAGAGGCAGATAGAAACAGCCCTAGCATAATTCGGATAATATGGTTGCTCTCTTACCTCCCACTGTAGCCAGGGAGCTGATTTCAGTAGTAGTGCCTGGGGACAAAACACGATGCAGCGAGAACTCACTGTGCTGCCTGCGGACCTGGCAATGTAAGAAGTACTTTGATCTCAGTTTATAGCGCCAGGGCCCACACAATTTGTCAGCAATCGAAAACAAATGTCCCACTGACATAGACTCACAAGCTAAGGAACTCTTCCTACTAACCTTTTAAAAACCAAGACCATGAAGTTATTCAAATTGCTATTTTTTTTAAAGACGCAGTAAATCTCCTGGCTTCGTATTGATAGCTGAGCGTGGGCAATCTAGCACGAGAGCGATGTTGCCCGATGGTGGAACCGCAGGGTTGGCACTTGGCTGATTCACGATTTGAAGCAACTGATTGTGCTTGAGCTGCACATTAACACCTTCATTCACTTGTGGCACTTTGAAAGAAAGGCTTGCATTTATATAGCGCCTTTTATGACCTCAGGGCATAAAGGATCCCTGGCCACTATTTCAAAGAAGATTAGGGGAGTTCTCCCGGTGTCCAGGCCAATGTATCCGTTGATTTTTTCCAGGGAGTTGCGCGGCTGCGCAGCTTAAAGAGAGCATTGATCCTGGCCAATATTTATCCCTCAACCTGTAATAGAGCTCCCCCTAGTGGACTACTGCTCTATCTAGTCGCCTACTGTGGTAATGCAACTAACTACTGATGTAAATAATAAAAGGGTCATGTGGCAAAGTCACATGATGACAGGTTTTCTGTATTAGTGCCATCTTGTGTAGAGTGTGTGCTTTAGTGATGTCGTAAGAATGTATCACATTGGCAATGAGGATAGGATTTCTGGATTCCCTAGCTGAAATTTTTGTTGGTGGATGATCCAACCAATCGACAGAGAGACTTCGAGAGGTTCTTTGTTTTGCAGAACAGCTTAAAAAAAAACAAGATCAATTTAAAGCACACTTGGCCGAACTGTCAACGAGATGGCCGCGCCTATGGGAAGAATAGGGCGCTTGGATGAGTTCCATCGTGACCGAGAGACTTTCAGAGCATATGTGGAGTGGCTTGAAATGTTTTTCATCACAAATTGCATTGTTGAAGTGCCCGATGATGAAAACCATAACCGGGTGATTTTAGAAAGGAAACGGGCTATTTTCCTGACTGAAGCACACCCCGAGGTGTATGAAACCTTGAAAAATGTGCTTGTTCCCATCAAGCCAAAGGACATACCACTGACTGAGATTCTACAGTACTACAGTCCTGAGCCCCTGGAAATTGCTGAACGTTTTGGAATACGAGATAAGTTAATTAACGAGGGTATCAGTGAGTATATTGTAGCTTTAAAAAAGCTATCCATTCACTCATTTCGTAAACTTTCAGGATTGAGCATTGCATGACCGCTTTGTTTGTGGGATGAAAAATGAAGCAATCAGAAGGAATTTGTTGACAACCCCTAACTTGACTTTTGATTTAGCTTGTCAGACAGCTATGTTGGTGGTTATGGCCGACCAATACTCCCGAGAATTTTGAACCATTTCCAGTCATCAGACAACTGAGGTGAATCACCTGCAGGTTAAAAGTAAAAGTCAGTTGTGTACCAAGGCCTCAGCAACTGGCCAGGGTAACAGCGCATTGAAGTCGTGCTATCGGTGCCTGGGACAACATATCGCTCACAAACTATCTATATGTGAAGGCAGAGTGTTTCTTCTGCAAGAAAACTGGGCATCTTGCATAGGCATGTCGACTGAGGAGTAAATCAACTTTCAATACTAGAAGTAGAAATTGTCAGACACTACATAGCATTGAAGAGAAGCAACAGGACGAGGAGGTTCTGGAGATAAACATCACAGGAGCACAAAGGTATCTCACAGCAATTCGCAAAGTATCGTCATACAAATAGCAGGAACTAGGATACCCATGGAAATCGACACTAGTGCATCCGTGAGCGTCGTACCGGAATCGCTGGAGCTCGCAAGTTGTGTGATTTTCGACTGGAGAAAATGAAGATAGAGCTGCAAGGCCACTCAGAAGAGCAAATTCCTGTTGTAGGACGTATCACCATACCTGTGAAATACAAGGATCGGTTTTAGAGCTTGCCTCTCACAGTAGTGGTAGGAGATAAGCCTGTCTTGATCGATAGAAATTGGTTGGGATCACTGCAGCTGGATTGGAATGAGATTTTTCGTGTGGAAATGAAATTTGCATCGAAAGATGACATCATCAAGCAGTATCCGAAGATGTTCCGCGAAACAGGCAGTCCGATCCAAGTCTTCAAGGCGAGTGTCAGGGTGCAGAAAGATGCAAGACCAGTTTACTGCAAGCCATGTCCCGTACCATACACACTCAAGGAGAAAGTCGAGAAAGAACTCAAAAGACTATAAACTGAGAATATTATCTCTAAATTAGAAGTGTTCTATTTTTCATAAATTGATGAACTGCCAGTCACAGCTGAAGAGATTGATAGAGCAACCAAACGTGATCCAGTTATGTCAAAGGTGCATGATTACATAGCAAAATGGCTGGCCAAACCAGGTATCAGAGAAAGATATTCATCCATACTTTGTTCGTGGGAATGAATTATCAGTGGGTAAAGATTGTATAATGTGGGGTGCAAGAGTAGTTATCCCAAATAAGTTCAGGTCCAAATTGTTAGGCGATCTTCAGGACTAGCACCTGGGAATGTGCTTGACCAAGAGTTTTACACGCAGTTACTTGTGGTGGTCAGGTTTAGATAAAGATATCGAGTACATCATTAGTCAGTGTATAACATGTTAATCGGTAAGCAAGAAACCACTACAGCCATGGAAATGGCCTCCCAGGGTGTGGCAAAGGTTAAATGTAGATTTTGCTGGGCTAGAAGGACAACAATTGTTCATTGTGATTGATAGCCATTCGAAGTGGGTAGAGGTGTTTCTGATGCAGAAAATAACAACATGTAAAACACTAGACAATTTGCGAAGATTGTTTTCTTCCTATGGCCTCCCAGAAGAAATTGTGTCTGATAATGGGTTGCAATTTGGTTCAGACGAATTTGCACAGTTCATGAGCAGAAATGCTGCCAAGGATGGAGTCATGCCCATAGAGGGTTGAAGACCTGAAAAAAAACAAGTAAAAAATAAAAAAACTATCCGAAGGCCTTCAGGGTACCCCATCTAGGTCGCTGTTGAAAAAAAAAATTAAAATGTTCACTTACCTTTGTTTCAGGTTCTTCACACTTGCCATCAGGGACAGACCAGCCTCCTCGCAGCGGTCCACCCCCGTTCTGCCGCCGAGTCCTGCCGACTCTCACCCACAGAAATCTGGGAGCTCGGCGGGCGGGAGCTCAGTTGCGCCACTCGGCCGTCCGCTGACATCAGCGGGCGGTTGCCGACGGCTCTCTCCTCCCACCCGCTCCAGGCCACGTCGAAAGTAGCACTGGGCGGATGTTCAGGAGGAATGTCGACGGCAGTGGGCGGCAGCAGCTGATGTGCTGATGAAATTTGGCCCCGAGGAGTATGCTGAGTTTTTAGGAAATTGGCTGCTGCATTTCCTACATTACAGCAGTGACTACACTTCAAAAGTACTTCAGTGGCTGTAAAGCACTTTGGGAAGTCCTGAGGTCCTGAAAGGTGCTATAGAAATGCAAGTCTTTTTAAGTTGTGAAACTGTGTTCAATAAATCTGGTAATTTATGGTTTGGCACCAAGGGGAAGCAATATCCGTTAAAGGTGTCAGATGGATGTCATAAACCCAACCTTCACTAATGTCCTTCAATAAAGGAACCTGCCATCCCTACCAGGTCTGGCTAATGTATGACTGCAGTCCGACTGTATGTGTTAGCCCTTCATGCTCCTTGAAGTGGTCACTCAGTGGGGCTTCAAGCAGAAGGACCCCACCATCACCGATTCAGGACAACACGGGATGGACAATAAATGTGACCTTGCCAGCGATGCACACATCTTGGAAAGGAATGAAAATTAAAGAATGGGGGGAACTGGATTTTCTTTGGTTGGCCCCTCACTGCCAATGACTTATGACCTTTCCAAGCTGACATGCAGTCCACTTGGTGCACTCAGGAATTGGATTGCTCCTAAATGTTGTGAATCGAGACTCTGGATATAGGAATCGGGAAACACCTTCTGTTAGAAAGCCGACAGATAGAGTGACAATCCGTCAAATCCTACGGAAGTGACAGTCACGCCAGTGTTAGTTTGCGAAAACAATTTTCCTTTGGAATTTATGGAGTTATTTTTAAAACCTTTTTTACGTGTGTGGATTAAAGCTTTGATGTGCAGCAAAATGTACAGCTGGAGCTCCCCCAACAGCTTAAAGAAAAAAAGACTTGCATTTCTACAGCGTCTTTCATGACCTCAGGACGTCCCAAAGCGCTTTACAGCCAATTAAGTACTTTCTTGGAGTGTTGTAATGTTGTAATGCTGGAAAACGTGGCAGCCAAATTTGCGCACTTCAAGCTCCCACAAAAAAAGCAATGTGATAATGACCAAATAATCGGTTTTAGGGATAAATATTGGCCAGGACACCGGGATAACTCTCCTGCTCTCCTTCGAAATAGTGCCATGGGATCTTTTACGTCCACCTGAGAGGGCAGACGGGGGCTCGGTTTAACATCTCATCTGAAAGACGGCACCTCCAACAGTGCGGCACTCCCTCAGCACTGCACTGAGTTTAGCGAGTAAAGGCATCGCCGAGTGTGATACCACGAAGACTCAGTTTCAACATGCAGGCTATGCTGAGCTAGCTGGTCTCGGGAGGGATGGCAGTAGGAGGAAAAAAAATAAAGACTTGGATTTATATAGCACCTTTCTTGACCACCGGACGTCTCAAAGTGCTTTGCAGCCAATGAAGTACTTTTGGAGTGTAGTTACTGTTGTAATGTGGGAAATGCAGCAGCCAACTTACGCACAGCAAGGTCTCACAAACAGCAATGTGATACAGGTTGAACCTCCCTTATCCAGAACTCCCTTATCATAACCTCCCCTCGTCCAGAACCATTCCTGGCCACTGGGTGGCGCTTGCGCAGAACTCTGACATAAACAAATTGAAGTCCTTCCTCGCTGCCCACTCCCTCAATCGTTGACCTGACCCCGCGATCCACCCTCCCCCCCACCATGATCTCTCTGGCACACTCCCAGTCCCAAGCCAGCCAGCCCAGATATTCCCTTGCTCAGTACCTGTACCATCCAATTTAACGTGACCACCCCTCATCCGGAAAAACCCCTTATCCAAAACAGGCCAGGTCCCGAGGGTTCCTGTTAAGGGAGGTTCAATCTATGATGATCAGATAATCTGGGTTTTTTTGTTATGTTGTTTGAGGGATAAATATTGGCCAGGACACTGGGGATAACACCCCTGTTCTTCGAAATAGTGTCATGGGATCTTTTGCCTCCGGACGGCAAGATGGTGTGCCATGGTGTGTCTCAACAGCTCTACAAACCTGTGAGCATACTCATAGGTGCATACATTACACCATGAAACAAATACATTACATCCAGTAACATAACCACTGCACCGGCGGTACTCCTGAATAGGCTCACACGGTCCAGCAGCTTGGGTGAGGTACAATACCTCAACAGAAGTTTGCACTTTCAGAAGAGCTGGGGATAATTGGAAGTACCAAGCCTGAACTCAATGGGTAGGATTTTGCGGTAAAAATAGCAGTGAGACTAACGGTGCCCACTGTTATTTATGTGCAAATCGGACTGCAACTACTGGCAAGCGCACATACGCAGTTAAAGGTGAAAATCCAGAAGTTACTGTCTGAGATGCACTGCCCTTCTGTAAGCTATGCGAAAGTGGCACCTCGCTCTCTGGTTCCCCATTTAAATATATTGAACGCCGTGAGGTTCCTGTACTGACATCGTAGATACGAACTAAAACTCGCCACAGAAAGTTAAGGTTTGTTCATTCCAGTCTAAGTATCCTTTTAATGGTGTGGTAAGTCTTAATTACTGCCAAACTACCTCTCTGGCAGAGACCATTAACTTTTATAATGGTGGAGTCTCATTCCTTCATAACTTTTAATTATTGTTGGAGTTTTAGTTTAAATTGATATAATGTTTTAAAACTTTTTCTTTCTGACTTTTTTTTTCTTTTTTAATCCAATCTTTTTGCCCCCTCTCTTTATTTCGATTTCTGTACATGATTTGACATTGAATTCAATGTTCCAACTTACACTTCCTGGTTCAAAGTCTGCACTGCTCATTAATGATTCTTCAATCTGATTGGTTAAGGAGATACACAGTGGTTTGGCCTGTTCGCACAAGTCCTAGATGCCCTGTAGAGGGTGCTACGATTTTTGGATGTTTGGCTAACGTTGTTTGTTCGCCGCTTGCAGCAAAATCCGGCCCAGCAAGTTTCCTTTTTGCCTGGTATTTTGGGAAGTTTGCCTTTGATAATTATTCAAGTCTTATGGATTTATCTTAATAGGTTTCAAGCAAGCCAACATTGTGATAGTGAACAAGCAGCTTGCCGATGACTTTGAGAAGTTTTGCTTGGCAAACAATGAACCACTGCCATTGCTGTACAGGAGTAAACCTGGCGAGTGGAGCGCCCCACCACTCAGCACCAATTCTGATATCAGGTAGGATCAAACACTCCTTATATGTTGTTTCCTAATGTCGTCATCATCATCATAGGCAGTCCCTCGGAATCGAGGAAGACTTGCTTCCACTCCTAAAGTGAGTTCTTTGGTGACTGAATAGTCTGATACAAGAGCCACAGTCCCTGTCACAGGTGGGACACATTCGTCGGGGGAAGGCGGGGATGGGACTGATTTGCCGCGCGCTCCTTCCGCTGCCTGCGCCTGACCTCTTTACGCTCGCAGCGTTGAGATTCGAAGAGTTCAACGCCCTCCCGGATGCACTTTCTCCACCTAGGGCGGTCTTCGGCGAGGGACTCCCAGGTGTCAGTGGTGATGTCGCACTTTACCAGGGAGGCTGTGAAGGTGTCCTTGTAATGTTTCTGCTGCCCACCTTTGGCTCGTTTGCCGTAAAGGAGCTCCGCATAGAGCAATTGCTTAGGGAGTCTCGTGTCTGACATGTGACCTGCCCAGCGAAGCAGATCGAGTGTGGTCAGTGCTTCAATGCTGGGGATGTTAGCCTGGGCGAGGACACTGATGTTGGTGCGCCTGTCCTCCCAGGGGACTTGCAGGATTTTGTGGAGACATTGTTGGTGATATATCTTCAGCGACTTCCTAATGTAAGGTTCTTGGACTTGACACCAATTTTGTTACAAATAATCTTTATTGAGTTTAAACGAGTTCTGACATACTCATTTAACGGCATTACTATCACTGAATCCCCCACCATCAACACCCTGGGGGTCACCATTGACCATAAACTTAACTGGACCACATGGACTGCAACAGTTCAAGAAGGTGGCTCACTACCACCTTTTCTAGGGCAATTAGGGATGGGCATAAATGCTGGCTTTGCCAGCGATGCCCACATCTCATGAACGATTAAAAAAATTGTCTTAAGCAATAGTCATACAGAGAAATAAACAATATTACCTGATTTCACTCTGGATAGAGAATGTAACCTTCGTAGATTCTTTCATTTTTATCTCTCCCTACGAATCGTGGAGGAAAGCTTAAAATATTTATAGGGCTCCAGTCGTGCACAGCCATCCCTTAAAAGGTTTTTCAGTTTCCCAACAGTTCTGTTGACCATTGTCTTGTTTGTTTGTGCTATAGGCTACCCTCTTCTCTGGGAGATCATTGACCCCTTATTCAGCATTCCTTGCTAACAAAAGCCTTTTCTTGCTAAATGAATTCTGGGAGTGAACAACCTGAGCATTTTATTATTGTACAGTCAAAGTCTACAAGCTATTAATATGCAAAAACAAAGCAAAAACCATAAGCATACAAGATTAAACCAAATCCTAAACCTACATGTATATGTATAAAAGAATAGGGCATCTTACACTCGTAACTCACAAGAAATACTGTGAGTGCAAAACAATTGGTGAGTATCCTGGAATGTGAGTGGTAGAGCTCATGATTGCTTGTTAGCCATACGGTGGTTAAATTGGGTTCTGATCAAAGCGGAGAGAGATCGTGGCAGGGGAGCGGCGAATGACCGGAGCGGAGAGAGATTGGGGCCCAGGAGCGACATGATGGGGGCCCAGGAGAGGCGCGAGTTCGGGGCCCAGGAGAGGCGAGGGCCCAGGGGCAGCACGGGCCAGCCCACACTTCGATATGTGCGCACATTAGATCTGTGCAGCAGAGCAGGTCTCCAGTCGTCTCGGTTAATCCTTGCCACTGGACCAAGACCTAGCTCTGTCAAACCCGTGTGGTGGCTGGCGTGCAACGGCCACCACACGTTAAAAAAAATCCACGCACAGGCATCTTCCACCCTTCAATATGTAGTCCGGGTCCTGGAATATCAGGTCCTCATCGAAACACATGTGCATTCATTCCTTTTTGGTGTGGAAGCAAGTCATCCTCGATACGAGGGACCGCCGAAGAAATTGGGTTATAGTGCCTCAAACAATGTTCCCGCTAAGGTGCGTACGCACGCAGCCGGGCAATAATACGAAAGGTCCCATGCAGGCCAATCACCGGCTCTTGCATTGTAAATGCCGCCCATGCGCAGAAATTTAAAGGGGCCGCGCATTGAAAGAAACAGGCCGTGCAGAACAAAGTGCAGCTCACAGGGAGCATTGGCTTCAATTCTTGTCCTTTCCAGTCTTTCCTTAAAAATAAAGTTCCTCATCTCCTGGGGGTCCTGACTGATGCTGGGGTCAAGCTTCAATGGTGCTGCCGGGCACCTCAGCCAAGTGACCATTCTTCTTGTCTGCGCCTAAAAAATGAGAAGGTCTCAAGCGTAAAAAAGACCCATTGAAACACCAATCTTTCATCCCTAGTTTAACATTTAATCTTGTCGGTTCTTGGAATCGGTCACTTGCACTAATATGTGAAAGCTGGTTTCAGTTTACAGGTCACTATATATTACACAGCTAAGTTAATATATATTGGATTGCAGGACAAAGTCTGAGAGCTTTATAACAGAGGTTAATACATTAACTTACTCATTTTGAGTTTAGCTGATTTGAGTTTAGGTGAGGATCAAACATTAAAAGAAGATTTCAGTCATTCTTTGTCCACCCCCCACCTCTTCCCTCCCCCCCTCATCCCCGGCTCAAGTTTCCTCGCAACCCTCCCGTAGGTGATTATCTGAGGCTGGGTTATGACTCCACAGGTGCTGGGCACACACCAGCACCTCACCAAAGTAGCCCGTTTGTGAGCCCTGTGAGTATTGCTCGGCTATTGGACTTTTGGGAGGCGTCGCAACAATCCGCACACTACGCATCTGTGCGGACTTTGCCATAGGAGTCACCGGGTAAGGATGAGGAGCAGGAATCCTGGCTGACTTTTTGTCCCGACCTGGGGGGGGAAGGAACGCTGTTATTTGAAACGCTCCTGTCTGAAATCAGCGAACTCGGCCCCAGGCCCGTCTGGTCTGCACGGTTCAGTGCTGCACTGGGTGGTGGCCTTAGCCACAAAGCTAATGGGTAGCCCGTTGGAGTGAAGCTGCTGGTCTATTGCTAACTTGCATCACAGTGTGTGCATTTTTGTGTTGTGGACGCACAGTTACTAAACCTGTCTGAGCTTGTATGACCTTGGGGCCCTAACCAGCAGAAATGATCCTTCTCAAATAAGTAACCTCCAGCCTCTCTCTCACCCCCCCCCCCCCCCTCTCTTTCTCTTTCATTTTCTGCCCTTTCCATTTCTACCAAAGATCTATCCTTTGCCCCCCCTCTCATATTTCTCATCTACATGCTGACCCTCGGTGACATCATCCAAAAATACATAGATCTCATAGAAACATAAAATTCTGCCGGGTTTGGACAGGTTAGATGCAGGAAAAATGTTCCCGATGTTGGGGAAGTCCAGAACCAGGGGTCAAAGTCTAAGGATAAGAGGTAAGCCATTTAGGACCGAGATGAGGAGAAACTTCTTCACTCAGAGAATTCTGAACCTGTGGAATTCTCTACCACAAAGTTGTTCAGGCCAGTTCGTTAGATATGTGCAAAAGGCAGTTAGATGTGGCCCTTACGGCTAAAGGGATCAAGGGTTATGGAAAGAAAGCAGGAATGGGGTACTGAAGTTGCTTGATCAGCCATGATCATATTGAATGATTGTGCAGGCTCGAAGAGCAGAATGGCCTACTCCTGCACCTACTTTCTATGTTTCTATGTAACACAGTGTGCTAAAAATTTGTGGCCAACACAAAAGTTACCAGTTGTAAGATTTAGGATCACAAGTCACACACAGATACCCAAAGGGTCTTAGGAGATATAAGGCCTGTTCTTAAGCGAGCGATAGTTCAAATATAGTCAAACACAACACACAATCTGGATAGACACAGTAGACATATGACCATGATAAGTAGCTGGTACTAGTCCCGATCGGACAGACAGCTGGTGGTACGAACAGTTCTTATCTTCACCATCTGCCCTGAAACGCCTTCTGGGCCTTTCTTTTATTCTCTTTTTAGGGGTGGGCCTGGAGTAGGGTATTGGCAGGGCCATTTAACCAATGTTATGTGGGGTTCTTTATCTCAACTCTTGGGTGAAACCCTCCTCTTCACATGCTCCCAAGGTTGGAGTTAGACGGGCCATTCTTGGGCTACAAGTGTTTGGAGTTGCCAGTTATCAGTTATTTATATTCACGCTGTTCAAGCAGCTTTAGCTATTGTACCATGGAATGAATCTTCAATTCTAACACCAGTCTGAAGAGACTTTTTGGTCTCAAGTTATTTCTTCCAATTCACGATTTCTTACATAGAGCAACTCGGCTGCTAAAAGTGGACGCAGCACTACCCGAGAAAAATTCGCGCTGGGGCTAAAGATTTGTAGCCCAGTACTAACTTACCATGTAACGCCCTCCTGGTGGCCTTGGTGCAGGCGTGGAGACAAAGTTCCTGTTGCAGCTTCCAACAGCCTCTGGAAGCAAGGCTATGGAGTTTGTTAAAAAACTGCGAAATTAAAAGGGCAATGCCTTCTGAACTAATAAAAATAAAAATGCAGTTTTCAGCCGTTACTGGCTTTAAAAAAAATTAACATTAAAAAGAAGTCCCAGATGGGAGTCTTCAACTCTTGAAGCTGAATTCCCTTCCGAACCTCAAAAAATGAGAAATGTTCTTCAGCACTAACACACAGCTCAGCAAACCAGGGAAGGACACATAGAAAACATAGAAAATAGGTGCAGGAGTAGGCCATTCGGCCCTTCGAGCCTGCACTGCCATTCAATGAGTTCATGGCTGAACATGCAACTTCAGTACCCCATTCCTGGTTTCTCGCCATACCCCTTGATCCCCCTAGTAGTAAGGACTTCATCTAACTCCTTTTTGAATGTATTTAGTGAATTGGCCTCAACAACTTTCTGTGGGAGAGAATTCCACAGGTTCACCACTCTCTGGGTGAAGAAGTTTCTCATCTCGGTCCTAAATGGCTTACCCCTTATCCTTAGACTGTGACCCCTGGTTCTGGACTTCCCCAACATTGGGAACATTCTTCCTGCCTCTAACCTGTCTAAACCCGTCAGAATTTTAAACGTTTCTATGAGATCCCCTCTCATTCTTCTGAACTCCAGTGAATACAAGCCCAGTTGATCCAGTCTTTCTTGATATGTCAGTCCCGCCATCCCTGGAATCAGTCTGGTGAAACTTCGCTGCATTCCCTCAATAGCAAGAATGTCTTTCCTCAAGTTAGGAGACCAAAACTGTACACAATACTCCAGATGTGGCCTCACCAAGGCCCTGTACAACTGTAGTAACACCTCCCTGCCCCTGTACTCAAATCCCCTCGCTATGAAGGCCAACATGCCATTTGCTTTCTTAACCGCCTGCTGTACCTGCATGCCAGCTTTCAATGACTGATGTACCATGACACCCAGGTCTCGTTGCATCTCCCCTTTTCCTAATCTGTCCCCATTCAGATAATAGTCTGTCTCTCTTTTTTTACCCAGCACTCCAGCTTTGTGTAGGGGGGGGTGCGCTCAACACTGAAGAGAGGTCCTCTACCCACAGGGGCTAGGAGGTTCTCCAGAAAGAAAGATGTGGGACCACATCACCAAGGCCGTCACTGCCAGCAAGGTCGCCTCCACCAATGTCACACCCACCAGTGCCCAAAGAAGCTTCATGACCTTAGACCACTGGTCAAGGTCAGTGAATGCATCTTCAAAAGCCGTCTCCTACCAACTGAATCACTCGCCTCACACACTGCTCAATGCACGACTCCACCTCGCCTGCCCCACCCCCTCTCCAGGCATTCACCTACCGACAATAGGCACATCATTCCTAGCCTCACCTCACCCCCATGGAGGAGACACTGGACACTACAGGCCATTCTTGGCAGAGGCAAGAGTGAGCTCTTGGTTAGCGGGGTGGGTGGGTGTGGGGGGGCAGAAAAGATACAAGATGCTGGTATCCTCATTCATTATCCTCCTTCTGGCATGCACCTCTTGCTTTCCCACAACGCCACCCTTGTACATTCCTCATTTCACACACCCACGAAATGCAGCCTGCCCAGCCAGTGATTGGCCAAGAAGAGGGAGAGGAGAGTGAAGAAGATGAAGAAACACCACCACTCGATTTGACACTCCCAGCCACCAGCAACTAGAGGTCGACCAGCAAGGCCATTTGCAGTGTTCCCCACTGAAAGCCAGCAGCCTTCCACCATTCATGCTGCAGCAACTGGGGTGGCACTGCGTGACGTCAGAAGGATAGGCAAAGGCACACACACAAGACAGTCACTAAGAGAATGCATAAAGTTGATAAGTTAATTTCTTAATATCATATTGGGTGGCTAGATGTATAAAGTTGGTTTGGAAAGTTTACTTTGTGGTGACTTTTATTTCACCACTGTAGCCAAGAGAATGCTGTGATGGTCAGTAACAGAGGGAAAGTAAGGTGTGGGACAAATGTTGAAAGGGGATTTAGGGTTGTGGTCACTGGTACCGCAGGTGGATGATTCTATCCCAGATATGCCGGCCAGAAAGGGTCTGTCTGGGTTGCATTTTTCCTTCTGCTTCCTCCTCTTCAGCTTCCTCCTCTTCCCTTTGTGAGCGGATGCTGTAAATCTGAAATGACAACATAAAATATGGCAAATACTCAGCAGGGATGTGAAATCTGTTTCTTCTCTCCACGGATGTTGCCTGGTCTGTTGAGTATTTACAGCATTTTCTGTCTTTTCAGAGGCCTTCCTTTACCATGTGAGACCTTGCAAGCGTCCAGCAGCACGCCCTACACACTTAAGAAACATCTATTGCAGCAAGCCACTACTTGAATGAAATAAAAAAATACCTCAGTTCAAAAACGTAAATGCAAACTTATCTGAAAGGTGTGTGTGACCCTTTAAGGGGTGCTGACAGCACCTCTGTCAGGCTGTTGCACTCTTGGTTTTCCTGGCGAGCTTAGGACCCAGCGCTGAACTCAACACAAAGGTCCAAGTTCGTCGTGGTGACGTGAAGTCGGCTTTGCACGCTGTCTGATGTCACCTCCCATCATTTTAATTTTCAGGGCGCTGCATCTTATGGGCAGTGCTGCCGGGGCCTGGGAAAATGGAGGACGCCACGGGACCCGCCACCAGATGGCGAAAGAGCCAAAGGGCCGTCCTCTTTTCGCTATTCTTTGCCGGGAACGGATAGCATAAAGCCCCTGAATTTTTAGCCCACCATCAGTCTCTACATGTACTCTGACGACACCCAACTCTACCTCACCACCACTTCTCTCTACCCCTCCACTGTCCCTAAATTGTCGGACTGCTTGTCCGACATCCAGCACTGGATGAGCAGAAATTTCCTCCTATTAAATATTGGGAAGACGAAAGCAATTGCCTTCAATCCCCGCCACAAAATCCGTTCCTTCGCCACTAACTCCATCCCTCTCCCTAATATTTCTCTGAGGCTGAACCAGACTGTTAAAAACCTTGGTGTCGTATTTGACCCTGAACTGAGCTTTCGACCACATATCCACAACATAACTAAGACCGCCTATTTCCACCTCCGTAACATCGCCCGTCTCTGCCCTTGACTCAGCTCATCTGCTGCTGAAACCCTCATCCGTACCTTGTTACCTCTAGATTTGACTCTTCCAACGCACTCCTGGCTGGTCTCCCACAGTCTACCCTATGTATACTTGAGGTGATCCAAAATTCATCTGTCCGTGTCCTAACTCGCACCAAGTCCCGCTCACCAATCACCCCTGTGCTCACTGACCTACATTGGAACCTGGTTAAGCAACCCCTTAATTAAAAAAATTATCATCCTTATTTTCAAATCCCTTCATGATCTCGCCCCTCCCGATCTCTAATCTCCTCCAGCCCCTCAACCCCACGAGATGTCTGCGCTCCTCTAATTCTGCCCTCTTGAGCAGCACTGATTTTAATTGCTCAACCATTGGTGGCTGTGCTGATGGGGTTAGATAAAGTAGAGTGGGAGGAGGCTGGTGTGGAGTATAAGCACCGGCATATTACTGATGGGCCGAATGGCCTGCTTCTGTGCTGTAGATGTAGTCATTGCTCTTGTGAACTTGTCTCTTCTGCTAAACTTTTAATTATGTTTTCCTATACATGTTTGCTGTGGCTGATATTACTGGGTACAAAAGGTAGGTGGGAAGTTTGGTGATGTGCCTCATGCTCACTGTAACCTTTTGGAAATCATCACCTTCGGGAGTTGGAGAAAAATTTTCCAGACATTTTCTTTTTCCCTGAATTACATAGAATTAACAGCACAAAAACAGGCCATTCGGCACAACAGGTCCATGCCGGTGTTTATGCTCCACACGAGCCTCCCCCACCTTACTTTATCTAACTCTATCACAGACCCTTCTATTCCTTTCTCCCTCGTGCTTATCTACCTTCCCGTTAAATGCATCTATGCTAGTTGTCTCATCTCCTCCCTGTGGTAGCGAGTTCTACATTTTCACCACTCCCTGGGTAAAGACGCTTCTCCTGAATTTTTAATTTGATTTATTAGTAACTATCTCATATTCATGACCTAGGTTATAAATATATTATAAAATACTATAAATATTAAAAATAGCTATTACTGATTTGGCCTAGAGTTTTCTTAAATCTGTTCTTTTGCCTCATGGAGATTATGTGACTGTAGGTGGGAGGGTACACTTGGGGTCATGATCTCCTTACTGTGTTCTCATTGTGTTGTAATCAAACCTCATCGTGCCATCTTCTCTTAACTGGAAACACTCAGCGGGTCAGGCAGTGTGGAAAGAGTTTCGATGACCTTTCATCAGACTCTTAATGCTATCCTTCTAACATTTTGGGAAAGACTGAGTTCCATATCAGTCTTCCTTTCCCCCCCGAGAGAGTACATGCTCTGAAAATTCAAACTTGAATTTACCTGAAGATTAATTCAGTTTAGAAGATTAAAGAAAGAATTGCATTTATCTAGCGACTTTCACGAACACCAGACATCCCAAAGTGTTTTACAGCCTATGAAGTACTTTTTATTTGGATTGTAGTCACTGTTGTAATGTAGGAAACCCAACAGCCAATTTGTGCACAGCAAGCTCCCACAAATAGCAATGTGATAATGACCAGATGTTCTGTTTTAGTGATGTTGGTCGAGGGATAAATATTGGCCAGTACACAGGGGATAACTCCCCTGCTCTTCTTTGACTAATGAATGTAAAAAATCCCTTAACTAAGGGATGCCTTTTACAATCCTACCTTTTGCCTTGTACAATCATACCTTTGGTCATTAAATCTCTCCTGCCTTCCACCCTATCACAGACCTTCCCTTTTGTCCCTTCCTCCTCACTTGGCTTTTGCCTGCCTCTGCACTTGCTTAAAACCTGTTATAGCTCGAACTTTTCCAGTTCTGACGAACGGTCCTCAACCTCAAACGCTAACTCTGTTTCACTCTCCACAGATGGTGCCTGACCGGCTGACTATTTTCAGCATTTTTCGTTTTTATTTATGACTAATTTAACGAGTTTAGCGGGACTAATTGTTTCGGATTTAAAAAAAAATAACAGCACAAGACAAAATCTAATGTTGCAATTTGGCTTTAGGACGGCTTGCCCACAGTACAGGAAGTATGAGGGTGGAAACTTCACCGGCAATCTGAACAACCTTGTGGAATATACCGAGCAGTTAAAGGACATGGTCACGTTTTACCTGGGATGCAGCTTTTCCTTTGAGAGCGCACTCCTCAAGGCTGGTGTTCCAATAAGAAATATTGAACAAGGGTGTAACATCAGCATGTACAAGGTAGGTTAAAGGCTGCACGGGCACACTTAAGCATCTACAATAACAACTATTTATTTATATAGCACCTATTTATATTTATATATAGCACCTTTAACGTAGTAAAACATTCCAAGGCGCTTTACAGGCATGTTATAAGACAAAAAAATTAATTTGACACCGAGCCACATAAGAAGAAATTACGGTAGATGACCAAAAGCTTGGTCAAAGAGGTAGGTTTTATGGAGCGTCTTTGTTATGTATACAATAAAGGTTCAAACTGAGTACTGTTTAATTAAGCAAGGTACAACCTTGGCTCTGCTTTATTTAGGCCCAAAGTGTCTGACTCTCAAAAGTCTTTTATACCTGAGCAGCACCATGTGTGTGCTGCTCAGTGGCCTCCAACATTGACGCCATCTGGGGCTACAAACAGAATGTACATACATGACAGCCTTAAAGGAGGATAGAGAGGCGGAGAGGTTTAGGGAATGAGTTCCAGAACTTATGGCCCAGGCAGCTTAAGGCACGGCCACCGATGGTTGAGCAGTTCTAAACAGGGATGCGCAAGAGGGCAGAATTTGAGGAGCGCAGATATCTCGGGGGATTGTGAGGCTGAAGGAGATTACAGAGATAGGGAGGGGCCATAAAATTAGCCTGTCCTCGTGGAATTGCTCATGATGCCAGATAACGGGCACGGTAGAATAGTGGTTTATGTTACTGGACGAATATTCCAGTTGATCGTGAGTTCAGATCCCACCATGGCAGTTTGAGACTTAGAATTCAGTTTCAAATCAAAACCTGGTATCAGTAAAAGTGATACAAAAGCAAAATACTGCAGGTGCTGAGTCTAAAATAAAGACAGAAAATGCTGGAAATACAGCGGGTCAGGCAGCATCTGTGGAGAGAGAAACAGAGTTAACGTTTCAGTTCAATGACCCTTCATCGGAACTGGAAAAAGTGGAAAAGCTGCTGTCTGACCTGCTGAGTATTTCCAGCATTTGTTATCAGTAAAAATGACCTTGAATCTTTTGGATTGTCATTAAAAACCCGACGAGTTCACTAGCGTCCTTTAGGGAAGGAAACCTGCCGTCCTTACCTGGTATGAGCTTATGAGCTAGATTTTTGGCTCATTTGCGCCCCATTTAGCGCCTCAGCGGGGCACAAAATTATTTTTTTGGGGACGTGAAACGAGGCGCACAAGCTTTTGCGCCCGGGCGGAACTTTCGCCAGTGGTTTTGCGGCAGCTAGCGCCTCGTGTGGAACTTTCGAGCATGTTGCCCGATTTAGCGTCCGCCCCGGAACTCGCCAAGAAAAACCAATTGGACCCAGGATGCTAATGGCGCCGTCTTGAAAATGGAGGAGAAAGTCGCAGTTGTGAGTGATTAAAAGCATTGGGAGGAATACACTGCGTTACTGCAGATTTTTGATTGTGAAGTATATGTGAGTTTCTAGTTTGTTTTAAAGGACATTTTGAAAGAAGGGGGTGATGTTGGGAGCCAGTAATCCTGGCTTCTATATTCATACGGCGTCGAGCTTATTGTTGATAATTTTCAACGTAATCGAAGAGGTCGCAGACGTATGGGGAGGAGGCCTTACCCCCCACGTGTTTACAAGGAACAGCGCTCAGATCTGCAACTCTCTGAGGCACAGTGCATTAGAAGGCTGCGCTTCCGAACAGGGGTGGTCACAGAGATATGCCAGCTCTTACAGGCAGACCTATAGCCTACCAGCGGCAACAGGACTGCACTACCTGTTGAGGTGAAGGTGACTGCGGCACTTGCCTTCTATGCCTCTGGCTCCTTTCAGGCATCAGCGGGGGACATATGCTCTTATCTCGCAGCACGCTACACATTGCTGCATTCGCAAGATGACTACTGCACTGTACGCACGCAGGATGGACTTCATAAACTTCCCAATGACCAAGGAGACCCAAAGTGAGAGGGCTGTAGGTTTTGGACGATTTGCTGGCTTCCCCAATGTTCAAGGTGCCATTGACTGTATGCACTTGCCCTGCGAGCACCTTTACATAATCCAAAGGTTTTCCAAAACCGAACGGGATTCCACTCCATGAACATACAGATCGTCTGCGACCATATTCAGCGCATCATGGCAGTCAATGCCCAATATCCAGGGAGTACCCATGATGTTTTAATCTTGCGTGAGAGCACTGTCTCAAGCATGTTCCAGCGTCAACCACAAGGCTAGAGCTGGATGCTGAGTGACAAAGGTTACGGTCTCGCGACCTGGCTCATGACCCCACTCCGGAACCCTCGGACAGAAGCCAAGCAACGCTTTAATGAGAGCCATGCAGCCACACGCAACATCGTCAAACAGACAATTGGAGTGCTCAAGCAGCGCTTCTGATATCTGGACCACTCTGGAGGCTGCCTGCAATACTCCCCTCAGTAGGTCTCTGAGTTCATTGTGGTGTGCTACATGCTACACAACTTAGCCATCATGAGGGGACAGGATTTGCCAATGGGGATTGCAGGACCACCTCAGGAGTGAGTGGAGGAGGAGGAAGAGGAGCCTGGTGAGGAATCCATGCCACCAGCACCACCACAACCACAAGGGAGACATCGTGAAAATTTCACCATTGCAAAAGCCTGACGTCAGCAGCTCATAATTGAACTTTTTGCTTGAAGAGTGAACGGCATGTTTGACTATTGCCTGGCCACTATATCCCACCATGTTGACTATTCCCCCTCTTATTCTGCAAATGAGACACTACATAAGAATGGTTAAGATGAACAAAATAATTTATTAAACATTGTAAACTTTGTCAACTTTGTAAACTTTAATAAAATAACATAAATTAGCTGAATCCAGCAGTGCGACAATTCAACAACAACATTATGAACAACATCAATCAGAACATAATAATAAAACATAGGATGCATCCAGTATCAACAACATAAATGCAGCATACCCTTCCCCACTATCTTTTACCACCGGCTTCCCCCCCCACCGCCCTTATCCTCCTCCCTTGTCTGCTGCCCCTAACCCAAGCTTGCATGCAGCAACGTTGTCAGAGCGCTGCTGTGTTGGGGAGAGAGACAATGGGGACGCCGTCTAGGGACACACTGAACCAGCTTGTGGTGTGGAGGGCCTGGCTTCTGACTGGCAAGCCTCTTCATCGGCGTCGCCAGTCACAGGTGGTTTGGGTGTGCCAGTGGGGAACGCAGAAAGTATGGCGGGAGTGTTTATGGACTGCATCACCTACCCAAGCTGAAGCAGAGCTTGTGCCTGTGATGCGTCATATTCTGCAAGGCTTCGCGCCACACTCTCTGGGACTCCAGCCTCATGTGGGCATTGATGGCCTCGCAGGTTTCACGGCTCGCACTGATAATCTGCGACCCTACCTCCATAATGTTTGCTGTGAGACTCTCGATGGTCGCGGGAATCCTACCCAAATCATCAAGGAGCTGACTGGTGAGCTGGATGCTCTCCCTGGACATTCCCACCATGACCAGTACCACAACTGCCTGTCTGTCAGCAGACCAACTTTGCCGACTCACCTTCGGAAAGATGGCATACGGGATTCGACTCCAGAACTGCGTTGCTGCACGCCAGCCGTCCCAGGAGCCTTGGAGTTGTTGAACCCCGAGGAAGTCACGTCGTCGTCCTCAGACGAGCTGAGTGCCGGTGGATTACCCGGAGTCGGCTGATCTGTAAGCTTGTCCTCTTCTTCCTTTTCCTCCTCCACACGATGGCCTGATGTGGAGTGTTGCCTTGAGGGATGATGCAGCTATGGCTCCTCTGGAAGTAAACAGCAACAGACGAGTGGTTAGCAGCAGGGGAGGGGGCAGGGTGACACAAGGAAGGTAGTATAGCACAGGTTAATTTGAAGGACCGCCACTACTCCATTATATCTAGTCCACAGATACTGCGTGACATTGCCCAACCCTAGTCCACAGACACTGTATCACATTGCCCGAACCCTAGTCCACAGACATTGTATCACATTGCCCGAACCCTAGTCCGCAGACACTGCATGACATTGCCCCAACCCAGCCCAGGGAGTATGCAGAACTTATCCTCGGTATCCAAGTGGAGGTCAGCACCCCCACGGGCAGTTGCCCGACCTGAGACGCGCCAATGAGGCCTGCCACTCGCTCCTCAATGTCCGTGTGTGGCAGGGTCTGAGGCGGACTGCCGCCTGTCTGCACCTGCTCGGAAGATGAAAATGGGAATGGTTACAAGAGGGTCCAGCTGCTTTTGTGGCACACACAGGTAGCCATCAAAGCACTTATACCATACTGTCTGAATGTAATACAATTCTCTGTTTAATGGCCTTGGAAGTTGCACGTGGTTCATCAGGAGGACATCGAAGTGGGGAGACATCTTATGAGATCTGAGAAAGAAATCTTAATAATGTGTAAAGATCATTCATGGTAAATCGGGTGCCAAACTAAGCTTACCTATGTGTCATGCATTTTAGGAGGCAACCCACAGACTGCTGATAAGCACCAAAAGCATGAGAACAAATAGTGTGTCAGATTTATAATTGAAGTAACGAAGGAGTGCATCCATAAAAATTGTACTCATTCTAATGACCCTCGAAAGATCATTGAACTTTTTTTCGGCACTGTGTCTGAGGCAGAGACCTCAGCGATTTCCCGCATATGCGTTTGAAAATGGATGGCAGGGCTCTAGATCCACCCCTGCAATGTAATTCCTGCCATTTTCTCTCCACAGCTCCCACTAGAGCTTCGTTAGCCTCCTGGCTGAATGGCCTGGCACACCTCATCCTCCATGATCAAAATCCAAAATTAAAATGGCTGATTCAGTCCCGGGTGTACTGCGCATGCGCGCGGCTGCGCCCTGCATTTGTGTTTGTAATCGGACAGCAGACCAGAAGCGCGGGAAGGGAAAAAAAATTGCGCATGCGCAGAATGGACGATTTTTTTCGGACCGGAACTTTTGGCTCCGCCGCACAAATTGTGTGGTGCAATGGGCGAAATTGCAAAAACCCCGAAAATCCAGCCCTATATGAGAGTCCAGTCCCACACCGACATGGTTGACTCTTAACTGCTCCCTGAAGTGGCCCAGCAGCACACTCAGTGCATAAAACCACTACAACTGCAGCGGGTCAAGAAGAAGGCCCACCACCACTGGAAGCAAGCAGGTCTCGCTCCATCGACTCTGCTCATGGGTGCGAGTAACCCCCACTCCCACACAGCCTTACCGCGGCTTTATTGTTGATTCGGGGCTCGGCCATCGGCACAACAACCGGCAGTCCGCGGTCTGCTCAGTTGAGCCAGCGCGTTTCCCGGCACAACGCGTCGGACCGGCTCAGCGTTAAATTACCGGGCCAGTCGGGCAAGACGAACAGTAGGCCCCTGATTTCGGCCGACGCCAAGACCGGGCCTGTGTGAACGCGGGTGTTCGGTAGAACCTAGGTCAGTTTGGCACTGCTCACTTTGGTTATCTGTAAACGTGTGCCCAATGCCTGCAACCCAAATGCTGATTTTTTTTTTTTCTTACGGACAACTTTGTGGCAAAACTTCTAATGTTCTTTCTATTTCTTCCCCTCCACCTCCCTCTAGACGTCCATTCCATGTATCGGGATTGGCAGTTTCCAGTGTAACATGGTGGTCAGTATGCGACCCATCCCCATAGGCAAGCTTGATGCAGCTGTGCAAATCACCCATCGCATGGAGGATGCCCATGGTGCACCTGTACACATCGGCCATCCAGGTAACATCACCTCAAGGCTCTTATGAAGAATTCACAAGGGGGGGTTGATTTTCATATTCTTCCTTCTGGGAGCAGCACGTAGGAACAGGAGGAAGACATTCAGCCCCTCGAGCCTGTTCCGCCATTTAATGAGATCATCCATCCATCTGCCTTGGCTACATATCTTTTTATTCACTTGGCTATCAAAGATCGCAGATTTAAATTTATTAATTGAGCTGGCACCTACTGCCTTCTATCAGCCTTGTGTTTCCTGACTTCTCTCCTGAATGGCCTGGCTTTGATTTTAAAGTTATGACCCCTTGCCGTGGACTCCCCCACCAACAGAAAATGTTTCTCTCTCTCGCTCCACCCTATCAATTCCTTTCAAAATCCCCAAAACCTCAATCGAATCACCCCTTCAACTTCTATATGCCAGGGAATACAAGATTAGTTTATGTAATCTCACCTCATATCCTAACCCTTGGAGCTCTGATAACATTCTGGTGAATTTGCGCTGCGCTTCTTCCAAGGCCAATATATCCTTTCTAAGGTACGGTGCCCAGAACTGTACACAGTGCTCCAGATGTGGTTTAACCAGGGCTTTGCATAGCTGTAACAAAATGTCCCTTTATATTGCAGCTCTCTGGTTGTAACTGCTAACATTCCATTGGCTTTTTTGATTATTTTTTTTGGAACTTGATCACTACATTTTAGTGATCTGTGTACCTGAATCGCCAAATCTCTTTGGTACTCCAGATGTGGTCTAACCATAGAGTAAAATCGTATGGCGATGAAGGGGTTGATTTATGAAGAAACGTTGAGCAGGATGGGCCTATACTCATTTGAGTTTTAGAAGACTGAGAGGTGATCTTATTGAAATGTATAAGATTCTGAGGAGGCTTGACTGGGTAGATGCAGCAAGGGTGTTTCCCCTAGTGGGGGAATCTAGAACTAGGGGGCATAACTTAAGAATAAGGGGTCGCCCATTCAGAACTGAGATGAGGAGGAATTTCTGCTCTCAGTGGGTCGTAAATCTGTGGAATACTCTGCCCCAGAGAGCTGTGGAGGCTGGGTCATTGAATATATTTAAGGTGGAGATAGACAGACTTTTGAACAATAAGGGAGTGAAGGGTTATGGTAAGCGGGCATGGAAGTAGAGCTGAGCCCACGATCTTATTGAATGGCGGAGCAGGCTCGAGGGGCCAAATGGCCTACGCCTGCTCCTATTTCTTTTGTTTTTATAATCACATGGCCATAAAGGAACCCTCTTGCCCCCCCCCCCCCTCTGTTTGATCATGAGTTCCACCTCGGCCAAGGTATCTGCTGAGGAAAGGGTTTGCAGAGACCATACAATAGATTACTATTTGAGGTTGTCCTACCAGTCGCAGAGCGAGAAGGTAAAAGCCAAGTAAGGTCCACGAAGGGGCGGAGGGGGGAGGGGGTGGCAGGGGAGGGGAGAGGAGAGGAGAGAGAGTCAATGTCTGAATTCCTCCTGTGCGCTGTTTCGATTGATTTTAACCGTTTCTCCAAAGAGCCACCAACATAGGAATTAAAACTCGTTCACTTTGCCACCCTCAGGATTAATCGGAATTGAAGACTTGTCCAGCCCAGATTTCGGGGATGCAGTTGAATTACATCCTGCTGACACCCCAGTCTTCTGGGCCTGTGGAGTGACTGGAGCGGAGGCTGTTCACAGTTGCAGTAAGATACAGTGATAGCGGCCTTGGGCAGTTGTGTAAAGTAATTCTAAACTGTTATGGTTCTAATTTTACTTAAAAAATGGGTAACACTTGATCGTTGTTCACTTACTGTGCCTGCCTTTCTTCTATTTTCTGTTACATTTAATTTAAATTTTTACTCTTTTTCTGCCAAATTTATAAAGAGAATGGGGGAGCCTGATGCAGATGTTTTTTAATGTCCCTCAAGTGTAGGGCTTGATAGAATATGTGCTTATATGCAAGAGATTCTTACCTAATACATCAGGGACCCTCCTCGATGGAGCAGTAACATACACATATACTGTATTATAAATATCAGTATGAAATTGATGCCACCCTTCACTTTTAAATCATGTAAATAGCTTTGAACTGGTCCTATTCCTCTTAGTTTCAGAATCCCCTCTGGCTTTCACCCATGCTCCGGGCAGCATGTTCATTACTGACCTGAGGAGTGAGCCGGAGGTGACCAGCGACTGTGCCACGGACGCAGAAACCCCGCGCGTTTTCTGCATTTCTCAGAACCCGTCCCACTATAGCGTTGCCTCGGTCACCGCAGTTGAGAAAATCAATGCACTGGATAGTCTGATTCAACAAGATCCAGGTAAGAAAAGAATGCGAATCACAACACTAAACGATAGTGGGGTTCAGAGTTCAAATGTGAACGTACACTTAGTAACAGGAAAGGGTGGTGAATTAGCATTGTCTGTGAGGTCGTGACCCCCTCCCCCCTCTCCTCAATCATTTGAGATTGGCCAACATGCCTTAGGAGAACCTCCTTCTTCTTCTTCTTAGGCAGTCCCCATGAGTCGAGGATGACTTGCTTCCATACTAACATGAGTTCTAAGGTGACTAATGAGTCCAATACAGGACCTACAGTCTCTGTCACAGGTGGGGCAGGTGGTGGTTAAAGGGACAGGTGGGTGGGATGCTTGATTTGTCGTGTGCTCCTTCCGCTGTTTGTATTTGAATGCTGCGTGCTCCCGACGAAAAGACACAACATGTTCAACACCTTCCCGAATGCTTCTTCTCTGGGCCAGAGATTCCCAAAAGTTGGTGGAGAAGTTACATTTTTTTGAGGGAGACCACCTCTACTGCAGTCACAGGAACTTCTGTCACCCACCTTCGGTCCCCATTTTTGGCCTAGTGAGTCTGCGCGGTTTCCCAGTTTGGCCTTTGGACCAGGTAATTCCTCAGTTCGCAGCCCGGGTCCTCTTCCTGCCGTGGTGGCCCAATCTCCAGTTTGACTTCCCCCGCCCAGTCTGCCAAACCTAACTCTGCCACCATGTGATGTTAGACCTGGAGGCGGGGGTCCTGCAGGATGCCGGTTTCCCCCCTGAATTTTCACCAGTTCCGCCCACGGTCAGCGGTAAGTACCGCTACGAGAAGCGTGCCGATCTGTCGTGCAAGCTTGGCAATTTGTGTGTGTGTGGGGTCCCGCATCAAATGCCGCATCCCAATAGCAGTCAATCCAAAGGAGTAGCGGATCAGCGAAGGAGCAGGTATGCACAGAAACATAGAAACATAGAAAATAGGAGCAGTAGTAGGCCATTCGGCCCTTCGAGTCTGCATCACCATTCAGTAAGGTCATGGCTGATCCTTTATCTCAACACCATATACCAACTTTTTCCCCATACCCTTGATGCCTTTTGTTTCTAGAAATCTATCTATCTCCCTCTTAAATATATTCCGTGACTTGGCCTCTACAGCCTTCTGTGGTAGAGAATTCCACAGGTTCACCACCCTCTGAGTGAAAAAATGTCTCCTCATCTCAGTCCTAAATTTCCTACCCCGTATCCTGAGACTCTGACCCTTTGTTCTCGACTGTCCAGCTAGGGGAAACATCCTCCCCGCATCCAGTCTATCCAACCCAGTTAGAATTTTATATGTTTCAATGAGATCCCCTCTCATTCTTCTAAACTCTAGTGAATACAGGCCTAGTCGACCCAATCTCTCCTCATACGACAGTCCTGCCATCCCAGGAGTCAGTCTGGTGAACCTTCGCTACACTCCCTCAATAGCAAGAACATCCTTTCTTAGGTAAGGAGACTATATAGACCATATTGAACCATATCACGGCAGGCTAGATGCGTAAGGTAAGCTTTTCCTATGGTCTTATGAATTATGGGCAGCTCTCTAGAGTGTTGGTATATTGGTTTTTGCCCCCATTGATTTTTCTAGCGCTGGATATGAAGTGACCATCCCAACATTGTGTGGCTGATTGGGTCTTTTCCCTCCTGATTTGGTGTCTGGTTTGCGCAGAGACCAGCAGCCCTCCTGTACCTTACCCTAGTGGCCTTTCCTCATGTGTGAGCTGAGGCAGCGTGTATCGACTCACCGTTCAACCGCAAAGAGCGTCACAGCCAAGCCCAACCTTGACCTTACCCAATATCCACACGTGGACTTTCCAGCGGGGTGGGGGGAGCTACAATGCTGATTGATTCTCAACCCCACTCATTGAGAATATTCGAGACTGAGATCGATAAATTTTTGGATACTAAGGGAATCAAGGGATATGGGAATAGTGCGGGAAGGTGGAGTTGATGTAGAAGATCAGAAGCCATGATCTTATTGAATGGCGGAGCAGGCTCGAAAGAAATAAAGACTTGGATGTATATAGCGCGTTTCACGACCACCAGACATCTCAAAGTGCTTTACAGCCAATTAAGTACTTTTTGAAGTGTTGTCACTGTTGTAATGTGGGAAACGCTGCAGTCAATTTGCGCACAAGCAAACTCCCGCAAACAGCAATGTGATAATGACCAGATGATCTGTTTTTTTGTTATGTTGATTGAGAGATAAATATTGGCCAGGACACGGGGGATAACTCCCCTGCTCTACTTCGAAATAGTGCCATGTGATCTTTTACGCCCATTTGAGACAGCAAACAGGACCTAGGTTTAACGTCTCATCTGAAAGACGGCACCTCCGACAATTGCAGCGCTCGCTCAGTACTGCACTGGAGTGTCAACCCGAAGGGCCGAATGGCCTATTCCGGCTCCTATTTCTTATGTTCTTGTGATTCCTCATCTCCCCCCCAACCGCCTTACCTTAGACTTGCTGAGGACATTTGCCCTTCACTGATGTCTTGGCTGTGATGGGTTAACTCAATAGGGCTCAAATCAGGACCTTCCTAATCTATACAGCAACACCAATTTACATTTACATAACGTCTTTAATGTAATTCCAAGGAGCATTATCAGACTAAATGTAATACTGAAACACATTGCGATATTAGGATTGGTGACCAAAAGTTTGGTCAAAGACGTAGGTTTTAAAGAGCTTCTCAAAGGAGGAAAGAGAGGTAGAGAGGTTTGGGGAGGGAGTTCCAGAGCTTAAGGCCTTGGCAACAGAAGGCACGGCCGCCAATGGTGGAGCGATGAAAATCGGGGATGTGCAAGAGACCAGAATTGGAGGAGTGGAGAGATCTCGGAGGGTTGTAGGGCTGAAGGAGGTTGCAGAGATGGAGATAACTCACCAGTCTGTGACTTTACTCGCTGGGTCAACAAGGGAACTTGGCGGACACTCTTTCAATAGAAAGCCTATGGCCACAAGAAGTGCCTGTAACACAAAATTTTTGTTTGCAAAGAAATTACCATAAGTGAGACCAAGATGTCGCCTTACCCAACTGTTAGTAATGCTGAGTGGTTTGTGTGTGGTTTCCATTGCACTGCAAATCAGGACCCACATAAACCCCATTACGGTAAAGCAACCTATACTTGCTCACCCATTATCAACATGGGTCCGATTGCTATGAGAACATAAGAAAATAAGTGTTTGGAGCAGGAGTAGGCCATTTGGTCCCTTGAGCCTGTTCCGCCATGCAATAAGATCATGATTGATCTGATCTTGGCCTCAAATCCATTTTCCTGCCTGTTCCCCATAACCCTTGACTCCCCTGTAGTTGAAAAATCTGTCTATCTCCATCTTGAATATATTCAATGACCCAGCCCCCACAGCTCTCTGTGGTAGAGAATGCCAAAGATTCACGACCCTCTGAGAAAAGAAATTCCTCCTCATCTCCATCTTAAATGCGCAATCCCTTATTCTGAAACTCTGTCCCCTAATTCTAGATTCCCTCACGAAGGAAAACAACACTCTCAGGAATCAACCTAGTGAACTGCCTCCAAGCAAGTACATCCCTCCTTAAATAAGGAGACCAAAACTGTACACAGAACTCTAGGTGTGGGCTCACCAATGCCCTGTACAGTTGAAGCAAGACTTCCCTGCTTTTGTACTCCATCCCCCTTGCAATAAAGGCCAATATTCCATTTGCCTTCCTAATTACTTTCTGTACCTGCATGCTAACTTTTTGTGTTTCATGTATGAGGACACCCAGATCCCTCTGTACTGCAGCATTCTGTAGTCTCTCTCCATTTAAATAATATTTTGCTTTTCTATTCTTCCTATTAAAGTGGATAACCTCACATTTTCCCACATTATACTCCATCTGCCAAATTTTTGCCCTGTCTATATCCCTTTGCAAATTCTTTGTGTCCTCCTCACAACTTGCTTTCCCACCCATCTTTGTACCGTCAGCAAATTTGGCTACATTACACTCAGTCCCTTTATCCTAGGGTTCCAAAAGAGGTGGCTGTAGAGATAGGGGATGCATTGATTTTGATCTTTCAAAATTCCCTAGATTCTAGAACTGTCCCAGCGGATTAGAAGGTAGCAAATGTAACATTGCTATTCAAGAAAAGAGGGGGAGAGAAAACAGGAAACTGCAGGCCAGTTAGCCTGACATCAGTCATCGGGAAAATGCTGGAATCCATTGTTAAGGACATGGTATCAGGGCACTTAGATGATTAGGCAGAGTCAACATGGTTTTATGAAAGGGAAATCGTGTTTGACAAATTTATTAGAATTTTTTGAGGATGTAACTAGCAGGGTAGATAAAGGGGAACCAGTGGATGTACAGGTACAACCTCGGAAATCTGGAATCCTCAGGACTGAGTCCGTTCCAGTTTTGGGGTTTTTCCCAATTTCAGACAAGAAAATCAATAGTCTGAAATCTGGAATCCTCGACTGAATCCATGCCGGGTTTTGAGCGGCGAGGTCCGAAATCCGGCATGGATTCTATATTTCAGACTTGATTTTCTTGTCTGTAATCTGAAACCCTCGATTGAATCTGTGACGGATTTTGGGTTTTACCTCAAAAATGTCCGGTTTTGGACAATAATTCCGGATTCGAGACAACTCCATCAGCTATGTGCAAAATGTCCGGTTTTTGGACAATTTCGGTTTTCGGAGTTTCGGATTCAGGATGTTGCACCTGTAGTATATTTGGATTTCCAAAAGGCTATCGATATGGTGCCTCATAAAAGGTTATTACACAAGATAAGGGTTCATGGGTTTGGAGGTAATGTATTAACATGGATGGAGGATTGGTTAACGGACAGAAAACAGAGAGTAGGGATAAACGGGTGTTTTTCGGGCTGGCAGGCTGTAACCACCGCAAGGATCAGTGCTGGGGCCTCAGCTATTCACAATCTATATTAATGACCTAGATGAAGGGACCGAGTGTAATGTATCCAAGTTTGCTGACAATACAAAGCTAGGTGGGACAGTAAGCTGTGAGGAGAACACAAAGCATCTGCAAAGGGATATAGATAGATTGAGTGAGTGGGCAGTAAGGTGGCAGATGGAGTATAATGTAGGGAAATGTGAAGTTATTCATTTTGGTAGGAAGAATAGAAAAACAGAATATTTTTTAAATGGTGAGAAACTTTTAAATGTTGGTGTTCAGAGAGATTTGGGTGTCCTTGTGCAAGAAACAAAGCTAGCATGCAGGTACTGCAAGCAATAAGGAAGGCAAATGGCATGTTGTCCTTTATCTCAAGGGGATGGGAGTATAAGAGTAAGGAAGTCTTGCTACAATTGTACAGGGCTCTGGTGAGTCCACACCTGGAATACTGTGCACAGTTTTGGTCTCCTTATCTAAGGAAGGAGATACTTGCCTTGGAGGTGGTATAACGGAGGTTCACTAGATTGATTCCTAGGATGAGAGGGCTGTCTTATTATGATGCGAGATTGTGTAGAATGGGCCTATACTCTCTGGAGTTTAGAAGAATGAGAGATGGTCTCATTGAAACATATAAGATTCTGAAGAGGATTGACAGGGTAGATGCTGAGAGGTTGTTTCCCCTGGCTGGAGTATCTAGGAATGGCAGTGCAGGCTCGAGGGGCCATATAGCCTACGCGTGCTCTTATTTCTTATGATCTTATTAATATAGATTGTAAATCTATTTTATTCAGAACCTGTACAATTGGACTGAACAGTTGCAGAACGCAATTGAACTAGTTGGAATTAAGTCTCAATGAAACGTGTTTGTGTCCTGCGCAGGCGACCGAGGTATCAAGCATTTGTTGGTTGAAGACCAGCTGCTGAAAGCTTCCCTCTCGCTGTCACACGCAAAGTCTGTGCTCATAACCACTGGATTTCCGACCCACTTCAATAAGCAGCCCCCAGAGGAGACTGACGGTCCTCCTGGAGCGATTGCCATGGCAGCTATGTTGCAGGCCCAGAAGAAACGGGTCGTCATAGTAACGGATCAAAGAGCCTTAGAGATGAACAAGAAGATTATTGAAGAAGCTGTTGAGCAAGGTGGGGCTTCTTTCATTTAAAAAATGCTGTTTGATCTTTTTAACAGCGAGTGCAGATGAATGATTCGCTGTGGGTTTTACCATGAAAATGAATGAGTTTCCTTGTCCTAATTAATCCCTCCATTGGACCCAGTTCATCTAACTGTAAAGGGTTGTAAATCTGTGGGATTTGCTGCCTCGGAGAGCTGTGGAAGCTGGGTCATTGAATAAATTTAAGACAGAGATAGACAGATTTTTGAGCGATAAGGGAATAAGGGGTTATGGGGAATGGGCGGGGAAGTGGACCTGAGTCCATGATCGGATCAGCCATGATCGTATTAAATGGCGGAGCAGGCTCGAGTGGCCGTATGGCCTACTCCTGCTCCTATTTCTTATGTTCTTATTAAAGAAGCCATACAGGCATGTGCACCGAATGGTCTCGGCTAGTGTCTGTGCTCCTGCTAACCCCGCCCTCACCCCCCCGACCAGCTTGCCCACCTTCGATCCTAAAGATATGAGTTACGGCAGGGTAGAGTTCCACAGAGAGCAACAACACATCCGACGCTTTACCTGTTTGTCATGGACAAGTCTTTGACCGAGAATCATGGCAGGCTGTCAAGCTATGACGGGGCTCACAGACCAACCCCCGTGACGGGACGTCCACACACACACACACACACACCGCACACTTAGTAGCAGAGCTGACTGGACAGGTGAGGGCAGGAACCCTGCCTGAGTACTGGGGCCAAATGTAGCAGCCACCGCATAGCTGAGGTAAGTCTAACTTAGTAAATTTGGGGTGGCGGTGGGGGAGTGGGGGGGTTGATGGTGGGAGGCGGGGAAGAAGCCTGGGACTTGCTTGGCTTGTGTGGCTATGTACGCAGGCGCCCTTATCAAGACCGATGGGTGATAACCGTCTACAGTTGCCCAATGGATGTGAGATTTGAGTGGAAGGCAGCTTTGAGGCTTGAAATCATGACCTCCTTGACCTGTTTGATTCCCAACTTCACCCCCACCCCCCTTCCTGAAATTGAGATGATTTTTCATTCATTATAGGCAGTCCCTCGGAATCGAGGAAGACTTGCTTCCACTTTAAACACGAGTTCTTAGGTGACCGAACAGTCCAATACGAGAGTTACAGTCCCTGTCACAGGTGGGACAGACAGTGGTTGAAGGAAAGGGCGGGTAGGAAGTCTGGTTTGCCCCACGCTGTTTCCGCTGCCTGCGCTTGGTTTCTGCATGCTCTCGGCGACGAGACTCGAGGTGCTCAGTGCCCTCCCGGATGCACTTCCTCCACTTAGGGCGGTCTTTGCCCAGGGACTCCCAGGTGTCGGTGGGGATGTTGCACTTTATCAGGGAGACTTTGAGGGTGTGCTTAAAACGTTTCCTCTGCCTACGTTGGGCTCATTTGCCATGAAGGAGCTCCACGTAGAGCGCTTGCTTTGGGAGTCTTGTGTCATGCATGTGAACAATGTGGCCTGCCCAGTGGAGCTGATCGAGTGTTTCAATGCTGGGGATGTTAGCCTGGTCGAGGGCGCTAACGTCAGTGCGTCTATCCTCGCTGGGGATTTGCAGGATCTTGCGGAGACATCGTTGGTGGTATTTCTCCAGCGACTTGAGGTGTCTGCTGTACATGGTCCATGTCTTTGAGCCAACAGGAGGGCGGGTATCATGACAGCCCTGTCGACCATGAGCTCGGTGGCAGATTTCCATTACTGTTAACCGGAAGAATTGATGAACGGGTCACGCTTAACGGATTCACCTCAATTCCTAGAAATGCACAGCCAGTTAGTGTCGGAGAGAGAAAGATAGGTCCAACTCCAACAGAACTGTCACCATTAGCAGAAGCCTCTTAAACCCTTTTATCATTGACGGCACTGAACATTGGAAGCATGTCAGGACAGAACATGCTAGAAATGCACCGGAGGCCGTGGCAACAGGTAAAAGAGAAAGACAGGTTAATATTTGGAATGAGATTGTTCATCATTTGTGACTAATCTGTCTTTTTCTCTCGCAGATCCTGACCGGCCACCCGTCTATTTCCAATATTCGCAGTTTCTCTTTACTTCAAGTCTCTCTCCTTTATTTGTCCTTAGGAGTAATAAAAAGCCCCGTCCCTGTTGTTAGCTTCCAGGATGATGCTGAGGATTCGTCCCTGATATTCCTGTGTCATGATGGCAAGCCCCAGTTTCCACGGTAAACCTTAACTGTAAAGCATTGGTTGGAGAGACAATGGGAAGTAGTTTTTCTTCTTTTTCTTTTCCTTTATGCAAGGGTGCAAGGGTCAAGGATGTCTCAGAGCGGTTGCAGGACATTTTGAAGGGGGAGGGTAAACAGCTAGTTGTCGTGGTGCATATAGGTACCAACGATATAGGTAAAAAAACGGGATGAGGTCCTACAAGCTGAATTGAGGGAGCTAGGAGTTAAATTAAAAATTTGGACCTCAAAGGTAGTAATCTCAGGATTGCTACCAGTGCCACTTGCTAGTGAGAGTAGGAATCACAGGATAGCTCGGATGAATACGTGGCTTGAGGAATAGTGCAGAAGGGAGCGATTCAAATTCCTGGGACATTGGAACCGGTTCTGGGGAGCTGGGACCAGTACAAACCAGACGGTCTGCATCTGGGCAGGACTGGAGCCAATGTCCTAGGGGGAGTGTTTGCTAGTGCTGTTGGGGAGGGGTTAAACTAATATGACAGGGGGATGGGAACCTATGCAGGGAGACAGAGGGAAGTAGAATGGGGGCAGAAGCAAAAGATAGAAAGAAGAAAAGTAAAAGTGGAGGGCAGAGAAACCCAAGGCAAAAATCAAAAAGGGCCACATTGCAGCAAAATTCTAAAAGGGCAAAGTGTGTTAAAAAGACAAGCCCGAAGGCTCTGTGCCTCAATGCGAGGAGTATTCGTAATAAGGTGGACGAATTAACTACACAGGTAGCAATTAATGAATATGATATAATTGATATCACGGAGGCATGGCTCCACGGTGACCAAGGCTGGGAACTCAACATCCAGGGGTACTCAGGAAGGATAGACAGAAAGGAAAAGGAGATGGGGTAGCATTGAAACATAGAAAATAGGTGCAGGAGTAGGCCATTCGGCCCTTCTAGCCTGCATCGCCATTCAATGAGTTCATGGCTGAACATGCAACTTCAGTACCCCATTCCTGCTTTCTCGCCATATCCCTTGATCCCCCGAGTAGTAAGGACTTCATCTAACTCCTTTTTGAATGTATTTAGTGAATTGGCCTCAACAACTTTCTGTGGTAGAGAATTCCACAGGTTCACCACTCTCTGGGTGAAGAAGTTTCTCCTCATCTCGGTCCTAAATGGCTTACCCCTTATCCTTAGACTGTGACCCCTGGTTCTGGATTTCCCCAACATTGGGAACATTCTTCCTGCATCTAACCTGTCTAAACCCGTCAGAACTTTAAACGTTTCTATGAGGTCCCCTCTCATTCTTCAGAACTCCAGTGAATACAAGCCCAGTTGATCCAGTCTTTCTTGATAGGTCAGTCCCGCCATCCCGGGAATCAGTCTGGTGAACCTTCGCTGCACTCCCTCAATAGCAAGAATGTCCTTCCTCAAGTTAGGAGACCAAAACTGTACACAATACTCCAGGTGTGGCCTCACCTGTACAACTGTAGCAACACCTCCCTGCCCCTGTACTCAAATCCCCTCGCTATGAAGGCCAACATGCCATTTGCTTTCTTAATCGCCTGCTGTACCTGCAGGCCAACCTTCAATGACTGATGTACCATGACACCCAGGTCTCGTTGCACCTCCCCTTTTCCTAATCTGTCACCATTCAGATAATAGTCTGTCTCTCTGTTTTTACCACCAAAGTGGATAACCTCACATTTATCCACATTATACTTCATCTGCCATGCATTTGCCCACTCACCTAACCTATCCAAGTCGCTCTGCAGCCTCATAGCATCCTCCTCGCAGCTCACACTGCCACCCAACTTAGTGTCATCCGCAAATTTGGAGATACTACATTTAATCCCCTCGTCTAAATCATTAATGTACAGTGTAAACAGCTGGGGCCCCAGCACAGAACCTTGCGGTACCCCACTAGTTACTGCCTGCCATTCTGAAAAGTACCCATTTACTCCTACTCTTTGCTTCCTGTCTGACAACTAGTTCTCAATCCATGTCAGCACACTACCCCCAATGCCATGTGCTTTAACTTTGCACATTAATCTCTTGTGTGGGACCTTGTCGAAAGCATTCTGAAAGTCCAAATATACCACATCAACTGGTTCTCCCTTGTCCACTCTACTGGAAACATCCTCAAAAAATTCCAGAAGATTTGTCAAACATGATTTCCCTTTCACAAATCCATGCTGACTTGGACCTATCATGTCACCTCTTTCCAAATGCGCTGCTATGACATCCTTAATAATTGATTCCATCATTTTACCCACTACCAATGTCAGGCTGACCGGTCTATAATTCCCTGTTTTCCCTCTCCATCCTTTTTTAAAAAGTGGGGTTACATTGGCTACCCACTACTCGATAGGAACTGATCCAGAGTCAATGGAATGTTGGAAAATGACTGTCAATGCATCCGCTATTTCCAAGGCCACATCCTCTGGGATGCAGTCCATCAGGCCCTGGGGATTTATCGGCCTTCAATCCCATCAATTTCCCCAACACAATTTTCCGACTAATAAGGATTTCCCTCAGTTCCTCCTCCTTACTAGACCCTCTGACCCCTTTTATATCCGGAAGGTTGTTTGTGTCCTCCTTAGTGAATACCGAACCAAAGTACTTGTTCAATTGGTCATGCATTTCTTTGTTCCCCATTATGACTTCCCCTGATTCTGACTGCAGGGGACCTACGTTTGTCTTTACTAACCTTTTTCTCTTTACATATCTATAGAAACTTTTGCAATCCGTCTTAATGTTCCCTGCAAGCTTCTTCTCGTACTCCATTTTCCCTGCCCTAATCAAACCCTTTGTCCTCCTCTGCTGAGTTCTAAATTTCTCCCAGTCCCCGGGTTCGCTGCTATTTCTGGCCAATTTGTAGGCCACTTCCTTGGCTTTAATACTATCCCTGATTTCCCTTGATAGCCACGGTTGAGCCACCTTCCCTCTTTTATTTTTACGCCAAACAGGAATGTACAATTGTTGTAGTTCATCCATGCGGTCTCTAAATGTCTGCCATTGCCCATCCACAGTCAACCCCTTAAGTATCATTCGCCAATCAATCCTAGCCAATTCACGCCTCATACCTTCAAAGTTACCCTTCTTTAAGTTCTGGACCATGGTCTCTGAATTAACTGTTTCATTCTCCATCCTAATGCAGAATTCCACCATATTATGGTCACTCTTCCCCAAGGTGCCTCACACAACGAGATTGCTAATTAATCCTCTCTCATTACACAACACCCAGTCTAAGATGGCCTCCCCCCTAATTGGTTCCTCGACATATTGGTCTAGAATACCATCCCTTATGCACTCTAGGAAATCCTCCTCCACCGTATTACTTCCAGTTTGGTTAGCCCAATCTATGTGCATATTAAAGTCACCCATGATAACTGCTGCACCTTTATTACATGCACCCCTAATTTCCTGTTTGATGCCCTCCCCAACATCACTACTACAGTTTGGAGGTCTGTACACAACTCCCATAAATGTTTTTTGCCCTTTGGTGTTCTGCAGCTCTACCCATATAGATTCCACATCATCCAAGCTAATGTCCTTCCTAACTATTGCATTAATCTCCTCTTTAACCAGCAATGCTACCCCACCTCCTTTTCCTTTTATTCTATCCTTCCTGAATGTTGAATACCCCTGGATGATGAGTTCCCAGCTCTGATTATCCTGGAGCCACGTCTCTGTAATCCCAATCACATCATATTTATTAACATCTATTTGCACAGTTAATTCATACACCGTATTACGGATACTCCTTGCATTAAGACACAAAGCCTTCAGGCTTGTTTTTTTAACACCATTTGTCCTTTTAGAATTTTGCTGTACAGTGGCCCTTTTTGTTCTTTGCCTTGTGTTTCTCTGCCCTCCACTTTTCCTCATCTCCTTTCTGTCTTTTGCTTTTGTCTCCTTTTTGTTTCCCTCTGTCTCCCTGCATTGGTTCCCATCCCCTGCCATATTAGTTTAACTCCTCCCCAACAGCACTAGCAAACGCTCCCCCTAGGACATTGGTTCGGTCCTGCCCAGGTGCAGACCGTCCGGTTTGTACTGGTCCCACCTCCCCCAGAACCGGTTCCAATGCCCCAGGAATTTGAATCTAGCTGCACCACTGCTCAAGCCACGTATTCATCTGCGCTATCCTGCGATTCCTACTCTGACTAGCACGTGGCACTGGTAGCAATCCCGAGATTACTAGTTTTGAGGTCCTACTTTTTAATTTAGCTCCTAGCTCCTTAAATTCGTTTCGTAGGACCTCATCCCTATTTTTAACCTATGTCGTTGGTACCAATGTGCACCACGACAACTGGCTGTTCTCCCTCCCTTTTTAGAATGTCCTGCACCCGCTCCGAGACATCCTTGACCCTTGCACCAGGGAGGCAACATACCATCCTGGAGTCTCGGTCGCGGCCGCAGAAACACCTATCTATTCCCCTTACAATTGAATCCCCTATCACTATCGCTCTCCCACTCTTTTTTCCTGCCCTCCTGTGCAACAGAGCCAGCCACGGTGCCATGAACTTGGCTGCTGCTGCCCTCCCCTGATGAGTCATCCCCCTCAACAGTACTCAAAGCAGTGTATCTGTTTTGCAAGAGGATGACCACAGTGGACCCCTGCACTACCTTGCACTAGTCTTCCTGCTGGTCTTCCATTCCCTATCTGGCTGTGGACCCTTTACCTGTGGTACGACCAACTCGCTACACGTGCTACTCACGTCATTCTGTGAATCCACCCTCAGCCCCAACTCCGCAACGCGGTCCGTCAGGAGCTGGAGGCGGATACACTTCCCGCACACGTAGTCGTCAGGGACACTGGAGTCGTCCCTGAGTTCCCATATGGTACAGGAGGAGCAAAACCCGTGACCGAGCTCTCCTGCCATGACTTAACCCTTAAATACACTTAAATTGGCAACAACAATGCTAAAGTTTTCTCATTGTTATAGAAGAGAAAAAAGAAAAACTACTCACCAATCACCAGCCAATCACTTACCCCCTTGGCTGTGACGTCACCATACTGTTTCTTTCTACTTCTTTTTTGCCTTCTCCCTGTAGCTGCACAAGCCACGCCTCTCCACGCACCTCCTCGACACTGCTCCCGACTGCCGCCGACGCTGGGCCCCGGACTCCCTGCTGTGCCTTTTATAGGCCTCTCCACGCACCTCGACGCTGCTCCCGACTGCCGCCGACGCTGGGCCCCGGACTCCCTGCTGTGCCTTTTATAGGCCTCTCCACGCACCTCCTCGACGCTGCTCCCGACTGCCGCCGCTCTGGGCCCCGGACTCCCTGCTGTGTCTTTTATAGGCCTCTCCACGCACCTCCTCGACGCTGCTCCCGACTGCCGCCGACGCTGGGCCCCGAATTCCCTGCTGTGCCTTTTATAGGCCTCACCAATGTACCTCCTCGACGCTGCTCCCGACTGCCGCCGACGCTCTTTGGTTAAAGAGGAAATTAATGCAATAGTAAGGAAGGACATTAGCTTGGATAATGTGGAATCTGTATGGGTAGAGCTGCGGAATACCAAAGGGCAGAAAACGCTAGTGGAAGTTGTGTACAGATCACCAAACAGTAGTAGTGAGGTTGGGGACAGCATCAAACAAGAAATTGGGGATGCGTGCAATAAAGGTACAGTAGTTACCATGGGCAACTTTAATCTACATACAGATTGGGCTAATTAAACTAGTAGCAATACGGTGGAGGAGGATTTCCTGGAGTGTATTTGGGATGATTTTCTGGACCGATATGTCGAGAAACCAACTAGAAGGCTGGCCATCCTCGACTGGATGATGTGTAATGAGAAAGGACTAATTAACAATCTTATTGTGCGAGGCCCCTTGGGGAAGAGTGACCATAACATGGTAGAATTCTTTATTAGGATGGAGAGTGACATAGTTAATTCAGAAACTAGGGTCCTGAACTTAAGGAAAGGTAACTTCAATGGTTTGAGGCGTGAATTGGCTAGGATAGACTGGCAAATGATACTTAAAGGGTTGACGGTAGATAGGCAATGGCAAACATTTAAAGATCACATGGATGAACATCAGCAATTGTACATCCCTGTCTGGAGTAAAAGTAAAACGGGGAAGGTGGCTCAACCGTGGTTAACGAGGGAAATTAAGGATAGTGTTAAATCCAAGGAAGAGGCATATAAATTGGCCAGAAAAAGCAGCAAACCTGAGGACTGGGAGAAATTTAGAATTCAGCAGAGGAGGACAAAGGGTTTAATTAGGAGGGGGAAATAGAGTATGAGCGGAAGCTTGCGGGAACATAAAAACTGACTGCAAAACCTTCTATAGATATGTGAAGAGAAAAAGATTAGTGAAGACAAATGTAGATCCCTTGCAGTCAGATTCAGATGAATTTATAATGAGAAACAAAGAAATGGCAGACCACTTGAACAAATACTTTGGTTCTGTCTTCACGAAGGAAGACACAAATAACCTTCCGGAAGTACTAGGGGACCGAGGGTCTAGTGAGAAGGAGGAACTGAGGACATCCGTATTAGGTGGGAAATTGTGTTCAGGAAATTGATGGGATTGAAGGCCGATAAATCCCCGGGGCCTGATAGTCTGCATCCCAGAGTACTTAAGGAAGTGGCCCTAGAAATAGTGGATGCATTGGTGATCATTTTCCAACAGTCTATCGACTCTGGATCAGTTCCTATGGACTGGAGGGTAGCTAATGTCACAACACTTTTTAAGAAAGGAGGGAGAGAGAAAACAGGTAATTAGAGAGCAGTTAGCCTGACATCAGTGGTAGGGAAAATATTGGAATCAATTATTAAAGATGAAATAACAGCGCATTTGGAAAGCAGTGACAGGATCGGTCCAAGTCAACATGGATTTATGAAAGCGAAATCATACTTGATAAAATCTTTGTAATTTTTTGAGGATGTAACTAGTAGAGTGGACAAGGGAGAACCGGTGGATGTGATATATTTGGACTTTCAAAAAGCTTTTGACAAGGTCCCACACAAGAGATTGGTGTGCAAAATTAAAGCACATGGTATTGGGGGTAATGTATTGGTGTGGATAGAGAACTGGTTGGCAGACAGAAAGCAGAGAGTCGGGATAAACGGGTCCTTTTCAGAATGGCAGGCAGTGACTAGTGGGGTGCCGCAGAGCTCAGTGCTGGGACCCCAGCTATTTACAATATACATTAATGATTTAGATGAAGGAATTGAGTGTAATATCTCCAAGTTTGCAGATGACACTAAGTTGGGTGGTGGTGTGAGCTGTGAGGAGGATGCTAAGAGGCTGCAGGGTGACTTGGACAGGTTAGGTGAGTGGACAAATGCATGGCAGATGCAGTATAATGTGAATAAATGTGAGGTTATCCACTTTGGTGGCAAAAACAGGAAGTTAGAATTTATGTGAATGGCGGCAGATTAGGAAAAGGGGAGGTGCAACGAGACCTGGGTACATCAGTCACTGAAAGTTGGCATGCAGGTGCAGCAGGCGGTGAAGTAGTCAAATGGCATGTTGGCCTTCATAGCTAGGGGATTTGAGTATAGGAGCATGAAGGTCTTACTGCAGTTGTACAGGGCCTTGGTGAGGCCTCACCTGGAATATTGTGTTCAGTTTTTGTCTCCTAATCTGAGGAAGGACGTTCTTGGTATTGAGGGAGTGCAGCGAAGGTTCACCAGGCTGATTCCCGGGATGGCAGGACTGACATATGAGGAGAGACTGGATGGACTGGGCCTGTATTCACTGGAGTTTAGAAGGATGAGAGGAGATCTCATAGAAACATATAACATTCTGACAGGACTGGACAGGTTAGATGCAGGAAGAATGTTCCCGATGTTGGGGAAGTCCAGAACCAGAGGTCACAGTCTAAGGATAAGGATAAGGGGTAAGCCATTTAGGACAGAGACGAGGAGAAACTTCTTCACTCAGAGAGTTGTTAACCTGTGGAATTCTCTACTGCAGAGAGTTGTTGATGCCAGTTCGTTGGATATATTCAAGAGGGAGTTAGATATGGCCCTTACTGCTAAAGGGATCACGGAGTATGGAGAGAAAGCAGGAAAGGGGTACTGAGATGAATGATCAGCCATGATCTTATTGAATGGTGGTGCAGGCTCGAAGTGCCAAACAGCCTACTCCTGCACCTATGTTTCTATGGGGCATTGTCCACCAGTAAAACTGGGGTCATTCTGTAATGGGACATTGCCCACCATTAACACTGGGGGTCCTTATACACTGGGACATTGGCCACCAGTAAAACTAGGAGTCATTCTACAATGGGACATCACCCATCAGTAAAACTAGGATTCATTCTACAACATCATCCATCAGTAAAAGTAGGGGTCCCTACCTCAGTACTACACTGAGGTGCCAGCCTAGATTGTGCGGTAAAGTCACTGGGTTTGAATCAGAGGGCAGAAATTTAAATAAATAAAAATGGTAGTTCTGTGGATCATAAGTTGTGGACATCTTGCAGTAACAAGTAACTTACATGTGGGTTCAGCCATTGAGAAGTTATTGAGTAATCTTGCATGGCATTTGAATATGAACAGGTTCGACCATCTAATAGCGATAGAACGTGCTGGAATGGCTGCAGATGGCAATTACTACAATATGCGGAAAGTGAACATTAAACATTTGGTGGATCCCATTGACAAACTGTTCCTGACAGCACGGGACATCCCCGGAATCGTCACAACTGGTAAGTGCAAACTTACATTGGGTTGGAAACTGTCCCATGTACTTTGAGAGAAAGAATTGCACGCCAACTCTGGAGTGTGGTGGAACACTCGCCACTTGCCTGGATGGGTGAAGCCAGAATTACACCCAAGGTGCTCGACACCATCCTTGACCGGCGTCGCTGCCACTGGACTTGCTATCCACACCCTCCCCCATCGGCGCACTGTGGCTGTAATAAGTACAAGCTACAGGATGAGGTGCAGCAACTCACCGAGAATATTTCAATTGCACCGCCCTCCCCTGAGATCTGTGTCCTAGAAGGGCAGGAGCGGCAAAGTCATAGGGAGGCCATTACCTCCAAATCACACAATATCCTGATTTGGATATTTATTGTCGTTCCTTCATCATCTCTTGCTCCAAATCCTAACATCCAGCCTCAGCCCGGCGCCCGCGATCTTCCCTGGCAGGTTGGCGCTGGCGGTAAACCTTAGCGCCTCGATCTCCTGTGTCCCGGAGATCGTGATGTCATCCGATGCGTAACGCCCCATTATCGCCCTGGATCTTAAATTGGCTCCCGCCCCCTGCAGCATCGCCGGCCGTCAATAACGGCAGCTGTGTTGTGAGCTCAGCTGGCTGCTTGGCGAGCGGTAATTAAAAGCATTGGTGGTCAGGTAGGCCAAAATGTTATTTTCACCCCTCTGTGCTGAGTTGTGAATTGTTCCCATGCTGCGATTGATTAGCCCTGCGCTCTGTTCGAGTGCCTGGGGCTGATCGTCGTGGATCACAGGTGCCGTCGCCGAGCAGTCGAAGCCTTACCGTGAAACGATCTCAGCATTGGGCCTTCCCTTTAAGGGAGGGAAGGAGCCTGTGAATTTGGTAACGCTGCACTGCACATTGTGCAGCACTCTGCCGCTACCGTCTCTCTTGCCTTGTTTAGTGTTCAAAGGGAAGTGGTAGCGCTTGATTTAGCGCTCCACTTCCCTCCTGGAGCGCTAAACCGGAAGTTCGCATCCAATTGACGATATCTTTGGCGCTCCCGCAAAAGTTATCACCCCAAGCGGTTCACTGCAATTTCTAGCCCCTTAATCTCGGTCTGTTTCTCTCCTCTCCACCTTCTTAAATATATCTGGGTTAGTCCCATAAAAGGGTCGGTGAGAGTTCTGCCGAAAAGATCCACCCATAACATTACCCTATCAATCTCTTCAGATGCAGATCATTTCCTGTCTTTATTTCAAAAGTTAATCATTCCTGGAGCAGCTTTGGTTTTTAGTAGGTCTCCTTGATGGTGGTGATCATTAGTGTTCAGCCTAAAGTTGCAGCAAATTATACTTTTTGTACTGTTAATACTTTCTGTGAAAACCGTCTTAGGAATCCGTCCCAAATATTTATTTATTTTTATTAGCTCCTGGGATGTGGGTGTCGCTGGCAAGGCCAGCATTTATTGCCCATCCCTAATTGCCCTTGAGAAGGTGGTGATGAGCCACCTTCTTGAACCGCTGCAGTCCCTATGCATCTATAAGATTGTGGGAAAGCAAGTGCACAAAAATAGGAGCAGAGAAATATGCAGGATTGGAAGTGACTATTTTGCCTACCATATACTACTCTGTCCCTCTTACCCCTCAATCCCTTTCTCTGCCAGTTATCTGTCCAGTTCCCTCTTGAATTGGCCAAGACTGTCCGCCTCCACTCCCTGCCCATTGGTCTGCTCCGTACATTCATCATCCTTTGTGTGAAGTAATTGAAGCCAAATTCTGCCTTCACCTTCCCTCTTCTGAGCTTGCGTCCTTGCCCTGATGTGTGCACCTGTGCTGAGTCGGCCAGATATGGCATTCTGATGGTAGATGTACTCTAGCTTGCCCCAGGGTCCATTACGTCTCTTTGTTCTCCAGGTATCGGCGATGGAGGGAACGAACTGGGAATGGGAAAGGTGAAAGAGGCCGTCAAAAAACACATTCACAACGGGGACCTGATAGCTTGCGACGTCGAAGCAGATTTTACCGTCATCGCAGGTGGGTTTACTGAACTTTGTACCAGTACGTTGGACAGTCCAAAGGTTGGTCTTCCATGCAATACTGAGTATAGGATTGCTAATTCATAGAATCATAGAAATTTACAGCACGGAAGGAGGCCATTTCAGCCCATTATGTCCGCGCAAGAGCTATTCAGCCTGATTCCCACTTTCTAGCTCTTGGTCTGTAGCCCTGTAGGTTAAGGCACTTCATGTGCACATCCAAGTATTTTTTAAATGTGGTGAGGGTTTCTACCTCTACCATCCTTTCAGGCAGTGAGTTCCAGACCCCCACCCCCTCTGGGTGAAGAAATCAAAACAGAGCTCTTCCAGTCTGTAAACAGCAGGAGAAGCAATATTAAATGTCAATGTGTTTTATTAGGTGTATCAAACTGGGGAGGCTATGCTATAGCCTGCGCTCTGTACATTCTCAACACTTGTACAATCCACGAACGTTACCTACGCAAAGCGGTTGGGTTTCCTCAGATGTCTGAAATGAATGGATATATCGCAGCACTACCTACTGTCGATAAGGTAAGAAATAGGAGCAGGAGTAGGCCATTCGGCCCTTCGAACCTGCTTCGCCATTCATTAAGATCACCTCTTAATCTTCTAAACTCCAGAGACTACAGGCCCAATCTACTCAATCTCTCCTCATAGGACAATCCTCTCATCCCAGGAATCAATCCAGTGAACCTTCATTGCACTGCCTATAAGGCGAATATCCTTCCTCATAAGTCCCTCTCCCCCTAGACCCGAAAGCTGTCAAAGAAGAGATGGGGAGTTCTATCCAGGGCCAATATTCTTTTTATGGGAGCTTGCTGTGCACAAATTGTCTGCCAAGTTTCCTACATTACAACAGTGACTATATTTCAAAAGTACTTAATTGGTTGTTAAGCGTTTGGGACGTCCTGAGGCTGTGAAAGGTGCTATATAAATGCAAATCTCTTTTTCTTTCAAACCAATATTTGTTGATTTGTTGTGTTTTCTAATCTTTCCACCCCAATGATGTCCTAGACTGCAGTCCTCACCTTTTAGCCTTTAAAAAAATAAATATTCACCGTGGGGCCAAGTTTCGGCCTGAGTTGCTCCTGTTTTTTTGGAGCAACTGGTTTAGAATGGAGTATCTTAGAAATTGCAATTCTCGGCATTTAGTTTGCTCCAGTTCTAGTCAGTTAGAACAGTTTCACTTTGGAACAGAATTTCTTTTTCAAAAGGGGGCGTGTCCGGCCACTTATGCCTGTTTTCAAAGTTTAGGCAGTGAAAACTTACTCCAAACTAACTTAGAATGGAGTAAGTGAAGATTTTTGTACGCTTGAAAAAACCTTGCCTACACTTAGAAAATCAGACGTAAGTTACAAATTAGGCGTAGGGAATGGGGGGAAGGGAAGTAATTAAATTCTACAATCATTCAGCAGTCATACTTATACAAATAAAGATCCAACCTGAATAAAAATTTATAAGCAAAGAAAAGATTAAATAATCCATGTTCCTACCTGTGTGAAACAGCAGCAGCCTTCAAGCTGCTGTGCTTCAGGCAGGCCTTCCATGTTGGAGACAGGGGTGGCGTCAGTGTCTCGACGGCAGCCCAACAGCGGCAGCAAGCAGCCTTTGAGCTGCGGTGCTTCAGGCAGGCCTTCCTTCCATCAGTGGCTGGCCGGCAGCCGAAGAAACAACACGCAGTCTTCGAGCTGCGAAGTGGGTTGAGATCATTCGGCCACCCGATAGGGGCGGCCGTCAGTGGCTGGCCGGCAGCCGAAGAAACAACCACGCAGCCTTCGAGCTGCGAAGGGGGTTGAGGCCATTCGACCACGCGATAGGGATGGCGTCAGTGGCTTGACGGCAGCCAAAGATACAGCCAGCAGCCTTCGAGCTGTGAGGGGACTGAGGCCATTTGGCCACAGGATAGGGGCATCGTCTGACTGGACGGCAGGCAAAGACACAGAAATCAAGCAGCCTTCGAGCTGTGAGGGGGACTGAGGCCATTTGGCCAGGGACAGGGAGAGGCAGCCACATAGACAGTTTTAAACTTAAATTTGCAGAATGAGTGCTGCATTGTCAACACCACGTATTATGCAATGGTTCGCCATCAATTCACTACATCACCGCACCAGGAACATCATAGCCCGTAGGTAGATGGGCAGGAGACCTTACCCACGTCGACAATATCAAGCCAGGCGCTCGTACCTGGACATGAGCGAGGCTGATTGTGCCAAAAGGCTGCGTTTCCGCAGAGAAGTTGTCACTGAGATCTGTGATATGCTGAGAGCAGATTTGCAGCCCAGAAGCAGAACTCCAACTGCCTTGTCTGTTGCAGTGAAGGTAACAGCTGCACTTTCTTTCTATGCCTCGGGATCGTTTCAGGCTACAACTGGAGATGTGTGTGCCATCTCTCAACGTGCAATACATGGCTGCATTTACCAGGTCACGGCTGCACTGTATGCGCGAAGGAATGACTTCATCAATTTCCCAATGACCGTACAACCGATCCATGAGAGGGCTGTGGGTTTCTTCAGGATTGCCGGCTTCCCAAAGGTACAGGCTGCATTGATTGTACCCACATAGCCTTGTGAGCAACTGTGGCGGATTCTGAGAAGTATCGAAATAGGAAAGGTTTCCACTCTTATCAATGTGCAGCTCGTGTGTGACGACAAACAGCGCATCATTGTCAGTCGATGCGAGATACCCTGGCAGCACGCGCGATACGTTCATCACCAAGAACGTCCTTCCTCAGATTAGGAGACAAAAACTGAACACAATATTCCAGGTGAGGCCTCACTAAGGCCCTGTACAACTGCAGTAAGGCCTCCCTGCTCCTATACTCAAATCCCCCTAGCTATGAAAGCCAACATACCATTTGCCTTCTTCACCGCCTGCTGTACCTGTATGCCAACCTTCAATGACTGATGAACCATGACACCCAGGTCTCATTGTACCTCCCCTTTTCCTAATCTGCCGCCATTCAGATAATCTGCCTTCGTGTTTTTGCTCCCAAAATGGATAACCTCACATTTATTCACATTATACTGCATCTGCCATGTATTTGCCCACTCACATAACCTGTCCAAGTCACCCTGCAGCCTCTTAGCGTCCTCCTCACAGCTCACACCGCCACCCAGTTTAGTGTCATCTGCAAACTTGGAGATATTACACTCCATTCCTTCATCTAAATCGTTAATGTATATTGTAAATAGCTGGGGTCCCAGCACTGAGTCCTGCGGCACTCCACTAGTCACTGCCTGCCATTCTGAAAAGGACCCATTTATCCCGACTCTCTGCTTCCTGTCTGCCAACCAGTTCTCTATCCATATCAGTACATTGCCCCCAATACCATGTGCTTTGATTTTGCACACCAATCTCTTGTGTGGGACCTTGTCAAAAGCCTTTTGAAAGTCCAAATACACCACATCCACTGGTTCTCCTTTGTCCACTCTGCTAGTTACATCCTCAAAAAATTCCAGAAGATTCGTCAAGCATGATTTCCCTTTCATAAATCCATGCTGACTTGGACCGATCCTGTCACTACTTTCCAAATGTGCTGCTATTTCATCCTTAATGATTGATTCCAACATTTTCCACACTACTGATGTCAGGCTAACCAGTCTATAATTACCTGTTTTCTCTCTCCTTTTTTAAAAAGTGGTGTTACATTAGCTACCCTCCAGTCCATAGGAACTGATCCAGAGTCGATAGACTGTTGGCAAATGATCACCAATGCATCCACTATTTGTAGGGCCACTTCCTTAAGTACTCTGGGATGTAGACTATCAGGTCCCAGGGATTTATCGGCCTTCAATCCCATCAATTTCCCTAACACAATTTCTAATAAGGATATCCTTCAGTTCCTCCTTCTCACTAGACCCACTGTCCCCTAGTACGTTCGGAAGGTTATTTGTGTCTTCCTTCGTGAAGACAGAACCGAAGTATTTGTTCAATTGGTCTGCCCTTTCTTTGTTCCCCATTATAAATTCACCTGAATCTGACTGCAAGGGACCTACATTTGTCTTCATTAATCTTTTTCTTTTCACATATTTATAGAAGCTTTTGCAGTCAGTTTTTATGTTCTCTGAAAGCTTCCTCTCGTACTCTATTTTCCCCCTCTTAATTAAACCCTTAGTCTCCTCTGTTGAAGTCTAAATTTCTCCCAGTCCTCAGGTTTGTTACTTTTTCTAGCCAATTTATATGCCTCTTCCTTGGTTTTAACACAATCCTTAATTTCCCTTGTTAGCCATGGTGAAGCCATCTTTCCCGTTTTATTTTTACTCCAGACAGGGATGTACAATTGCTGAAGTTCATCCATGTGATCTTTAAATCTTTGCCATTGCTTATCCACCGTCAACCCTTTAAGTATCCTTTGCCAATCTATTTTAGCCAATTCACGCCTCATACCGTCGAAGTTACTTTTCCTTAAGTTCAGGACCCTAGTTTGCAAATTCACTGTGTCACTCTCCATCTTAATAAAGAATTCTACCATATTATGGTCACTCTTCCCCAAGGGGCCTCGCACAACAAGATTGCTAATTAGTCCCTTCTCATTACACATCACCCAGTCTAGGATGGCCAGCCCTCTAGTTGGTTCCTCGACATATTGGTCTAGAAAACCATCCCTAATACACTCCAGGAAATCCTCCTCCACTGCATTGCTAGCAGTTTGGTTAGCCCAATCAATATGTAGATTAAAGTCGCCCATGATAACTGCTGTACCTTTATTGCACACATCCCTTATTTCTTCTTTGATGCTGTCCCCAACCTCACTACTACTATTAATGTCTCCTCCTTTAATAAGAAATAAGAGCAGGAGTCGGCCACATGGCCCCTCGAGCCTGCTCCGCCATTTAATACGACTTTTAATCATGGCTGATCCAATCATGGACTCAGCTCCACTTCCCCGCCCGCTCCCCATAACCCCTTAATCCCTTATCAGTTGAGAAGCTGTCTATTTCTGTCTTAAATTTATTCAATGTCCCAGCTTCCACAGTTCTCTGAGGCAGCGAATTCCACAGATTTACAACCCTCTGAGAGAAGAAATTCCTTTTCATGTCAGTTTTAAATGGGCGGCCCTTATTCTAAGATCATGCCCCCCTAGTTCTAGTCTCCCCCACCAGTGGAAATATCCTCTCTGCATCCACCTTGTCAAGCTCCCTCATAATCTTATACGTTTCAATAAGATCACCTCTCATTCTTCTGAATTCCAATGAGTAGAGGCCCAACCTCCTCAACCTTTCCTCATAAATCTTTGACTCGGTGTCAATTTTTTGTCTGATTACACTCCCGCCACATGCCTTGGGACGTTTTCCTATGTGAAAGGCGCTATATAAATGCAAGTTGTCACTGTAATTGGCCTGTTTCACTATCTCTCATCAAGAAGGAAAGGCTTGCATTTATATAGTGCTTTATCCTGTCTCTCCAAAGCATCCCAAAGTGCTTTATGTCCAATAAATTACTTTGAAGTGCAATAACTCTTGTTGGTTAGGCAACCGGCTTAAAGAACATAGAGAACATAGGAACAGGCGTAGGCCATTCAGCACCTCGAGCCTGCTCTTCCATTCAATTAGATCATGGCTGATCTGTATCTTAACTCCATTTCCCCACCTTTGTTCCATATCCCTTAATACCCTTGCCCAATAAAAATCTATCAACACAAAAGCAAAATACTGCGGATGCTGGAACCTGAAATAAAAACAAAAAATGCTGGAAATCTCAGTGGGTCAGGAACATCTCTGGAGAGAAAAACAGAGTTAACATTTCAGGTCGATGACCCTTCGTCAGAACTGGTGAATGTTCGGAAAGAACAGATTCTTAATGAACACTAAAAGGGGGAGGGGAAGAAAGAGCAACAGGGAAGGTCTGTGACAGGGTGGAAGGCAGGAGAGATTAGAGAGACAAAAGGGATGATGGGCCGAATTCAAATGGTAGTGACAGAAGTTAGAAAAACGTTAGTCTAGATAGGGTGTGAATGGCGGAATAATGACCAGCTGCCATTAGAGACAAAGAGAAAAATAACATAAGATTGAGGGGGGGTGGGGGTGCGGGGGAGTAGAGAGCCAAAAATGGGCAGAGGTTATCTGAAATTGTTGAACTCGATGTTGAGTCCAGAAGGCTGTACAAAAGATGAGGTGCTGTTCTTCGAGCTTGCGATGAGCTTCATTGGAACAGTGTAGGAGGCCGAGGACGGAGATGTCGGAGTCCGACTGGAGCGGGGAATTAATGTGACAGGTGACCGGAAGGAAAGGGTGGGTGAGGAGTCTGGTTTGCCGCATGCTCTTTCCACTGCCTGCGCTTGTCTTCTGCATGCTCTCGGCGATGAGACTCGAGGTGCTCAGCGCCCTCCCGGATGTACTTCCTCCACTTTGGTCAGGGGCTCCCAGGTGTCAGTGGGGATGTTGCACTTTATCAGGGAGGCTTTGAGGGTGCCCTTGTAACATTTCCTCTGCCCACCTTTGGCTCATTTGCCGTGAAGGAGTTCCGAGTAGAGCGCTTGCTTAGGGCGTCTCGTGTCTGGCACGCGAACAATGTGGCCTGCCCAACGGAGCTGGTCGAGTGTGGTCAGTGCGTCAATGCTGGGGATGTTGGCAACCCATGTATCGTTGTGCTGAACCTACGCTGCACTCCCTCCAAGGCCAATATATCCTTCCTGAGGTGTGGTGCCCAGAACTGAACGCAGTTACTCCAGTAGATTGGGTTCTAACCAGAGCTTTATGTAACTGTAACATAACTTTTACTTTTTCGTATTCCGGCCCCCTTGAGATAAAGGCCATTAGCCTTTTTAATTATTTTTTGTACCCGTCGACTAGCTTTTAATGATAGGAACAGTATAGGTTAGTTGACCCTTTTGATTTATTTTATTCATCTCTTCCCTCAATGAAGCAGTTTCTCTTCAGTTCTCGGTAATATCTGGAAGACATCTTTTGTGTAATTGTAGGGGTGAAGCCATGTTCTACCATTGTGTTGTACAGACGTAGCAGCACGCTGGAGGTAGGAATGCATACTTGCTGACTCAATGCTCTATCCTTTTGTTTGGATTATAGTGAATGATACATTGAGTTACATCGAGTTTACAGCACAGCCCAACTGGTCTATGCTGGCGTTTATGCTCCACACGAGCATCCTCCCACCTCTTTTCATCAGCATAACCTTCTATTCCTTTCTCCCTCGCGTGTTTGTCTACCATTTCCTTAATTGCGTCAATGATATTTGCCTCAACCACTCCCTGTGGTAGCGAGTGCACATTATCACCACTCTCTGGATAAAGAAGTTTCTCCTGAATTCCCAATTGGATTTATTAGTGTATCATATATTTATGGCCTCCAGTTCTGGTCCCCCCCCTTCCCCCAACAAGTGGAAACATCTTCTCTACATCAACCCTATCGAACCCTTTCATAATCTTAAAGAGCTCGATCAGGTCACCTCTCAGCCTTCTCTTTTCCAGAGAAAAGAACCTCAGCCTGTTCAATATTTACTGATGTATATAACCTCTCAGCTCTGTGGTCAATCTTTTCATCTGTCCCCAGGAAGAAAAGCTGCTGGAGTTGCTGGTGAAACATGGAATACGAAGCGGGAAAACTGGGAATCTGGGCATGGAAGTAGATGGCTTGCTGTTCCATGACACGCACTCCACTATGATCAAACGGTTGTTGGAGATCGCACTCGGACAAGCCCGATCGAACTAGGTCACAACGTGAGCAATAAGGGAACCTTCAGTATAGAATTACAATCATTCTTGCCAAGCTGTTAACTGAAAAAGTTGTAGTTAGGTTTACCCTAACTAATCAATGTAATAATAATAACTTTTATTTATATAGCAATATAATTGTAATGATATTTGCACAACAGGTATGTTATAATGCAGTGTTGCATTTATTTTTTGATTTATGTCATGTTGAGGAAGGACATTCTTGTTATTGAGGGAGTGCAGCGAAGGTTCACCAGATTGATTCCCGGGATGGCGGGACTGACATATCAAGAAAGACTGGATCAACTGGGCTTGTATTCATTGGAGTTCAGAAGAATGAGAGGGGATCTCATGGAAACATTTAAAATTCTGACGGGTTTAGACAGGTTAGATGCAGGAAGAATGTTCCCAATGTTAGGGAAGTCCAGAACCAGGGGTCACAGTCTAAGGATAAGGGGTAAGCCATTTAGGACCGAGATGAGGAGAAACTTCTTCACCCAGGGAGTGGTGAATCTGTGGAATTCTCTACCACAGAAAGTTGTTGAGGCCATTCACTAAATATATTCAAAAAGGAGTTAGATGTAATCCTTACTACTAGGGGGATCAAGGGTTATGGCGAGAAAGCAGGAAGGGGGTACTGAAGTTGAATGGCGATGCAGGCTCGAAGGGCCGAATGGCCTACTCCTGCACCTATTTTATATGTTTCTATGTTTATGGCTGTGTTCTGCTTCAGTTTCACTTCAAGAAATAATACAACAAATATTTTTTTTCTACCCCACAAAACAGTTTATTCCAGTGTCTGTGTCAGTCATTTCTGAACTGTTCTTTAGATAATTCTGACATTTAAAAAGGAAGACTTGAAGAAAGACTTGCATTTCTATAGCGCCTTTCACGGCCACCAGAGGTCACGAAGCTCTTTACAGGCAATGAAGTACTTTTTAAAGTGTAGACACTGTTGTAATGTGAGAAATGTGGCAGCCAATATATGCACAGCAAGCTCCCAAAAACAGCAATGTGATAAAGACCAGATAATCTGTTTCAGTGATGTTGATTGAGGGATAAATATTGGCCAGGACACCGGGGATAATGCTCCTGCTCTTCTTCAAAATAGTCGCCACGGGATCTTTTACATCCACCTGAGAGGGCAGATGAGGCCTCGGTTTATCTTCTCAGCCGAAAGACGGCACCTCTTGCCGTCCCTTAGCACTGTACTGGAGTGTCAGCCTAGATTTTATGTGCTCAAGTCTTGAACCCACAACCTTCTGACTCAGAGGTGAGTGTGCTATCCACTGAGCCACAGCTGACACTGTAAAAGAAGATTGGATAAATAAAGGAAAAGCCCTAGGAAATATTATTATGCCTGGAATATTTTAGAACTTGGGTACAAGCTCTTTGTTTGAACCCCAAATGCTACCACAAGACATTGAGATTAAACACTGGAAAGATATATTTGGGATGCCCACCATACTCTTCTGATAGCCCGAATAGGTGGGAAAGCACCATATATGTCAGATTAAGTTTTAAAATCACATTTATTGTAATGTGTACATTTATACAGAAGCAAATTAAATCAGCATAATAAAATTAATATAGCACTTCACTTTCACTTTTACATTGTTTCTGAATCCTTTAACTGGATCTTGGATTGACATAATATGAAGTTTTCAGCTCCATGAAGTTCTACCTCAGAGCCATGTCATATAGCTCCAGTTCAGCTAGGTGAAATCAAAATATGGCCAAAATCTTGGTGTATTTATTTCGTTCTGAGCAGGGAATGTATATACAACTGTCAAACAAAATGGGTCAAAGACACAGTGTTTGCATTCCATGTTATTGAGCTGGCACCATCTGCACTATTCAGGAACTCCTAGTGCTGAAACCATATGCACTGAGAAAAGATTTGTCAAACAAAGGTTGGAAGTTCCTTGGCATTGCTCCCTTGCTACTGCCATAACTTCCCTGGACATGTGGCGGAAATCCTGTTTACACACAAGTGGAGTTTCCTCCAAACTTCCTGTGAAGTTACAAAGCGGAATGGGAGCACCTCCAAGGAAATTCTCGGCCAATCTTGTTTTCTTGATGGCTCCACTGATAGGTTTAACAACTATGTCTGCAAGCTTGCATTGTTTGATACTTGTCTGATGGAAGCCTACCATCACCACCAGGTTCCCCTCCAACTTACACACCATCCCAACTTGGAAATATATCGGCCGTTCCTTCATCATCGCTGGGTCAAAATCCTGGAACACCCTCGCTAATAGCACTGTGGGAGCACCTTCACCACACAGTTCAAGAAGTAGGCTCACCACCAACTTTTCAAGGACAATGAGGGATGGGCAATAAATGCTGGCCTTGCCAGTGACGCCCACATCCCGGAGTTTTATTAAAAAAAATAAGAAATGACCTTCAGAGCATTTGTAATTGGTTGTCTTTAGATCAAAAGCTAGTGGAGTACCCCAAAATTTCATAACAAGGAAAGAATTTCTTTTGCGTTTATCCACGTAGAGACTTCGAAGAGAAATACGAGTTTACTCTACTACCCACCTACACACACAACAAAGACAAAGGGACAAAGGAAATCTAAGAGTCACCAACTGTAATTTACATTGAAAAAAATCTGTTCCCATTAGCAGAAGGGTTGAGAACAGATTTAAGGTGTTTGGCAGAAGAACCAAAGGCGACATGAGGAAAAGCTTTTCTACGCAGCGAGTGGTTAGGATCTGGAATGCTCTGCCTGAAAGGGTGGTGGAGGCAGACTCAATCGTGGCTTTAGAAAGGGAATTGGATAAGTACCTGCAGGAAAGAAAGTTGCAGGGTTACAAGGAAAGAGAGGGGGAGTGGGACTAGCTGAAATGCTCTTGCAGAGAGCTGCCATGGGCTCGATGGGCCAAATGGGCTCGATGGGCCAAATGGCCTCCTTTTGTGCTGTAACCATTCTATGACCTAACCAGTTTAAATTAAAAGATCCATAATATAAAAGTGTTATAATTAGAAACCAGATGTTCTAATACAACCATATTCCTATCTAGCCCCAATTCTTATCTGAAGCTCTAATCCAATTCCTGTTCTCAGGAAAAATTCTAATCTATATCAATTAAGCTTTACCAGAAATTCAAATCCAATCGTAACCTGCCAAAAGTTCTAATCCAATCACAATCTTTACCAGAAATTCTAATCCAAAAACTTTAACAAAAGCTCATCACGTAGAGGGTGCAGAATATTCTGCAGGGTTGAAGGAAGTGAGCCAAAAGTTGTGGTACATGTCGCTACCAACGATATAGAAAGTGCAGGTATTGAGGTCCTGCAGTCAGACTTTTAGGAGCGAGGGAGGAAGTTAAAAAGTAGGACCTTGAAGGTAGTAATCTCTGGATTACTCCCAGTGCCATGTGCCAGCGAGAGTAGAAATAGGAAGATAGGGAGGATCAATGTGTGGCTTGATAGAAAGGAAAAGGAGGTGGGGTAGCATTGCTGGTTAAAGAGGAAATTAACGCAATAGTAAGGAAGGGCATTAGCTTGGATGATGTGGAATCTGTATGGGTAGAGCTGTGGAATACCAAAGGGCAGGAAATGCTATTGGGAGTTGTGTACAGACCACCAAACAGTAGTAGTGAGGTTGGGGACAGCATCAAACAAGAAATTAGGGATGCATGCAATAAGGGTACAACAGTTATCATGGGCAACTTTAATCTACATATAGATTTGGCTAACTAAACTGGTAGCAATACGGTGGAGGAGGATTTCCTGGATTGTGTTAGGGATGGTTTTCTAGACCACTGTCGAGGAACCAACGAGAGGGCTGGCCATCCTAGACTGGGTGATGTGTAATGAGAAAGAACTAATTATCAGCTTCTTGTGCGAGGCCCCTTGGGGAAGAATGACCATAATATGGTAGAATTCTTTACTAAAATGGAGAGTGGCACAGTTAATTCAGAGACTAGGGTCCTGAACTTAGGGAAACGTAACTTTGATGGTATGAGACGTGAATTGGCTGGAATAGACTGGCGAATTATACTTAAGGGGTTGACGGTAGATAGGCAATGGCAAACATTTAAAGATCACATGGATGAACTTCAACAATTGGACATCCCGGTCTGGAGTAAAAATAAAAAGGGGAAGGTGGCTAACAAGGGAAATTAAGAATAGTGTTAACTCCAAGGAAGTGGCATATAAATTGGCCAGAAAAAGCAGCAAACCTGAGGACTGGGAGAAATTTAGAATTCAGCAGAGGAGGACAAAGGGTTTAATTAGGAGGGGGAAAATAGAGTACGAGAGGAAGCTTGCAGGGAACAGAAAAACTGATTGCAAAAGCTTCTATAGATATGTGAAGAGAAAAAGATTAGTGAAGACGAACGTAGGTCCCTTGCAGTCAGAATCAGGTGAATTTATAATGGGAAACAAAGAAATGGCAGACCAATTGAACAAATACTTTGGTTCTGTCTTCACGAAGAAAGACACTAATAACCTTCTGGAAATACTAGGGGACAAAGGGTCTAGTGAGAAGGAGGAACTGAAGGTAATCCTTATTAGCCATGAAATTGTGTTAGGGAAATTGATGGGATTGAAGGCCGATAAATCCCCGGGGCCTGATAGTCTGCATCCCAGAGTACTTAAGGAAGTGGCCCCAGAAATAATGGATGCAGTGGTGATCATTTTCCAGCAGTCTATCGACTCTGGATCAGTTCCTATGGACTGGAGGGTAGCTAATGTAACACCACTTTTTAAGAAAGGAGGGAGAGAGAAAATGGGGAATTATAGACCAGTTAGCCTGACATCAGTGGTGGGGAAAATGTTAGAATCAATTGTTAAAAATGAAATAGCAGCGCATTTGGAAAGCAGTGACAGAATCGGTCCAAGTCGGCATGGATTTATGAAAGGGAAATCATGCTTGACAAATCTTCTAGAATTTTTTGAGGATGTAACTAGTAGAGTGGACAAGGGAGAACCAGTGGATGTGGTGTATTTGGACTTTCAAAAGGCTTTTGACAAGGTCCCACACAAGAGATTGGTGTGCAAAATTAAAGCACATGGTATTAGGGATAATGTATTGGCGTGGATAGAGAGCAAGTTGGCAGACAGGAAGCAGAGAATTGGGATAAACGGGTCCTTTTCAGAATGGCAGGCAGTGACTAGTGGAGTGCCGCAGAGCTCAGTGCTGGGAGCCCAGCTATTTACAATATACATCAATGATTTAGATGAAGGAATTGAGTGTAATATCTCCAAGTTTGCAGATGGCACTAAGCTGGGTGGTGGTGTGAGCTGCGAGGAGGATGCCAAGAGGCTGCAGAGTGACTTAGACTGGTTAGGTGAGTGGGCAAATGCATGGCAGATGCAGTATAATGTGGATAAATGTGAGGTTATCCACTTTGGTGGCAAAAACACGAAGGCAGAATATTATCTGAATGGCGGCAGATTAGGAAAAGGGGAAGTGCAATGAGACGTGGGTGTCTTGGTACATCAGTCATTAAAAGTTGTCATGCAGGTACAGCAGGCGGTAAAATAGGCAAATGGCATGTTGGCCTTCAAAGCTAGGGGATTTGAGTATAGGAGCAGGGAGGTCTTACTGCAGTTGTACAGGGCCTTGGTGAGGCCTCACCTGGAATATTGTGTTCAGTTTTGGTCTCCTAATCTGAGGAAGGATGTTCTTGGTATTGAGGGAGTGCAGCGAAGGTTCACCAGACTGATTCCCGGGATGGCAGGATTGACATATGAGGAGAGACTGGATGGACTGGGCCTGTATTCACTAGAGTTTAGAAGAATGAGAGGGGATCTCATAGAAACATATAAAATACTGACGGGACTGGACAGGTTCGATGCAGGAAGAATGTTCCCGATGTTGGGGAAGTCCAGAACCAGGGTACACAGTCTAAGGATAAGGGGTAAGCCATTTAGGACCGAGATGAGGAGAAACTTCTTCACTCAGAGAGTTGTTAACCTGTGGTATTCTCTACCGCAGAGAGTTGTTGATGCCAATTCGTTGGATATGTTCAAGAGGGAGTTAGATATGGCAATTACGGCTAAAGGGATCAAGGGTTATGGAGAGAAAGCAGGAAAGGGGTACTGAAGTGATGATCAGCCATGATCTTATCGAATGGTGGTGGAGGTTTGAAGGGCCGAATGGCCTACTCCTGCACCTATTTTCTGTGTTTGAGGCATGGTGCAGGAGGGCGGGCTTCAGATTGTTTGGGCATTGGGATCAGTTCTGGGGCAGGAGGTACCTATTCAACAGGGATGGGTTGCACCTCAACAGGACTGGGACCAATGCCCTTGAGGTGAGATTCTCTAGTGTGGTTGGGGAGGGTTTAAACTAAATTGGCAGTGTGGTGGACACTGGTATTTAGAAGTAGAAAAGAGGAATAAGGTGCGTACAAGAGTAAGAGTGTTGGATAGTACAGGAGAAGGAAGTAGTACCATATTAGATAGGAGCAGACTAAGAAGGACTACGAGGAATACAAAGACACATTCAGAATGCATGTATGTAAACAAACAAAGTGTGGTGAATAAGGTTGGTGAGCCACAAGCGCAATTAGCCGTGTGGAAATATGATGTAATGGAAATAATGGAATGTGGCTTAAAAATGGTGAGGACTGGGGGCTTACTATTCACAGATAGGGAAGGAAAAAAGGGAGGTGGGTTGGCAGTACTGATTAGCAAATACATTGTAGTGTTAGAAAGAGAGGATGCCCTTGAGGGGGCAAGGACAGAATCTATTTGGTTAGAGTTGAGAAGCAAAAATGGTATGATCACGCTGTTGGGTCTATTCTATAGGCCTCCAAATAGTGAGAGAGAAAGAAAGAGGTTGTGCAAGAACGATAGAGTGGTGACATTGGGGGACTTTAATTACCCAAATATCAATTGGAATCATGTTAGTATTAAGTATGGAAGAACTCCACAAGACTGAGTACTGTGAGCTAAAACTGACGTGACTGTAGTCTCTTTAATACAACTCCAGGGTGCCTAAGCAGCATGGCAGACAACCTTTTATACTCCCTTGCATGAGGTGTGCAGGTGACCCTTGGGCCTCCAACAATTGCGCCCTCTGGTGGCAAGTCTTACATAGTTACAATGTTTACATACATAACATCACTCCCCCCCCCCCCCCCCCCCCCCCGCCGCAAAGTCTTTGATACAAATTATTTACCAGTTGAGACGATCCGGGGCCCTACGCTCCCTGGTTGATCGTCTGAGATCAAACTCTGGCATGGGTGAGTTGGTCGGACCATTGCTGCACTGCGACGCTGCTGGTCTGACAGGACTGTTGGGAATGGTGGATTCATCCTCTTGATTGACAGCGAGGTCGATTGCTGGTTGGGTGTGTGTTGGTGGATCGATGATGGTGATGTCTTCAGGTTGTTCCTGGTTGTCGGTGAACCGCAGTTTGGTCTGATCCAACTGCTTTCTGCACGTTTGTCCATTACATAGTTTGACTATAAACACTCTATTCCCCTCCTTGGACAAGACAGTGTCAGCGACCCATTTAGGACCATGACCGTAATTAAGGACAAACACAGGGTCATTAACATCAATGTCACGCGAAACAGCCGCGCGATCGTGGTACATGTTTGGCCAGTGACGGCAGGTTTCCACATGATCATTTAGATCGGGGTGGATTAGGGAGAGCCTGGTTTTGAGTGCTCTCTTCATGAACAATTCTGTAGGGGGAGCCCCAGTGAGCGAATGGGGTCGCGTCCGGTAGCTGAGCAGAACCCGAGATAAACGGGTCTGCAAGGAGCCTTCCGTCACCTGTTTCAAGCTCTGTTTGATAGTTCGGACTGCCCGTTCCGCTTGACCATTGGATGCGGGCTTAAACGAGGCAGACTTGACATATTTGATGCCATTGCGGGTCATAAAGTCGTTGAATTCCAAGCTGGTGAAACACAGTCCATTGTCATTGAAAAGGACGTCGGGCAAGCCATGGGTGGCGAACATAGCCCGGAGGTGGCAGTGGATGTGCTGGATGAAATGATTACGCATTCAATCCATTTAGAGTAAGCGTCCACTACAACTAAAAACATCTTTCCGAGAAAGGGGCCAGCAAAATCTACATGGATCCTGGACCACAGTTTGGAGGGCCATGATCACAAACTCAGTGGAGCCTCCCTTGATGCATTGCTCAATTGTGAGCACATGTTGCACTGGTGTAATCATGACTCTAAGTCCGAGTCAATTCCGGGCCACCAAACATGCGACCTGGCTATAGCCTTCATCATGACTATGCCTGGGTGGGTATTGTGTAAATCATGTATAAATGTTTCCCTGCCTTTTTTTGGCAAAACCACACGATTACCCCGTAAGAGACAATCTGACTGGATGGACATTTCATCTTTGCGTCGGTGAAACGGCTTAATTTCATCTTGCATTTTCCCGGGAACGGCCGATCAGCTCCCATTGAGAACGCAACTTTTTACAACTGATAGCATAGGATCCTGGCTGGTCCAGGTCCTGATCTGGCGAGCAGTGACAGGTGACCCTTCGCTCTCAAAAGCATCCATGATCAGGAGCAATCTGCAGGCTGCGCCATTTCCACGCTGGTAGTGGGCAAAGGTAGCCGACTGAGAGCATCAGCACAGTTCTCCGTGCCTGGTCTGTGGCCTATCTTTGGATGCGGGTCGAAGCATTGGTGTTTATACCTTTGCTTTCTGAAAACAGCAAAATGAGCGGTTCGTGGTCGGTTTCAAGCTCAAACCGGTCCAAATAGGTATTGGTACATTTTCTTAACCCCATATACACATGCTAACGCATCTTTCGCGACTATACTGTAGTCTTTCAGCCTTAGACAGACTTCTAGACGCGTATGAAACCGGTTGAAGTTTACCCGATACATTGGTTTGCTGTAACACACAGCCGACCCTGTACAAAGATACATCACAAGCTAGCACTAATCATTTACACGGGTCATACAGTACAAGTAACTTATTAGACAAAAAAGTAGGTTTCTGGCCTTCTCAAAGGCTGTCTCTTGAGATTTACCCCAACCCAGTCGTCACCCTTACGTAGCAACGTGTGCAACGGTTCCAAAATAGTTGAGGAGTCCCAGGAACGAACACAGCTCCGTCACATTCTGTGGTCTGGGTGCATTCTTGATGGCCTCTGTCTTGGAGTCCGTGGGTCTAATGCCATGCCGCAATCTTTCTCCCCAAAAATTCGACCTCTAGCGCCAGGAAAACACACTTGGAGCATTTCAGCCTGAGTCCCACTCTGTCTAGTCAACTTAGAACCTCTTCCAGATTGTGCAGGTGTTCAGCGGTGTCATGACCGGTGATCAGGGTTGAAACACAAGGGTGCGCGGAACCGATTTCAGCAGAATCTCCATGTTCCTCTGGAAGCTGGCAGCAGCCGAGCGAATCCCAAAAGGGCACCTGTGGTATATAAACAGTCCTTTGTGCGTTTGATGCATGTCAATCTTTTCGAAGATTCAGCCAGCTCCTGTCATGTAGGCAGAGGTTCGGTCCAACTTGGTGAACGAGTTTCACCCCCCCCCCCCCCCCCCCACCCTGCTATCATTGCGAACAGGTCGTCCGCCTCGGCTAGCGGGTACTGGTCTTGTAACGAAACTCGGTTGATCGTTACCTTGTAGTCTCCACAGATTCTGACCGTGCCATCGCTTTTCAACACTGGAACAATTGGACTGGCCCACTCGTTGAACTTGACTGACGATATGGTTCCTTCTCGTCGAAGTCTGTCCAATTTGATCTCGACTTTCCCCCTCATCATATATGGAACCGCTCAAGCCTTGTAATGAACGGGCCTTGCATCGGGGATGAGATGGATCTGCACCTTGGCGCCTATGAAGTTGCCGATGCCTGGTTCAAATAGCAACGGAAACTTGCTCAACACTTGGGCGCACGAGGCATCATCCACTGAAGATTGTGTTTTGATGTCATCCCGGTTCCATCGAATCTTTCCCAGCCAGCTTCTGCCAAATAGCGCTGGGCCATCGCCTGGTACAATCCACAGTGATAACTCATGCACAGCTCCATCGTACGATACCTTAACTGCTGCACTGCCAATGACTGGTATGAGCTCTTTGGTGTCGGTGCGCAGCTTTGTCTGAATCGGGCTCAGTTTGGGCCTTTGTGTCATGTTGCCCCACAGTTTCTCAAAAGCCTTCTGGCTCATAATTCACTGACTCACCCCCGTGTCCAACTCCATTGATACCGGAATACTGTTCAATTTGACTTTCAGCATGATAGGAGGGCTCTTGGTGGTGAAGGTGTGTACCCCATACACTTTTTCCTCGGGTTGAGTTGCCTCTCTTGCATAGATCTTTGAAGGTGGCAGGGCATCTTGAGAGAATAGTTAACAAAGCATATGGGATCTTGGGCTTCATAAATAGAGGTATTGAGTACAAAAGCAGGATAGTTATGCTGAACTTTTATAAAGCTCTGGTTAGGCCACAACTGGAATATTGCGTCCAGTTCTGATCACCACATTTTAGGAAGGATGTGTAGCTCCTTTAGTGGGTACAAAGCAGATTTACCAGAATGATTCCAGAGTGAGGGATTTTAGCTACAAGGTTAGGTTGGAGAAGCTGGGGTTGTTCTCTTTGGAGCAAAGGAGGTTGAGGGGAGATTTTATACAGGTGTACAAGATTATGACAGGTTTGGATAAGCTAGACAGAGAAAGGCTGTTCCCATTAGCTGATGGCACAAGGACTAGGGGACACAGATTTAAGGTTTTGGGCAAGAGATACAGGGGGATATGAGGAAGAGCTTTTTTACACAGCGAGTGGTAATGACCTGGAATCCACTGCCGACAAGGGTGGTGGAAGCGGAGACGATCAATGATTTCTAAAGAAAATTGGACAGGCACTTGAAGGAAATAAACTTGCAGGGCTACGGGAATAGAGCGAGGGAATGGGACTGACTGGATTACTCAACAGAGAGCCTACATGGACTTGATGGGATGAATGGCCTCCTTCTGTACCGTAATCCTGCTATGACTCTAATCCAATCACAATCTAATCCAAAAACGTCACCAAAAGTTTTAATCCAATCCCAGTACTCCGAAACTCAAATCCAACCCAGATCTATACCAAAAATGATAATTCAATCTCAATTCTTCCTTGTGTGTCAACCATGGCTCAGTTGGTAGCACCCTCATCCCTGAATCAAAGGGTTATTGGTTCAAGTCCCACTCCAGAGACTGGAGCACAAAATCCAGGCTAACTCTCCAGTACAGTGCAGAGAGCGCTGCACTCTCAAAGATGCTGTTTTTCGGATGAGACATTAAAACCAAGGCCCCGTCTGCCCTCTCAGGTGGACGTAAAAGATCCCACGGTACTATTTGAAGAAGAGCAGGGGAGTTTTCCCCAGGTGTACTGGCCAATGTTTATCCCTAAATCAACATCACTAAAACAGATTATCTGGCCATTATCACAATGCTGTTTGTGGGAGCTTGCTGTGTACAAGTTGACTGCCGTGTTTCCTACATTACAACAGTGACTACACTTCAAAAGTACTTCATTGGCTGTAAAGCGCTTTGGGACATCCTGAGGTTGTGAAAGGCACTACATAAATGCAAGTCTTCCTTTCTTTCTTTAAAGCTTTAATCCAATCCCAGTCTTCACCAGAATCGCTAATCCTTACTGATAGTTGTAATGCAATCACAATCTTTACCAGAAAATCTACTGCAATTGTACTTTTTACCCAAAACTCTAATCTAATCCCATTGTTTATTCAAAGCTCAAATGCAATTATAAATCTTACTGAAATTGCAAGATCTTGATGGGATTGATGAAAATTGATGGGATTGAAGGCTGATAAATACGGGGCCTGATAGTCTGCATCCCAGAGCACTTAAGGAAGTGGCCCTAGAAATAGTGGATGCATTGGTGGTTATTTTCCAACAGTCTCTTGACTCTGGATCAGTTCCTTTGGACTGGAGGGTAGCTAATGTAATCCCACTTTTTAAAAAAGGAGGGAGAGAGAAAACAGGGAATTATAGACCGGTCAGCCTGACATTAGTGGTGGGGAAAATGTTGGAATCAATTATTAAAGATGTAATAGCAGCGCATTTGGAAAGCAGTGACAGGATCGGTCCAAGTCAGCATGGATTTATGAAAGGGAAATCATGCTTGACAAATCTGCTGGAATTTTTTGAGGATGTTTCCAGTAGAGTGGACAAGTAAGGTGTATTTGGACTTTCAAAAGACTTTTGACAAGGTCCCACATAAGAGATTGGTGTGCAAAATTAAAGCACATGGTATTGGGGTAATGTACTGACGTAGATAGAGAACTGGTTGGCAGAGAGGAAGCAGAGAGTAGGAATAAACTGGTCCTTTTCAGAACGGCAGGCAGTGACTAGTGGGGTACCGCAAGGTTCAGTGCTGGGACCCCAGCTATTTACAACATACATTAGTGATTTAGACGAAGGAATTGAATGTAATATCTCCAAGTTTGCAGATGACACTAAGCTGGGTGGCAGTGTGAGCTGTGAGGAGGATGCTAAGAGGCTGCAGGGTGACTTGGACAGGTTAGGTGAGTGGGCAATTACATGGCAGATGCAGTATAATGTGGATAAATGTGAGGCTATTCAACTTGATGCTAAAAACAGGAGGGCTGATTATTATCTGAAAGGTGACAGATTGGTAAAGGGTGAGGTGTAACGAGACTTGGGTGTCATGCTACATCAGTCATTGAAAGTTGACATACAGGTGCAGCAGGCGGTGAAGAAGGCAAATGGCACATTGGCCTTCATGGCGAGAGGATTCGCGTATAGGAGCAGGGAGGTATTACTACAGTTGTACAGGGCCTTGGTAAGGTCACACCTTGAATATTGTGTACAGTTTTGATCTCCTAATCTGAGGAAGGACATTCTTGCTATTGAGGGAGTGCAGCGAAGATTCACCAGACTGATTCCTGGGATGACAGGACTGACATATGAAGAAAGACTGGATCGACTAGGCTTGTATTCAATGGAATTTAGAAGAATAAGAGGGGATCTCATAGAAACATATAAAATTCTGATGGGATTGGACAGGTTAGATGCAGGATGAATGTTCCCGATGTTGGGCAAGTCCAGAACCAGGGGTCACAGTCTAAGGATAAGGGGTAAGCCATTTAGGACTGAGATGAGGAGAAACTTTTTCACTCAGAGAGTTGTGGGCATGTGGAATTCTCTACCACAGAAAGTTGTTGGGGCCAGTTCGTTAGATATATTCAAAAGGGAGTTAGATGTGGCCCTCATGGCTAAAGGGATCAAGGAGTATGGAGAGAAAGCAGGAATGGGGTACTGAAATGCATGATCAGCCATGATCATATTGAATGGTGGTACAGGATCGAAGGGCAGAATGGCCTACTCCTGCACCTATTTTCTATGTTTCTATGTTCCTGTGTCTATGTTAAAAATAAAAGGAGCACTTGCTTGTTTACGGCACATTGTAAGATGAAGCCCTCATTGTTTTCAAAGCTTTCGTGGTGTCCTCAACATGTAAAGTCAGTTTTATTCGTAACTGGTGATTTGTTCTTTATCTCCAGGGACTCAATTTCTTGTCTCTTTTGGCAGTGAAAGAGATTTCTAACAGGATCCAGGAACCTGGCTACCCAACCCTCTGAACTCTGAGATATAAAGCAGTACAAGACGGGGTCGGCCACACAGTTTAAACTCGTCAGTAGAAGCCCAAAATGGTAAATAGCAAAAATACTTTCAGCAAAGTCACAGCTGTGCTCAAATATGGTCCGCACCATCAGGAAAATATGATAGGGCGCAAAGCAAACCAGGAAAATTACGATTATACCCGACACCATTGTTATTATTTTTGATTTCCGATTTTCCCTGAGCCCACGGACTTTGCGGACAACCATCAACACTTTGTAGTAAGAGAAGACCAATAAAATAAAAGGGAGGAAGAACCCAACAGAAAGCCTGTAAATATTTAAATATCTGTCCTTTGGGCGCAGAGGGTAATGTTCGAAACACAAGGTGTCATTCTCATCATCTTTACTGAGAACCTTGGAGCCTAAGAAGAAAGTGCAGACGACTATCTCCTTGAGCCAGATGACAACACTGATGAGCACTGCAGCCTTCATGGTGTGCAGGGATTTAAAGTTCAGAGGGTAGGCTACAACGAAGAAGCGATTAATGGAGATGAAGCAGAGAAAGCCGATGCTGATGTAGATGTTCTGGTAGAGGAGCAGGCCGCTGAGCTTGCAGAGTTCCCGGGATAAGATCCAGTCATCGTGTTGCAGGATATACTGAACCCACAAGGGCAAGGAAATGAGGTACAATAGGTCGGAGATGGTCAGATTGCAGAGGTAGACACCCAGCTCATTCCCCTGTCTGATCTGCAGGTAGCTGTGATACAGGGACAGGAGATTGGTCGGGAGGCCGATGATGAAGACAAAGATGTAGATGGTGGGAAACAGGGTCTGGTGGATACTGTGGTCGATAGAACAGTTGGTCATCCTTCGATACAATACTGGAACTTTCTCGTCTAATAAATAAATGGCTTTTTAATGGTTCCTCAGCAACGAGCCTGTTTGTGGTTATGATAGTTTCCTGTTTAATTCTTCTTTATTGAAACCTGTCTCTCTAGGGGAAAAAGAGAAGTTATGAAACAATATAATCATAGAACATTACAGCACAGAAGGAGGACATTTGGCCCATCATGCCACTGCCAGCTCTCTGAATGAACCCTCCAATCTGTTCCATTCGCCTGCCCATTCCACATACCATTTCAGTATTTCTTTTTCAAATATTTATGTTTCTGGTAGGGCATTTGATAACAATCCTCTGCATTAATACTTCTCCCAAACTCTCCGGCTATGTAATTTTTTTCAATATTCAACAACAACTTGTATTTATATAGCGCCTTTAACGTGGGGAAATGTCTCAAGACGCTTCACAGGAGTATTATGAGATAAAAAATTTGACACCGAGCCGCATAAATAGAAATTAGGGCAGGTGACCAAAAGCTTGGTCAAAGAAGTAGGTTTTAAGGAGCATCTTGAAAGAGGAAAGAGAGGTAGAGAGGCAGAGAGGTTTAGACAGGGAGTTCCAGACCTTGGGGCCCAGGCAACAGAAAGCACGCCCACAATGGTTGAGCGATTATATCAGGGATGCTCAAGCGGCCAGAATTAGAGGAGCGCAGACATCTCGGGGGGGGGAGGTGGGGATTGTGGGGCTGGAAGAGATTGCAGAGATAGGCAGGGGTGAGACCATATGGGATTTGAAAACAAGGATGAGAATTTTGAAATCGAGGCGTTGCTTAACGGCAGCCAATGTAGGTCAGCGAGCACAGGGGTGATGGGTGAGCAGGACTTGGTGTGAGTTATTTGATCATTCTCAAATGTGGGTGTCGTCGGCAAAGCAATGCGCATCCCTAATTGCCCTTGAGAAGGTAGTGGTGAGCTGCCTTCTCGAACCGCTGCAGTTCATGTGACGAAAGCACTCCCACAGTGCTGTTAGGGAGGGAGTTCCAGGATTTTGACCCAGCCACGATGGTGTGACTTGGAGAGGAACTTGGAGGTGGTGGTGTTCCCATGCAGCTGCTGCCCTTGTCCTTCTAGGTGGTAGAGGTCGCGGGTTTGGGAGGTGCTGCCGAAGCCTCGGCATGTTGCTGCAGTGCATTCTGTAGCTTCTCCACACTGCAGCCACGGTGCACCAATTGTGGATGTATCAGCTAGTAGATGAGGTGCCAGATCAAGCAAACTGCCTTGTCATGGATAGTGCTGTACTTCTGTACTTCTGTTCGAGCTTTGGCTCATTCAAAGCTCTGCCGGTTGTACCCACTCCCATGCTGTGCTCCCACCCACCTATCACCCCTATCCTTGCCAAACTACATTCCCGACCCAGCCAGTCCCCCAACATCTCCAATTTAAAATTCTCATCCTTATAATTATATGTCTTCTTGGCCTCGCCCCTCTCAGTATTTTCCTCCAACCCTGCAACTCACCCACCCCCGCACCCCCACAAGTACTCTCCGTTCCTCCGACTCCAACCTCTCAAGCGCTCACTCCACCATTAGTAGCCATGCCTTCATCTATCAAGCCACACACTCTGGAATTCCTTCCCTAAAACCCTGTGCCTGACAGTTTTATTGATTTCAGTCGAGAATAAATCCAGGCAGAGTGCAAAACCCCAGTTGCACTCTATTGCGCCAGTTTCCCGATGGGAAGGGCTAGGTTAAAATTGCCTCAGTTATAGTTTACAAACTTCTTTAAAAAAAAAATACATTTTTAAAGTCACTCCACCGTTAATTTTCCACGTAATTTGTCTGCGCTCTGTCCTTTTGTGGTCGGCACTTGATTTCTTACCCTGGATCCCCGAGAATTATAAATATATATATAAAACAGACACCCACCAGTGAAACAATTCTGTTGTCTATTTTCTGCAGGGAGCTGGATCAGTCGCAGGACAATGTCCGTCTTGATTGAATTATGCGACTTGAAGATTGCAGACTGCTTTCCTTATGTTGCAGGTGGCTTTACTTGGGAGAGGTCTATCCACTCTGGTTGGAAACGCATTGCCTTCACAAGCCTTCAGAAGCGCTAATGGAAAATAAACAGCATAACCAGAAAACCCACATGATTATCAAAGAAATCAATATCTAAATCTTATCAGAGAAGATAAAAGATATCTACATGTAAACACACATCCTGTGTTCGTTCTGCAATATTCATGATGCTCCATTTGTGGTACCAGTACATGGAAATTCCTCTTAACACTTAAGCACTCGGCCCTTTAAGCCAAGGTGACTCCCAGACTCGTATGTCGCAACCTAGAAAATTATAAACAGCTACCAAGATAGAATGATAGAATCGTACAGCATAGAAGGAGGCCATTCGGCCCATAGAGTCTGTCCTGGCTTTTTCAGAAGTTTTCTCCTTCAAGTAGTTATCCAACTCCCTTTTCAGGCTACTATTGAATTTGTATTCAGCACCCTATTGGGCAGTGCATTTCAAATCCTAACCACTCGTTGTGTAACATTTTTTTTCCTCATCTTGCCTCCATTTTCTTTGTCAATCACCTTAAATCGGTGCCCTCTGCTTATCGACCCTTCAACCATTGGAAACGGTTTCTCGTCATTTACTCCATCTAAACCCGTTATGATTTTAACACCTCTATCAAATCTGCTGTTAGCCTTCTCTGCTTTAGGGACAACAACCCCAGTTTCTCCAGTTTATTCAGGTAACTGAAGTCCCTCATCCCTGGAACCATTCCAGTAAATCTCTTCTGCGCCCTCTCCAAAGCCTTCGCGGCCTTCCTAAAGTGCGGTGCCCAGAAGGGCACAGTACTCCAGCTGGGGCCGACCATCTTCAAGGAAAACCGGACTCATCCACTCCTTCACAACCAGCCCCCACCCCAGCCCCCACCTCACCATTCCCCCCACCCCTGCCTCCTGACAGGTCAAGAACAGACTTGTCATATGAAAACAAGGAGATGTACAAGCTTTGGAATGTAGCATTTATTCCGTTGTATTGGGGGGGAAAAAACACTTAAGTATATGAAAAGCAGATGGGGAAATGTACGTGTTGATGGTTCAGAATTGGTGCCTTTGGAGGAGCATCTGTGGGCTCCCCCCTGACCGCTCCCCCCCACCCCCCTCCTCTCACCCACCAGGATAATTTGGCAATTTTGACATTATAAAGTGATTTTGGTTTAATTGATGCACTTTCATTTTTCACAATTAAAAGACTTTATGGACTGGATTTTCGTGTTTTTGCGATTTCGCCCGTTTCTGGGCGCAAATCGCGGCAACATTTTTTTTGTAGCGCCGGGTTAGCGCTAGCGCCTGAGCGTGCAACTTGTGCCAAATGAAAGTTATCGCCGAGCTTTAGCGCCAACTCTGACGTTGTGCGCCGGAGCCGAAACTTCCGCCTCCCCAAAAACTTGGTCCTTTTGCGCATGCGCAATGTTTTTTTGTTATTTTCTTCCCGTGCTTCTGCTCAGTTGTCCGATCGCAAAAGCTAATGCAGGCAGGGAGCGACCGCGTGCATGCTTAGTACACCCATACACACAATTTGAATTTTGAATTTGATGATGGAGGATCTGAGACAGCGTGCCAGGAGATTTACACCAGAGGCAAACGAGGCTCTAGTTGGGGCTGAGTTCTGCGCATGCGCAATTTCTTTTTTTTTTTGACGCCAACGTCGTTTTTGGCACAATTGGGGGTCGTCCGCACATGCGCGGAACAGTTTGGGAGGAACAGGGAGTCGAAAGACAGAGAAGACAGTGAGAAGATTAGAGAGAGAGAGAGAGAGAGAGAAAACAGAAAGTACCAAAGACAAAGGACAAAGCAGGAAAAGTCAGTTTATAGATAGGTAGGTGAGAAGAGTGTGGAGAGAGAGTGTAAGAAAAAAAATTAATAATTGTGCAAGATTTATTAACGATCTTAAATAAAATCATGAGTCAGAAGAAACAGAGAAAAAAGGTGCAGGAGTATGTCATTCGGCCCTTCGAGCCTGCACCGCCATTCAATAACATCATGGCTGATCATTCCTTCAGTACCCCATTCCTGCTTTCACTCCATACCCCTTGATCCCCTTAACCGTAAGGGTCATATCTAACTGCCTCTTGAATATATCCAATGAATTGGCATCAACAACTCTCTGCAGCAGGGAATTCCACAGGTTAACAACTCTCTGAGTGAAGAAGTTTCTCCTCATCACAGTCCTAAATAGCCTACCCCTTATCCCAAGATTATGTCACCTGGTTCTGGACTTCCCCAACATCGAGAACATTCTTCCCGCATCTATCCTGTCCAGTCCGGTCAGAATCTTATACGTTTCTATGAGATCCCCTCTCCTCCTTCTAAACTCCAGTGAATAAAGGCCCAGTTGATCGAGTCTCTCCTCATATGACAGCCCAGCCATCCCTGGAATCAGTCTGGTGAACCTTCGCTGCACTCCCTCAATAGCAAGAACGTCCTTCCTCAGACGAGGAGACCAAAACTGAACACAATATTCCAGGTGAGGCCTCACTAAGGCCCTGTACAGCTGCATTAAGACCTCCCTGCTTCTATATTCAAATCCGCTAGCTATGAAGGCCAACATACCATTTGCCTTCTTTACTGCCTGCTGTACCTGCGGCCCACTTTCAGTGACTGATGAACCATGACACCCAGGTCTCGTTGCACCTCCCCTTTTCCTAGTCTGCCGCCATTCAGATAATATTCTGCCTTTGTGTTTTTGCCCCCAAAATGGATAACCTCACATTTATCCACATTATACTGCATCTGCCATGTATTTGCCCACTCACCTAACCTGTTCAAGTCACCCGGCAGCCTCTTAGTGTCCTCCTCACAGCTCACGCCGCCACCCAGTTTAGTGTCATACGCAAGCTTGGAGATATTACACTCTATTCCTTCATCTAAATCGTTAATGTACATTAGAAAGAGCTGGAGTCCCAGCACTGAGCCCTGTGGCACTCCACTAGTCACTGCCTGCCATTCTGAGAAGGATCCGTTTATCCCGACTCTCTGCTTCCTGTCTGCCAACCAGTTCTCTATCCACGTCAGTATATTACCCCCAATACTATGTGTTTTGATTTTGCACACCAATCTCTTGTGTGGGACCTTGTCAAAAGCCTTTTGAAAGTCCAAATACACCACATACAGAAGAAGAGCCTCAAAAAAGTCAAAGATGGGCAGAGGCTGAGGGCACCATGGTTTGCCGATGAGGAGCTGAACGCACTTGTCTCTGCAATGGACGCAAGGTTTGGGGACCTCACCAGGGATGGTCATGGGAAGCCAGCCCTGGTCCAGTACCAGCGGATTTGGAAGGAAATTGGGGAGGCCAATTGGGGCGGCCATGTCCACAGTGGGGACAATCGCAAGGGTTGGAGACCAATGTCGCAAACGGTGGAATTACATTGTAGCCGCAGCCAGAGTGAGTAATGATTTTATTGTTGCACTCCCTTACTACTTACAATGTAAACCTAGGCTTAGTGTAACATCATATTTGCTATCAATGAATAAATGATCTTATTACGTTTTCTTGAGATTTAAGAAGATGATTCTGTACTTAGAGATCTTGCTCAAGAATCGCGTGCTTCTTAATGGGATTCATCGGACATAAAGCTAATGACTAGTGTTTTGATAGCTATTTGTGTGTGTGTGTGTGTGTGTGTGTGTGTCTGTGTGAGTGTGTCGCATGTACAAATCGGTTAAAGATTGCTACTTGCAGAAGAAATTGTCAACCAACGTCTCTGAGCAGCGGCGCACAGGAGGAGGTCCATCACAGGTGCTGGGGATAAGTGACTTGGAGCAGCATGCCTTCGCCTTGGTGGGTGGGCACATCATCATCATAGGCAGTCCCTCGAAATCGAGGAAGACTTACTTCCACTCTAAAAGTGAGTTCTTAGGTGACTGAACAATCCAATACGGGAATTACAGTCTCTGTCACAAGTGGGACAGACAGTGGTTGAAGGAAAGGGTGGGTGGGACTGGTTTGCCGCATGCTCCTTCCGCTGCCTGGGCTTGTTATCTGCATGCTCTCGGCGGCTGTAAGAGCGAAAAACCTTAATTAGTGGTAAAGTAATTTGTTGTAATTTAAATAAAGTAAGAAGGTTTAAAATGCGTTCATGGTAGAATAGCTGAATTAGGCAGAAACGCTGTCAGAGAAATTCTCTTAGGCGATAAGAACACCCACAAGATTTATGTAGACAGCTTATAGTAATAATGAGAGAAGACATCAATGTTCCAGTCACACGAGATAACAGACAGAGGGCCTTTTTGAAATGCTTACAGACAGGTGGTCTGCCAAGGACACAGCCTGAAAGCTAGTATGGGAACGCGTTCACAGAAAAGTAACACATGACCTATGGGGGGGCTTTTCCTGTAACAACAGTAATGTACCAACAAAATCATTAGAAATTACTGTGATCAATAAAATTAATGTAATGGTAGTAACCAATGGCATTGTTGAAAATGTATTAACCAATGTATTAGTAGCAGGTGGGCGAGGACTGGTGGAAAATAACCAATGAAACACTTCCCCGCGTACTTCCACCATTTTGACTGTATTTGAATTGTATAAGAATGTAACTGCGTAGCTTGTCCCATGAGATCGGCGTTGAGAGCACTCAGTAACGGTACTGATGAGGCCGGATCTCCCTTGATTAATCAGGTTTTAATAAACAACTCTTTTCTCTATAAAAGACCTTTCGTATGAGTGTTATATTTTTAATACTCCACATCAGCGACGAGACTCAAGGTGCTCAGCGCCCTCCCGGATGCTCTTCCTCCACAACGGTGGTGCTGAACCCTTGCCACAACATGGTAAGTTGCGGTCACCTCAAAATAATATAAAGGCCCTGAAATCCCGGCCTCCCCGGGTGCGTACGTGGTGTGTTCCGGGCAGGCATCTCAAAAGTCGGTTTTCAGCGCGCGATGTGCATGTGCCGAAAACTGGCTTTTCCGATCTGTCAAGATTTGGCTTCACAGATCGCACGCAGCTCGGCAACCAAGACATCCCCATGGCAGAGATTGGGCTGTTTGCCCATCTCTTGCCCAGCGAATGTCCTTAAAACTCTTGCGCCTGGTAAAAGCAGGCACATAGCCTAATCTTACCAGTGTAAGAGTTTTAAAACATACAACAACATACAAAAATAAAATTAAAAAATCACATTTTAATGTTTAAAAACCCTGCCCACTAAGGTAAATTTATTTTAAACCATAATTTAAAAACCTTTTTTAAAAAATCAGAAAAATATATATATTTTCTGAGACATTTATTAACTTTAATTTAAATTAATGTTAAATATGTGATTTTTTTTCTTCTATTTTTTACTGGTGTTTTGGTGTTGAGGGGGGGGTGTTTCTCAATCATGATAATGAGAACTCCTACTCACGGAGTTCCCATTATTATGAATGAGAAAATACTTTACCTGGATTGGCTGCCCAGAGCCATGTGACTCCAGCTCCTGCTCTACGTCCGTCCAGACGTGCATGCGCACCGATGCTCAGGGAGAGGAGGCCTCAGGGCCGTGATCTCTGGTGGGTGCAGCAGCAAAACGTCAGTGCATGTCTTTTCTCTAGCATTGAATCGAATGCCCGCGAGAAGCAGGAGCCGGAATTTCAAGGCCATGTAATGTAACGTAATGTAATGTTATGCATTTTAATGTATTGTCTGTCGGCCATATATAATGTAGTGGTCCTTGAAATAAGTCTGTGCTATGTGACGGTACTCATGTCACCTTGACCCCTCCCCTGCTGCTAACCACAGAAATGTTGTTTCGCACTGGCAGATGCTGATTCGGATGACACCGAGGTAGCCACCGCCTCGATCTCCAGCATCCAATCAGCAACCGCCTAACCTCTGGCACCCAAAGAACCTTTGCCAGACCCCTTACCTCAAGCTCCTTCAGACCCCCATCTCGACCTCCGCGAGAGCCTCCGCTTCCACCTCCGCTACGCAGGGAGACCAAGATCGGGAGGACCAAGAGGAAGCAGGGGCACTGTCTGAGCCACTTCAACTGTTGGGATGGGTTGGAGGAGGAGCAGTCCATTCTTTTAACCTTTGTGTCTGCACCTGTGGGCACGAATACCTCTGCATCGGGGTGGAGTTTTATGGCTTTGGAAACGATTCCAAAGAAGTGGGACCAAACAGTATGCAGCAATGCACCCCTAGCGTTCAAGCCGCTATGCCGCATCCACGGAGGTTGATGCAGCAAAGAGGGAATGCTGCAAGACAGGAGGCCACTCAACAGGACATGGTTGAACTGTCGAGAATGAGCGTGAGGTCGAGAGCTCCTCCAGGCCGTGGCTGCGATAGCTGGGCACATCGCGGGACTTTGAGGAGTCTATGTTGAGGCTGATTGCCGCGGTGGAGCGAAACACTGAGTTCGTCGATGCCATGCGGCAATTGATGGTCTCGGTATATGGCACGCAAATCCCCCACCCCCGTGGCATAGCAGCCGGGTCTTCCACATCCCGAGATTCTCCTGTGAGTCCAATCATGATGCCGCCATTGTCTTCTCACCAACGATGGCAGCATCGCTCCGGATCCTGTGCTGCACAACATCCTGATCCCAACACAGGGAGGGGCAAGGGGGAGCTCGGCATGGGGATAGGCAAACGGAAAGAAGAAAGGGGGGATGACGGTAATGGGGGTGAAGCGAGGTGGTGGGTGTAGTGTCCTTGCACCTTACTACAAATTCACATGAGGCATGTATAGCAGACACAGACTCTGTGACCTTAATCTTTATTCCTGGGACCAAAGAGTGCTGACCCTGGGTGGGACCTCCCCTTTTATACCTGGAAACCCAGGTGAGGAGTGTCTTCCGCAAGTTCGCCCCCTGTGGTCAGGGTGTGCATTTCTAGGGTATAAGTACAGTGTTCAGGAGCTGCATGAAGGTTGGAGTTGCATGAAGGTTACAGTTACATGAAGATTACCATTGCAAGATGGTTACATACATGACAGTGGGAATGGCTAGAGATTTGGGTGTTAGTTGTTTTTGTACATGCTGTTGATGTTCTTCTTGTTGCTGTTTGATTAAATTTTTTATTAGTGTTCATTGTAAATTGTTAAAAATAATTTATTAAGTTTTAAACTATTGACATTTTTGAAAGTTCTGAAAGTTTTCCAAGTTTTAAATGTTTTAGAAACATAGAAACAAGAAAATAGGTGCAGGAGTAGGCCATTCGGCCCTTCGAGCCTGCACCGCCATTCAATGAGTTCATGGCTGAACATGCAACTTCAGTACCCCATTCCTACTTTCTCGCCATACCCCTTGATCCCCCTAGTAGTAAGGACTACATCTGGTTCTGGACTTCCCCAACATTGGGAACATTCTTCCTGCATCTAACCTGTCTAAACCCGTCAGAATTTTAAACGTTTCTATGAGATCCCCTCTCATTCTTCTGAACTCCAGTGAATACAAGCCCAGTTGATCCAGTCTTTCTTGATATGTCAGTCCCGCCATCCCGGGAATCAGTCTGATATTTGAATATTTTACAATTTTATATAAATCTTTTTATTGAATTTAATCACTCTTGTACAGTGTCTAACTTTTAGAAATTGAGGGTTCCATACAGTAGGCAGACAAAGCTGGTGTTGAGGGGATGTTGCCGTGGAACACTACTACCATCCACTTAAGATCAGCTAAGATCAGGTAAGCCCTTACTTGTCAGGATGGTATTTAGGCTTGGCGGTAAATGGATCTTAGTGATCAAATTTGCGTTTTTGGGCTTTCGCTGAAGGGCGGGCAGTATGGACTACCCTCGACAGTAAATATCTGATGAATTTCCCACCGATGGGAATGTGGGCGGTAAGTGGGCAGTAATTAATTTTTTTTGATCAATTTCGCATTTCTGGGCGGTAAGTGGGCGGTATGATGAATTTCGGGCCCATATAAAAGTTTAGAATGTTTATTTAAGTTTCAATGTTCCAAAATTATGTTTACAAAATTCTAAAAGTTTTCATTTTTCATAAAATCTACTGTTCCCCTTAACCATTCCTGCATAGTGTCTCATTTGTAGAATAAGAGGGGGAATAGTCAACATGGTGGATAGAGTGGCCAGGCAACTGTTCACTCTTCAAGCAAAGTGTTGAATTATGAGCTGCTGATATAAGCGACAAAATCTCCATGATGCCTCCCCTGTAGTTGTGGTGGGAATGGTGGTGGCATGGGTTCCTCGCCAGGCTCCTCTTCCTCATCTTCCTCCTCTTGGTTCTCCTCCTCCTCATCCCCCCTCTCTCCTGAGGTGGTCCTGCAATCCCCATTGGCAATTCCTGTCGCCCTCATGATGGTTAAGTTGTGTAGCATGCCGCACGCCACAATGAACTCAGAGACCTGCTGAGGGGAGTATTGCAGGTAGCCTCCAGAGTGGTCCAGGCATCAGAAGCACTGCTTGAGCACTCCAATTTTCTGTTTGACGATGTTGCGTGTGACTGCATGGCTATCATTAAAGCGATGCTCGGCTTCTATCTGAGGGTCATGAGCCAGGTGGCGAGGCCATAACCTTTGTCCCTGAGCTTCCAGCTCTGGCCTTGTGGTTGACGCTGGAACATGCCTGAGACAGTGCTCTCACACAAGATGAGAGACCCGCCCTGTAAAAGCTGCTTAAACAGGGCGGTAAGAGGGTCCCTGCAAAGAAAGGTAAGTTAAAGGTTATTTCATTTTTTTTTAATTTTACCACGGCGACGAGGGTTAAAACTGTCTTGGGAATGCTTTGTATGTGTTTTTTTTTAATGGTAATTTTTTCTTTAAGTTTTCCCCCTTCCGTAGGTCCAACCGCAGCCTCAGCCTAAATTTTTGTACTTACTGTTTATTCCAATAATGACCACCCATTTGGCTAGCTTTGCACTTACCCGCCGAGAAAACCGCCAACAATGAGTGTGCAACGCCCATTTTTTCACCGGGCGATCAGTTCTACTTACCTTTGCCCTCAAAGTGGAAATTCTCTCCCGCTTTTTTCGGCAAGCGTTAGTGATCCTTCTCAGCGGGCAATCGGGCATTTAGGGCCTTTATGGAAAGTCTGGCCCTATATCTTTTAAAAAAAAATGTAATGCATGGATTTTCAACAGACCAACCCAATTGCTTCCCCAGATGTTACCTCAACTGTAAGGGGAACTTGGGGTGTGGGTTCAAATTCACACTCCCCTGAGGTTCTGTACGTGCGATTTATGAGGATGGGTGAGTAACGAGGCACCAGACACAGTGGGTAAGAGTGCAAAATGGCTAATGTTGTTTATTTAGAATAGTAAACACAAAAGATAGAGGGCATAGGAAGAGGTCGTAAATAGCAGTAATGGCACAATCTCACTCAACAACATGAAAAATTCTCGCAACAGGGAAGGGGAAGATAAGAGGTTGAAACATTCCATTCACACACATCCCCACCTCCCACTTCCACCCTTCTTACCAATTCCTATCCTAAATTGAGTCTGTGAGGGGGTTTGGTCTCTACTCACAATCCTATCAACTCCGGGGTTCTGGGGGCACTTATTTCAGCTCGGGGTCCCTCTGGGATGGGTTTTACGTTGTCGGTCGGTTCGGTTTTCCTCCTCGATGTTGCGTCGGTTTCTTCTATTTGCCTCTTGGTTGGCTCCTTCTTAACTCAACTCTGCAACTCAATGCGAAAGCTGACTCCAACGTCCAGCTCCCAACCTCCAACACCTCCAACCCCCATGTGTGTTTTTGCAGCTTTTCTTATAGTCCGTTCATCTTTGCGCCAAAACTGCATGTCATTGTCTTGGGTCTTCCTTGAATAAAATGGGGTGTGAATGGCAGTTCGATGTGTATCGATCTGTCTGGAATGGGAGATTAGCCACACCTCCTGTATCCTGTCACTCGCTGATGGGGTGAATGAAGATGATTGTTCACTATCTCGACAGAGGTGCCACTCTGTCTGGGCTGGCCAAAATGATTGCATCAGACCTGTGGGCCTTTGTTTAATTATTCAAACTGATCCCCTTTGTGTTGTCTTGTGTATTACTGGAGAGATTTTGCCTGGACATGTTGCCTCTTCTGTGAGGGTTTTACCTGAAAAGCTGGAGAAATGTCCTTTTAAAATATAAAGTTGCCTTGGTATTCATTTTCCTGGAAGATCCGAATGTACACTCTTCCCCCTTACAGTAGCTGGCTCATCCCCCGTCCGGTTCCGTGCCCCGGCAACACTGTCTGTTACTGCACAGGATGGCCAGAGTCCCATCATCCTCTGCGGTTTACAGACTGTTGGCTGTAGTTGGTCATTTTAAACATGGCATCTTCCCATTCTCCCTGCCACATGTCTCCGTGGTTGGTTTTGCAGAACCTTACAGTCCCCCGTTAAACACTCTGTCTCAGGGTGTTTTCAAAATGTTTTCCCTTTCACAGAGCCAATCTTCCCCAAAATCTTACCTAAACCCACGATAAAACATTAAAATACACCAATGGTATTCATACATTTGGAAACAATACAATACTGAAAATGTAAAAATGCTTCTCAACCAATACCCTTCACCAAAATCATAATAGTACATAGTATCACACATCATAGTATCACAGATAGGGAGGTACGGACCTTTTACAAGGTACAGACTTTTCTTTACAGTGCAATACATTCGGCTCGTACAATCAGTCCCGTCATACTGCATAGACTTTGCTAGCCCTCCCTTTTCGTTGGCCTTTGACTTGGCCTCCCGCATAGCTTTCTCAATTTTTAAACGACGGCCCTTTCTCCTAAGCTGGCAGCGGATCACCAGCAAATCGGCTACGATGATCAGCTGTGCCACTACCAGAGCGTGAGAGAGGATGCGGTCCCAAGCCGGGACCTCTACGTCCAACCCCCAATCCCACCAGGGCCTTGAATTTAAGTCAGCTATCTAGGCTCCCAATTTTACTGTTTTTTTTTGTTGTAGGGTGAATTAATGTTTCTGGGATTTTTGTGCTGCTTTGAACAGATCTTTCAGGTGCTCTGGTAAAAATGGAATGTGGTATCCGAAATGTGCTATATAATTGTCCATGCTATTAATCATTGGTGCCCCAGTGTTGAAACCGATAAAAACATAATTCCAGATCCCTCTTCTGTGTTTTTTCGGTTTGACGTTGTCTTTGGGTTGTAGACGGTACAGCAAAGTCTTATTCAAATAGCCAAAATCGTGCTTGTCCTGAACATTTCTCGAAGGAGAGCCTGGTAGAAGCGTTCTGTCTCTTTTGGGCACCACTCAGGTAGGTGCGCCTCGGTAAGGTTTAGGATGTCGGAGGCCACGGCGTAGTGGACCCCCTGGTATAGCAGCTTGTCCGTGGGAACCAAAACCAAACCGTTCTCTGGTCCCTGGGTGGTGGTAGGGCATCTGTCCGTGTCAGTTGGTTCGGTCGGGGCTATGGGCAGGGGCTGTCTGGGGTGTGCGCTTAACTCAGTGGCGTGGATGGAGCTGGGGTGGCTAACTATGCATGCAATCATGCTCCGGTCCCATCCCATTCCCTCCCCTTCATCCCGCCACAGTCGGGAGAACGCTATCGAGATGCCTGCCGGGCATATCTTCTCTGATCCCCACATGCACACACACACTCCTAACTCCGCCTCCCACCACTTATCCCAACACACACTCACTCCCCCCCCTGGGTGCCCGTGATGGTCCGGTAGGTGCTGTTGTCCAGTCTCTCACAATCTGCTGTTGGGTTTCCCATATCCTTGCTCAGCTTCCTGAGCCACCACCACCTTCCCACCGGGATGTACCCCTTACAGGTCAGGCGAACCCTCTTCCCAACCACTACCCTGACCCGGGATGCGGTCACCTCAATGCTGGGGCAGGAGACTGATGCTTCCCCATACGTGACCCTGGGGTGGCTGGAGTATCTAGTGGAATTGGACCCCAACCACCCTGGCCACCTTCCCCTGTGGGTATATATTGCGGTCCCCTCTACCCCTGGTGTCCCTTCTCCTGTGGTGACAGTCGGTGCCTGCCCCCCCCTGAGCATCCAAAAATAATGGCTTCTTCAGTCTCTCCCCGGTAGCCGATGCACATTCTGATGTAGGTGCACAGGAGCACGATTTTCCTCATCTCTGGTTCCTCTTCTGAAAGACAAAACCTCATTTGGTTCAAAAACCCTGAGCCCCCTGGCTCATCCCTCCCCCATTTTCCACTCTGTCTACACCTCACAGTATCCCTGCACGGGTTTAAACTGTGTGAGCCTATCGGTCTGACCGCAAACCGCAATTTTACTGTGGAAGTCAAGGGGTGTCAACTAATAAACACTTGAAACAACAAACAAACCTTACACAAAAGAGGAAGTGAGAGGAAAAAAAAGGAAGTCCAGGCTCCCTATCCTATTGGCTCAAAAGCCTCACTGTTATACTCCCTATATTGCAGAGGCCACCTGAGCCCCACTACACTAGAGAAATCTTTATATATATCTGTACACACCTACTGCTCTTCTTTTTAACCTGCTTGCCACCCTTCCCGGGTGGCTGTGCTAATCCCTGGGACGCTCCTTAGTTTTCCTTTTATGCGGGGGAATGTAGGGGGGAGACCACCTCTCCTTTGGCCTCTTGGGCCGGACCAACCTCCGCGGCCCCTCTGTCTCCCCTGCCAAGGTGTCCCACGAGCTTCGGGTGCTGCTTACTGGGCTGGTACAGCCCCTCACCCCCTCCAGGGATGGCTCACTGCCCTCGGGAGCAAAGAAAATCCCCCCGGCAGGCTCCTCATTGCCGGGGACTCCCGTATCCTCTGGGGGCTTTGTGTTGTACAAGGGTTCCACCCGAAACCACTCGCAGTTGATACTCTCACAGCGTTTCCTCAGTTATTCTAGGGACCACTCACTACTGGGACCCGCCACCACCCTCTCCCCTGCCGGCTCTGGGCTGTCTGCACCAGAAGCTAGGCTATCCCCGATAGGCTCCTCACTGTCGGCGGCCCCTTCCTTCGGTACAACCCCTTCCCTGTCAGGAGACTCTCGTTCTTCCAGGGACCACTCACTGCTGGGACCCGCTGCCACTACCTCGCTTGCAGGCTCTGGGCTGTCTGCACCGAAGGCTAGGCTCCTCACTGTCGGCGGCCCCTGTCTCCGGTACAACCCCTTCCCTGTCGGGAGACCTTGGCTGCGGGGTCACGTGCAGTGACCTGGCTGCCTGCCCTGCGCGGCCCTTTTTCCCTAGTACCTCTCGGGAAAGTAAAACAGGCTGCTCGGGACGGTGGCACCCTTGGCTGCGGAGTCCGAGCGGATCTCCTAACGGGTGGAGGTGAGTCCTCGTCCCATATGTAAGGTGGGAATCCCTCTTCCTGTGGGTCCCAAATCTGTGGATAGTTTGTACCTGTGAAGCAACTCACTGCTCCTTGTGGTGGGATAGGTGAGGCTGCAGTGATGGGCTGGGGGCCTGGGCTTTCTGTCAGGATTATCCCTCCGGGCTGTCCTTTCCCCCGAGGTTTTGCCTTGTTGGGGTTAAACAGTTTACATTGGTTAATGTGAAACCATTTAACCCGGCGGGGCTTCTTGACCGCGTATACCATGGGGCTTGCCTTGTCGACAATGCTGTAAGGCCCCTTGTATAGTGGCTCAAAGACTACCACCCTGGCAAAGTTGTGGACCATGACCTGGTTCTCCACCTGCCACTCGTGGTGTTTGCTCGGTTCCAGCAGCAATCGGTTGGTCTGATGCTGCTTCCCCATGTTAGTGGCCGCCTGCCAGTGAATCTGCTTGAGGTGCTCCAACAGACTCTTGGTAAAGCGGTCCCTATTCACCTCGATTACCTGAGCTTCTGTCCGGACCGGGGCAAGTACATGGCTGGGGGTTCGCATGGCTCTTCCAGTCATGAGCTCGTATGGGGAATACCCCGTGCTTTTCGACTGGCTGGCCCAGATCTTCGTCAAAACCAGGGGCAACCTCTCCACCCACCTCTGCGGGGAATCCCCAGTCTCCTTCCTGAGTTTTTCTTTCAAGGTTCTATTCATACGCTCCACTAGCCCCGAGGATTGGGGGTTGTAGGCGACGTGCCACTTCCCCTCAATCCCCAGCACCTTAAGGGTTGCCTACATGACCTGTCCCGTGAAGTGGCTCCCCAGTCGGACTTCTCGTACTGTGGAAGTCCCCACCTGGAGAACACCTCCCTAACCAATATCCTGGCGGTCCCCGCCGCTGCAGCTGTTCGGCAAGGGAAGGCTTCAACCCACTTTGTGAAAGTGTCCACCAAAACCAGGCAGTACCCGGTACCCTCCCTTAGCCACAGGCAGGGGCCCTATGTAATCGATTTGTATCGATTACCATGGTCCCTCTACCCTCCTTGCGTGTCCTAGAGACACCTTTCTTTTCTGGGGATCTGGATTATTGGTTGCACAAACAAGACAGTTCGCGCAAAATTCACGAGTGTCTTCCCGGAGCTGGGGCCACCACCCAACCTGTTCCACCCATTGCCAGGTGACCTCCGGTCTGGGGTATCCAGCTCCAGGGCCTGCATGGGCCAGCTGAAGGAACTGCTCTGGTGCTGCTGGGGCACTATCCACTGCTCTCCTTTAAACAACATCTTCTCTCTAACATGGATGCCTGTGCCTCCGTTCAGTCCTTCGACCTTTTCTCACGCAGTCAGCTTGTCCACGACGGACTTGAGGACATGATCTCGCGCCTGTACCTGCTGGAGGTCCGGGGCCAAAGCCACCCCTGTGCTCCCTTTTGTCCCCTGTCCGCCCCGGATAGCTGCTATGGGGCCTGCCTCGTGCGGGTTCCACTTGGTTCCCATTCGGGCTCCCTCTTTGGCCAGCTGATCTGCCTTTTGGTTCCCTGCAGCCCCGGGCTCATGTTTGTAATGGGCCTTTACTTTGTGAATGCAAATGTCTGCCCCGGTCCTTACTGCCTGCATGATGTGCTGCAGTAGGGGTTTTATGGCCAGGGTCTTACCGTCTGCAGATGTATACCCGCGACAGGACCAGATGGCTAGGTACTCCTTGCAGGCATTTCAGGTGAACATACTATCTGAACAGATAGTATAGGGCCGTGGGAATTCGTCGGGGTGGGTGACTGCATACATGACTGCCGACAGTTCAGCAGCATGCTGGGCGCTCATGGTGGTTGGGAGCTTTATGGCCCTGGCAATGCCTGCCTGGAGATCATAAATCCCGCACCCTGTGAGCCTTTCCCCCGCCACCACCGTGCTGGACCCGTCAACATAGATCTCCCGGCCGTGGGGATGGATCCCCGCCCGGAGCCCTTTGTCCACGTCCCAGACCCCCTCAACCGAGCAATGGTGGGCTTTCCCGGGGTACAGCATGTTGGCTGCCAGTCGGGGCTCACACATCCCTTTTACTCGCAAATCCATCTGTGAGAGCAGGAGGGTCCAACGAGCAATGCGTGCGCTGCTCACTGTCCCATCCTCAACTCTCCCATCCAGCAGCATCTGAGTGGGGGTGTGTGAGTGAGGAGGGTGATTGGGGACACTCCTGTAAACACCTGCCACCGCTTCACAGCCCAGTGGGTGGCCAGCAGATGCCTTTCACAGTTTGAGTAACCCCTCTCACCCTCAGTGAGGACCCTGGAGGAGTAGACCACCGGCCTCAGCTGGCCGTGCCACTGTTGCATCAGCACAGCACTTAAGCTATCCCCGCTGGCTGCTACTTCCAGGAAAAATTCCTCGCCCTCATCTACCGCTCCCAGGGCCGGGGCTTTCTGCAGGGCTCCCTTGAGGCGGGTAAACGCTGCATCACAGTCCTCATCCCATTCCAACTCCACGCCTTTGCGCAGGAGCCGGAGTAGGGGGGCTGCAATGGCTGCGTAATCCTCAATGAAGTCCCTGCAGTAACTGGTCAGACCCAGGAACGACCTCACCCCAGTAACTGTAGTCGGAGCCAGTAACTCCTGAACTGCCCTCCTCTTAGCCTCATCAATGGCTCTCTCCCCCGCCCGCACAGTTAGCCCCAGGAATTTTACCTCTGTCTGGCCGATCTTTCTTAGGGTTTACTTTAAAACCCTCCTCGTGCAGCAGTCCCAACAGCTCTGCCAGCAGGGGACCGTGCTCTTCCTCCGAATCGGAGAATAGCAGCAGGTCGTCCACACACTGGACTAGCTGTCTGGGTCTGCTGAACTCTTTCAGGCAGTTGGCCATACACTGATGAAAAATGCTCGGGCTGTTGTGGAAGCCCTGGGGAAGACAGTTCCAGGTATACTGCTGTCCTTTGAATGTAAAGGCGAATTTGTACTGGTCCTCCCGCCGCAGTGGGATGGACCAGAACCCATTCGAGATGTCCAGCACCGTAAAGACGGCTGCGGACGCGGGGATGGCTGCGACTAGGTTGGCTATGGCTGCCACTGTGGGCGCACAGGCAGGGATATTTTTATTGAGGACTCGGTAGTCCACTGTGGCCCTCCAAGAATTGTCTGTTTTCCTAACCGGCCAAAGTGGAGAGCTCACATGTGTCTCAACACTCCCTGTCTGACTAGAGATCCCAATGCGACCTCTAGGTCTGCCTCAACCTCCCTGTGAAAATTATACTGCTTCTGGGGCTTAGACATGGGGTCCCCATCTCCTCTGCCCTCGACCCCATTTGCCCGTCCACAGTCGTGCTTATGCCTGGAAAATGCCGCCAGGTTGGCCCGCACAAAAGCTGATAGATCATCGGGGTGCCGTCTACCAGAGCGCCGAGATCATATCCCTCCTTCGGCTTTACAGTGCAGAGGGAACCCTTCCCCTGCTTCCCCTGGATGACTGCTGTACCTTCCCCCTCCCCGGTGTCAGCTGTGCCCCACAGACAGTGGTTCCTCAGGTCGACCAGAATTTTCTGGCCGCTGAGGAAATCTGCCCCTAGGATGCCTTTACCCACTCCCTCCCACGGCAGAAGGACACACTTCCACATGGTGTGGAGGGTGCCTATGTGTATCTGCAGTGGTTTGGAGAAGAAGCCCCTGCGTTCTTTTTCAGTGAAGCTGGTTAGGCAGTAGGGGATCCCACTGGATAGGGGTGAGGTGGTCGGGTCGTCTACATGAACCAGGGTGCACGAGGCCCCTGTGTCCAGCAAATACTTCCCTCGGACCCCCTCAACCCCCAACATGACACGTGGTCTGCTCCACACATAATAGGTGACCGGGCAGAGTTACACGGGTTCCTCGGGGTCCAGTCATTTGCGGGGTGTTGGTCTGGGCCTGAGGGACTTCTCCCCCGGTCACGGCTGCGACCTTCCCAGTCTGGGTAAAGAGTGCCTGCAGAGCCGCGAGGAGACCCTCGAGTGGGGCGGCAGGGATGGGCACAGCTGGCTTGGGAGGGCTTGCGGCCGCGGGGACTGGGGTCGAGGTTGGGGCCTGTGGACCTCTCTTTTCCTGCCTCGGAGCCCAGCATTCCCTCCTCATGTGCCCTGTCTTCCCGCACCCATAGCAAACCACCTCTCTGCCTGCCTGCCAATTCCCTTCTTGCCTCCACTCTCTCTTATCAGAGCCGGGGCGGATCTCACACACCTTCCCCTTGGTGGGTTTCTCCCCCCCGATTCTACCATTGCGAAAAGAGAGGGTCAGCTGCCTCAGCACCGTCTCCTCTGTGGCTTGGGGGTCTCTGAAATCGAACCACAGGTTGGCCTGGGCACGCAACTCCGGTAGGCTGTTTGCCACCAGTGCACGCAGCCAGCGACCACGTCGGTGTGCATCCAGCTGGGTTCGGTCCAAATTCCCCCCACTGGCAGGTAGGAGACATAAATGACTGCGATGAGGCCAAACGGAGAAAACTGCTCCTGTTCTCACTGGACCCAGCCCTGTGTCAGGCTCTCTCTGCTGAGAGCAAGAAGGGTCAGCGAACAATATCCTCCTGGAGAGCGGCCACTGTTCGCTGACCCCTCTTGCTCTCAGCAGAGAGAGCCTGACACAGGGCTGGGTCCAGTGAGAACAGGAGCAGTTTGCTCCGTTTGGCCTCATCGCAGTCATTTATGTCTCCTACCTGCTCTACTTCCATAAAGTGGACAGAGGGGTCTCCTTTTCGAGTAAGTTTATTCACCTGGGCCACCATCTGCCGCAGCTGGGTCGCACTGTGGGGAAGCACGTATTGGTTCTGTAGGGGACCCTCAGCCTGACCCACTGCGGGAGATCCGAATCTACTCTGCCTGATGGGGCACATTGGGGCTGGCCCTGGAGGTTTAGATTCCAGCATTTTACCCCGCTTCTCCTCCGGGATTGCCAATGGGGCTGTGGGAGAGGGCCTGTCGGATTCTTCCTCCCTATCCTCCTCCCCACAGCCTGTTTCACTATGTTCCCCCTTCCGCATCTCGGCTAGGCTGATAAGGCACACCACTCCTTTACTGGGTGCCTTGCTTTCAGCCCAGCCAAGGGCTTTTGCCTCAGCTAGGGCCAGAGCTTTGGTGTCGGGCCAGGTGGGGATTCGAGTCTCGGGCACTTCCAGAGCTTTTGCTCCGGCTAGAACAAGGGCTGCTTTGGCTTCAGCCAGAGCCAGGGTGAGCCGATCAATTTGTTCCTGAAAGGAACGATGATCCGCCTCTGCCTTGCTGTGGCACGCCTGAAGCGCAGCCTGTAGCTGGAGACTCTTACCCTCTCCCAACCTTCCCTGGTTCTGAGCCTGGGCAAGTTCCTCCTGCAGTCCCCTGATGTAACCTTTTCCCTCAGTTACCTGGGACTGAAGGTACTCCCTGTGGTTACGATAGCTTTCTCCATCCCTCTCTTGTTCCTTGCCTCTCCCACTTTAAATCCTGATCCAGCTTTTCCCTTTCTTTGTTGGTCTTTACTTGCTCCTCTCTCTGCTCAGCTAACTCTGTCTGCAGGACGTCGACCTGCCTGTCCAAGACCTGTATTTGCTTCCGAAAGCAAATCAGCCACACTGCCTTTTCCACTGATCTTTTATGATCTTTACTCTGGGTCCACCTGGCTGCTGTGTCCTCAGGCTGTTCAGCCCTCAGCAGCGCCTGCACCCACTTCCTTGAGCAGTTTATCCTTGCTGTTACATACCTAGCAATCCTACCCTCCATTTTATATTCCTCCCCACTAAGACTGACTGTCTCTTCACCCTCACTCAACGCATGACCTGCCGCGGTCGCCATTGTAAGGGGAGCTTGGGGTTTGGGCTCGAATCCACACTCCCCTGAGGTTCTGTACGTGCGATTTATGAGGATGGGTGAGTAACAAGGCACCAGACACAGTGGGTACGAGTGCAAAATGGCTAATGTTGTTTATTTAGAATAGTAACCACAAAGCTAGAGGGCATAGGAAGAGGTCATAAATAGCAGTAATGGCACAATCTCACTTAACAACACAAAAAATTCTCGCAACAGGGAAGGGGAAGATAAGAGGTTGAAACATTCCACCCACACACATCCCCACCTCCCACTTCCACCCTTCTTACCAATTCCTATCCTAAATTGAGTCTGTGAGGGGGTTTGGTCTCTACTCACAATCCTATCAACTCCGGGGTTCTGGGGGCACTTATTTCAGCTCGGGGTCCCTCTGGGGTGGGTTTTACGTTGTCGGTCGGTTCGGTTTTCCTCCTCGATTTTGCGTCGGTTTCTTCTATTTGCCTCTCGGTTGGCTCCTTCTTAACTCAACTCTGCAACTCAATGTGAAAGCTGACTCCAACCTCCAGCTCCCAACCTCCAATACCTGGAACCCCCCCTGTGTGTTTTTTCAGCTTTTCTTACAGTCCGTTCATCTTCGCGCCAAAACTGTCTTTGGTCTTGTCTTGGGTCTTCCTTGAATAAAATGGGGTGTGAATGGCAGTTCGATGTGAATCGATCTGTCTGGAATGGGAGATTAGCCACACCTCCTGTGTCCTGTCGCTCGCGGATGGGGTGAATGAAGATGATTGTTCACTATCTCGACAGAGATGCCACTCTGTCTCGGCTGGCCAAAATGATTGCATCAGACCTGTGGGCCTTTGTTTAATTATTCAAACTGATCCCCTTTGTGTTGCCTTGGGGAGATTTTGCCTGGACATGTTGCCTCTTCTGTGAGGGTTTTACACGAAAATAAAATATAAAGTTGCCTTGTATCCATTTTCCTGGAAGAACCGAATGTACATTCTTCCCCCTTACGGTAGCTGGCTCATCCCCCGTCCGGTTCCATGCCCCGGCAACACTGTCTGTTACTGCACAGGATGGCCAGAGTCCCATCATCCTCCGCGGTTTACAGGCTGTTGGCTGTAGTTGGTCATTTTAAACATGGCATCTTCCCATTCTCCCTGCCACATGGCTCCGAGGTTGATTTTGCAGAACCTTACACAATGCTGAACTCTCCGAAAACCAGGCTCTGCTGCCCTAGTTCACGGACACTCTATACCCGCCGGATCCAGTGTACTGTCATATGTCCAAGCCCTCTTCACAGAGACTCTCTCCTCCTCCAACCCTCCCTCTTCATGCTGCCATTCTTCTATCTGTTCCTCCATGGCAAATGGAACATAATGTGGAGCAATGTGAAGTTATCCACTTTGGTAGGAAAAATAGAAAAGCAGAGTATTTTTTAAATGTAAGAGATTGGGAAATGTTGGTGTTCAGTGGTACCTGGGTGTCCTTGTACACGGCCACTGAAAGGTAACATGCAGGTACAGCAAGCAATTTGGAAAACAAATGGTATGTTGGCCTTTATTACAAGAGGATTTACTGTAATTATATAGGGCCCTGGTGAGACCACACCTGGAGTACTGTGTACAGTTTTGGTCTCCTTACCTAAGGAAGGATCTACTTGCCATAGAAAGAGTGCAACAAAGGTTCACCAGGCTGAGTCCTGGGATAGGGGGATTGTCCTATGAGGAGAAATTGAGTATGCTGGGCCTATATTCGCTAGAGTTTAGAAGAATGAGAGGTGACCGCATTGATACATGAAAAATTCTTACAGAGCTTGACAGGGTAGATGCAGGGAGGATGTTTCCCCCGGGCTGGGGTGTCTAGAACCAGGGGTCACAGTCTCAGAATAAGGGGTCGGCCATTTAGGACTGAGATGAGGAGAAATTTCTTCACTCAGAGGGTAATGAATCTTTGGAATTCTCTACCCCAGAGGTCTGTAGAGGCTCAGTCTTTGAGTATATTCAAGACAGTGATCAATAGATTTTTGGATATTAAGGGAATCAAGGGATATGGGGATCGGGCGGGAAAGTGGAGTTGAGGTAGAAGATCAGTCATGATCGAGGAGCAGGCTCAAGGGGCCGAATGGCCTACTCCGGCTCCTGTTTCTTATGTTCTTATGTTCTCCTCAATTCAACATGTTGCTCATCTCCCCTTCCAATTCAACCTGATACTCTTCGAACCGCGCCCCCTCCTGCCCCCGCCACCTCATATTCGTTATCAGACTGACACTTCCTCCTCCGCCCCCCCCTCCCGCCCCACCCCATCCATTAATGTTAGTACTCTTAACCCCCCACACTGACCCTACATTTGCGTGAAGAAGTATTTCCTAACTTTTCTCATGAATGGCCTGGCTCTGATTTTAAGATAATGTCCTTGATTCGCCTCACCCAATCAATTCCTTTCAAAATCCTAAAAGCCTCAATCAAAACACCCCTTAACCTTAAATATTCCAAGGAATACAAGTCTAGTCTCTGTCACCTTTCTTCATAATTTACATGGGTGAGGTGTTCCCCACATGACAGTCTAAAAACGTCATCAATGTGTGCTGGGAGCTCCTGTGTAAATGGAACCTGCCAGATGTTGGAATGTGGTGGATATGTTTTCTATTCTGAGAGAGCTGACTGGAAACATGGAAAGCCCTCAATGCTTGGGGCGTGAGGAATGGGATGATCCTCGGAACTAAATGTCAGCTGTGTCAGCTGTGGCTCAGTGGGTAGCACACTTGCCTCTGAGTCAGAAGATTGTGGGTTTGAGTCCCACTCCATGGGACTTGAGCACAAACAAATCTAGGCTGACACTCCAGTGCTGCACTGGGAGGGCTGGGCTGCACTGTCGGAGGTGCTTTCTTTTGGATGAGATGTTAAACCAAGGCCCGGTCTGCTCTCTCAAGTGGACGTAAAAGATCCCATGGCACTACTTTGAAGAAGAGCAAGGGAATTATCCCTGGTTTCCTGACCAGTATTTGTGAGTATATGTGGTCAGGTTCACTTCTGACCTTCTGAGCGGTTCGAATCGCTCCCACTCCCTGGGTTCTAGACTTTGGATTTATTTGGGGATGTGACAAAGTGCAAGAGACAAAAGAACTTTGATTTTATTAAGGACAAGAAAGTACAAAGTCAAGGCTTGCAATCACTAGAATAAAGAACACTTTATCACATGTTCAAAAGGGGTTACAGAAAATAATACACCTCCCAGCTCCCAATGCCTAACTCTGACTAGGTTGCACTCCAGGGGAAACAGGGATTATGCTCACCAATCCTTTCATTGTCAGTTGGCGGTGGTTCCTGATTTCGGGGTTCGCTGGACTCTGTAGGTTCTGCTTGCCGTACCCAAACGTCGTGGAATACTTCTTACTGCGTAGTCTTTAGTTGGGTGGTGTCCGCTGATGCGGTAGGGCGTATATTGGACTTACGGGGTGAGTACCCACTTTCTTCCATCAGCAGTAGGTTTTAAAGTTTCTTTAGGTAATGTTTCACCTGTTGGTAGTTAGGAACAGATTGTAGAGTGGAAACTTTTGCATCTTCGGTTTCTTCTGGAGGAGTTTTGTTCTTGGAGTTTATCGATCGCTGTGGTTTCGATGTTACCACGTTGGCTGTGGTCAGTTACTGCCGCGATGGCGATGTCCGAAGTTACTGGGAACTGCTTTTCTCTGCCTTGATGTTCTTCCTCTTCTTCAATAGCAGAGCCCAGGAGTGTCGTCGAGGCTGAAGATGTTGATGCTCAGAAGAGCTGTATAGAAGGCTGTGTAGCCAGCTCTCTGGAAGACTCGTTAAGGCTGCTGCGGTGGTCTCTCCCTTTTTCTTCTCCTCACTCGTTAAAACCAGGGCCCCAGTTATACTTTGGGAGCCGTTCTAATCTGCGCGCCAATCAGCGCCGATTCTTTGTCTTAATTTTGGCGGGCTTGATATTTCTTTGTCATATTTTGGCGGGCTCGTTAATGGTAACCTGTTTCGGATGTGTCGATCTGTCGAATTTGTTTCTCGATCCGGAAAATTAGTTTTGGTATTTGCGATGTCTGCCTAGGCCTGGGTTTTCCAATGCGGGCTGGATGGGCCATTAACATTATGTATGCGCTGGATGGGTTTCCTGCTTAGAGCGATGGTTGGCTATCTCTGGGTCGATTGTTGCTATGTTAACGTCTCCCAGGAAGAAGGGTTTTCGAGTTTACACAATTCTCCAGACAATTTGTTTAGCTTCAATACCCCAGACGGTTTCAATACCCAAAGTGATATGTCCTTACTATACAGTACAAATGCACACGAGGCCCATACTTGAGAGAAGGTCACTCTGTGACCAGTAACCTTTATTCCAGCACTGAAGTGATGAAGGTGAGTGGAGCTTCCCCTTTTATACGGGAAAGTCCAGGTTAGCAGTGTCTCCCACAAGTTCACCACCTAGTGGTCAGTGTTCTCACGGTGTACAACTTAGGTCAGTTTATACATGGATTATAATGACAGTTGAATACATGACATCACCTCCCCCCCAAAGTCTTATTGGGATTACAGGTTGAGTCTCTCTGGTGGTTTACACTCCCTTGTAGAGCGCCTGAGTTGGGGCTCCGGTTGTTGGGCGCTGGCCTGAGTGTCTGCTGTTTGCGGTGCCTCAGGCCTGTCCGGACTGCCCACAGTGACTAGGCTCTCCTCCATTTGGTTCCGGTGTTCGATCACCTGTGGTGGAGTGAACTCTACATCGTGTTCTTCCTCTGCTTCTTCTATGGGGTTGCTGAACCTCCTTTTTGTTTGATCCACGTGTTTGCGACAGATTTGTCCATTGGTAAGTTTAACTACCAGAACCCTATTCCCCTCTTTGGCGATCACAGTGCCTGCGAGCCATTTGGGCCCTGCAGCGTAGTTGAGGACAAAGACAGGGTCATTGACATCAATACATCACGCCCTCGCATTCCCGTCATGGTAGTCACATTGTGACCGACGCCTGCTCTCAACAATTTCTTTTATGGTGGGGTGTATGAGGGATAACCTGGTTTTGAGCATCCTTTTCATTAGCAGCTCTGCAGGTGGAACCCCTGTGAGCGAGTGTGGTCGGGATCTATTAGCCAATAGGAGGCATGATAAGTGGCTTTGTAGGGAACCCCCTTGGATTCTGAGCATCCCCTGTTTAATTATGTGCACTGCTCGTTCCGCCTGTCCGTTTGAGGCCGGCTTGAACGGTGCCGTTCTGACATGGTTGATATCATTTCCTGCCATGAAGTCCTGGAACTCAATGCTTGTAAAGCACGGGCCATTGTCGCTGACCAAGACGTCCGGTAGACCATGGATGGCGAACATTGCCCGTAGACTTTCGACCGTGGCAGAGGATGTGCTTGAATTGAGAATGTCACACTCGATCCATTTGGAGTAGGCATCTATTGCAACCAAAAACATTTTTCCCATGAAGGGACCTGCGTAGTCCACATAGATGCGTGACCATGGCTTGGCGGGCCAGGACCAGGGACTAAGGGGGGCTTCCCTGGGCGCATTGTCCAGCTGGGCACACGTGTTGCACCTGCGAACACAAAGTTCCAGGTCTGCATCTATCGCTGGCCACCAAACGTGTGACCTGGCAATTGCCTTCATCATGACAATGCCCGGGTGCTCATTGTGGAGTTCTCGGATGAACGCCTCTCTGCCCATCTGGGGCATGACTACTCGGTTCCCCCATAGTAGGCAATCGGCCTGAATCGAGAGTTCATCCTTGCGCCTGTGAAATGGTTTACATTCCTCAGGGCATACCCCGTACGTGGCTGCCCAGTCCCCATTCAGGACACATTTCTTGACTAAAGACAGTAGCGGGTCTCTATTAGTCCAGACTTTGATCTGACGGGCTGTCACGGGTGTGCCTTCGCTTTCGAAAGCTTCAACAGCCATGACCATCTCAGCAGCATGCTTGGTTGTCCCCTCGGTGGTGGCTAGTGGGAGCCTGCTGAGTGCATCGGCGCAATTTTCAGTGCCTGGTGTGTGCCGAATTGTATAGTTATAGGCGGCTAACGTGAGTGCCCACCTCTGTATGCCGGCCGACGCATTTGCATTTATGGCCTTGTTTTAGGCCAAAAGGAACGTTAGGGGTTTGTGATCTGTCTCCAGCTCAAATTTCCTGCCAAACAGGTATTGGTGCATTTTTTTTACTGCATATACACATGCAAGCGCTTCCTTTTCTACCATCCCATAGCCCCTTTCTGCCTGGGACAGACTTCTGGAGGCATATGCTACTGGCTGTAACTGACCCTTGGCATTAACATGCTGCAACACACTCCAGACCCCATAGGACGACGCATTGCACGTTAAAACAAGTTTCTTACATGGGTCATATCGCGTTAACAGATTGTTGGAGCATAACAAATTGCGTGCTCTAGCAAAAGCCCTTTCCTGGCTGTCCCCCAGACCCATTCGCGACCTTTGCATAAGAGCACGTGTAGCGGCTCTAGCAGCGTGCTCAATTTGGGAAGAAAGTTACTAAAATAGTTCAGGAGCTCCAGGAACGAACTCAGCTCTGTCGTGTTACAGGGTCTGGGTGCTCTGTGGATCGCTTCCGTTTTGGACGCAGTAGGTCTGATCCCGTCTGCTGCTACCCTCATCCCCAGGAATTCTACCTCTGGAGCTAGAAAGACACACTTCACCTTTTTCAGTCGCAGACCTATCCGGTCCAGTCTGCTTAGCACCTCCTCCAGGTTGTGGAGGTGTTCTTCAGTATCGCAACCCATGATGAGGATGTAGTCCTGAAAAACCACCGTCCGTGGAATCGACGTGAGGAGACTTTCCATGTTTCGTTGAAAGATCGCGGCAGCCGAGCGAATCCCGAACGGATATCTGTTGTACTCAAACAACCCTTTGTGTGTCGTGATGGTGGTCAGCTTCTTCGATTTACTCGCCAGCTCCTGGGTCATGTAAGCTGAGGTCAGGTCCAATTTTGAAAAAGGTTTGCCAGCGGATAGCGTCGCAAAGAGGTCCTCCGTTCTCGGTAGCGGGTACTGGTCTTAGAGTGACACCTGATTGATGGTGGCCTTGTAATCACCATATATCCTGACCGACCCATCCGCCTTGAGCACCGGCATGATTGGGCTCGCCCAGTCACTGAATTCGACTGGCGAGATGATGCCTTCCCTCAGCAGGCGGTCCAATTCGCCTTCTATCTTTTCCCGCATCACGTACGGCACCGCTCTGGCCTTGTGGTGCACTGGCCTGGCGTCCAGGTTTTATGTGAATCACTACCTTGGCCCCCATGAAAGTGCCAATGCCGGGTTGAAATAGTGAGTCAAATTTGTCTAGGATCTGTGAGCATGATATTTGCTCCACAAAAGAAATTGCATTGACATCGCCCCATTTCCAGTTCATGACAGCAAGCCAACTCCTCCCCAGCAGTGCGGGACCGTCCCCTGGGACAATCCAGAATGGCAACCTGTTCTCCGAAACTTTGTGGGTCACGACTACCGTGGCGCTGCCTCGCACCGGAATGATCTCCTTTGTATATGTCCGTAGCTGTGCGTCAATCAGCAATAATTTTGGCCTCCTGGCCTTGGACGCCCACAACTTGTCGAACTGTTTGATACTCATCAGGGACTGGCTGGCCCCCGTGTCTAGCTCCATTGATACTGGGATGCCATTGAGGAGCACTTTAATCATTATATGTGCCGTCCTGGTGTATGAACTGTATATGTGCTCCACATGAACTCGCTGAACTTCAGCTTCCAGCGATTTCCCCCAGTGTCCATTTGGCCTGGTAGGACTTACATCAGGCCTGTCCTCCTCGTACATCAACCTGGCTGCAGGCTTCCTGCACGTACACGCCAAGTGACTGCTGATATTGCAGTTTTTGCAGGTATATTGCTGATACCTGCAAGCTCTGGTTGTATGTTTGCCTCCACACCTCCAGCATGAGCCATTGTTGGAAACAAAAGGTCCATTACCAGTCGATCATCTCTGACTGTCTCTGTAACTGTCCTTAAACGCACCATTGACAGGTGTTGATGGCCCCTTGAATTCTGGATTAGGATGGAGAATGAAACAGTTAATTCAGAAACCATGGTCCAGAACTTAAAGAAGGGTAACTTTGAAGGTATGAGGCATGAATTGGCTAGGATTGATTGGCGAATGATACTTAAGGGGTTGACTGTGGATGGGCAATGGCAGACATTGAGAGACCGCATGGATGAACTACAACAATTGTACATTCCTGTCTGTCGTAAAAATAAAAAAGGGAAGGTGGCTCAACCGTGGCTATCAAGGGAAATCAGGGATAGTATTAAAGCCAAGGAAGTGGCATACAAATTGGCCAGAAACAGCAGTGAACCCGGAGAATGGGAGAAATTTAGAACTCAGCAGAGGAGGACAAAGGGTTTGATTAGGGCAGGGAAAATGGAGTACGAAAAGAAGCTTGTAGGGAACATTAAGACGGATTGCAAATATTTCTACAGATATGTAAAGAGAAAAAGGTTAGTAAAGACAAACGTAGGTCCCCTGTAGTCAGAATCAGGGGAAGTCATAACGGAGAACAAAGAAATGGCGGACCAATTGAACAAGTAATTTGGTTTGGTATTCACTAAGGAGGACACTAACAACCTTCCGAATATAAGAAGGGTCAGAGGGTCTAGTAAGGAGGAGGAACTGAGGGAAATCCTTATTAGTCAGGAAATTGTGTTGGGGAAATTAATGGGATTGAAGGCCGATAAATCCCCAGGGCCTGATGGACTGCATCCCAGAGTACTTAAGGAGGTGGCCTTGGAAATAGCGGATGCATTGACAGTCATTTTCCAACATTCCATTGACTCTGGATCAGTTCCTATGGAGTGGATGGTAGCCAATGTAACCCCACTTTTTAAAAAAGGAGGGAGAGAGAAAACAGGGAATTATAGATCGGTCAGCCTGACATTGGTAGTGGGTAAGATGATGGAATCAATTATTAAGGATGCCATAGCAGCGCATTTGGAAAGAGGTGACATGATAGGTCCAAGTCAGCATGGATTTGTGAAAGGGAAATCATGCTTGACAAATCTTCTAGAATTGTTTGAGGATGTTTCCAGTAGAGTGGACAAGGGAGAACCAGTTGATGTGGTATATTTGGACTTTCAGAAGGCTTTCGACAAGGTCCCACACAAGAGATTAATGTGCAAAGTTAAAGCACATGGGATTGGGGGTAGTGTGCTGACATGGATTGAGAACTGGTTGTCAGACAGGAAGCAAAGAGTAGGAGTAAATGGGTACTTTTCAGAATGGCAGGCGGTGACTAGTGGGGTACCGCAAGGTTCTGTGCTGGGGCCCCAGCTGTTTACACTGTACATTAATGATTTAGACGAGAGGATTAAATGTAGTATCTCCAGATTTGTGGATGACACTAAGTTAGGTGGCAGTGTGAGCTGCGAGGAGGATGCTATGAGGCTGCAGAGCGACTTGGATAGGTTAGGTGAGTGGGCAAATGCATGGCAGATGAAGTATAATGTGGATAAATGTGAGGTTATCCACTTTGGTGGTAAAAACAGAGAGATAGACTATTATCTGAATGGTGACAGATTAGGAAAAGGGGAGGTGCAAAGAGACCTGGGTGTCATGGTACATCAGTCATTGAAGGTTGGCATGCAAGTACAGCAGGCGGTTAAAAAAGCAAATGGCATGTTGGCCTTCATAGCGAGGGGATTTGAGTACAGGGGCAGGGAGGTGTTGCTACAGTTGTACAGGGCATTGGTGAGGCCACACCTGGAGCATTGTGTACAGTTTTGGTCTCCTAACCTAAGGAAGGACATTCTTGCTATTGAGGGAGTGCAGCGAAGGTTCACCAGACTGATTCCCGGGATGGCGGGACTGACCTATCAAGAAAGACTGGATCAACTGGGCTTGTATTCACTGGAGTTCAGAAGAATGAGAGGGGACCTCATAGAAACGTTTAAAATTCTGATGGGTTTAGACAGGTTAGATGCAGGAAGAATGTTCCCAATGTTGGGGAAGTCCAGAACCAGGGGTCACAGTCTAAGGATAAGGGGTAAGCCATTTAATACCGAGATGAGGAGGAACTTCTTCACCCAGAGAGTGGTGAGCCTGTGGAATTCTCTACCACAGAAAGTTGTTGAGGCCAATTCACTAAATATATTCAAAAGGGAGTTGGATGTAGTCCTTACTACTAAGGGGATCAAGGGGTATGGTGAGAAAGCAGGAATGGGGTACTGAAGTTGCATGTTCAGCCATGAACTCATTGAATGGCGGTGCAGGCTAGAAGGGCCGAATGGCCTACTCCTGCACCTATTTTCTATATTTCTATTTTCTATGCCCCATTACTGGTCCCTTGCGATGGCATGAATCGCCGTTCAGTTAGCCATTGTCTCTGTTGAATTCCCCCTTTGGGTTCGACTACATGCTCGGGCATATCCGATTGCCCTTGTCTGCCTGGAGAACTGTGTGCCGTGTTAACAATGTTGACTCCCTGTCCATTTGCTGCATTTAAACCAAGACTTTTGTCAAACATCATTCTGGTCTCTTCCTCCCCTGAGATGAATGTCTGGGCCATCAAAGCCGCCGTTCCAGGGTTAAGTCTTTGGTCTAAATCAGTTTCCTGAAAATCCCAGCGTGTCCGATGCCCTCAATAAAAAAGTCTCGCAGAATCTCCTTTCTGCATGCATCTGGGAACTTACATAGGCTCGCCAGTTGCTGGAGGTCTGCCATGAAGTCTGGAACGCTTTGCCCTTCTCGCTGCCGGTGCGTGTAAAACCGGTGTCTCGCCCTGTGCATGCTGCTTGCCAGTTTAAAGTGTTCCCCGATCAACTTACTGAGCTCTTCAAAAGTCTTGTCCGCCGGCTTCTTTGGCGCTAGAAGGTCCTTCATCAGGGAGTACGTCCTGGATCCACAAACCGTCAGGAGATGAGCCCTGCGTTTGTCGGCCGAATCCTGTCCCAGCCATTCCTTAGTGACGAAACTTTGCTCTAGTCTCTCAATAGAATCGTCCCAATCATCACCAACACAGTACCTCTCGTCTGTGCTGCTAGTGGCCATGCTCGCGTGGTTTAAATCCCAGTTTCTCGTCGCCAGTGATAGGTCCTTACTATACAGTACAAATGCACACGAGGCCCATACTTGAGAGAAGGTCACTCTGTGACCAGTAACCTTTATTCCAGCACTGAAGTGATGAAGGTGGGTGGAGCTTCTCTTTTTATACCTGAAAGTCCAGGTTAGGAGTGTCTCCCACAAGTTCACCACCTAGTGGTCAGTGTTCTCACGGTGTACAACTGACGTCAGTTTATACATGGATTACAATGACTGTTGAGTACATGACACAAAGACCGGCTTCTTTGGAGGCTAGTTGTCCCTTAGTTTTGCAGCCCTTTTCACATGGACCCAATCTGCCCTGTAAAATCCCAAATTTGGTTAAAACTCGTAGTTTCTTCCATGTGCAGTTTAGGATCCCAAACTTTCTGGCTGATAGTTCCAAATCGAATTTCCTTTCCAATGAGTCCAAACACTGGGGGGGTTTTTGCACGAATTTTGCAATCTTACACCCTGAATCAACATAACAAAAAAAACCATTCACACATTGCTGTTTGTGGGAGCTTGCTGTGAGCAAATTAGCTGTCACGTTTCCTGCATTACAACAGTGACTACACTTCAAAATTGCTTCATTGGCTCTAAAGCACTTTGAGATGTCCGGTGCTCGTGAAAGGCACTATATAAATCCAAGTATTTCTTTCTATAAATGCTGATAACCTTTCATCAAGTTGAGAGCTGTCTGATGCTTGGGAGCAGCGTTGCGGCCCCAACCTACGTGGGAACTGTAAGGGATATAGCAGACAGAGCAGGCAGATAGGTGGTCAGAACACAATGCTGAAGGTAGTGAACTAATCAGTATTAGGAGGGTCTGAGGAATCGGTGATGATATGTATTGTAATTGCCTATTGTATGTAACACTTGCTTATGTAGGTATAGCACACTTATAACGAATTAAAACTGTATGGGTAATTTATCCTTAACCTTAGTAACACATAACAAAACAGCCGAAGTCAGCAGTTACAATTTTGATTAGAAGTCTCTGAGGAAGAGATAAGAAAGCCAATATTTTGGAACAGTTACTTCAGGCATCATATAGACTATGGCAAAGTGCAAATCACGGAACAAACACAATTAACATATGATGGGAGATGGACAATTGTATGTACCGCTCAGAGCCAGTCTGATAAGAGACGACAAATCAATGTAACTCTGCTGATAGCAATAGACCTATCGATGATTTTGCAGGAGGGTGGCTCCTCTCCAAAACCTGTATAAATTATACTTGAAACCTCTTGTATTTTGAAGGTTCCACGATTGAACTTTCCTTTGCATTTGCTCAAAATAAAGCCGGCGAAACTGAAGGTTTCGTTTGTTTGATTCCGTTCAAACGGTGGTCCATATCAGGTAGTCCAACCCGAGGAAGAGAAGTCTTCCTTTTACCCCAACCTAAAGGTCAGGTGTCGATTGCCTATATCAGGTGGTCCACCTCGAGGGAGAGAAGGCTTCCTTTTACCCCAACAGGAACATTAGGGCAGGTCGAGGCCATAAAAGGAGCGGTGAGCAGCAAGGTACAGCACGAGCTGGTCCGGGAGGGCGATGGCTGTTAAGAGGGCGACTGGATTGGGCGTCACCAAGGTCCAGGCCGCTGATTGGAACGTGGGCGGGTACAACAGGAGCGGCGTGATCGAGGCCCACTAGAACATCAGTTCGGGGTGCAGAAGAGGCAAGGGCCCAGGGGCAGCACGGACCAGCCCACACTGCGATATGTGTGCGCACTAGATCCATGCAGCAGAGCTGGTCTCCAGTCGTCTTGGTTGATCCTTGCCATTGGACCAAGACCTAGCTCTGTCAAGCCTGTGTGGTGGCTGGTGTGCAACGGCCAACACATGTTAAAAAAATCCAGGCATCTTCCACCCTTCAACATGTGGTTCGGGACCTGGAATTTTAGGTCCTTCATTGAAACACCTGTGAATTCATTGAGAGTTGGGATAACCGGGTCCTTTTCGGAATGGGAGACAGTGACTAGTGGAGTGCCGCAGGGCTCAGTGCTGGGACCCCAGCTCTTTACAATATACATTAGATTTGGATGAAGGAATTGAGTGTAATATCTCCAAGTTTGCAGATAACACTAAACTGGGTGGCGGTGTGAGCTGTGAGGAGGATGCTAAGAGGCTGCAGGGTGACTTGGACAGGTTAGGTGAGTGGGCAAATGCATGGCAGATGCAGTATAATGTGGATAAATGTGAGGTTATCCACTTTGGGAGCAAAAACAGGAAGGCAGATTATTATCTGAATGGTGGAAGATTAGGAAAAGGGAGAGGTGCAACGAGACCTGGGTGTCATGGCTCATCAGTCATTAAAAGTTGGCATGCAGGTACAGCAGGCAGTGAAGAAGGCAAATGGCATGTTGGCCTTCATAGCTAGAGGATTTGAGTATAGGAGCAGGGAGGTCTTACTGCAATTGTACAGAACCTTGGTGAGGCCTCACCTGGAATATTGTGTTCAGTTTTGGTCTGCTAATCTGAGGAAGGGCGTTCTTGCTATTGAGGGAGTGCAGCGAAGGTTCACCAGACTGATTCCAGGGATGGCTGGACTGACATATGAGGAGAGACTGGATCAACTGGGACTTTATACACTGGAGTTTAGAAGGATGAGAGGGGATCTCATAGAAACGTATAAGATTCTGACAGGACGGGACAGGTTAGATGCGGGAAGAATGTTCCCGATGTTGGGGAAGTGCAGAACCAGGGGACATAGTCTTAGGATAAGGGGTAGGCCATTTAGGACTGAGATGAGGAGAAACTTCTTCACTCAGAGAGTTGTTAAGCTGTGGAATTCCCTACCGCAGAGAGTTATTGATGCCAGTTCATTGGATATATTCAAGAGGGAGTTAGATATGGCTAAAGGGATCAAGGGGTATGGAGAGAAAGCAGGAAAGGGGTACTGAGGTGAATGATCAGCCATGATCTTATTGAATGGTGGTGCAGGCTCAAAGGGCCGAATGGCCTGCTCCTGCAGCTATTTTCTATGTTTCTATGTTTCTATCCCTTTTTAGCATGGAAGCAAGTCATCCTCAATTCGAGCAACCACCTAAGAAGAACACTTGGTGGCACTGCCCGCCCCCTCACAACCCCCCACAACCACCCCTGCCACCCCTGCCCCCCCACCGCCTCCCCCGAGCTTCTCCAGGGTCTGCGCACCAGAACCCTGGGGAGGTGTCAGACTTCGCCAAGTCAGTTTGTTCACAATGATCTCCACAAAAACCATGCGGTCTCGTCCTTCGTAGCGACCCAAACCCACCGGTGATGACAGTGGGCTCGGTGCTGAGCGTATTACCCCCAGGCCTGGCATCTCCTGCACCCTCCCAGCCGCACGTTCCCTCTCGCTGGTTGGTGCCGAGTGTACCTTGGCGCACTGGGTATTGCAGAGCCCATGTTTACCCGTGGGAGCACTGAATGCAAACCTAGCAACAATTTCCTGTCTTATCATTTGTGGGAGCTAACTGAGCTGAGATTGCGATCTAGTTAACCAGGGTGCTCGTTTTGCTCTCAGATAAGAGATGGTTAATCTCTCCTTCCTCTCTCACTCCGGGGCAGTGACTGTATACAGGGGACATGTCTAACCAAACGAGTGAAGGGCCTTCACATGCTCATTTAAAGAAAGAAAGACTTGCATTTATATAGCGCCTTTCACGACAGCCGGTCATCCCAAATGCTTCACAGCCAATTAAGTACTTTTGAAGTGTAGTCGCTGTTGTAATGTGGGAAACAGCAGCGAATTTGCGCACAGCAAGCTCCCACAAACAGCAATATGATAGTGACCAGAGAATCTGTTTCAGTGATGTTAATTGGGGGCTAAATATTGGTCCAGGGAACTGGGGAGAACTCTCCTGTAGTACATTGATTGGAGTTGATTGGATGTCTCTTGTTATCATCATCATAGGCAGTCCCTCGGAATCAAGGAAGCCTTGCTTCCACTCTAAAAATGAATCCTTGGGTGACTGAACAGTCCAATACGAGAACCACAGTCCCTGTCACAAGTGGGACAGATAGTCGTTGAAGGAAAGGGTGGGTGGGACAGGTTTACCGCACGCTCCTTCCGCTGCCTGTGTTTAGTTTCTGCATGCTCTCGGCGATGAGACTCGAGGTGCTCTTCCTCCACTTAGGGTGATCTTTGGCCAGGGACTCCCAGGTGCCAGTGGGGATGTTGCACTTTATCAGGAGGGAGTCCTTGTAACGTTTCCTCTGCCCACCTGTGGCTCGTTTGTCGTGAAGGAGTTCTGAGTAGAACGCTTGCTTTGGGAGTCTTGTGTCTGGCATGCGAACAATGTGGCCTGCCCAGCGGAGCTGATCAAGTGTGGTCAGTGCTTCGATGCTGAGGATGTTGGCCTGGTCGAGGACGCTAACGTTGGTGCGTCTGCCCTCCCAGGGGATTTGTAGGATCTTGCGGAGACATCGTTGGTGAGATTTGGTATTACTACAGCCCTGTAGACCATGAGATCGATGGTAGACCCCGTCACTCCTTGCGTTTCCCACTGGCAGTCGCAGTGACTTGCTCAGGCCCATGTGTTAATCCCAATGCCGAGCAATATGATTGGGACAACCTTTTTCGGTCAGTCCACGTGCATGTATTAAACTTTCTTGTGTTCGTTATGCCGTGCCTTCAGTTAAGTACATCATCATCATCATAGGTAGTCCCTCGGGATCGAGGAAGAACTTGCATCCACTCTTAGCATGAGTTCTTAGATGGCTGTACAGTCCAATACGAGAGCCACAGTCCCCATCACAGGTGGGACAAATAGTCGTTGAGGGAAAGGGTGGGTGGGACTGGTTTGCCGCACGCTCCTTCCGCTGCCTGCGCTTGATTTCTGCATGCTCTCGGCGATGAGACCCGAGGTGCTCAGCGCCCTCCCGAATGCACTTCCTCCACTTAGGGCGGTCTATGGCAAAGGACTCCCAGGTGTCAGTGGGTGTCGCACTTTATCAGCTTTGAGGGTGTCCTTGTAACATTTCCTCTGCCCGCCTTTGGCTCGTTTGCCGTAGAGCGCTTGCTTTGGGAGTCTCGTCTCTGGCATGCGAACTATGTGGCCTGCCCAGCGGAGCTGATCAAGTGTGGTCAGTGCTTCAATGTCTGTAGCTCGGTGGCTAGCACTCTTGCCTCTGAGTCATAAGGTTGTGGCTTCAAGTCCCACTTCAGAGACTTGCGCACAAAAATCTAGGCTGACACTGGATGAGACGTTAAACCGAGGCCCCGCCTGCTCTCTCAAGTGGAAGTAAAAGATCCCGTGGCCACTATTACAAAGAAGAGCAGGGGAGTTCTTCCCAGTGTTCTGGGGCCAATATTTATCCCACGACCAACATCATCAAAAAATGAATTATCCGGTCATTATCACATTGTTGTTTGTGGGAGCTTGCTGTGTGCAAATTGGCTGCCGCGTTTTCTACATTACAACACTGCACTTCAAAAGTTCTTCATTGGTTGTAAAGCGCTTTGGGATGTCCTGAGGTCGTGAAAGGCGCTATATAAATGCAAGTTTTTCTTTCATTCTACATTTCTGTCTTTGTCAGTGTTTTTCCCTGACTAAGCTCTCAGATTAGCAATAATGGACCTTAATCTCAATGCCTCCCAAGGGAGTCAAATGCTGAGACCCTGTAGATTCATGCAGTGCCTCTCCAGTAAGAAAATAGAAAATATGGCAATGTTCTGCTCCACAGCTTAGGGCTCCGTTCAGTGTACAACTATTTTGTTGAAGACAATAAACAAGTGCCCTCTGATTAAAGGGGGCCCACACTCGAGAAACTTTCATTCAAGTGCCCCCTTGTTTTTTTTTGATGGAACCAAAACACAAATTATACAAGTGCCCTCTGATTAAAGGGAGGTCACTAAACCCGACACAATAAGCAAATTAACTTTGGCAGTAACTTAAATCAAATCAAAATTTGGTTGCCGGGGGTGATGATGCACTCCAGTCCCTCTGGTGCCCACCTCTCGCGGAATGCCACGAGCGTACCGGTGGACACCGCGTGCTGCATCTCCAGGGACACCCTGGCTCGGATGCAACCGCGGAAGAGAGGCAGGCAGTTGGGCTGAATGACCCCCTCGACCGCCCGCTGCCTGGACCCTGCTCAGTGTATAAGTGTAGTGTACCAACAACAACAACAACAACTTGTATTTATATAGAACTTTTAACGTCGGAAAATATCTCAAGTCACTTCACAGGAGAGTTACCAAACAAAATCTGATACCGATGGTTTTAAGGAGCGACTTAAAGGAGGAGAGAGAGGTAGAGAGGTTTAGGAAGGGATTTCCAGAGCTTGGGGCCTAGGCAGCTGAAGACACGGCCGCCAATGGTGGGGCAAAGAAAATCAGAGAGGCCAGAATGGGAGGAACGCAGATATCGCAGAGGGTTGTAGGGCTGGAGGAGGTTACAGATATCTCAGAAGGTTGCAGGGCTGGAGGAGGTTACAGATATCTCAGAAGGTTGCAGGGCTGGAGGAGGTTACAGATATCTCAGAGGGTTATAGGGTGGGGGAGATTACAGAGATAGGAAGGGAGTCGAGGCCATGGAGGCCACCAACCTTCTCGACTAGGCTTTTTGTCTGATGATGGTGTGTGTAACAATATAATGTATAGCACCCTCTAGTTAGGAGGTACAGCGTCCTGGATCAGTCATTAAGAGACTGGCTGTATGAGGAACACCATTTTAACTGCATATGGCTGAATGAGATCTACTGAATCAATAGTGTTAAATTGAACGAAGAGTGTTCAAGAGACTATAAAATACAATGGGGTCAAGTTTCGGGCCGTGCCTAGAATGGCACAGCCCTGACCTGGACGCCCGTTTTTCGCGCCTAAAAGTGCGACAGAAAAATACCTCTTAATTCTCTGGCTCCTTGCTGGTTCCTGGGAGCTCGGCGCGGTGCGCACACAACAGCGGGGGGGGGGGGGGCAGAGCCACAGAGTCGTGCCGATTCTGCAAGTGGAGGGAAGCGGGGCTAAGTTAAATGAGGCAATGTCGTGCCGGCAGCCCTGCGCGTGCGTGTTGGAGCGCGCGCGCATGCGCAGTAGCCCAGAAACATTGGCATTTTTAAAGAGACTGAAAGAAAAGTGTTGATTTGTCTCGTGGACCTCTGGAAAGGCTTGGGATTGAATTTTGGTGATTTTTTTGTGTCTGAAGGAGTGCTTTTAGCAGCACTGTTGAATAAATCACCTGCTGAAATCAGTGTGTGCTGCCTTTCACTGCTAAACTTCCAGAACAGGTGCTACATAGGTGCATGCAAATTAAGGACTGTGTGTTTTGAAAAATAAGAGTGTCAATTCAATACAGCAATGGAACAACGTCCACTAATAACAAATAATTTCTTACATGAGGAAGTGGAGATATTAGTCAACGTCATTGGGCAGAGATGGCAGAAGCTAGTTACCAGCAACAGAGGTTGCATAAAAGTGTCACCTAAAGAAATGAAGAAACGCTGGAACCAAGTTGCAGAAGATTACTGCGCAGTGGTGCATACCATGAGATCTGGAAGTTAGTGTAAAAAGAAATGGCATGGCCTTGGTCAAGTAGTTAGTGTAAGTAATATTTTCCATTTTTAATGTAATCGTAATTGTAATGTGACTATCTGTTTGTCCCAGCCTGCAGAAAGACGCACTCTGTAAAAAGTTATATTTTACTCGTGCAGAAGAAATTGGTCCACAACAAAAGAGAAGCAGCTCGAACAGGAGAAGGCACGCCCAATCTGCATCCACTGACACCCTTGGAACAGAGGGTAGCTGCTGTGATGAATCGTACATGGAGAAAAGCAATCAGTACAGCACAAGCTGGGCCCGCACGCGAGGAAGAGGGTAAGTCCTGAAAATGCATTGTGGCCCTTCAAATCAACCTGCTGCCTGGCCTGCTTTGTGTGACCCATCCTGCCCCTCCATGTCACCCATCCTGCCCCCTCCCTTGCTGTTAAACATTTGACTGTTCTGATGTATTTTGCAGAACATGATGATGATGATGATGCTGCCAACCCTGAGGATCCTGAAGATACAGAACAAGAACCAGTACAACCAGATGCGGACGATCCAGACTGGATGATGGCGGCGATGACTGAAATGTCTACAGGGGAGAGCTTCCAAATTAATGTTTATGAGCCCCCATTAAGGGGCATCAGAGTTTCAACCCCTTGCATAGGTTCTGGTTCCACCTTCCATGGTTTTGATTCCGACATTGCGGGTCCCAGTGGTGCTGGTGATATAATGGAACAGTTTACACCCATTCACCCACCATCCCAGTCCACAGCTCGCACTCGAGTGCTGTCGTCTGGAACACCAAGCGCCCCACCATCCCAGCCCACGCCTCTCTCTCTAGTACTGCCATCTGGAACACAGAGCATCCCACCGTCCATGCCCGCGCCTCCCAGTGTAGTGGTGCCACGAGGCAGACCCAGGCAGAGGAGAAGGAGATTGGAGACACGCTCTCCTGAGATGCAGCGTGCTACAGATGCTGCTCAGGTTGTGGCATTGGGTATGTAGACCAATGAGCTTACCCGATCACTCATCGGTAGCATCAGTGCAGTGGGTGAAGAGGTGACGGTCCTGACGGGAGAAATAGCAGTAATGACACGGGAACTTAGGGAGGGAATGTCCAAGGGAGTGCAATCGACGACACAGGCCGTCAGGGAGGTAGCTGCTGCAATAAGGGCACACAGCCCCGCCAATCAAATGACACCCCCATGAAGAAGTGAACATTCACTGAGATGTGGATGAGAGATGGTTGCAGCCTTTCTTTGCTGCTTTCACTAGGGGGGTAGTGCTGGACAGGCTAATGGGACTCAAGGTAGACAAGTCCCCTGGTCCTGATGAAATGCATCCCAGGGTATTAAAAGAGATGGCGGAAGTTATAGCAGATGCATTTGTTATAATCTACCAAAATTCTCTGGACTCTGGGGAGGTACCAGCGGATTGGAAAGCAGCTAATGAAATGCCTCTGTTTAAAAAAGGGGGCAGACAAAAGGCAGGTAACTATAGGCCGGTTAGTTTAACATCTGTAGTGGGGAAAATGCTTGAAGCTATCATTAAGGAAGAAATAGCAGGACATCTAGATAGGAATAGTGCAATCAAGCAGACGCAACATGGATTCATGAAGGGGAAATCATGTTTAACTAATTTACTGGAATTCTTTGGGGATATAATGAGCATGGTGGATAGAAGTGTACCGATGAATGTGGTATATTTAAATTTCCAAAAGGCATTCGATAAGGTGCCACACAAAAGGTTACTGCAGAAGATAAAGGTACACGGAGTCAGAGGAAATGTCTACCTTGGATAGAGAATTGGCTGGCTAACAGAAAGTAGAGAGTTGGGATAAATGGGTCCTTTTCGGGTTGGAAATCGGTAGTTAGTGGTGTGCCACAGGGATCGGTGCTGGGACCACAACTGTTTACAATATACATAGATGACCTGGAAGAGGGGACAGAGTGTAGTGTAACAAAATTTGCAGATGACACAAAGATTAATGGGAAGGCGGGTTGTGTAGAAGTCATAGAGAGGCTGCAAAGAGATTTAGATGGTTTAAGCGAATGGGCTAAGGTTTGGTAGATGGAATACAATGTCGAAAAATGTGAGGTCATCCACCTTGGAAAAAAAAACAGTAAAAGGGAATATTATTTGAATGGGGAGAAATTACAACATGCTAGGTGCAGAGGACCTGGGGGTCCTTGTGCATGAATCCCAAAAAGTTAGTTTGCAGGTGCAGCAGGTAATCAGGAAGGCAAATGGAATTTTGGCCTTCATTGCAAGAGGGATGGAGTACAAAAGCAGGGAGGTCCTGCTGCAACTGTACAGGGTATTGGTGAGGCTGCACCTGGAGTACTGCGTGCAGTTTTGGTCACCTTACTTAAGGAAGGATACACTAGCTTTGGAGGGGGTACAGAGACGATTCACTAGGCTTATTCCGGAGATGAGGGGGTTACCTTATGATGATAGATTGAGTAGACTGGGTCTTTACTCGTTGGAGTTCAGAAGGATGAGGAGTGATCTTAGAGAAACATTTAAAATAATGAAAGGGATAGACAAGATCGAGGCAGAGAGGTTGTTTCCACTGGTCGGGGAGATTAGAACAAGGGGGCACAGCCTCAAAATACGGGGGAGCCAATTTAAAACCGAGTTGAGAAGGAATTTCTTCTCCCAGAGGGTTGTGAATCTGTGAAATTCTCTGACCAAGGAAGCAGTTGAGGCTAGCTCATTGAATGTATTCAAATCACAGATAGATAGATTTTTAACCAATAAGAGAATTAAGGGTTATGGGGACCGGGCGGGTAAGTGGAGCTGAGTCCACGGCCAGATCAGCCATGATCTTGTTGAATGGCGAAGCAGGCTCGAGGGGCTAGATGGCCTACTCCTGTTTCTAATTCTGATGTTCTTATGTTCTTTTGTTCTTGTTCTTGATGTAGCTGTAGTAGCGTTTTTCAAATTGAAATTATTTTGTAAGTTTGTAACTTTACAACTTATAAGTGATCTTAGGGTTTTTAAGTGATCTTATAGTGTATATGCTCTCTCATTTTGTATCTTATTTAATTTTGCACCTAAAAAGTTATCCTGAAGTTTAAGTGATCTTGAAAGTGTAAGATTTTTCAAATTGAAATTGTTTTGTAAGTTTTGTAACTTTACAACTTATAAGTGATCTTAGGGTTTTTAAGTGATCTTATGGTGTAAATGCTCTCACATTTTGTAACTTATTTAATTTTGCATCTACAAAGTGATCTTGAAGTTTAAATGATCTTGAAAGTATAAGATTTATCACATTGAAATCATTTTCTAACTTTTGTAACTTTACAAGTTTATAATGTGGGGCATTGGAACAGGTTCTGGGGGAGGTGGGACCAGTACAAACCGGACGGTCTGCACTTGGGCAGGAACGGAACCAATGTCCTAGGGGGAGTGTTTGCTAGTGCTGTTGGTGAGGAGTTAAACTAATATGGCAGGGGGATGGGAACCAATACAGGGAGACAGAGGGAAACAAAAAGGAGACAAAAACGAAAGACAGAAAAGAGATGAGTAAAAGTGGAGGGCAGAGAAACCAAAGGCAAGAAACAAAAAGGGCCACTGAATATAAAAGGGCTGCAGGAGGGGTAAAAACTAAAAATCATGGTTTAAAAACTAGGATGAAAACACTCTACCTAAATGCACGCAGCATTAGAAATAAAGTAAATGAGTTGACGGCACAAATCATTACAAATGGGTATGATTTGGTGGCCATTACAGAGACATGGTTGCAAGGTGACCAGGACTGGGAATAAAACGTACAGGGGTATCTGACGATTCAGAAAGATAGGCAGGAAGGGAAGGGAGGTGGGGTAGCTCTGTTAATAAGGGATGATATCAGGGCAGTTGTGAGGGATGATATTGGCTCCAATGAATAAAATGTTGAATCATTGTGGGTGGAGATTAGAGATAGTAAGGGGAAAAAGTCACTGGTCGGCGTAGTTTATAGGCCCCCAAATAATAACTTCATGGTGGGGCGGGCAATAATCAAGGGAATAATGGAGGCATGTGAAAAAGGAACGGCAGTAGTTATGGGGGATTTTAACCTACATATCGATTGATCAAATCAAATCGCAGGGGGTAGCCTGGAGGAGGAATTCATAGAATGCATACGGGATTGTTTCTTAGAACAGTATGCAACAGAGCCTACAAGGGAGCAAGCCATTTTGCATCTGGTCCTGTGTAACGAGACAGGAAAAATAAACGATCTCCTCGTAAAAGATCCTCTCGGAATGAGTGATCACAATATGGTTGAATTTGTAATACAGATTGAGGATGAGGAAGTTGTGTCAGAAACGAGCGTACTATGCTTAAACAAAGGGGACTACAGTGGGATGAGGGCAGAGTTGGCTAAAGTAGACTGGAAACAAGGACTAAACGGTGGCACAATTGAGGAACAGTGGAGGACTTTTAAAGAGCTCTTTCATAATGCGCAACAAAAATATATTCCAGTGAAAAAGAAGGGCGGCAAGAGAAGAGATAACCAGCCGTGGATAACCAAGGAAATAAAGGAAAGTATCAAATCAAAGACCAATGCGTATAAGGTGGCCAAGGTTAGTGGGAAACTAGAGGATTGGGAAGATTTTAAGCAACAGCAAAGAATGACTAAAAAAGCAATAAAGAAAGGGAAGATAGATTACGAAGGTAAACTTGCGCAAAACATAAAAACAGATAGTCAAAGCTTTTACAGATATATAAAACGGAAAAGAGTGACTAAAGTAAATGTTGGTCCCTTAGAAGATGAAAAGGGGGATTTAATAATGGGAAATGTGGAAATGGCTGAGACCTTAAACAATTATTTTGCTTCCGTCTTCACAGTGGAAGACACAAAAAACCATGCCAAAAATTGCTGGTCATAGGAATGTGGGAAGGGAGGACCTTGAGATGATCACTATCACTAGGGAGGTAGTGCTGGACAGACTAATGGGACTGAAGGTAGACAAGTCCCCTGGTCCTGATGAAATGCATCCCAGGGTATTAAAAGAGATGGCGGAAGTTATAGCAGATGCATTTGTTATAATCTACCAAAATTCTCTGGACTCTGGGGAGGTACCAGCGGATTGGAGAGCAGCTAATGTAACGCCTCTGTTTAAAAAAGGGGGCAGGCAAAAGGCAGGTAACTATAGGCTGGTTAGTTTAACATCTGTAGTGGGGAAAATGCTTGAAACTATCATTAAGGAAGAAATAGCGGGACATCTGGATAGGAATAGTGCAATCAAGCAGACGCAGCATGGATTCATGAAAGGGAAATCATGTTTCACTAACTTACTGAATTCTTTGAGGATATAACGAGCATGGTGGATAGAGGTGTACCGATGGATGTGGTGTATTTAGATTTCCAAAAGGCATTCGATAAGGTGCCACACAAAAGGTTACTGCAGAAGATAAAGGTACGCGGAGTCAGAGGAAATGGATTAGCATGGATAGAGAATTGGCTGGCTAACAGAAAGCAGAGAGTCGGGATAAATGGGTCCTTTTCCGGTTGGAAATCAGTGGTTAGTGGTGTGCCACAGGGATCAGTGCTGGGACCACAACTGTTTACAATATACATAGATGACCTAGAGGAGGGGACAGAGTTTAGTGCAACAAAATTTGCAGATGACACTAAGATTCGTGGAAAAGCGGGTTGTGTAGAGGACTCAGAGAGGCTACAAGGAGATTTGGATAGGTTAAGCGAATGGGCTAAGGTTTGGCAGATGGAATACAATGTATAAGGTATTGGTAAGGCCGCACCTGGAGTACTGCGTGCAGTTTTGGTCACCTTACTTAAGGAAGGATATACTGGCTTTGGAGGGGGTACAGAGACGATTCACTAGGCTGATTCCGGAGATGAGGGGGTTACCTTATGCTGATAGATTGAGTAGACTGGGTCTTTACTCGTTGGAGTTCAGAAGGATGAGGGGTGATCTTATTGAAACATTTAAAATAATGAAAGGGTAGACAAGATAGAGGCAGAGAGGTTGTTTCCACTGGTAGGGGAGGCTAGAACTAGGGGGCACAGCCTCAAAATACGGGGGAGCCAATTTAAAACCGAGTTGAGAAGGAATTTCTTCTCCCAGAGGGTTGTGAATCTGTGGAATTCTTTGCCCAAGGAAGCAGTTGAGACTAGCTCATTGAATGTATTCAAGTCACAGATAGATAGATTTTTAACCAATAAGAGAATTAAGGGTTACGGGGAGCGGGCGGGTAAGTGGAGCTGAGTCCACGACCAGATCAGCCATGATCTTATTGAATGGCGGAGCAGGCTCGAGGGGCTAGATGGCCTAGTCCTGTTCCTAATTCTTATGTTCTTGTAAGTGATCTTAAAGTTTTTAAGTGATCTTCAAGAGTCATATTAAAAAGTATAGTTTGATACAACAAATATTTTATTACAGTGACATTAACTTTTCAATAAAATATTTTTTCATTAAAACTGATTCATCTTCCATTAACACAACACAACGTAGGAACAACTGCAAAGAATAAACATGTCCATGCGCAACAGTGGTCGCAGAGCCCTGAGGCATCAGTAATTGAAGCGTTCACGGATGAGCTGCTGGTGCAGGGCTCGAGCAATCGTTAAAGGAGCACGATGGACGGCCCTCCTCCGACCTCGTGCTCCGGCATCAGGCACTTGCATGCTTTCCTGATCGTCGTCATCATCCTCATCCTGCTCTTCCGTAATACTATCATCATGCACTGGACCCTCACATGGGTCTTCTGGTTCCTCCACCAGCTCCTGCTGTCTCATGATGGCTAAGTTATAGAGCATGCAGCACACAACAGTGAAGTGACCGACAATCTGAGGAGAGTATTGCAAGTGGTCTCCGGAATGGTCCAGGCATCGGAAACGCTGTTTCAATGCCAATGGTCCTCTCAATGATGCTGCGCGTCGCAATGTGCGCCATGTTGTATTGACGGTCAGCTTCTGTCCGTGTCACACGTAGGGTGTCATGAGCCAGGTGGTCAGGCCGTACCCTTTGTCTCCCAATACCAGCTCTGCCCTTCTGGCTGCTGTGCAAACATGTCAGATATAACGCTGTCGCATAGGATGAATGCATCATGGGTGCTGCCAGGGTATCTCGCATCGACTGACATGATGCGCTGCTTGTCGTCACACACGAGCTGCACATTGATGGAGTGGAAAGCTTTTCTATTCCTGTACTGCTCGGAATCCTCCACAGATGCTTGCAAGGCTATGTGGGTACAATCAATGCAGCGCTGTACCTTTGGGAAGCCGGCAATCCTGAAGAAGCCCACAGCCCTCTCATGGATTGCTTGTGCGGTCATTGGGAAATTGATGAAGTCATTCCTCCGTGCATACAGTGCAGCTGTGACCCGGAGGAATTGCACGTTGAGAGATGGCGCACACATCTCCAGTTGTAGCCTGAAACGATACCGAGGCATAGAAGGCAAGTGCAGCTGTTACCTTCACTTCAACGGACAAGGCAGTTGGCATTCTGCTTCTGGGCTGCAAATCTGCTCTCAGCATATCACAGATCTCAGCGACAACTTCTCTGCAGAAACGCAGCCTTTTGACACAATCAGCCTCGCTCATGTCCAGGTACGAGCGCCTGGCTCGATATTGCTGACAAGGGTAAGGTCTCCTGTCCATCAGCCTATGGGCTATGATGTTCCTGGTGTAGTGAGCTCTAATCAATTCTCTCCTATGCAGTGAATTGCTGGCGAATTGTTGGAGCGGATTTTTGGACATATACTGGACTAGTATACGGGACCAAACATTTGTTTTATTTTCCCCTTTAATGAATTTTGTAAGGGACAATGCATTATATAAAAAAACCCAGTTAGACTTTAAGGTATGCTGGCCTTGAGTTAATGGAGATAAGAAAGTGAGATAATGAACACTGGAGAGTTAAGTGCTGAGTATGTTTGTTTATACCGGTGTTAAAAGCCTGCACTTGTTTATACTGCCCTGTCACAATGCAGGATGGGTTATATCAAAAGCTTAGCCTTCGATAGTCAAAGCTTTGTAGTGCTAAAGCATGTGTTGTAAAGTGACGTAATTTGTAAGATAAAAAAACTTCACTGCAGATACCAATTTGAGAAGTAGTTCAAAGACAGGGGTCTTTAACACTTCTCCCAAAGCTTTGTCTCCGATTTAATAAACCTCTCTTTATATATATTATACAGTCTCGGAAATATTTTTCCACAACAGCATGATCCGTGGTGTTGACAATGCAGCACGCATTCTGCAAATTTAACTTTCAAACTGGCTATCTGGCTGCCTCTCCCTGTCCCTGGCCGAATGGCCTCAGTCTCCCTCGCAGCTCGAAGGCTGCTTGCTGTGTCTTCGGCTGCCGTCGAGCCACTGACGCTGCCCTGTCTCCCACATGGAAGGAAGGCCTGCCTGAAGCACCGCAGCTCGAAGGCTGCTGTGGCTTCACACAAGTAGGAATATTCAATATTTTGTCTTTGCTTTGTTTATAATTTTTTAGTCAGGATGGCTCTTTATTTGTATAAATAAGACTGTTGAATGCTTGTAAAATTTAATAACTTCCCTTCCCCCCTCCCCCCTCATTCCCTACGCCTGATTTGTAAAGTGTAGGCAAGGTTTTTCTGAGCGTACAAAAATCCACACTTACTCCATTCTAAGTTAGTTTGGAGTAAGTTTTCACTGCCTAAACTTTCAAAACAAGCGTAAGTGGCTGGACACGCCCCCTTTTGAAAAAAAAATCTGTTCCAAAATGAAACTGTTCCAACTGACGAGAACTGGAGCAAACTAAATGGTGTGAATTGCAATTTCTAGGATACTCCATTCTAAACCAGTTGCTCCAAAAAAATAGGAGCAACTCAGGCCAAAACTTGACCTCATTGTGGGGTGAGGTGGGGAGTGTTATGTTCAAAATAACTCTACAAGACTGTATTGTAAGCTCAAACTGTTGTGACCTTGGTCTCTTTATTCAGACTCCAGAGTGAGTAAGCAGCATGGTGGAGTACCTTGCCCAGGGTGCACAGATGACCCTTAGGTCTCCCACAGGTGTGCTCCCTGGTGGAAAGTCTTACATATTGGTGAGGTTTACATACATACATAACATCACTCCCCCCCAAAGTCTTATGTACAAGTTATTTGCAAGTTGAGGCGATCTGGCACCCTGCGTTCCCGGGTCGATCGCCTCAGTTGAAGTCCTGGCATGGGTGAGTTGGTTGGATCGTTGCTGCACGGCTGCGCGGCTGGTCTGATTGGACTGACGAGCATGGAGAGTTCATCCTCGTGATTGACAGCGAGGTCGATTGTGTTAGTGGGTCGCTGAGGGGCCAGTTCCTTTCACAGTGTTTCCTGGTTATCTGTAGTTCGCGGTTTGGTCCGGTCCAAATGCTTTCTGCGTTTGCCTATTACATGGTTTCACAACAAACACTCCATTTTCATCACAACCACTCCATTCCCCTCTTTGGCTAATACAGTGTTAGCAGCCCATCTGGGGTCTTGAACATGGTCTGGGGCCTTGAAAATGATGTCGCGTGGAGGAGCCATGCGATCATGGTACGTTCTCTACTGAGAGCATACGGAAGGCTCGGTTCTGAGTGATTCTGTCTGGTGACTGCATAGCACCCAGGATAGCCGGGTCTGTAGGGAGTCTACCATGACACATGTGGTGCTTGGCTTTATGATTTGGACTGCCCGCTCTGGACTATTATCGCTGACCCTAAGGTCTGGCAAGCCAAGGATGGCCGATATGGCCTTGAGACTTGCAGTAGTGGCGGGAGGCTGCGTGGTCCCCGTGAATCCTGGGCCATGGTATGGAGGCCCTGGACCGCTGACTGTATGTAGCCTCCTTGTCTTTCTTTGCAATGTTGCAGGATTGCCCATAGGGGGCAATCTGATGGGATGAGCATTTTGTCTTTGCGACGGATAAGCTGCAACATCCCGTCTAGTGGTTCGCCGTTAGCAGGCGGTAAAGTGGGATCCTGGCTGGTTCAGGTCCTAAACTGGGGAGCCGTTATGGTTGACTCCTCGCTTTCTCGCACTTCCATAACAACGAGCGGGTCTGCGGGCTGTGCCGTTTCAACCCCGGTGGTGGGCAACGGTAGCCAACTGAGGGCATTAGCGCCGTTCTCAGTGCCTGGCCCGTGGCGGATCATGTTACAGTGCACAGACAATGTTAGACATTTTTGAAACAAAGTATTGATAATAGTGCCTCTGCTTTCCCAAAACTGTGGGATGGGCAGCTTGTCTGACTCGAGCAAATATTGGGACACACGTCTCTTTTGTCCTGTGAACGCAGGCTACTGCCTTGGTTAACTTATTGCATACATGTACAACCGGTTGGGGCTCGCCTGCTACTTTAGCTTGCTGCACAACACGCCTGACCCCATGTGATAACACCTCACTTGCTACAAGTACTTTGTTAGATACATGTACAACTGGTTGGGGTTTGCCCACTACCTTGGCTTGTTGTAAGGTACCCCCGACCCCATATGATAATAGAAACATAGAAAGTAGGTGCAGGAGCAGGCCATTCTGCCCTTCGAGCTTGCACCGCCATTCAATATGATCATGGCAACCTCAGTACCCTACCCCTGCCTTCTCTTCATACCTCCTGATCCCTTTAGCCATAAGGGCCACATCTAACTCTCTTCTGAATATGTCCAACGAACTGGACTCCACAACTCTCTGGGTGAAAAGTTTCTCCTCATCTCGGTCCTAGATGGCTTACCCCTGGTTCTGGACTCCCCCAACATCGGGAACATTCTTCCTGCATCTAACCTGTCCAGTCCCGTCAGAATTTTATATGTTTCTATGAGATCCCCTCTCATCCTTCTAAACTCCAGTGAATACAGGCCCAGTCGATCCAGTCTCTCCTCATACGTCAGTCCCGCCATCCCGGGAATCAGTCTGGTGAACCTTCGCTCACTCCCTCAATAGCAAGAACGTCCTTCCTCAGATTAGGAGACCAAAACTGAACACAATATTCCAAGTGAGGCCTCACTAAGGCCCTGTACAACTGCAGCAAGACCTCCCTGCTCCTATACTCAAATCCTCTCGCTATGAAGGCCAGTATGCCATTTGCTTTCTTTATTGCATGCTGTACCTGCATGCCTACCTTCAATGACTGATGTACCATGACACCCAGGTCCCTTTGCATCTCCTCTTTTACTAATCTGTCACCATTCAGATAATAGTCTGCCTTCCTGTTTTTGCCAGCGAAATAGATAACCTCACATTTATCCACATTATAATGCATCTGCCATGCATTTGCCCATTCACCTAACCTGTCCAAGTCCCCCTGCAGCCTCTTAGCATCCTCCTCGCAGCTCGCCCTGCTACCCAACTTAGTGTCATCTGCAAAATTGGAGATATTACATTCAATTCCTTCCTCTAAATTATTAATGTATATTGTAAATAGCTGGGGTCCCAGCACTGAACCCTGCGGCACCCCACTAGTCACTGCCTGCCATTCCGAAAAGGACCCGTTTATTCCCACTCTTTGGGCCCAAGTTTCGAGCAGCGCCTAGAACGGCGCAGTCCTGACCTGGACGTCCGTTTTTCGCGCCACAAAGTGCGCCTAAAAAAACTTCCAGATTCTCCAGCTCCCTGCAGGTCGTTTGCAGCTCGGCGCAGCGCAGCAGGAGCTGTAGGGGGCGGAGCCAGGTCCCTGCGCTGAAAACAGTGCCGGGACCTCTGCACATGCGTGCTACAGTGGGTGCGCATGTGCAGTAGCTGCAGGCGCCCAAAACTGTGTGGGAGGGGCTGAAGCACGCAGCCCCTAGCCCTGGCCCAATGGCCTCACTGGGGCTGTGTGAATAAGGCTCCTCCCACGGCCAGCTCCTGCTTCCTCCCAACCCGACTCGACTCCCGCTTCCCCCCCCTCCGCCCCTAGACCGGACCCGACCCGACTCCCGCTTCCCCCACCCCCGACTAGACCCGACCTGACCTCCCTCCCCCCGACCTGACCTCCCTCTCCCTCACTCCCCCCGACCCGACCCAACGCCACCTACCTGTAAATCTGGTGCTGGGGACGGGCCCTGCCCAAAGTCTCGGGCCCGGCCGGGCCTGGCCCGTTCAGCCTCCCTCCCCCTTCTCCTTTTCCCCCCCCATCTCCTTTCCCCCCCCATCTCCTTCTCCCCTCTCCTTTCCCCCCTCTCCTTTCCCCCCTCTCCTTTCCCCCCCTTTTCCTCCTCCCCCTTCCCCCTTCTTCTCCTCCTCCCCCCTTCTCCTCCGCCCCCCCTTCCCTCTTCTCCTCCTCCCCTTCCCTCTTCTCCTCCTCCCCCCTCCCTCCTTCTCCTCCTCCCCCCTCCCCCCTTCTCCTCCTCCCCCCTCCCCTTCTTCCCCTCCCCTTCCCCTTCTCCTCCTCCCCCTCCGCCCCCCTTCCCTCTTCTCCTCCTCCCCTTCCCTCTTCTCCTCCTCCCCCCTCCCCCCTTCTCCTCCTCCCCTCCCCCCTCCCCCCTTCTCCTCCTCCGCCCTCCCCTTCTTCCCCTCCCCCTCCCCTTCTCCTCCTCCCCTCCCCTTCTCCTCCTCCCCCCTCCCCCTTCTCCTCCACCCCCCTTCCCCTTCTCCACCTTCTCCCCCCTCCCCCTTCTCCCCCTCCCCCTTCTCCCCCCTCCCCTCCCCTCCCCCTTCTCCCCCTCTGCTCCCCCACTCTCTCCCTCTACCCCCCTCCTCCCCCTCCCCTCGCTGTCAGAAACACAGACACTGACAGACAGAGAATGACAGACACACACAGACAGACAGACAGAGAGATAGAGACACTGACAGAGACACACTGGGGGTGGGGGGGGGGGCATCCCAGCACGCTGTTGGAGGGCTCCCGGTGCTGCAGTCGGTAAGTAGAAAATGTTTTATTTATTGATTTTTTTAAAAATTATGTCTTATTCATTTTTTTTGATTGATTTATTGGTTGATTTATTGATGTTTTTATCATTTATTATTAATGATGGCTCTTTATTTGTAAAACTGAAGTGTTTAATGTTTGTAAACTTCCCTTTAAACCCCGCCTCCCCATTCCCTACGCCTCATTTGTAACCTACGCCTGATTTTCTAAAGTGTAGACAAGGTTTTTTCGAGCGTACAAAAATATTCACTTACTCCATTCTAAGTTAGTTTGGAGTAAGTTTTCACTGACGAAACTTTGAAAACAGGCGTAAGTGGCTGGACACGCCCCCTTTTGAAAAAAAAATTCTGTTCCAAAGTGAAACTGTTCTAACTGACTAGAACTGGAGCAAACTAAATGACGAGAATTCCGATTTCTAAGATACTCCGTTCTACACCAGTTGCTCCTAAAAATCAGGAGCAAATCATGGCGAAACTTGGGGCCTTTGCTTCCTGTCCTGGCCAACCATTTCTCTATCCATGTCAATACATTACCCCCCAATACCATGTGCCTTAATTTTGCACACTTATCTTTTGTGTGCCACCTTGTCAAAAGCCTTTAGAAAGTCCAAATGCACCACATCCACTGGTTCTCCCTTGTCCACTCTACTAGTTACATCCTCAAAAAATTTTCGAAGATTTGTCAAGCATGATTCCCCTTTCATAAATCTATGCTGACTTGGATCGATCCTGTCACTGCTTTCCAAATGCGCTGCTATTACATCTTTAATAATTGATTCCAGCATTTTCCCCACCACCGATGTCAGGCTAACCAGTTTATAATTCCCTGATTTCTCTCTCCCTCCTTTTTTTAAAAGTGGGGTTACATTAGCTATTCTCCAATCCATAGGAACTGATCTTGAGTCCATGGAATGTTGGAAAATGACCACCAATGCATCAACTATTTCTAGGGCCATTTCCTTAAGTACTCTGGGATGCAGACTATCAGGCCCTGGGGATTTATCGGCCTTCAGTCCCTTCAATTTCCCTAACACCATTTCCTGACTAATAAGGATTTCCCTCAGTTCCCCCTTCTCGCTAGACCCTCGTTCCTCTTGTATTTTCGGGAGGTTATTCGTGTTTTCCTTCGTGAAAACAGAACCAAAGTATTTGTTCAATTGGTCTGCCATTTCTTTGTTCCCCATTATGAATTCACCTGATTCTGACTGCAGGGGATCTACATTAGTCTTTGCTAATCTTTTTCTCTTCACATATCTATAGAAACTTTTGCGGTCAGTTTTTATGTTCCCTGCAAACTTACTCTCATACTCTATTTTCCCCTTCCTAATTAAACCCTTAGTCCTCCTCTGCTGAATTCTAAATTTCTCCCAGTCCTCAGATTTGCTGCTTTTTCTGGCCAATTTATATGCCTCTTCCTTGAATTTAACACTTTCCCTAATTTCCCTTGTTAGCCACGGCTGTGCCATCTTCCTTTTTTTATTTTTACGCTACACCGGGATGTACAATTGTTGTAGTTCATCCATGTGATCTTTAAATGTCTGCCATTGCCTATCCACTGCCAACTCTTTAAGTATCATTCGCCAGTCTATCCTAGCCAATTCACGTCACATAATATATCATTAGCCGCGAAAGAGTGCTTACAAAGGTTACACAGTGCAAACAACTTATTGGAACATTGTGGGTTCCTGGCCTTCTCAGCGGCCGCCCCTTTACCTTTGCCCCAAACCCAGTCATCTTTCTTGCTGGGCAACACATGCCTTTGTTTGATTGCAGCGACATCTCGTGGTGTGGACGCTCTTTCTGGATGCTCTTTCGTTCCGTAGTCTGGACACACACTCGACCATGTCCGTGATGCCGACTGCCGCGATCTTCCTCCCCAGGGACTTTGCCTCTGGCATCGGGAAGATGCATTCGGATCGTTTCGGCCGGAGTCCCACTCTGCTTGGTCAACCTGGAGCCTCTTCCATTGTTGCGAAAAGGTCGTCGGCTTTGGATGGTGGGTACCGCGCCTGTACCACTGCTCGGTTGATCTTTACCTCCTCGTGGTCGTGATGAACGGCCTGTGCCTCGGGGATCTGCAAATGGATCTGCACTTCGATGCCTGGTTCAGCTGAAGGTCGTTCACCGGAGACGGTACACAGAGGTCTTCCCAGTTCCATCGAATCTTCCCCATTCACCTTCTATCAAGCAGCGTTGGCCCATCACCTGAAACAATTCATAGTGGTAAATCGTGCACCGCTCCCTCATGGGATACTCTTATGTCCGCACAACCAATAACTGGTATCAGTTCCTTGGTGTAGGTGCGCAGCTTTGCCTGAATCGGGATCAGCTTGGGTTGTTGTGCTCTGTCGCCCCACAGCCTCTCGAATGCCTTCTGGCTCGTTATTGATTGACTCTCTCCCATGTCCAATTCCACGGCGACTGGAGTGCCGTTGAGTTTAACTTTTAACATTATCGGAGGGCTTTTGGTGGTGAAGGTGTGTATCCCGTATACTTCCTTTTCATCCTCAGGTTGAGTTGCCTCTCCTGCTCATTCAGCGTGATCCTCGCTGGATCGGTCGTCCTCTCCTGACTCTGCCATTAGACGAGGGGATTAAATGCAGTATCTCCAAATTTGCGGATGACACTAAGTTGGGTGGCAGTGTGAGCTGCGAGGTGGATGCTATGAGGCTGCAGAGTGACTTGGATAGGTTAGGTGAGCGGGCAAATGCATGGCAGATGAAGTATAATGTGGATAAATGTGAGGTTATCCACTTTGGTGGTAAAAACAGAGAGACAGACTATTATCTGAATGGTGACAGATTAGGAAAAGGGAAGGTGCAACGAGACCTGGGTGTCATGGTACATCAGTCATTGAAGGTTAGCATGCAGGTACAGCAGGCGGTTAAGAAAGCAAATGGCATGCTGGCCTTCATAGCGAGGTGATTTGAATACAGGGGCAGGGAGGTGTTGCTACAGTTGTACAGGGCCTTGGTGAGGCCACACCTGGAGTATTGTGTACAGTTTTGGTCTCCTAACTTGAGGAAGGACATTCTTGCTATTGAGGGAGTGCAGCAAAGATTCACCAGACTGATTCCCGGGATGGCGGGACTGACCTATCAAGAAAGACTGGATCAACTGGGCTTGTATTCACTGGAGTTCAGAAGAATGAGAGGGGACCTCATAGAAACGTTTAAAATTCTGACGGGTTTAGACAGGTTAGATGCAGGAAGAATGTTCCCAATGTTGGGGAAGTCCAGAACCAGGGGTCACAGTCTGAGGATAAGGGATAAGCCATTTAGGACCGAGATGAGGAGAAACTTCTTCACCCAGAAAGTGGTGAACCTGTGGAATTCTCTACCACAGAAAGTAGTTGAGGCCAATTCACTAAATATATTCAAAAGGGAGTTAGATGAAGTCCTTACTACTCGGGGGATCAAGGGTTATGGCGAGAAAGCAGGAAGGGGGTACTGAAGTTTCATGTTCAGCCATGAACTCATTGAATGGCGGTGCAGGCTAGAAAGGCTGAATGGCCTGCTCCTGCACCTATTTTCTATGTTTTCTATGTTTCTATGAGTCACAGGTCATTTGCACATTCGCTGGAGGTGCCCCATTGTTCCACAGCCCTTGCACACATAGTGCTTGAAGCAACATTGATGGGCTCTATGACTGCCCCCGCAACGCCAACATGGTGTTAATGGATACGCATTCATGCCCCACGGCGGACTCTGAGTCACTCTAGGCCTATGTCTGGCCTCTGCGGTCGTGTGGGCCCTGCCATGTACAGTTCTGCCTTCTGAAACCATTATTTTATGCACAGTACTTGCCGGCGAGCTTCGATTCTGTTGTCGCTTGTGGATATGAAAGCCTGGGCTGTCGTGATAGCCTTGCTCAGATCTAGGGATTCGACAGACAGCAGTTTGCGAAGAATGACCTCGTGGCCGATTCCAAGCACGAAAAAATCTCGCAACATTTCCCCCAAAATTCCTGAAAATTCGCACGGTCCCGCAAGGCGTCTTAGGTCGGCGACAAAGCTCGCCACATCCTGGCCCTCGGAGCGATGGTGCGTGTAAAAGTGATACCTGGCCATTAAGATGCTCTCCTTCGGCTTGAGGTGTTCCCGAACCAGCGTACACAGCTCTGTGTAAGTCTTGTCCGTTGGTTTGTCCGGTGCCAGCAGATTTTTGAGGAGGTCATTTATCGAAGACCCACATACGGTGAGGAGAATCGCAGTGCGCTTGACCACTGTCTCAGCCTTGTCCAGTTTGTTGGCCACGAAGTACTGGTCGAGACACTCAACGAAGGCTTCTCAATCATCACCCTCAACAAATCTCTCAAGAGTACCAACGGCAGCCATTACCGTGTGAAAGTTCGTGATCCGTTATTTGTCGCCAATTTGTTATTTTCAGAATAACTCCACAAGACTTTATAGTAAGCTCAAACTGTTGTGACCTTGGTCTCTTTATTCAGACTCCAGAGTGGGGAAGCAGCATGCTGAATCACCTTTTATACCTGCTTGCCCCAGGGTGCACAGGTGACCCTTAGGTCTCCCACAGGTGTGCCCCCTGGTGGCATGTCTTACATGTTGGTGAGGTTTACATACATACGTAACAAGGAGGGAATCGGGTTGTTTCATTTGGCTCATTATCATGTGATTATCTGGTCACTTATCACATTGCTGTTTGTGAGAGCTTGCTGTGCGCAGATTGGCTACCGCGTTTCCTACATTGCAGCAGTGACTACACTTCAAAAGGTACTTCATTGGCTGTAAGGTGCTTTGAGATGTCCTGAGGTCGTGAAAGGCACTATAGAAATGCAAATTCTTTATTTCCTTTTCTTTCTTGAGCTTAACTTGATACAAATGCTTGAAGTCGTGCCCGGTACATTCTCTCCTGTTTATTATTCCTGGTCACATCTCCTCGGCATCGAGGCTTGTGAAGGTACTGGAGAAGGTCTAGGGGCTTTCGAGATAGCAGAGACTGGAGAAAATATGGAAGCAGGAACCATTAAAAATGAAAAGAAAAAAAGAAAGAAAGACTTGCATTTATATAGCGCCTTTCACGATTACCGGCATCCCAAAGTGCTTTATAGCCAATGAAGTACATTTTGAAGTGCAGTCACTGCTGTAATGTAGGAAATGTGGGAACAGCCAATTTGCACACAGCATGCTCCCAAAAACAGCAGTGTGATAATGACCAGATAAACTGTTTTAGTGATGTTGATTGAGGGATAAAAAATGGCCCAGGGCACCGGGGAGAACTCCCCTGCTCTTCTTTGAAATAGTGACCACGGGATCTTTTACGCCCATCTGAGAGAGCAGATGGACCTCAGTTTAACGTCTCATAAAGACGGCACCTCCGACAGTGCAGCACTCCCTCAGTGCTGCACTGGTGTGTCAGCCTAGATTTTTGTGCTCAGGTCCCTGGAGTGGGACTCGAACCCACAACCTTCTGACTCAGATAGAATAGAAAAGACACAAAACTGTAACAAGCTGTTTAAGCAAAATATATACCGTTCAGTGTCAAAACAAGTTTCGGAGGAATAAGCGTGTCCCAGTGCACACGATGTAGCCGCTGGCATCACTGAAGCTGCCCCACTCGCTGGGTGACTGTGAGGACGGACTTTATCAGCGAGGTGTCAGTTCCTCCAGCTGCCAGTAGAGGGAGCTACATACCCAGTTTTGCCCCAGTGTTTGAATCGCCTATTGCCTTGTCTGTCTTGATTGAAATTGAAGGGACGTTAACAGAAGGCGGGGAGGAGGGGGGGTGGGGGGGGGGAGGGGAAGTGCGATGGGTGGTGGTCGATGCAGGATTAAAACGTTTCTGCAATTCCAAGCCCAATGCCCCAGGAAAGACGCCGGGAAGACTGTGGGACTTGGGTGGCGGGCAAAGTGGTGACATTGGTCTCGGGCAGTAAAGAGACGATAATGGATTGGCGTCCCGGGTTCAATACCGTCCGATTTTCCGTTACGGCGCGCGGAAAGCGGAATCGGGCGGAGTGTAAAATTGGCCGCCGGCGCCCCATCACCCATTTCGCCCCCTTGGCCGAGACGGATTTCACTCCCACAATCTCTCCCTTGTCGTGTCTGGAGCCCAGAGCGTGTCAAGAACCATTCAGGCTCTTGGTTTGTCACTGCCAATAAGCTTCTGATTGCGGGAAGGAAATCTGAGTTATATTCCTGCAGATATCGGCAGGTTTGGAATTGTAATGTATCTGCTTGATGGGTGCTTTGCTTAAGAATTCATAGCAACACATTGCTATTAAGAACTAGTTGGTTTATTAACAAAGGTTTAACAATCACACTACACATTACTAGTTCATCCACTACTCACAACTGCATACCTCATCGGGGTTTTATTGAGTCTTGTGAACATCACATGACTGCCTAGGCCACTCACAATGCAACAGCTCTACAACTATTTTTGTAAAAACTTTTAAACCCACAAATGTCCAAATTAACATGGGAACTTTACCAAATTAAATTAAAATCCTGTTCCCAGGGGTGATGATGCACTCCAGTCCCTCCGGCACCCACCTCTCGCGGAAGGCCGCGAGCGTACCGGTGGACACCGCGTGCTCCATCTCCAGGGACATCCTGGCTCGGATGTAATCGCGAAAGAGAGGCAGGCAGTCGGGCTGAATGACCCCTTCGACCACCCGCTGCCTGGACCGGTTGATGGCCACCTTGGCCAGGCCCAGGAGCAGTCCTACGAGGAGGCTCTCCAATCTGCCCGCTCCCCTCCGCACAAGGTGCCCAAAGCAACAGCTCTACAAACCTGTGAGCATACTCACAGGTGTATACATTACAGGGATAGAAAATATTTAATTTCTTAACCATAATGCCAGATTTAGATAGAAAGTAAGAAAATGAAACTCGTGACACTAGGTCGGAAGATATAAATGGAGAACGCGATTGACAACATTTGGATTTCAACCCAAGCTGGAGAAATAACTGCAGTAGTTCATCTTCCAGCGTTCCAGTCCAAGAAGGCTATCTCTTGGAAAACTCCCCTGCTCTTCATTGAAATAGTGCCATGGGATATTTTACATTTAGCTGAGAGAGCAGACGGGACCTCGATTTAACATCTCACCTGAAAAACTGCACCCCTGACAGTGCTGCACCCCCAGAGCACTGCACTGGAGCATCAGCCTAGGTTTTTGTGTTCATATCTCCAGAGTGGGACTTAAACCAACAACCTTCTAACACCAGAGGCAAGTGTGCTACCCACTGAGCCACAGCTGACATCCAGGAGCATGCTGGCAAACATAGAAAACATAGAAACATAGAAAATAGGTGCAGGAGTAGGCCATTCGGCCCTTCGAGCCTGCACCGCCATTCAATGAGTTCATGGCTGAACATTCAACTTCAGTACCCCATTCCTGCTTTCTCGCCATACCCCTTGATCCCCCTAGTAGTAAGGACCTCATCTAACTCCTTTTTGAATATATTTAGTGAATTGACCTCAACAACTTTCTGTGGTAGAGAATTCCACAGGTTCACCACTCTCTGGGTGAAGAAGTTCCTCCGCATCTCGGTCCTAAATGGCTTACCCCTTATCCTTATTGACTTGGCTCACATTTGAAGATTGGAGACCGGGTTAAGTTTAATAAACTTAATGGGGCTAGTATTCCGGTCGAAGGCTTCCTTCAGACGAACGCGTCCAAAGCGAAAATTGTTTGTGAAAGCACCTGGTGGATCCCGGAGGCCCCTTCGATTGCGGTGGGAGGCCTTCATTTGATGCGTAATGTACAGGGATAGGACTTCCCCATGTGTACGAGGAGAGGCGGAAGTTCGAGATGCGTGGAGAGGCCTATAAAGGCCCAGCGGGAGGCGGTGGCAGAGGAGAGGCAGGAGTTCGAGGTGCGTGGAGAGGCCTATAAAGGCCCAGCGGGAGGCGGTGGCAGAGGAGAGGCAGGAGTTCGAGGTGCGTGGAGAGGCCTATAAAGGCCCAGCTGGTGCAGCTGCAGCAGGGAGAGAAGGCAAAAAAGAAGTAGAAAGAAATCGAAAGGTGACGTCACAGCCAAGGGGGTAAGTGATTGGCTGGTGATTGGTGAGTAGTTTTTTCTTTTTCTTTTCTATATCAGTAAGTAACATTTAGCATTGTCGTTACCAAATTAAGTTTATCTAAGGGTTAAGTCATGGCAGGACAGCTCAGACACATGCTATGCTCCTCCTGTACTATGTGGGAAGTCAGGGATGCTTCCGGTGTCCCGGTGTGCGGGAAGTGCATCCGCGTACAGCTCCTGACGGACTGCATTGCGGCACTGGAGCTGCGGGTGGATTCACTCTGGAGCATCCACGATGCTGAGAATGACGTGAATAGCACATTTAGCGAGTTGGTCTCACCGCAGGTAAAGGGTACACAGCCAGATATTAAATGAGTGACCAACAGGAAGAGCAGTGCAAGGAAGGTAGTGCAGGGGTCCCCTGCGGTCATTCCCCCGCAAAACAGATACACTGCTTTGGGTACTGTTGAGGGGGATGACTCATCAGGAGAGGGCAGCAGCAGCAGATTTCATGGCATCGTGGGTGGCTTTGCTGCACAGGAGGGCAGGAAAAAGAGTGGGAGAGCTATAGTGATAGGGGATTCGATTGTAAGGGGAATAGATAGGCATTTCTGCGGCCGCAACCGAGACTCCAAGATGGAATGTTGCCTCTCTGGTGCAAGGGTCAAGGATGTCTCAGAGCGGGTGCAGGACATTCTGAAAAGGGAGGGTGAACAGCCAGTTGTTGTGGTGCACATTGGTACCAACGATATCGGTAAAAAACGGGATGAGGTCCTACGAGGCGAATTTAGGGAGCTGGAAGCTAAATTTAAAAAGTAGGACCTCAAAAGTAGTAATCGCATGATTGCTACCAGTGCCACGTGCTAGTCAGAGTAGGAATCGCACGATAGCCCAGATGAATACGTGGCTTGAGGAGTGGTGCAAAAGGGAGGGATTCAAATTCCTGGGACATTGGAATCAGTTCTGGGGAGGTGGGACCAGTACAAACCGGACGGTCTGCACCTGAGCAGGACCGGAACCAATGTCCTAGGGGGAGTGTTTGCGAGTGCTGTTGGGGAGGAGTTAAACTAACATGGCAGGGGGATGGGAACCTATGCAGGGAGACAGAGGGAAATAAAATGGAGGCAGAAACAAAAGATAGAAAGGAGAATAGTAAAAGTAGAGGGCAGAGAAACCCAAGGCAAAAAACATAAGGGCCACATTACAGCAAAATTCTAAAGGGGCAAAGTGCATTAAAAAGACAAGCCTGAAGGCTCTGTGTCTCAATGTGAGGAGTATTCGGAATAAGGTGGACGAATTAACTGCGCAGACAGCAGTTAATGGATATGATGTAATTGGCATCACGGAGACATGGCTTCAGGGTGCCCAAGGCTGGGAACTCAACATCCAGGGGTATTCAACATTTAGAAGGTGTCATGTATTTAACTGTCATTGTAACCAATGTATAAACATGACTAGTTGTACACTGTGAGAACATTGACCACTAGGTGGTGAACTTGTGGGTGACACTCCTAACCTGGTCTTTCAGGTATAAAAGAGGAATCTCCACCCACCTTCATCACTTGAGTGCTAGCGAATAAAGGTTACTGGTCACAGAGTGATCTTCTCTCAAGCATGGGCCTCGTGTGCATTTATACTGTATAGTAAGGACTTATCATTGGCGACGAGAAACTGGGATTTAAACCACTAGCAGCACAGACGAGAGGTACTGTGTTGGGGATGATTGAGACAATTTTATTGAGAGACTACAGCAAAGTTTCATCACTAAGGAATGGTTGGGACAGGATTCGGCCGACAAACGCAGGGCTCATCTCCTGACGGTTTGTGGATCCAGGACGAACTCCCTGATGAAGGATCTTCTAGCGCCAGAGAAGCCGGCGGACAAGACGTTCGAAGAGCTCAGTAAATTAATTGGAGAACACCTTAAACCGGTGAGCCGCATGCACATGGCGAGACACCGGTTTTATACGTACCGGCGGTGAGAAGGGCAAAGCGTTCCAGACTTCGTGGCAGATCTCCGGCGCCTTGCGAGCCGATGTAAGTTCCCAGATGCACACAGAGCGGAGATGCTGCGAGACTTTTTTATTGAGGGCATTGGGCACGCTGGGATTTTCAGGAAACTGATTGAGACCAAAGACTTGACCCTGGAAAAGACGGACTTGATGGCCCAGACTTTTATCTCAGGGGAGGAAGAGACCAGAATGATGTTTGACAAAAATCTGGGCTCAAATGCAGCAAATGGACAGGGAGTCAACATTGTTAAAGCGGCACACAGTTCTGCAGGCAGACAAGGGCAATCAGACATGCCCCAACATGTAGTCGAACCCAGAAGAGGAATTCAACAGAGACAATGGTAGCTGAACGACGATTCATGCCATCACAAGGGACAATACGGCCAGTAATGGGGCCATCAACACCTGTTAAAGGTGCACTTAAGGGCAGTCACAGAGACAGTCAGAGGAGATCGACTGGTAATGGACCTTTTGTTTCCAACAACGGCTCATGTTGGAGGTGTGGAGGCACACACCCAGCCAGCGCTTGCAGGCATCAGCAATATACCTGCAGAAACTGCAACGTCAGCAGTCACTTGCCGCGTATGTGCAGGAAGCCTGCAGCCAGGTTGATGTACGAGGAGGACAGGCTCGATGTAAGCCCTATGAGGCCAAATGAATACTGGGGGAAAATCGCTGGAAGCTGAAGTTCAGCGAGTTCGTGTGGAGCACGTATACAGTTCATACACCAGGACGCCACCGATAATGATGAAAGTGCTCCTCAATGGCATCCCAGTATCAATGGAGCTAGACACGGGGGCCAGTCAGTTCCTGATGAGTATCAAACAGTTCGACAAGTTGTGGGCGTCCAAGGCCAAGAGGCCAAAATTATCGCTGATTGACGCACAGCTACAGACATACACAAAGGAGATGATTCCGGTGCTAGGCAGCGCCACGGTAGTCGTGACCCACAAAGATTCGGAGAACAGGTTGCCACTCTGGATTGTCCCGGGGGACAGTCCCGCACTACTGGGAAGGAGTTGGCTTGATGTCATGAACTGGAAATGGGGCGATGTCAATGCAATTTCTTCTGTGGAGCGAGTATCATGCTCACAAATTCTGGACAAATTTGACTCACTATTTCAACCCGGCATTGGCACTTTTATGGGGGCCAAGGTAGTGATTCAGATAAACCCGGACGCCAGGCCAGTACACCACAAGGCCAGAGCGGTGCCGTACGTAATGCGGGAAAAGATAGAAGGCAAATTGGACCGCCTGCTGAGGGAAGGCATCATCTCGCCAGTCGAATTCAGTGACTGGGCGAGCCCGATTGTGCCGGTGCTCAAGGCGGATGGGTCGGTCAGGTTATGTATATGTCATGATTACAAGGCCACCATCAATCGGGTGTCACTCCAAGACCAGTACCCGCTACCAAGAGCGGAGGACCTCTTTGCGACGCTATCCGGTGGCAAACTTTTTTCAAAATTGGACTTGACCTCAGCTTACATGACCCAGGAGCTGGCGAGTGAGTCGAAGAAGCTGACCACCATTACGACACACAAGGGGTTGTTTGAGTCAACAGATGCCCATTCGAGATTTGTTCGGCCGCCGCGATCTTTCAACGAAATATGGAAAGCCTCCTCAAATCGATTCCAGGGACGGTGGTTTTTCAAGATGACACCCTCATCATGGGTCGCGATACTGAAGAACACCTCCGCAACCTGGACTGGGTAGGGCTGCAACTGAAAAAGGCGGAGTGCGTCTTCCTAGCTCCAGAGGTAGAATTCCTGGGGATGAGGGTAGCAGCAGACTGGATCAGACCTACTGCGTCCAAGACGGAAGCAATCCAGAGAGCACTCAGACCCCGTAACACGACGGAGCTGCATCCGTTCCTGGGGCTCCTGAACTATTTTGGTAACTTTCTTCCCAAATTGAGCACGCTGTTAGAGCCGCTACACGTGCTCCTACATAAAGGTCGCGAATGGGTCTGGGGGGACAGCCAGGAAAGGGCTTTTGATAGAGCACGCAATTTGTTATGCTCCAACAATCTATTAATGCTATATGACCCATGTAGGAAACTTGTTTTAACATGCGATGCGTCGTCCTATGGGGTCGGGTGTGTGTTGCAGCATGTTAATGCCAAGGGTCAGTTACAGGCCGGTAGCGTATGCCTCCAGAAGTCTGTCCCAGGCAGAAAGGGGCTACAGGATGGTAGAAAAGGAGGCACTTGCATGTGTATGCCTCCAGAAGCTTGTTCCAGGCAGAAAGGGGCTACGGGATGGTAGAAAAGGAGGCGCTTGCATGTGTATATGCAGTAAAGAAAATGCACCAGTACCTGTTTGGCAGGAAATTTGAGCTGGAGACAGATCACAAACCCATAACGTTCCTTTTGGCCGACAACAAGGCCATGAATGCAAATGCATCGGCCCGCATACAGAGGTGGGTACTCACGTTAGCCGCCAATGACTACACAATTCGGCACAGACCGGGCACCGAAAACTGCGCCGATGCACTCAGCAGGCTCCCACTCGCCACCATTGAGGAGGCAACCGAGCATGCTGCTGAGATGGTGATAGCTGTTGAAGCTTTCGGAAGTGAAGGCTCACCCGTGACAGCCCGTCAGATTAAAGTCTTGACAAATAGAGACCCGCTACTGTCTTTCGTCAAGAAATGTGTCCTGAATGGGGACTGGGCAGCCACGTACCGGGTATGCCCTGAGGAATTTAAACCATTTCACAGGCACAGGGATGAACTCTCGATTCAGGCCGATTGCCTACTATAGGGGAACCGAGTAGTCATGCCCCAGATGGGCAGAGAGGTGTTCATCAGAGAACTCCACAATGAGCACCTGGACATTGTCATGATGAAGGCAATTGCCAGGTCACACGTTTGGTGACCAGGGATAGATGTAGACCTGGAACTTTGTGTTCGCAGGTGCAACACGTGTGACCAGCTGGGCTATGCGCCCAGGGAAGCCCCGCTTAGCCCCTGGTCCTGGCCCGCCAAGCCATGGTCACGCATCCATGTGGAATACGCAGGTCCTTTCATGGGAAAAATGTTTTTGGTTGTAGTAGATACCGACTCCAAATGGATCGAGTGTGACATTTTAAATTCAAGCAGATCCTCTGCCACGGTAGAAAGTCTACGGGCAATGTTCGCTGCCCACGGTCTACAGGATGTCTTGGTCAGCGACAATGACCCGTGCTTCACAAGCACTGAATTCCAGGACTTCATGGCAGGCAATGGAATTAACCATGTCAGAACAGCACTGTTCAAGCCGGCGTCAAACGGCCAGGCGGAACGAGCAGTGCAGATAATCAAACAGGGGATGCTCAGAATCCAAGGGGGTTTCCGACAAAGCCGCTTATCATGCCTCCTGTTGGCCAATAGATCCCGACCACACTCGCTCACAGGGGTTCCACCCGCAGAGCTGCTAATGAAAAGGACGCTCAAAACCAGATTATCCCTTATACACCCCACCATGGAAGAAATTGTCGAGAGCAGGCGTCAGTCACAATGTGTCTACCATGATAGGAATGCGAGGGCACGAGGTAGCGATGTCAATGACCCTGTCTTTGCCCTCAACTGCGCTGCAGGGCCCAAATGGCTCACAGGCACTGTGATTGCCAAAGAGGGGAATAGGATTCTGGTAATTAAATTTACCAATGGACAAATCTGCCGCAAACACATGGATCAAACAAAAAGGAGGTTCAGCAACCCCATAGAAGAAGCAGAGGAAGAACATGATGTAGAGTTCACTCCACCACAGGTGACCGAACACCGGAACCAAGTGGAGGAGAGCCCAGTCACTGTGGACAGTCTGGACAGGCCAGAGGCATCGCAAACAGCAGACACTCAGGCCAGCGCCCAACAACCGGAGCCCCAACTCAGGCGCTCTACAAGGGAGCTTAAACCACCAGAGAGACTTAACCTGTGATCCCAATAAGACTTTGGGGGGGGGGAGGTGATGTCATGTATTTAACTGTCATTGTAACCCATGTACACTGTGAGAACATTGACACTCTGGTGGTGAACTTGTGGGAGACACTCCTAACCTGGTCTTTCAGGTATAAAAGGAAAAGTTCCACCACCTTAAATATAAGAACATAAGAACATAAGAATTAGGAACAGGAGTAGGCCATCTAACCCCTCGAGCCTGCTCCGCCATTCAACAAGATTATGGCTGATCTGGCTGTGGACTCAGCTCCACTTACCCGCCCGCTCCCCATAACCCTTAATTCCCTTATTGGTTAAAAATCTATCTATCTGTGTCTTGAATACGTTCAATGAGCTAGCCTGAACTGCTTCCTTGGGCAAAGAATTCCACAGATTCACAACCCTCTGGGAGAAAAAATTCCTTCTCAACTCGGTTTTAAATTGACTCCCCCGTATTTTGAGGTTGTGCCCCCTAGTTCTAGTCTCCCCGACCAGTGGAAACAACCTCTCTGCCTATATCTTGTCTATCCCTTTCATTATTTTAAATGTTTCTATAAGATCCCCCCTCATCCTTCTGAATTCCAACGAGTAAAGACCCAGTCTACTCAATCTATCATCATAAGGTAACCCCTTCATCTCCGGAATCAGCCTAGTGAATCGTCTCTGTACCCTCTCCAAAGCCAGGACTTTATGGCAGCAAATGGTATCAATCATGTCAGAACGGCACCGTTCAAGCCGGCCTCAAATGGCCAGGAGGAACAAGCAGTGCAGATAATCAAACAGGGAATGCTCAGAATCCAAGGGGGTTCCCTACAAAGCCGCTTATCACGCCTCCTGTTGGCCAATAGATCCCGACCACACTCGCTCACAGGGGTTCCACCCGCAGAGCTGCTAATGAAAAGGACGCTCAAAACCAGGTTATCCCTTCTACACCCCACCATGAAAGAAATTGTTGAGAGCAGGCGCCAGTCACAATGTGACTACCATGACAGGAATGCGAGGGCGTGATGTATTGATGTCAATGACCCTGTCTTTGACCTCAACTACGCTGCAGGGCCCAAATGGCTCACAGGCACTGTGATTGCCAAAGAGGGGAATAGGATTCTGGTAGTTAAACTTACCAATGGACAAATCTGCCGCAAACACGTGGATCAAACAAAAAGGAGGTTCAGCAACCCCAAAGAAGAAGCAGAGGAAGAACACGATGTAGAGTTCACTCCACCACAGGTGACCGAACACCAGAACCAAGTGGAGGAGAGCCCAGTCACTGTGGGCAGTCCGGACAGGCCTGAGGCACCGCAAACAGCAGACACTCAGGCCAGCGCCCAACAACCGGAGCCCCAACTCAGGCGCTCTACAAGGGAGCGTAAACCACCAGAGAGACTTAACCTGTGATCCCAATAAGACTTTGGTGGGGGAGATGATGTCATGTATTCAACTGTTATTGTACCCCATGTATAAACTGACCTAAGTTGTACACCGTAAGAACAGTGACCCCTTGGTGGTGAACTTGTGGGAGACACTCCTAACCTGGACTTTCCGGCACAAAAGGGGAAGCTCCACCCACCTTCATCACTTCAGTGCTGGCTAATAAAGATTACTGGTCACAGAGTGATCTTCTCTCAAGTATGGGCCTCGTGTGCATTTATACTGTATAGTAAGGGCGTATTACTACTCGCTGAGGGTAGTCCAAGAGCACTTCTACCTCCAATTAAGCGAGGAGTAGTGTATTAAAAGGCTCAGTTTCACTAAGGATGTGGTCACAGAACTCTGCACCTCTTGCAACCAGACCTCGAGCCTTAGATCAGAGTGAGGACGGCTCTCTCAGTAGATGTCAAGGTCACCGTGGCCCTCAATTTCTACGCCAGCGGATCCTTCCAGTTTGCAACAGGAGACATATCAAACATCTCACAGTTCGTCGTCCTCTCTGCGTCCGGGAGGTCACAGATTCTCTGTACAGAAGGAGGAAGAAATACCTCTCCTTCCCCATGACCAGAGAGAAGCAGGATGAGCGTGCATGTGGTTTTGCCAGGATACTGGGCTTCCCTATGGTGCAGGCTGCCATTGACTGCACCCACGTCATTTTGCGGGCACTGCGTAACAATCCTGAGATCTTCTATAACCACAAAGGCTGCCACTCACTGAATGTGCAGTTGGTGTGTGACCACACACACCGAATCCTCACCGCCAATGCCCGCTATCCTGGCAGCAGCCACGGTGCCTTCATCCTGTACCAGACCGGTGTGCCAGCTCTCTTCCAGCCACCACATCAATCTCACGGCTGGCTGCTGGGAGACACGGGCTATCCACTCCACCTGGCTCATGACTCCCCTCCACAACCCCACCGCCAATGAGAGCCATGCCTCCACCAGGAACATCATTGAGCAGACCCTCAGAGTGCTGAAGCAACAGTTCCGCTGCCTTGACCGCTCGGGAGGGACCCTCCAGCACTCGGCTGAGTGGGTGTCCCATTTCGTGGTGGTCTGCTGCATGCTCCACAACTTGGCCATCGTGAGAGCCCAGGCCTTGCCACCAGGAATTGTGGGACCACCTCTGGAGGAGGAAGAGGGAGAGGCAGAGGAGGAGGAGGAGGAGAGGAGGAAGAGGAAGACGAGGAGGAGGAGGAGGAGCAACAGGAGTGGGGGAGGAGGCAGCCACTCAATTGGCATCAGACTGCGGTTTGTTTGAATGCAGATCCCCGTTGCTCACCAGATCCCCATCATTCCATCCCTGTCGCAGGCCATTTCACAGCGCAAAGCTGAAATGAGAGACACCACAAAAAAATCCAAACTGAATTAATAAATTTATCCATTATCAGTGAACACATATTGACAACAAAAATATTAACTCATCATGCTTGTGCAATCCCTTAGTGCCTCCCGTTACTGTGCCTTTGCCTACTAGAATCTAGTGCTCCTACGAAGTGTTGTCCCCCGTGTCTGCAGGACGGCTGGTGGAAGGCTGCTGAGCATCGGTGCCAGAGATACAGATGGCCTTGCAGGATGCCCTCGACCAGCTCTGGGCCTGGAAGGCCCGGCTGTAGACTGCACCACCTCAGGCTGGGCGGCAGCAGTCTGGGCTGGCTGGGTGACGGGCAGCGACAAGTGCCATGGCAGAGTAGCAGTGGTGGGCTCAGGAATGCTGTCATCCTGAGCGAGGACAGCAGGTTCCTTCTCCACTGGCCCACCGCCACTCCCCCTGGGCAGCACCTCAGCATCCCTGCCAGTCTACTGGAGCACGGGTTGCTGGCCTGCTGCGACACCATGAAAGCCCCGGTCGATGGTGGTAGACTCATTGAATGGCGGTGCAGGCTAGAAGGGCCGAATGGCCTACTCCTGCACCTATTTTCTATGTTTCTATGTTTCTACCCAGCCACGATGGCAGCAGTCAGAGCTTGCGTGGCATGAGATTGGATGCCACCAAGCATAGACTGCATTACAGCACTAAGATGTTGCGCTGCTTCCGCTGGTGTTGCAATGGGAGCTGCCAGATCGCCCATCACACGCGGCATCAGGTCTGGGTCAGCACGGTCTCTCTGGGAGTCTACCATCCTCTGCACAATGGCAATGATGGGCTCCATGGTGTGCGCAGAGCTCTGTGCAATGTTGGAGGTGGAGTCCTCCACGCTCCTTATCATTGCCGAGAGGCTCTCAACCATTGCACCTATCATCTCCGAGTGCATGCCCATCACCCTTCTTCTAAATGTCTCCCCATCGAGGTCCACATCTGTGTAGCAGAACTCGCATGCGAACCCCACCTCCGGGGAGCTGGCCCTGGAGCTAACCTTTCCCCCCCGGCCTTGCTGTAGCCCGCTCATCCCCAGTGCCTCACTCTGCGCAGATCCCACTACTACACTAGCCTCTAAAGAACATGTAGTGCCAGTATCCGAGCTGGTGTCTGCAGGCAAGAGATGCAGTGATGAGGTGTGTTCTCCCACCTCTTCTCCCGCCTCGCTCTCTACCGTGCCCTCAGGGACAGGCTGCTCATTATCTGAAAGCATAAAGCATAAAGGCACAAGAGTGGAGTTAAGGTGAGGGGAGGGGGCAGGAAGGGAGAAATGCATGCATACAGCATGATTAGCTGGAAAGTGTGAAACTTTTGTGGGTTGAGGGGCGAGTGGGATGTGAGAAGAAGGAGTAGGGATGAACATACTGTTGTTGTCCCCAAGGGGGTAGTCGTCAACGGTGACCACGGCGCCCACCACCTGGCACCCAAGAATCTGCAGCACTCGGTTCTCCAGCGCAGACAGTGGTTATGTGTCGGTTTGTCCCCTGCCTGTGCGCTCCCGCTCCCTCCAGTTGTGAGCCACCTTGGCCTGCGAGAGAAAGGAAAGTGTGAGTGAGTGTGGAGCAATGTGTTTGGGTGATGTGCCTGCCATAGTTGAATAGCTACCATTGTGTGCATGATGTGACATGCGGGTGTGAGTGTTGGTAGGTAGAGATTGTTGGTGAGTGAGTGCTGGGGGGGGGGGGGGGGGAGGGGGGTGCATTGAGCTTGTGGTTCATATGGTGGTATGTAGCATTTGTTGAAGCATTCACTTACCCTGACCACCCGAATGAGGTTGTTACATTTCTTCCTGCACTGTGTGTGGGTCCTGGGGAGAACAGTGCTGCCCGAGACGTGCTGCGCTACCTCCCTCCACATGGCGTGAAAGACTTATGGCGAGGTTCTCCTGCCACTTGCCGGGTAGAGCACCGCCCTCCATCTCTCCACAGCGGACACCAACACCTCCGATGCTTCATTGGTAAATCTGTGGGTTCCGGGGTGTGAACCTGCCATGAGTACAGCTGCTTCAGTCCTCCGGCTCCTTTTCCTTGATCTGCTGCTGCTTGCTGAGGCAGCTGCACAGCCAGCAATGCTGAGAATGAGGTGCTACAGCATTAATGAACCTCCCCTTTAAGAACTAGAAAAAACCTGTGGCAATCATGATTTGTGATTAGACTGCACCTGATATTGGTCCACCCTTTGAGTGTAACGCCAATGAGCTTGGGCTTTAAGACTTGAATTAGCGCCCCAATTATTTCTTTCAGCAGTGAGCATGAATTTGCGTGCAATCTAAAGTGTGCAATCTGCATGCCTGGCGCTAATGCTCCAATTTTTCCACTGGCCCTGCCCATTCCTGGGCTATAATGAATTTCTAGCCCATTTCTCCAGCTTTTCATCACTACTCAAACTCCTGACACTAAGGATAAGCCATGTGGCTTTTCTCTACACGATCTCCAGTGCTTGAATGTCTCCCTGGACTCAATACTGAAGGTAAGGTCTGACCAGAGCACAGTACAATGTAATCACAACCTCCTCTGTCTTCTCTTCCACTGTGTCTGTGATATAGTTCGACATTGCATTGGTTTTGTTGCATGTTGCTCTGAATTGTTTGGATGTGTTGAATGTTGAGGTCTCTTTCAGCCTCGTCCTCAACACTATCTATGAAGTGCACCTGTCTCCTACTTTTGCTTCCTTTATGTGGCACTTTTCACATGACTGCATCTGCCATTGAGCTGCCCACTTACCGCGTTTTTGAGCTTGAGCAGCAGGTGGAGTCACTACAGTGCATCCACGAGGTTGAGAGCTATCGAAACATAGAAAATAGGTGCAGGAGTAGGCCATTCGGCCCTTCGAGCCTGCACCACCATTCAATAAGATCATGGCTGATCATTCCTTCAGTACCCCTTTCCTGCTTTCTCTCCATACCCCTTGATCCCCTTAACCGTAAAGGCCATATTTAACTCCCTCTTGAATATATCCAATGAACTGGCATCAACAACTCCCTGCGACCGGGAATTCCACAGGTTAACAACTCTCTGAATGAAGAAGTTTCTCCTCATCTCAAATGGCCAACCCCTTATCCTAAGACTATGTCCCCTGGTTCTGCACTTCCCCAATATCGGGAACATTCTTCCCGTATCTAACCTGTCCAGTCCCGTCAGAACCTTATATGTTTCTATGAGATCCCCTCTCATCCTTCTAAACTCCAGTGAATAAAGGCCCAGTTGATCCAGTCTCTCCTCATATGACACTCCAGCCATCCCTGGAATCAGTCTGGTGAACCTTCGCTGCACTCCCTCAATAGCAAGAACGTCCTTCCTCAGACTAGGAGACTAAAACTGAACACAATATTCCAGGTGAGGCCTCACTAAGGCCCTGTACAACTGCATTAAGACCTCCCTGCTCCTATATTCAAATCCCCTAGCTATGAAGGCCAACATACCATTTGCCTTCTTTACCGCCTGCTGTACCTGCATGCCACTTTCAGTGACTGATGAACCATGACACCCAGGTCTCATTGCACCTCCCCTTTTCCTAATCTGCCGCCATTCAGATAATATTCTGTCTTCGTGTTTTTGCCGCCAAAATGGATAACCTCACATGTATCCACATTATACTGCTTCTGCCATGCATTTCCCCACTCACCTAACCTGTCCAAGTCACCCTGCAGCCTCTTAGCATCCTCCTCACAGCTCACACTGCCACCCAGCTTAGTGTCATCCAGGCCACACCTGGAGTATTGTGTACAGTTTTGGTCTCCTAACTTGAGGGAGGACATTCTTGCTATTGAGGGAGTGCAGCGAAGATTCACCAGACTGATTCCCGGGATGGCGGGACTGACCTATCAAGAAAGACTGGATCAACTGGGCTTGTATTCACTGGAGTTCAGAAGAATGAGAGGGGACCTCATAGAAACGTTTAAAATTCTGACGGGTTTAGACAGGTTAGATGCAGGAAGAATGTTCCCAATGTTGGGGAAGTCCAGAACCAGGGGTCACAGTCTGAGGATAAGGGGTAAGCCATTTAGGACCGAGATGAGGAGAAACTTCTTCACCCAGAGAGTGGTGAACCTGTGGAATTCTCTACCACAGAAAGTAGTTGAGGCCAATTCACTAAATATATTCAAAAGGGAGTTAGATGAAGTCCTTACTACTCGGGGGATCAAGGGTTATGGCGAGAAAGCAGGAAGGGGGTACTGAAGTTTCATGTTCAGCCATGAACTCATTGAATGGCGGTGCAGGCTAGAAGGGCTGAATGGCCTGCTCCTGCACCTATTTTCTATGTTTCTATGTTTCTAAACTTGGAGATATTACACTCTATTCCTTCATCCAAATCGTTAATGTATATTGTAAAGAGCTGGGGTCCCAGCACTGAGCCCTGCGGCACTCCACTAGTCACTGCCTGCCAATCTGAAAAGGACCTGTTTATCCTGACTCTTTGCTTCCTGTCTGCCAACCAGTTCTCTATCCACGTCAGTACATTACCCCCAATACCATGCGCTTTGATTTTGCACACCAATCTCTTGTGCGGGACCTTGTCAAAAGCCTTTTGAAAGTCCAAATACACCACATCCACTGGTTCTCCCTTGTCCACTCTACTAGTTACATCCTCAAAAATTCCAGAAGATTCCAAGCATGATTTCCCTTTCATAAATCCATACTGACTTGGTCCGATCCTGTCACTGCTTTCCAAATGCGTTGCTATTTCATCCTTAATGATTGATTCCAACATTTTCCCCACTACTGATGTCAGGCTAACCGGTCTATAATTACCCGTTTTCTCTCTCTCGCTCCTTTTTTAAAAAGGTGCGTTACATTAGCTACCCTCCAGTCCGCAGGAACTGATCCAGAGTCGATAGACTGTTGGAAAATGGTCGCCAATGCATCCACTATTTCTAGGGCCACTTCCTTAATTACTCTGGGATGCAGACTATCAGGCCCCGGGGATTTATCGGCCTTTAATCCCATCAATTTCCCGAACACAATTTCCCGCCTAATAAGGATTTCCTTCAGTTCCTCCTTCTCACTAGACCCACTGTCCCTTAGTACATTTGGAAGGTTATTTGTGTAACCTTCGTGAAGACAGAACCGAAGTTTTGGTTCAATTGGTCTGCCATTTCCTTGTTCCTCATTATAAATTCATCTGAATCCGACTGCAAGGGACCTACGTTTGTCTTTACTAATCTTTTTCTCTTCACATATCTATAGAAGCTTTTGCAGTCAGTTTTTATGTTCCCTGCAAGCTTCCTCTTGTACTCTATTTTCCCCCTCTTAATTAAACCCTTAGTCCTCCTCTGTTGAATTCTAAATTTCTCCCAGTCCTCAGGTTTGTTACTTTTTCTAGCCAATTTATATGCCTCTTCCTTGGCTTTAACACTATCCTTAATTTCCCTTGTTAGCCATGGTTGAGCCACCTTCCCAGTTTTATTTTTACCCCAGACCGGGATGTATAATTGCTGAAGTTCATCCATGTGATCTTTAAATGTTTGCCATTGCTTATCCACCGTCAACCCTTTAAGTATCCTCTGGCAGTCTATTCTAGCCAATTCACGCCTCATACCATTGAAATTACCTTTCCTTAAGTTCAGGACCCTAGTTTCCGAATTAACTTTGTCGCTCTCCATCTTAATAAGGAATTCTACCATATTATGGTCACTGTTCCCCAAGAGGCCTCGCACAACAAGATTGCTAATTAGTCCCTTCTCATTACACATCACCCAGTCTCGGATGGCCAGCTCCCTGGTTGGTTCCTCGACATATTGGTCTAGAAAACCATCCGTAATACACTCCAGGAAATCCTCCTCCACCGCATTGCTACCAGTTAGGTTAGCTCAATCAATGTGTAGATTAAAGTCGCCCATGATTACTGCTGTACCTTTATTGCACACATCCCTTTTTTCTTATTTGATGCTGTCCCCAACCTCACTACTACTATTTGGTGATCTATACACAACTCCCACCAGCGTTTTCTGCCCTTTCGTATTCCGTAGCTCCACCCATACAGTTTCCACATCATCCAAGTTAATGTCCTTCCTTACTATTGCGTTAATTTCCTCTTTAACCAGCAACGCCACCCCACCTCCTTTTCCTTTCTGTCTATCCTTCCTAAATGCTGAATACCCTTGGATGTTGGTCACCCTGCAGTCATGTCTCCGTGATGCCAATCACATCGTATCCGTTAACTGCTATCTGCGCAGTTAATTCGTCCACCTTATTCCGAATACTCCTCGCATTGAGGCACAGAGCCTTCAGGCTTGTCTTTTTAACACACTTTGCCCCTTTAGAATTTTGCTGTAATGTGGCCCTTTTTGCTTTTTTCCTTGGGTTTCTCTGCCCTCCTTTCTATCTTTTGCTCCTTTTACTATTCTCCTTTCAATCTTTTGCTTCTGCCCCCATTCTATTGCCCTCTGTCTCCCTGCATAGGTTCCCATTCCCCTGCCATATTAGTTTAACTCCTCCCCAACAGCACTAGCAAACACTCCCCGTAGGACATTGGTTCTGGTCCTGCCCAGGTGCAGACCGTCCGGTTTGTACTGGTCCCACCTCCCCCAGAACCGGTTCCAATGTCCCAGGAATTTGAATCCCTCCCTCTGCACCACTCGTCAAGCCACATATTCATCTGAGCTATCCTGTGATTCCTACTCTGACTAGCACGTGGCACTGGTAGCAATCCTGAGATTACTACTTTTGAGGTCCTACTTTTTAATTTAACTCCTAGCTCCCTAAATTCGTCTCGTAGGACCTCATTCCGTGTTTTACCTATGTCATATGCACTACGACAACTGGCTGTTCACCCTTCCTTTTCAGAATATCCTGCACCCGCTTCGAGACATCCTTGACCCTTGCAACCGGGAGGCAACATACCATCCTGGAGTCTCGGTTGCGGCAGCAGAAACGCCTATTTATTCCCCTTACAATTGAATCCACTATCACTATCGCTCTCCCACTCTTTTTCCTGCCCTCCTGTGCAGCAGAGCCAGCCACGGTGTCATGAACTTGGCTGCTGCTGCTCCCCACTGATGAGTCATCCCCCTCAACAGTACCCAAAGCGGTGTATCTGTTTTGCAGGGGGATGACCGCAGGGGACCCCTGCACTACCTTCCTTGTACTGCTCTTCCTGTTGGTCTTCCATTCCCTATCTGGCTGTGGACACTTTACCTGCGGTAAGACCAACTCACTAAACGTGCCATTCACGTCATTCTCAGCATCGTGGATGCTCCAGAGTGAATCCACCCACAGCTCCAGTGCCGCTACGCAGTCCGTCAAGAGCTGGAGGCGGATACACTTCCTGCGTCCCTGACTTCCCACATAGTACAGGACGAGCATAACACATGTCGATAGCACGTTTCAGGAGGTGGTCATCCAGCAGCTTAAAAGCGTGCAGGCAGAGCAGAAGTGGGTGAACACCAAACGGAGGAAGAACACGAAGCAGATAGTACAGGTGTCCCTCCGTGAGTCGATCTCGCTTTCTCACTGAGATTCTCTTCTGAACACTGGTGAGGGCGATGGTGTCTCTGGGGAGTGCCAAGGCTCTATGGGTGGCTCAGCTGCACAGGGGGGAGGGACAAAGAATAAAAGAGCTGTAGTGGTGGGGGATTTACTACTTAGGGGAATAGGGAGGTGTTTCTGCGGCCGTAGACGTGACTCCGCGATGGTACGGTGCCTCCCTGGTGCCAGGGTCAAGGATGTCACAGAGAGGATGCAGGGCATTCTGGGGGGAGAGGATGAACAGCCAGAGTCGTGGCCCATACTGATACCAATGACATAGGTAGAAAGAGGGATAAGCTCCTGCAGGCAGAATTTAGGGAGCTAGGAGAAAAATTAAACGGTAGGACTTCAAAGGTAGTAATCTCCAGGTTATTACCGGTGCCAAGTGCTAATGAGTACAAGAATAGAAGGATAGAGAGGATGAACACTTGGCTGGAGACTTGGTGCAGGAGGGAGGGCTTTAAATTCCTGAGGCATTGGGACCGCTTCTGGGGGAGAAGGGACCTGTACAAACCGGCTGGGTTGCACCTCAACAGTGCCGGGACCAATATGCCCGCGGGGAGTTTTGCTAGTGCTGTTGGGGAGAGCTTAAACTAGCTTGGCAGGGGGATGGGAACCAGAGAACAAATTCAATAGGGAAGGAAGTAAAGCTGAAATTGGATAGCAAGAATGTAGAAAGTGAATCTGTAGGATAGAGGAAACAAGGGTTAGTAAGTAGTAATCAAGCAGGTCTTCCTGTGCTACATATTAATGTAAGGAGTATAGCAAACAAGGCGGATGAGCTAAGAGCACAGGTAGACATTTGGGAGTATGACATTATAGTCATTTCAGAGACATGGCTGAAAGAGGGATAGGCTCTTCTATCCAGCTCAATATTCCTGGTTACAGGATTTTTAGAAAAGACAGAGAGGGGGATTAAAAAGGGGCTGGGGGTCACGGTATTGATTAAAGAAACTGTTACAGCTGTGCTGAAGAGATGATACAGAAACATAGAAACATAGAAAATGGGTGTAGGAGTAGGCCAATCAGCCCTTTGAGCCTGCACCGCCATTCAATAAGATCATGGCTGATCATTCACCTCAGTATCCCTTTCCTGCTTTCTCTCCATACCCCTTGATCCCTTTAGCCATATCTAACTCCCTCTTGAATATATCCAATGGACTGGCATCAACAACTCTCTGCGGCAGGGAATTCCACAGGTTAACAACTCTCTGAGTGAAGAAGTTTCTCCTCATCTCAGTGCTATAAGGCATACCCCTTATCCTTAGACTATGTCCCCTGGTTCTGGACTTCCCCAACGTTCTTCCCGCATCTAACCTATCCCGTCCCGTCAGAATTTTATATGTTTCTATGAGATCCCCTCTCATCCTTCTAAACTCCAGTGAATAGAGGCCCAGTCGATCCAGTCGCTCCTCATATGTCAGTCCTGCCATCCTGGGAATCAGTCTGGTGAACCTTCGCTGCACTCCCTCAATAGCAAGAACGTCCTTCCTCAGATTAGGAGACCAGAACTGAACACAATATTCCAGGTGAGGCCTCACTAAGGCCCTGTACAACTGCAGTAAGACCTCCCTGCTCCTATACTCAAATCCCCTAGCTATGAAGGCCAACATACCATTTGCGTTCTTTACCGCCTGCTGTACCTGCATGCCAGCTTTCAACGACTGATGTACCATGACATCCAGGTCTCGTTGCACCTCCCCTTTTCCTAATCTGCCGCCATTCAGATAATATTCTGCCTTCGCGTTTTTGCCACCAAAGTGGATAATCTCACATTTATCCACATTATACTGCATCTGCCATGTGTTTGCCCACTCACCTAACTTGTCCAAGTCACCCTGCAGCCTTTTAGCGTCCTCCTCACAGCTCCCACCAGCACCCAGCTTAGTGTCATCTGCAAACGTGGAGATATTACACTCAATTCCCTCATCCGAATCATTAATGTATATTGTAAATAGCTGGGGTCCCAGCACTGAGCCCTGCGGCACCCCACTAGTCACTGCCTGCCATTCTGAAAAGGACCCGTTTATCCCGACTCTCTGCTTCCTGTCTGCCAACCAATTCTCTATCCACGTCAGTACATTACCCCCAATAACATGTGTTTTAATTTTGTACACCAATCTCTTGTGTGTACCTTGTCAAAAGCCTTTTGAAAGTCCAAATACACCACATCCACTGGTTCTCCCTTGTCCACTCTTAGTTACATCCTCAAAAAATTCTAGAAGATTTGTCAAGCAGGATTTCCCTTTCATAAATCCATGCTGACTTGGACAGATCCCATCACTGCTTTCCAAATGTGCTGCTATTTCATCTTTAATAATTGATTCCATCATTTTCCCCACTACTGATGTCAGGCTAACCAGTCTATAATTATCCATTTTCTCTCTCCCTCCTTTCTTAAAAAGTGGTGTTACATTAGCTACCCTCCAGTCCATAGTCGATAGACTGTTGGAAAATGATCATCAATGCATCCACTATTTCTAGGGCTACTTCCTTAAGTACTCTGGGATGCAGACTATCAGGCCCTGGGGATTTATTGGCCTTCAATCCCATCAATTTCCCGAACACAATTTCCCGCCTAATAAGGATTTCCTTCAGTTCCTCCTTCTCACTAGATCCTCGGTCCCCCAGTATTTCCAGAAGGTTATTTGTGTCTTCCTTCGTGAAGACAGAACCAAAGTATTTGTTTAACTGGTCCGCCATTTCTTTGTTCCCCATTATAAATTCACCTGAATCTGACTGCAAGGGACCTACGTTTGTTTTCACTAATCTTTTTCTCTTCATATATCTGTAGAAGCTTTTGCAGTCAGTTTTTATGTTCCCTGCAAGCTTCCTCTCATACTCTATTTTCTCCCTCCTAATTAAACCCTTTGTCCTCCTCTGCTGAATTTCTCCTGGTCCTCAGGTTTGATGTTTTTTCTGGCCAATTTATATGCCTCTTCCTTAGATTTAACACTATCCTTAATTTCGCTTGTTAGCCACGGTTGAGCCACCTTCCCCGTTTTATTTTCACTCCAGACTGGGATGTACAATCGTTGAAGTTCATCCATGTGATCTTTAAATGTTTGCCATTGCCTATCCACCGTCAACCCTTTAAGTATCACTCGCCAGTCTATTCTAGCCAATTCACATCTCATACCATCGAAGTTACCTTTCCTTAAGGTCAGGACCCTAGTCTCTGAATTAACTGTGTCATTCTCCATCTCAATAAAGAATTCTACCATATTATGGTCACTCTTCCCCAAGGGGCCTCGCACAACAAGTTTGCTAATTAGTCCTTTCTCATTACACATCACCCAGTCTAGGATGGCCAGCCCTCTAGTTGATTCCTCGACATATTGGTCTAGAAAACCATCCCGAATACACTCCAGGAAATCTTCCTCCACCGCATTGCTACCAGTTTGGTTTGCCCAATCAATATGTAGATTAAAGTCGCCCATGATAACTACGGTACCTTTATTGCACGCATTCCTAATTTCTTGTTTGATGCTGTCCCCAACCTCACTACTACTGTTTGGTGGTCTGAACACAACTCCCACTAGCATTTTCTGCCCTTTGGTATTCCGTAGCTCCACCCATACAGATTCCACATCATCCAAGTTAATGTCCTTCCTTACTATTGCGTTAATTTCCTCTTTAACCAGCAATGCCACCCCACCTCCTTTCCTTTCTGTCTATCCTTCCTAAATGCTGAATACCCCTGGATATTGAGTTCCCAGCCTTGGTCACCCTGGAGCCATGTCTCCGTGATGCCAATTACATCATATCCGTTAACTGCTATCTGCACAGTTAATGCGTCCACCTTATTCCGAATACTCCTTGCATTGAGGCACAGAGCCTTCAGGCTTGTCTTTTTAACATACTTTGCCCCTTTAGAATTTTACTGTAATGTGGCCCTTTTTGCTTTTTGCCTTAGGTTTCTCTGCCCTCCACTTTTACTTTTCTTCTTTCTATCTTTTGCTTCGGCCCCCATTCTACTTCCCTCTGTCTCCCTGCATAGGTTCCCATCCCCCTTCCATATTAGTTTAACCCCTCCCCAACAGCACCAGCAAACACTCCCCCTAAAACATTGGTTCCGGTCCTGCCAGGCGTAGACCATCCGGTTTGTCCTACCTCCCCCACAACCGGTTAGAGGGATCATCAAATGAGGCCATATGGGTCAAATTGAAAAATAAAAAAGGGGCGATCACACTGCTGGGCATGTATAGACCCTCAAACAGTGGGAGGGAGATAGAAGAGCAAATATGCAGGCAAATTTCTGTGATGTCCAAAAACCATAGGGCAGTAATAGTAGGGGATTTTAACTATCCTAATATTGATTGGGACAAATATAGTGTGAAGGGTATAGAGGGTGAAGAATTCTTAAAATGCATTCAAGAGAACTTTTTTAGTCAGTACGTAACAAGCCCAACATGAGAGGGGGCTGTTTTGGATTTAGTTTTGGGGAATGAAGCTGGGCAGGTGGGAGAGGTATTAGTGGAAGAGCACTTGGGTGCCAGTGACCATAATTCAGTCAGATTCAAGGTAGTTCTAGATAAGGACAAGGATAGACCAGGAATAAAAGTCCCAAATTGGGGAAAAATTAACTTTGCTAAGTTGGGAAGTGATTTGGCCACAGTTGACTGAAAACAGCTACTTGTAGATAAATCTGTGTCGGAACAGTGAGAGGCATTCAGGAAGGAGATCCGGAGGGCTCAGGCCAAACATGTGCCCTTGAAGAAAAAGGGTGGGAATAACAATTCCAGAGCTCCTTGGATATCTAGGGACTTACAGAGGAGGATAAAGAAAAAAAAGAGTAGCTTATGCCATATACTGACAGCTAAATACTGTAGAATCTTTGGAGGAATATAGAAAGTTCAGAGGTAAAATTAAAAAGGACATTAGGAATACTGAAAGCATGAAAAATTCTTGGCAAGTAAAATTAAGGAAAACTCAAAGATGTTCTATAAATATATTAAGAGCCAGGGGGTAACTAAAGAAAGGGTAAGGCCTATTAGAGACCATGAGGGTAATCTCTGTGTGGTGGTGGAAGATGTTGGTATAGTTCTTAATGAGTCTGTTTTCACAAAGGAAAGGGGCAATGCAGATACCGCTATCGAGGAGGAGTGTGAAATTCTGGATGAAATAAACATAGTGAGAAAGGAGGTATTAAGAGGTTTAGCAGCTTTGAAAGTAGATAAGTCCCCAGGCCCAGATGAAATGCATCCCAGGCTATTGAGCGAAGTAAAAGAGGAAATAGCAGAGGCCTTGACCATCATTTTCCAGTCCCCTTTGGATTTGGGCATGGTGCCGGAGGACTGCTAATGTGGTACCCTTTTTTAAGAAAGGAGAAAGAGATAGGCCGAGTAATTACAGGCTTGTCACCATCTTCAGTGGTGGGAAAATTATTGGAAAAAATCCTGAAAGGCAGGATAAATCTACATTTAGAAAGGCAAGGATTAATTAGGAACAGTCAGCGCGGATTTGTTAAGGGAAGATCGTGTTTGACTAACCTGATTGAATTTTTCGAGAAGGTAACCAGGAGGGTCAATGAGGGTAGTGCGTACAATGTCGTGTATATGGACTTTAAAAAAGCTTTTGACAAGGTAGACTGGTCATGAAGGTTAAATCCCATGGGATCCAGGGGAAAGTGGCAAGTTGGATCCAAAATTGGCTTGGAGGTAGGAAGCAAAGTGTAAGGGTTGATGGATGTTTTTGTGGCTGGAAGGATGTTTCCAGTGGGGTTCTGCAGGCTCAGTACTGGGTCCCTTGCTTTTTGTGATTATACATCAATGATCTAGATTTGAATATAGGGAGTATGATTAAGAAGTTTGCAGAGGACACTAAAATTGGCTGTGTGGTTGATAATGAAGAGGAACGTTATGGACTGCAGGAGGATATCAATCTATTGGTCAGGTGGGCAGAGCAGTGGCAAATGGAATTTAATTCGGAGAAGTGTGAGGTAATGCATTGGGGAGGGTTAATAAGGAAAGGGTATACACATTAAACGGTAGGCCACTTAGAAGTGTAGATAAACAAAGGGACCGTGGAGTGCTTGTCCACAGATCCCTGAAAGTAGCAGGCCAGGTGGATAAGGTGGTTAAGAAGGCATACGGAATGCTTGCCTTTATTGGCCGAGGCATAGAATATAAGAGCAGGGAGGTTATGCTTAAATTGTATAATACTCTGGTTAGACTACAGCTGGAATACTGCGTGCAGTTCTGGTCGCCGTATTATAGGAAGGACGTGATTGCACTAGAAAGGGTGCAGAGGAGATTTACTAAGATGCTGCCTGGAATGGAGAATCTTAGCTATGAGGACAGATTGGAAAGGCTGTGTTTGTTCTCATTGGAACAGAGGAGACTGAGAGGAGACCTCATTGGGGTGTATAAAATTTTGAGGGGCCTGGACATAGTGGATAGCAAGGGCCTATTTCCCTTGGTGGAGGGGTCAATTACGAGGGGGTGTAGTTTTAAAGTGGTTGGTGGAAGGTTTAGAGGGGATTTGAGGGGAAGCTTCTTCACGCAGAGTCTTGTGGGGGTCTGGAACTCGCTGCCTGGAAGGGTGGTGGATGCAGAAACCCTCACCACATTTAAAAGGTGCCTGGATGTGCATTTGAACTGCCGTAATCTGCAGGGTTACGGACCTAGAGCTGGTAAGTGGGATTAGATTGGATAACCTCTTGTTGGCTGGCGCAGATACGGCGGTAACTACTTCAGGGAATCGAATACTGCCAAGGCGATCTCCTGGACTAGTTTCGATTGCCTGGATGGGTCGGAGAAGAATTCTCCCAGATTTGTTTCCCCATTGGCCTGGGTTTTTATCTGTTTTTTTGCCTCTCCCAGGAGATCACATGGCTCCGGTTGCGGTGCAAGGGGTGTCGTAGTTGTGTGGGGCAGACTGGTTGGGCCGGATTCTGAATGCCTTTCCGTCATTGTTCATTGTGCATAGGTTTCTATAGATTAGCAGGGCTGCCTACTGAGGGCCTTGCAGCTTTGTCGGCCGGCACGGACACGATGGGCCGAAATGGCCTCCTTGTGCGCTGTAGATTTCTATGTTTCTATGTTACTTATTACATTCCACTGTCCCACCTAATTTTTTATCGTTATTATATAGCAGTGACAGCACAAGAACAGGCCACTTGGTCCAACAGCTTCATGCCGGTGTTTATGCTCCACACTAGCTGTCATGTATCTCACACTACTGTACACAACTGTAACTTACCATGCTATACATGACTGTAACTAGATATGACCTGTAACCACAAGCATACCTTACCACCAGGGGTGCACTTGCAGGAGACACTGCAAACCTGTTCCACACAGGTACATAAAGGCAGGTCTCAGGCAAGTGCGGCATTCGAGAGCTGTGAAATAAAGGTGCAGGCCCTGAGTGACCTTGACTTCAACATGTGCCTCGTGTGAGTCTGTACTGAGGGGACAGGACTTTACACTAGCCACCTCCCACCCCTCTTCACCTCCCCCATCAGCACATCCTTTGGTTCCTTTCACCCTCATGTGTTTATCTTGCTCCCACTTTGATACATCGATACTATTCGCCTCAACCACTCACTATGGTAGCGAGTTCCACATTCTCACCACTCTTTGGATGAAAAGATTTCTCCTGGATTCCCTATTAGATTTATTGGTGACAATCTTGTACTGATGGCCAATAGTTTTAGACTCCCCTGCAAATGGAAACATTTTCTCCATGTCTAATCTATCAAACCCTTTCATCATTTTAAAGAACTCTATCGGGTCACCCTTCAGTCTTCTATTTTTTTTAACTTTTTATTCTTTGTCAAATCACAAACGCCAGAGGTCACCTTGCACACATCAAGGATCACTCTGCGCCAATGCTCTTAGCCAAAAGGCCTAGAGCCACTGCACCGTTCCTGGAAGTACTGCAATACCAGGTTCGTGCCATGGAGGTGGATGGGTCAGGCCCCCCACACACCTCCGTGGAGGTGGATGGGTCAATCCACCCCACCCACCTCCTATTTCCCTTTCTAGAGAGAAGAGCCCCAGCCGGTTCAATCTTTCCTGATAGTGATAACCTACTTGTCCAGATTGCATTGATTAGACATTAGAAAGAGCTGCTGGCCGAGCACCGAGCCCTGAGCTATTCCCACTCCATATTCCCATCGCCCTCACCCCAACACAACTCCTGTAACCTTTCCCAGTCAGAATTTCCACCCTGCTGGACTCACTACACAAAGTCACATCTTCTCCGTGATGGTTTTTAGGCAGGCAAGCCAAGCCAAACTTTATTTAAAATGCACTTGACAAACTTTATTACATTTTCATGCTACAAATTATTACAATTTTAAGAAAAATATAATCATAATTCGTATAGCTGAAGCGTGGTACAGAAATAAAACCTTTAAACTGAATACCCACAAAAATAAACTGTTTATTAAAAATACCGCCACAAAAGGCTGAATCAAATTGGCCCATTTTATGACACTTTCCCTCCACATTCTTTAGGCTTCTGCTGGTCTTAGTCCTGAGCCTGCCCAGGAGATGATGAGGGTCACAGTCTATCAGGCACTCCGGCCTGCCCTCAGCAGCCTCCCTCTGATCAGCATCGCAACGTTTGCCAGCCCTCAACTTCTCGTCCCACACTGTATCTCACTGATGTTTGCGGGATCTTGCTGTGCGCAAACCAGCTGCCGTGTTTCCCTACATCACAGCAGCGGCTAGACTTCAGAACTTATCTCGTTGGCCGGGCGTTGCTTTGGGACGTCCTGGGGTGGTGAAAGGCGCTGTAGAAATGCAAGTGCTTTGTGTGTAGCGGCGGCTAAACTGTACAGAAGATGCAATGTGTCGGCAGTGACTCAATGGGTGGCACTCTTGCCTCTGAGTCACTGGCTGACACTCCCACTGCAGGACTGCAAGTGAGGGACCGTCTTCCTCAGGTTCTGAAAGGTCTATATAAATATGATTCTTTCTTGCCTCAGTTTGTTCTTTATAACAAGTCAGATGTTATTGTGAAGAGTCTGGGAATATCAAAGATACAGGAGGTTTTCGAACAATTATATTTTCTAAGAGCTTTGGTACGTTGAGTTGCATAAAAACATTCCTGGTGGGTTTGTCGCTTCTGTTAAGACCTTGCATTTCTATAGCGCTTTTAATGACCACCGGACGTCCAAAAGCGTTTTACAGCCAATGAAATCCTTTTTTTGAAGTGTAGGTCACTGTTGGAATGTAGGAAACACAGCAGCCAATTTGCTCACAGCAAACTCCCACAAACAGCAATGTGATAATGACCAGATAATCTGTTTTAGTGATGCTGATTGAGGGATAAATACTGGCCAGGACACCGGGGATAACTTCCCTGCTCTGCTTCAAAATAGCACCGTGGGATTTTTTTACATCCACCTGAGAGCAGACGGTTTAACGTCTCATCTGAAAGACGGCACCTCTGACAGTGCAGCACTGCAGTGTCAGCCTAGATTTAAGTGCTGAAGTCTCTGGAGTGGGACTTGAACCCACAATCGTCTGACTCAGAGGTAAGAGTGCTACCCACTGAGCCACAGCCGACACACCCACTGTTGTCATATTTGATGATCCCGAACAATTACCCAACATGCGAAAGATCCCGTGGGAAGCAAGAGAGGAAACAGAGGAGCGTCCGAGAATAATTTTCCAAATTACCTTGGAAAGGAAAATTGTACCAGCGAGTGAATGTGATGCACGTCGGTGAAAGAAGGTAAGGCAGCAAATTCTAGGCCAGTTAGTTTTCCTTTGGCTGCTGGTAAACTATTAGAGGGCGATTTCTCCCCCGGATACTTTAGGCGCGAAAGAGCCTCCGAGGTAACCAAGTTGGGGTCTTGAGCTGCAATGCTGGTTTAGCCCGCGTTTAGTGCAAGACGCCATCTTGGTAAAGGAGTTGAAGCGCGCGCGAGGAATGCCCGCCCGGAGGTTCGTTGAGGGTCTGATTGACAATTAAATTGCCTAATAGCGCTCAATTAATGACCTCTGACCTCTCCTAACAGCGACCAGCTGATCAGCAGTAAACAAGTCATTGCTGAGGCTTTCAAACACTGTACTCAGCTTTCACTTCCTGCTGGAGGTGTGGAGGAGTTTTGAGACACATCGGGAGACTTTCTGGGATCCTTTGTCAAGACTTCACCAACAACATTTATTAACGGACATTTTCTGAGGACTTTATCTAAAGTAAGTGCTGTGCTACTGAACCTCATTGGATACCTTATAGGAGTCACCAGGAGAAAGGGAGTGCTTGGTCATGGGCATCTTGCTCGGGGTCCTGTTGGTGTGCAGGAGGAATGGGAGGAGAACTTGAGACCAGGCAGAGCAGAAGGGACAGGAGGACGAGGTGGACTCCTTCCCCTCCCTGGGGGCCCAGGATATCCCTCCTCCTCTGGACCTCTTCCACCAGCACCTACTGTGTCACCTCCGCGAACCTGTGTGCCCTCTCCCTCGGTCCCTGAGCCATTCTGTTGTGTGTCAGCCAGCACACGCCACACCTTCAGTGGAAGGGGATGCGTGGAGGCTACATATACCACTCCATGAAAATTGCTTCCAAACAGCGCTTGAGTGCTAAACCTGCAGGTGCCTCCAGACAGGTCATTTTCAATTAGCCGCAAAATTGCGTGCTAAAATCGAACTTTCAAACTGGCGTGTCTTTTTAGCACGGCGCCTACTTAACGCCTGTTTTCACCCTTCCAACAAAATAATCCCCTTAGTCTACAATGTGCGAGGAAATTTCAAAGCAATTGGAGACTTGTGTGCATGGATTTTTCAAGGGCAGGTCGAACTTGACCAACGTTGTGGGATTATGGAATTGAAGAAATGACAGATAAAGTGGTTGAAATTTATATCGGCTTTCAGAAAGCATTGATACGCAAACCCGTCAACCCCCTCTGACTCATCCGAAGAAGAAGTGTGATTGGTGCCTTACATCCCAAGGAAGAATTTTTGCGACTAAACCCCTGAACTGCAACCTTCAGAATGCCCAGTTCTGATGATGGGTCGCACATGAAATGTTAACCCGTCGTTTCTCTTTCATTTTCTGATTGTCCGGCAGCTCATGTCCAGCATTCTCTGTGTACATTTCAGATCACAGAATTTCATAGTATTTACAACACAGACAGGCCATTTGGCCCAACAGGTCCGTGCTGGTATTTATGCTCCACACGAGCCTCCTCCCACCCTTATGAATGAAAGTTTCCTCTGGCTGCAAGGGCCATTTGTGAAGTGCATCTGGACAGTCTTGTAGTGGGCATCAGCACATGGCGCAAAATTTCCCCAAACATTGTACAAAACGGGTAATCCCATTCGGAAGAGATTACAGTATGGCTGCTGTGTCAAGTTGCAAAATGCCACACTAGTGCAGAGATTGGCGCTGAGGCACATTGTTGGGGCAGAGTAGAGAAAGCATTGTTCTGCATCCAACCGTGCTACATCAACCTGAAATTGCTTAATGCAGACACTGGATGCCCACAATGGAGAGAGTCCCACTCCCTTGAACCTTTAATCCAACCCCGATCCTTACAGAGGATCTAATGCAATCGCAATTCACACCAGGAACTCAGGAAGTAATTTTAATCTGACTGGCCAGGCAGGCACAGATGGAGATGGAGATGAGATGAGATGGGGTGGGATGAGGTGAGATGGGATGGGATATTAGATAAGATGAGATGGGATGGATGGGATGAGATGGGATGGGTAGGGTGAGATGAGATGAGATAGGATGGGTGGGATGAGATGGGATGGGTGGGATGAGATGAGATGAGTGGAGAGGGATAGGATGAGATGGAAAGGGATGGAATGAGATGAGATGGGATGACTATTTTATGTCCTGCCTAATTCTACATTCTATTTACTTCAACGGGGTAGTAAAACCGTTTCAGGGTGTAAAATGGGTGGCTGATCTGATCTGGTCAGTTTCTCACTAGGCGGGTTTGGTTCAAATAACCGCCTCTAATTCGAGCCCAACCCTTCCCTGAATCTCCAATCTAGTCCTGGTCCTTAGCGGAAACTCCAAACCAACCCAGTTCTTATCAGACGTCCCAATCCAATCTCAATACTTATTGGAAGCTCCAATCCAACCCTGATCCTTCCTGGAAACTTGAATCCAAACCAAAAACTGACTAAGAGCTCTAATCCTACCCTAAAAATAGCAACAGTGGTTTGTTGATGGCACAGTATGAGGACATCTAATGTCAATGTGGCGTTTTGAAGCATTGGTTAAATATTTAAAAATTAAAGTAGAGGAACATTTAGGGAAAGTCCTGTGAATAGAAGGTAGTGAGTGCACTTCACATATCCCACCTCTTTAAAACAGTTTCAGCTGATAGCAACAAATATGGTAACAGCAGGGGAGATAATCTGTTTCAGTGATGTTGGTTGAGGAATAACTATTGGCCAGGGCATCAGGGAGAACTCCCCTGCTGTTCTTTGAAACAGTGCCATGGAATCACTTACATCTCCTCCGAAATATGGCACCTCCGACAGTGCAGCGCTCCCTCAGCACTGCGCTGGAGTGTCGGCCTAAATGTTTGTGCTTGAGTCTCTGGAGTGGGACTTGAACCCACAACCTTCTGACTCAGAGGCAATTGGCTCAGAGGTGACTCACTGAGCCACTGGCTGACACCGGTTGATACGAGGTTAAAGTTCAATCTTGCATGTTCCTGGTGTGTTGACCTGTGAGCGTTTAGTTTGCCTCTTTCTTCTTGCGATGAAGGAGGTCCCACCACAGGCTCCAAGAGTCTCCTCAGGATCCCCTGTGTGCTCTCGGAGATGAAGGAGCAGAGAATGGGATCGGCCAGGCAAGTGCAAACTTGTCAACAGCAGCTCGAAAGTGGCAATAGTGGAAGGAACGTCTTCACAAAGTTGTGTTGTCCTCGAATAGAGTTCTGACCAGCGGCAGAACGTGATACGGGGCGAAACACATGCAAAAAAATGAAAATGGCGCTTAACACCAACTTTTTGATGCTTAACATTTTATCCTGTTGAATGCCTTGACTCTCCCGGACAGATACCAATACCGCATGGTAGGAAAAGGCCAACAGAAGAATGGGGAAAAGGAACCTGACTGAGAGGCAGTAATAGTTTATTCCCCTTTGCAAGGACTGCAGTGGATAATGTTCGAAACACAGTAAATTATTATTTTGATCTTTCACCGTCTTGTGGTGGTTGAAAATGAAAAGACTGCTTTCGATCTCTTGGATCCAGACCAGGGCACTGACCAGGACCGCGGCCCTCCAAGTTCTGAAGGTGTGGAATCTTAAAGGGTGGACCGCTGCCAGGTAGCGATCCATGGAGATGCAGCAGAGGAATGCGATGATCCATGGAGATGCAGCAGAGGAATGCGATGCTCACCTACATATTCTCAGGGAGGACAAGCCCCACCGTGATCCTGCAGATGAACCCGCTGTTGACCCAGTTATCTTCCATCAACAAGTATTGGATCCAGCAGGGCAAACAGGCGAGGTGCAACGGGTCAGAGACAGTCAGGTTGCAGAGGTAGACACCCAGCTCATTCCCCGGCCTGATCTGCAGGAAGCTGTGATACAGGGACAGGCGATTGAGTCATCTAGAGTACAATGGGTGCAATCGTCTTCGTCGTGTTCAGTTTGATTGGCCGTGTTCGGAGGCGATAGGAGCAGAACGTTCTTCGAATTACTTCCCCTCACTACAGTCTCCAAGTCAGCCAGGAAATCAAACCGTTTCGCTTTGTGAGGCTTCAAGTTGAGAGATCTTCCTAAATGGGTTGGGGGGAAGCACAATAAAAACAAAGAAACAAGTTATTAAACAAAATGATCGAAGTCCAATGTGCTGTGTAGATATATCGGGAGTTAAATTCAACTTCCAACAAAGGTACATAGAAGCATGTGAACAGGAGGGGGTCATTCAGCCCCTCCCGCCTGTTCTGCCATTTAATTAGATCATGGCTGATCTGTATCTTACCTCCATCTACCCTCCTTGGTTCCGTATCACTTAATGCCTTGACCCAACAAAAATCCATCAATCTCAATTTTGACACCTTCAAGTAGCTGGAAACAGGGACTTGAAGATAAATCGGTCAGAGCAGTGGGAGGCATTCAAGGAAGAGACAGTGAGGGTTCAGAGCAAGTATGTTCCCACGAAGAAAAAAGGTGCGACTCCAAAATTTACAGCCCCCCGGATGTCAAGGGGCATACAGGGTAGGATAAGCAAAAGAAGGGAAGCTTATGTCAGATTATCGAGAGCTAAATACTGCAGAAAGTCTAAAGCAGTACAGAACGTGCAGAGGTGAAATTAAAATGGTAATTAGGAAAGCAAAGAGAGGGCTTGAAAAAAATATTGGCAAGTAAAATCTCAAAGAGCAAGAGGATAACTAAAGAAAGAGTAGGGCCTATTGGAGACCAAAAGGTAACCTGTGTGTGGGGGCGGAAGATGTGGGTTTGGTTCTCAATTAATATTTTGCGTCTGTCTTCATAAAAAGAGGGGAACGATGCAGACATTCTAGTTAAGGAGGAGGAGTGTAAAGTATTAGATTAGATAAACATAGTGAGGGAGGAAGTATTAAGGGGTTTAGCATCTTTAAAAGTGGATAAATGCCTAGGCCTGGATGAAATGTATCCCAGGCTGTTAAGAGGGGGCTACCTTATGATGATAGAGTAGACTGGGTCTTTACTCGTTGGAGTTCAGAAGGATGAGGGATGATCTTATGGAAACATTTAAAATAATGAAAGGGATAGACAAGATGGAGGCAGAGAGGTTGTTTCCACTGGTCGGGGAGACTAGAACTAGGGGGCACAGCCTCAAAATACGGGGGAGTCAATTTAAAACCGAGTTGAGAAGGAATTTCTTCTCCCAGAGGGTTGTGAATCTGTGGAATTCTCTGCCCAAGGAAGCAGTTCAGGCTAGCTCATTGAATGTATTCAAATCACAGATAGATAGATTTTTAACCCATAAGGGAATTAAGGGTTACGGGGAGCAGGTGGGTAAGTGGAGCTGAGTCCACGGCCAGATCAGCCATGATCTTTTTGAATGGCGGAACAGGCTCGAGGGGCTAGATGGCCTACTCCTGTTCCTAGTTCTTATGTTCTTATGTAAGAGAAGCAAAAGAGGAAATAGCAGAGGCTCTGACCATCATTTTCCAATCCTGTCTGGCTACAGGTGTGGTGCTGGAGCACTGCTAACATTGTACAGTTATTTAAGTAGGGAGAAAGGGATAGACTACAGGCCAGTCAACCTAACCTGGATAGTGGTAAAATTATTGGAAAAAATTCTGACAGTATTAATCATTCAGCATGAATTTTGTTAAGGTAAGGCCATGTCTCACTGACTTGATTTAATTTTTTGAGGAGGTAATAAAGGAGGGTCGATGAGGGTAGTGCGTATGATGTAGTCAATACGGATTTTAGCAATGCTTTTGACAAGGCCCTCTATGGCGGACTGGTCAGAAAGATAGAATCCCATGGGATCCAAGGGAAAGTGGCAAGTTAGATCCAAAATTGGCTCAGTGGCAGGAAGAGTAATGGTTGATGGGTGTTTTTGTGACTGGAAGGCTGTTTCCAGTGGGGTTCCGCAGGGCTCAGTACTAGGTCACTTGCTTTTTGTGGTAAATATCAATGATTTAGACTTCAACGTAGGGGGTATGATTCAGAAGTTTGCTGATAATACAAAAATTGGCCGTGTGGTTGAAAGTGAAGAAGAAAGCTGTAGACTGCAAGAAGATATCAATGTAGGTCAGGTGGGCAGAACAGTGGCAATTGGAATTCAATCTGGAGAAGTGTGAGGTAATGCACTTGGGGAGGGATAACAAGGCAAGGGAATACACAATAAATGGTAGGATACTGAGAAGTGTAGAGGAACAGAGGGACCTTGGAGTGCATGTCCACAGATCTCTGAAGGTAGCAGGACAGGTAGATAAGCTGGTTAAGAAGGCATATGGAATACTTGCCTTTATTAGCCGAGGCACAGAGTACAAGAGAAGGGAGGTTGTGCTTGAACTGTATAAAACACTGGTTAGGCCACAGCTAGAGTACTGCGTGCAGTTCTGGTCACCACATTACAGGAATGATGTGATTCCACGAGAGAGAGTACAAAGGAGATTTACAAGGATGTTGCAGGACTAGAGAATTTTAGCCTTGAGGAAAGATTGGATAGCCAGGGGTTGTTTTCCTTGGAACAGAGGGGCGACTTAATTGGGGCATATAAAATTATGAGGTGCCAAGATAAAGTGCATAGGATGGACCTATTTCCCTTAGCAGAGAGGTCAATAACTAGAGGGCATGGATTTAAAGTAATTGGTAGAAGGATTAAAAGTGGGATGAAGGGAACTTTCTTCACGCAGAGGGTGGTGGGGGTTTGGAACTCACTGCCTGAAAGGGTGGTAGAGGCAGAAATGCTCATCACTTTTAAAAAGTACTTGGATATGCACTTGAAGTGCCCTAACCTACAAGGCTACGGACCAAGAGCTGGAAAGTGGGATTAGACATGATAGCTCTTTTTCGGCACAGACACAATGGGCTGAATGGCCTCTTTCTCTGCTGTAAAATTCTATGATTATATGATTCTACCCCCAGCCTCAACAGCTTTATGGGAAAATTTCCAGATTTCCACTACCCTTTTTGTGAAGAAGTGCTTCCTGACATCACCCCTGAATGCCTAGCTCTAATTTTACCTATGGATTACGCAGGATATACGGCACAGAAACAGGCCATTCGACCCAACCAGTCCATGCCGGCGTTTATGCTCCACTCGAGCCTCCTCCTGTCTTTCCTCATCTAAATCTATCAGCATAACTCTCTGTTCCCTTCTCCCTCATATGATTGTCTTGCCTCCCCTTAAATGCATCGATACTATTCGCCTCAACCACTCCCTGTGGTAGCGAGTTCCACATTCTCACCACTCTCTGGATAACAAAGTTTCTTCTGAATTCCCTGTTGGATTTCTTGGTGACTGTCCTATATTGATGGCCTCTAGTTGTGCTCTTCCCCATGTGGAAACATTCTCTCTGTATCCAACTTATAAAGACTTCTATTAGGTCACCCCTTAGCCTTCTATTTTCAAGATAAAAGAGACCCAGCCTGTTCATCCTTTCCTGATATGTATACCCTTGCATTTCTGGTATCATCCTTGTAAATCTTCTCTGTGCCCTCTCCAGTGCCTCTATATCCTTTTTATAATACGGCGACCAGAACTGCATGCAGTACATAAGCGTCTCCAACGAAGGATCGATACAAGTTTAGCATAACTTCACTACTATTCAATTCTAGAAATAAACCCTAGTGTTTGGTTTACCTTTTTACGGCCTTGCTAACCTGTGGCGCAACCTTTAGTGATTTGTGTATTTGTACTCAGAGATCCCTTTGTTCCTCTGCCCCACCTAGACTCACACCCTCCAAGAAATGTGGCCTTATTCTTCCTACCAAAATTTATCTGTGTTGAACTTCATTTGCCAATGATTTACCCATTCTGCAAGTTTATTCATGTTCCCCTATAATTTGTTGCAGTCCTCCTCAGTATTGACTATCCCCCCCCCACCCCCGATTTGGTATTATCCGCAAATTTAGTAATTGTGTTTTTGATTCCAAAGTCTAAATCGTTAATATAAATTGTGAACAACAGTGGTCCCAGCACTGACCCTCGTGGAACACCACTACCCACCTTCTGCCACTGTGAATAGCTACCTTTTACCCTACTCTCTGCTTTCTGTCTTGAAGTCAGCCAACAATCCATTCTGCTACTTGTCCCCTGATTCCGCATTCTCTGACCTTATTCGTTACTCTACTGTGGGGTACCTTCTTAAAGGCCTTTTGAAAATCTAGACAAATTACATCTATTGCATTACAATTGTCTATTCTCTGTCACCTCTTCAAAAAATTAAGTAAGTTTGGTCAAACAAGACTTTCCCTTTTGAAATCCATGCTGACTTTATTATTATACTTTTTGTTTCTAGATGTTCTATTTTCTCCTTTAGTAGGGATCCATTATGTTTCCTACCCCCGATGTTAAGCTGCCTGGTCTATAGTTCCCCGGACATGTTCTATCCCCCTTCTTAAATATAGGTATGGTTTTAACTGTCCGCCAGTCCTCTGGCACTACACCTTTTTATAAACAAATTAATACGTATGTGCAGTAATGGCTCTGTATCTCTTCCCTAGATTAATTTAAAATGCGTGGATTCAATCCATTATTCCCCTTGATCTGGAAACCCTGCATCAGATGAAATAGTTTATTTCTATCTACCCCGTCAACTCCTTTAATCATTTTAAAATAATGCATAATGTATGGTAGTGGAGCGCCAGCTCATTTCCCCCGGGCTGGGGAATCTAGAACACGGGGTCGCAGTCTCAGGATAAGGTGTCGGCCATTTAGGACTGAGATGAGGAGAAATTTCTTCACTCAAAATGGGGTGAATCTTTGGAATTCTCTACCCCAGAGGGCTGTGGATGATCAGTCGTTGAGTATATTCAAGACAGAGGACAATAAATGTTTGAGAACTAAAGGAATTAGGGGATATGGGGTTAGTGCGGGAAGATGGAGTTGAGGTCGATGTTCAGCCATGATCTTGTTGAATGGCAGAGCAGGCTCGAAGGGCCAAATGGCCTACTCCAGCTCCTATTTCTTATGTTATGTTCTTATATATCTCACCCATTGTATACTCCACCCATTGTACACCCCGCCCATTGTGCATCCCATCCATTGTACACTCTGCCCATTGTACACCCCACCCATTTTACACCCATCCATTGTACACCCATCCATCGTACACCCATCCATCGTACACCCATCCATCGTACACTCATCCATCGTACACCCATCCATCGTACACCAATCGATTGTACACCCATCCATCGTACACCAATCTATTGTACACCCATCCATCGTACACCCATCCATCGTACACCCATCCATCGTACACCCATCCATCGTACACCAATCGATTGTACACCCATCCATCGTACACCCATCCATCGTACACCCATCCATTGTACACCCCGCCCATCATACACCTGCCCATTGCACACTCCGTCCATTGTACACCCATCCAATGTACACACGCCCATTGTACACCCCGCCCATTGTATACCATCCATCGTACACCCCGCCCATTGTACACCATCCATTGTACACCCGCTCATTGTACACCCCATCTATTGTACACCTGCTCATTGTACACCTGCTCATTGTACACCTGCTCGTTGTACACCCTACCCATTGTAAACCCCATCCAATTTCCGGTCCATTGATGACAGTGGAAGGGAAGATTGGCAGGAGGTATAACCAGCGACCAATCCAATACACCCACCCCACACTCCTGAAGTTCTACAGGGGTGGAAGCCTGATTGGAGGGATTCAAACAAGGAGTTCTGGGAAAGATGGTCATAGATTTGGGAGGCGACAAAATGTTCAAGAACTTTTGAAAGGAAAGGGTGGTTGGAGATGGGGTGATAGTTTGCAATGACGGAGGTGTCGAGGGTTGTTTCTTTGACACTCACAGAGATGCTTCCCCCCCACACACACACAGATACCCCCCCCCCACACACACACATACAGATACTCCCCACCCCACACACACACACAGATACCCCCCCCACACACACACATACACAGATACTCCCCACCCCACACACACACACAGATACCCCCCACACAATCACAGATACCCTCACCCCAACACACACAGATACCCCCCCCCACCCCACACACACACACAGATACCCCCGACACAATCACAGATACCCTCACCCCAACACACACAGATACCCCCCCCCCACCCCACACACACACACATGCACACACACACAGATACCCCCCACCACACACACACACAGATACCCCCCCACACAAACACAGATACCCTCCCCCAACACACACAGATACCCCCCCCCCCCCACACACACACATACACACACAGAAACCTCTCCACACATGCTCATATGTTCTGACAGTCCTTGGAATATACCTCCATTACACATCATACATTGTCCATTGACCTTTACACATCTAAGCACATTTTTTGTCTTTCCCGAAATTCCAGTGAAGGTTTAATTGGCGATTCACACCTTTGCCTGATTTCTGTAACCATTTTCCACCTGCTTCTGGTGTCCTTCAGGTATAAGATTAGTTTTGATTGAAACTGGTAAATTGATGTTCATCTCCAGAGTATAAACTTCTGGTCTCTTTCTACAATTAAGGAGTTTTGTAACAGGATCCAGGAATCTGGCTAGCCAGCCCTGTGAACTCTGAGATATAAAGCAGTACAAGACGGGGTCGGCCAAGCAGTTTAAACTCGTCAGCAGAAGCCCAAAATGGTAAGAGTCAAAAATACTTTCAGCGAAGTCACAGCTGTACTCGAATATGGTCCGCACCATCAGGAAAACGTGATAGGGTGCAAAGCAAACCAGAAAAATGATGATCGTCCCAGACACCAGTTTTCTTATTCTTAATTTTCGATCTCTTTGAAGCCCGTGGCTCTTTTGGACAACCATCAACACTTTGCAGTAAGAGAAGACCAGTAAAATAAAAGGGAGGAAGAACCCAACAGAAAGCCTGTAAATATTTAAATGTCTGTCCTTTGGGCGCAGAGGGTAATGTTCGAAACACAAGGTGTCATTCTCATCATCTTTACTGAGAACCTTGGAGCCTATGAAGAAAATGCAAACAACTATCTCCTTGAGCCAGATGATAACACTGATGAACACCGCCATCTTCATGGTGTGCAGGGATTTAAAGTTCACAGGGTAAGCTACAGCGAGGAAGCGATTAATGGAGATGAAGCAGAGAAAGCCGATGCTGATGTAGATGTTCTGGTAGAGGAGCAGGCCGCTGAGCTTGCAGAGTTCCCGGGATAAGATCCAGTCATCGTGTTGCAGGATATACTGAACCCACAAGGGCAAGGAAATGAGGTACAATAGGTCGGAGATGGTCAGATTGCAGAGGTAGACACCCAGCTCATTCCCCTGTCTGATCTGCAGGTAGCTGTGATACAGGGACAGGAGATTGGTCGGGAGGCCGATGATGAAGACAAAGATGTAGACAGTGGGAAACAGGGTCTGGTGGATATCGTGTTCGATAGAACAATTGGTCATCCTTCGATACAATACTGGAACTTTTTAAAAAAAAGCTTATTTTTGTACTGGTTCCCTGGCAACGGTCTTGTTTACGGCATCAAACTTGTCTTGGCAGTTTTCTTTTTAATTCCTCTTCATTGAAACCTGTCCAGCTGGTGGGGGGAAAAAAAAACAGAGAAGCTATGAAACAACCTGATAATTTGGAATTTTGAGACTTAGGTTTATCTGTTGTGTGAAAAACTTGGTCATAACATTGTGTTAACAGGATTCATATAGAAACATAGAAACATAGAAAATAGGTGCAGGAGTAGGCCATTCGGCCCTTCTAGCCTGCACCGCCATTCAATGAGTTCATGGCTGAACATTCAACTTCAGTACCCCATTCCTGCTTTCTCGCCATACCCCTTGATCCCCCTAGCAGTAAGGACCTCATCTAACTCCTTTTTGAATATATTTAGTGAATTGGCCTCAACAACTTTCTGTGGTAGAGAATTCCACAGGTTCACCACTCTCTGGGTGAAGAAGTTCCTCCGCATCTCGGTCCTAAATGGCTTACCCCTTATCCTTAGACTGTGACCCCTGGTTCTGGACTTCCCCAACATTGGGAACATTCTTCCTGCATCTAACCTGTCTAACCCCGTCAGAATTTTATATGTTTCTATGAGGTCCCCTCTCATTCTTCTGAACTCCAGTGAATACAAGCCCAGTTGATCCAGTCTTTCTTGATAGGTCAGTCCCGCCATCCCGGGAATCAGTCTGGTGAACCTTCGCTGCACTCCCTCAATAGCAAGAATGTCCTTCCTCAGGTTAGGAGACCAAAACTGTACACAATACTCCAGGTGTGGCCTCACCAATGCCCTGTACAACTGTAGCAACACCTCCCTGCCCCTGTACTCAAATCCCCTTGCTATGAAGGCCAACATGCCATTTGCTTTCTTAACCGCCTGCTGCACCTGCATGCCAACCTTCAATGACTGATGTACCATGACACCCAGGTCTCTTTGCACCTCCCCTTTTCCTAATCTGTCACCATTCAGATAATAGTCTGTCTCTCTGTTTTTACCACCAAAGTGGATAACCTCACATTTATCCACATTATACTTCATCTGCCATGCATTTGCCCACTCACCTAACCTATCCAAGTCGCTCTGCAGCCTCACAGCATCCTCCTCGCAGCTCACACTGCCACCCAACTTAGTGTCATCCGCAAATTTGGAGATACTACATTTAATCCCCTCATCTAAATCATTAATGTACAGTGTAAACAGCTGGGGCCCCAGCACAGAACCTTGCGGTACCCCACTAGTCACTGCCTGCCATTCTGAAAAGTACCCATTTACTCCTACTCTTTGCTTCCTGTCTGACAACCAGTTCTCAATCCATGTCAGTACACTACCCCCAATCCCATGTGCTCTAACTTTGCACATCAATCTCTTGTGTGGGACCTTGTCGAACGCCTTCTGAAAGTCCAAATATACCACATCAACTGGTTCTCCCTTGTCCACTCTACTGGAAACATCCTCAAAAAATTCCAGAAGATTTGTCAAGCATGATTTCCCTTTCACAAATCCATGCTGACTTGGACCTATCATGTCACCTCTTTCCAAATGCACTGCTATGACATCCTTAATAATTGATTCCATCATTTTACCCACTACCGATGTCAGGCTGACCGGTCTATAATTCCCTGTTTTCTCTCTCCCTCCTTTTTTAAAAAGTGGGGTTACATTGGCTACCCTCCACTCCATAGGAACTGATCCAGAGTCAATGGAATGTTGGAAAATGACTGTCAACGCATCCACTATTTCCAAGGCCACCTCCTTAAGTACTCTGGGATGCAGTCCATCAGGCCCTGGGGATTTATCGGCCTTCAATCCCATCAATTTCCCCAACACAATTTCCCGGCTAATAAGGATTTCCCTCAGTTCCTCCTCCTTACTAGACCCCCCGACCCCTTTTATAACCGGAAGGTTGTTCGTGTCCTCCTTCGTGAATACCGAACCAAAGTACTTGTTCAATTGGTCCGCCATTTCTTTGTTCCCCGTTATGACTTCCCCTGATTCTGACTGCAGGGGACCTACATTTGTCTTTACTAACCTTTTTCTCTTTACATATCTATAGAAACTTTTGCAATCCGTCTTAATGTTCCCTGCAAGCTTCTTCTCATACTCCATTTTCCCTGCCCTAATCAAACCCTTTGTCCTCCTCTGCTGAGTTCTAAATTTCTCCCAGTCCCCAGGTTCGCTGCTATTTCTGGCCAATTTGTATGCCATTTCCTTGGCTTTAATACTATCCCTGATTTCCCTTGATAGCCACGGTTGAGCCACCTTCCCTTTTTTATTTCTATGCCAGACAGGAATGTACAATTGTTGTAGTTCATCCATGCGGTCTCTAAATGTCTGCCATTGCCCATCCACAGTCAACCCCTTAAGTATCATTCGCCAATCCATCTCAGCCAATTCACGCCTCATACCTTCAAAGTTAGCCTTCTTTAAGTTCTGGACCATGGTCTCTGAGTTAACTGTTTCATTCTCCATCCCAATGCAGAATTCCACCATATTATGGTCACTCTTCCCCAAGGGGCCTCGCACAACGAGATTGCTAATTAATCCTTTCTCATTACATAACACCCAGTCTAAGATGGCCTCCCCCCTAGTTGGTTCCTCGACATATTGGTCTAAAAAACCATCCCTTATGCACTCCAGAAAATCCTCCTCCACCATATTGCTTCCAGTGTGGTTAGCCCAATCTATGTGCATATTAAAGTCACCCATTATAACTGCTGCACCTTTATTGCACGCACCCCTAATTTCCTGTTTGATGCCCTCCCCAACATCACTACTACTGTTTGGAGGTCTGTACACAACTCCCACTAACGTTTTTTGCCCTTTGGTGTTCTGCAGCTCTACCCATATAGATTCCACATCATCCAAGCTAATGTCCTTCCTAACTATTGCCTTAATCTCCTCCTTAACCAGCAATGCTACCCCACCTCCTTTTCCTTTTATTCTATCCTTCCTGAATGTTGAATACCCCTGGATGTTGAGTTCCCAGCCCTGCTCATCCTGGAGCCACGTCTCCGTAATCCCAATCACATCATATTTGTTAACATCTATTTGCACAGTTAATTCATCCACCTTATTGCGGATACTCCTTGCATTAAGACACAAAGCCTTTAGGCTTGTTTTTTTAACACCCTCTGTCCTTTTAGAATTTTGCTGTACAATGGCCCTTTTTGTTCTTTGCCTTGGGTTTCTCTGCCCTCCACTTTTCCTCATCTCCTTTCTGTCTTTTGTTTTTGCCTCCTTTTTGTTTCCCTCTATCTCCCTGCATTGGTTCCCATCCCCCTGCCATATTAGTTTAACTCCTCCCCAACAGCACTAGCAAACACTCCCCCGAGGACATTGGTTCCGATTCTGCCCAGGTGCAGACCGTCCGGATTGTACTGGTCCCACCTCCCCCAGAACCGGTTCCAATGCCCCAGGAATTTGAATCCCTCCCTGCTGCACCATTGCTCAAGCCACGTATTCATCTGAGCTATCCTGCGATTCCTACTCTGACTAGCACGTGGCACTGGTAGCAATCCCGAGATTACTACTTTTGAGGTCCTACTTTTTAATTTAGCTCCTAGCTCCTTAAATTCATTTCGTAGGAACTCATCCCTTTTTTTACCTATGTCATTGGTACCAACGTGCACCACGACAACTGGCTGTTCTCCCTCCCTTTTTAGAATGTCCTCCACCCGCTCCGAGACATCCTTGACCCTTGCACCAGGGAGGCAACATACCATCCTGGAGTCTCGGTTGCGGCCGCAGAAACGCCTATCTATTCCCCTTACAATTGAATCCCCTATCACTATCGCTCTTCCACTCTTTTTCCTGCCCTCCTGTGCAACAGAGCCAGCCACGGTGCCATGAACTTGGCTGCTGCTGCCCTCCCCTGATGAGTCATCCCCCTCAACAGTACTCAAAGCGGTGTATCTGACAGAGACATTACTGGGTCGTTTCTGCTTATTTGTTAATTCTCATCCTGGTTTTCAAATCCCTCCATCACCTTGCTCTACCTGAATTCTGTAATCTCCTGCAGCCCTATAATCCCCCTAGACCTCTGCACGCTGACTATTCTGGCTTTTTGAACATCCCCGATTTAAATACTTCACCATTGACAGCCGTGCCTTCTGTTGCCTAGGTCCTAAGCTCTGGAATTCCCTCCTTAAACCTCTCCATTTCTCTTTCCTCCTTTAAAACCTGCCTCTTCTGCTTTTGGTCATCTGCCCTAACACCTCCTTATATGGCTCAGTATCAAATATATATTTTTTGCTAACACTGCTGTGAAGCGCCTTGGACGTTTTATTACGTTAATGGCGCTATATAAATATGTTATTATGGTTATTGATTCTTGATATATAATTTATTGTTCCGATTATGTTTCTAATATGCGGTTGATTCTCTTGCTCCTCCCTGCGTGCATGTTAGGAGCTCTTCCTTCTCTCAGTCCTACCATCTTCCTACAATCAAAACCCAACTCGTCACCACCAAACCACCAATTCTTGATGCGTTCAATTCTCAGTCTCTTGTACAATTGGGCACTTTGGCATAAAAACTAGGAACCACTCTCTGATGACACAATAAGAGCAGATGGGAGCCATTGATGCAAACTATATGGAGAACAAGTTATTCCAAGATTTGAATACAGCTCCGATAACTAGCAAGACACTTCTAGGTAATCCTCTCTTATCCTCCTGGGCAGGTTATAAAAAGAAAACTGTTCATCCAATATCACCTGATAGATTCTTTTCTCACCTCCAGTGTCCAATTTCTGTATTTGTCTTCCTCTACCTCATCAACATGAATAAAGGCTCTTCTCAACTTTCCTCTAGTGCTTTCTAACTCTGAGTGATAACATCTAACACGCTCTTTCTTCTCTCTCTATCGCCACTGTGTTGAAGTCGTATTCATAGAATCACAGAATGATATGGCACAGAAGGAGGCCATTCGGCCCATTGTATCTCTGGTAGAGCTATCCAATTAGTCTCACTCCCCTGGCTCTTTCCCCGATAGCCTTACAAATTTTCCACTTTCAAGAATGTATCCAATTCCCTTTTGAAAGATACTATTGAATCTGATTCCACCGTCCTTTCAGGCAGCGCGTTCCAGATCATAACAACTCGCTGCATAAAAAAATTCTCCGGTTTTATTTGCTAATTACCCATTAAATCTTTGTCCTATGGTTACTGACCCTTCCACCACTGGAAACAATCTCTCCCCACTTACTCTATCAAAACACTTCATGGTTTTGAATACCTCATAGCAGGAATGGGGTACTGAAGTTGCATGATCAGCCATGATCATATTGAATGGTGGTGCAGGCTCGAAATGCTGAAAGGCCTACTCCTGCACCTATTGTCTATGTTTCTATCAAATCTCCCCTCAACCTTGTCTGCTCTAAGGAGAATTACCCCAGCTTCTCTCATCTCCCACGCAGGTGAACTGTTTACCTGCCTGTGTCTTTCATTCAGCAACATCAGGGAACAGTAACATAGTGGTAATGTTGCTGGACTAGTGATCCAGAATCTGGACTAATGATCCACAGACAAGATTTTCAAATCCCACCACGGCTGCTGGGGAACTTAAATTCAGTTTATTGAATAAATCTGGAATAAAAAGCTAGTATTTGGTGACCATGAGAATACTGGATTGTTGTTAAAAACCCATCTGGTTCCTCAAAGTCATTTCGAAAATCTGCCGTCCTTACCCTGTCACGCCTACTTGTGACTCCAGACCTACAGCAATGTGGTTGACTCTTAAATGGCCCAGCAAACCACTCAGTTGGAACAAACTGCTACAAAGGACAGTGGTTCAAGAAGGCAGCTCACCACCACCCTCTTGAGTGCAATTACGGATGGCCAGCGATACCCACATCACATGAATGAATGTATTTTAAAAACAGCTTTGGTCATAGCGATAAAATGTTTCACGTGACTCCAGTCCCACAGCCCGTGATCGCTCCTTCCCCACATCCCTGCAAATTTTTCTGCTACAGGTCTTTATCCAATTCCCTTTTGAAGGCTACTATTGAATCTGTATCCACCACTCTTAATGCTCTCTGAAGTCACCGAGAACTCAGTTATGAAGAATGATGAGGTGATTCAAGCAGCTGATCCACCACCTGCTCAGGGCAGCGAGGGATGGACAATAAATGCTGTCACTGTCATTGTCACACATCATGAGAGTGATTTTTTAAAATTCATAGGATCATAGAATAGTACAGCACAGAAGGAGGCCATTCGGCCCATCGAATCTGCACCGGCTCTTTCGAAGAGCGATTCAGTTAGTCCCACTCCCCAGCTCCTTCCCCACATCCCTGCAAATTTTTCTCCTACAAGTATTTATCCAGTTCCCTTTTGAAGGTTACTATTGAATCTGTATCCACCACCCCACCAGGCCGTGCATTCCAAATCCTCACCACTCGCTGCGTAAACAGGTTATTCCTCATGTAGCCTCTAGTTCTTTTGCCAATCACCTTAAATCTGTGTCTTCTGATTATCGACCCTTCTGTTGTATCATATTATTGAGTGTCGTTTTGCCTCATCTCTGAGTTGGAAGGTCATGGATTCAAGATCCGCTACAAGTCAATGTGTACACAGCAGGATCCCTCAAGCAGCAATGAGATAATTGACCAGTTTGATCTGTTTTAGTGATGTTGGTTTTGGTATGGGATAGGGCAGACAGGGGTCGGTTTAACATCTCATCTGAAAGACAGCACCTCCGACTGTGCAGCACTCTCTCAATACCGCACTGCAGTGCCAACCGAGTGATCCTGGTGGAACCCAAACTGAGCATCGGTGAGCAGATTATTGGTGAGTAAGTGCCGCTTGATAGCACTGTCAAAGACACCTTCCCTCACTTTGCTGCTGATTGAGAATAGACTGATGGGGCGGTAATTGGCCGGATTGGATTTGTCCTGCTTTTTGTGGACAGGACATACCTGGGCAGTTTTCCACATTGTCCGGTAGATGCCAGTGTTGCTACCAAGTCACTTTTGGACATTGAAGTCCCCCAACCAGAGTACATTCTGTGCGCTGTCTACCCTCAGTTCTTCTTCCAAGTGGTGTTCAACATGGAGGAGTACTGATTGATCAGTTGAAGGAAGGTGGAAATCAGCAGGAGGTTTCCTTGCCCATGCTTGACCTGAAGCCATGAGACTTCATGGGGTCTGGAGTCAATGTTGAGGACTCCCAGGGCCACTCCCTTCCAACTGTATACGACTGTGCTGCCAACGACGTCTCTGCAAGATCCTGCAACGTCAGTGTTCTTGATCAGGCCAACATCCCCAGCATCGAAGCACAGACCACACTCGAACAGCTCCGCATTGTCCGCATGCCCGGCACAGGACTCCCAAAGCAAGTGCTCTGCTCGGAACACCTACACGGCAAGCGAGTCCCAGGTGGGCAGAGGAATCGTTTTAAAGACACCCTCAAAGCCTCCTTAATAAAGTGCAATATCCCCACCAACACTTGGGAGTTCCTGGCCAAAGACCGCCCTGAATGGTGCTTAGAGCCGAGAGCATGCAGAAACCAAGCGCAGGCAGCAGAAGGAGCGTGCGGCAAAGCAGACTCCCCACCCACCCTTTCCTCCAACCATTGTCTGTCCCACTTATGACACAGACTGTAATTCCCATTTTGGACTGTACAGCCACCTAGGAACTCACTTTTAGAATGGAAGCAAGTCTTCCTTGATTTCGAGGGACAGCCTATGGTGACCACCTCGGGTGGGTCTGTCCTGCTGGTGGGACAGGAGATATCCAGGAATGGTGATAGAGGAGTTTGGGACATTGGCTGAAAGGTATGATTCCGTGAGTATGACGATGTCAGGCTGTTGCTTGACTAGTCTGTGGGATAGCATACCAATTTTGGTACAAGTCCCCAGATTTTATTGAGGAAGACTTTGCAGGGTCGACTGGGCTGGGTGTGCCGTTGTTCTGTTCATAGCTGGTGCCAAGGTCGATGCCAGGTGGCCCTTCTAGTTTTATTTTTCTCATTGTTTTTCACAGAAACATAGAAAATAGGTGCAGGAGTAGGCCATTCGGCCCTTCTAGCCTGCACCACCATTCAATGAGTTCATGGCTGAACATGCAACTTCAGTACTCCATTCCTGCTTTCTCGCCATACCCCTTGATCCCCCTAGTAGTAAGGACTACATCCAACTCCTTTTTGAATATATTTAGTGAATTGGCCTCAACAACTTTCTGTGGTAGAGAATTCCACAGGTTCACCACTCTCTGGGTGAAGAAGTTTCTCCTCATCTCGGTCCTAAATGGCTTACCCCTTATCCTCAGACTGTGACCCCTGGTTCTGGACTTCCCCAACATTGGGAACATTCTTCCTGCATCTAACCTGGCTAAACCCGTCAGAAATTTAAACGTTTCTATGAGATCCCCTCTCATTCTTCTGAACTCCAGTGAATACAAGCCCAGTTGATCCAGTCTTTCTTGATATGTCAGCCCTGCCATCCCGGGAATCAGTCGAGTGAACCTTCGCTGCACTCCCTCTATAGCAAGAATGTCCTTCCTCAAGTTAGGAGACCAAAATTGTACACAATACTCCAGGTGTGGCCTCACCAAGGCCCTGTACAACTGTAGCAACACCTCCCTGCCCCTGGACTCAAATCCCCTCGCTATGAAGGCCAACATGCCATTTGCTTTCTTAACCGCCTGCTGTACCTGCACGCCAACCTTCAATGACTGATGTACCATGACACCCAGGTCTCACTGCACCTCCCCTTTTCCTAATCTTATCACCATTCAGATAATAGTCTGTCTCTCTGTTTTTACCACCAAAGTGGATAACCTCACATTTATCCACATTATACTTCATCTGCCATGCATTTGCCCACTCACCTAACCTATCCAAGTCACTCTGCAGCCTCATAGCATCCTCCTCGCAGCTCACACTGCCACCCAACTTAGTGTCATCCGCAAATTTGGAGATACTACACTTAATCCCCTCGTCTAAATCATTAATGTACAATGTAAACAGTTGGGGCCCCAGCACAGAACCTTGCGGCACCCCACTAGTCTCTGCCTGAAATTCTGAAAAGTACCCATTTACTTCTACTCTTTGCTTCCTGTCTGCCAACCAGTTCTCAATCCACGTCAGCACACTACCCCCAATACCATGTGCTTTAACTTTGCACATTAATCTCTTGTGTCGGACCTTGTCGAAAGCCTTCTGAAAGTCCAAATACACCACATCAACTGGTTCTCCCTTGTCCACTCTACTGGAAACATCCTCAAAAAATTCCAGAAGATTTGTCAAGCATGCTTTCCCTTTCACAAATCCATGCTGACTTGTACCTATTATGTCAATACTTTCCAAATGCACTGCTATGACATCCTTAATAATCATTTTGCCCACTACAGATGTCAGGCTGACCGGTCTATAATTCCCTGTTTTCTCTCTCCCTCCTTTTTTAAAAAGTGGGGCTACATTGTGATGTGTGACAAAGTGCACGGTGTGTGATGTGTGACAATGTGCACACCGTGTGATGTGTGACAATGTGGTTCTGTACAACTGAGTGGCTTGCTAGGCCATTTCAGAGTCAACCACTTTGCTGTGGGTCTGGAGTCACATATAGGTCAGACCAGGGAAGAATGGCAGATTTCCTTCCCTAAAGGACATTAGTGAACCAGATGGGGTTTTTTAACAATCCAATAGTTTGATGGTCACCATTAATGATGCTACTTTCGTTATTCCAGATTTATTGAATTCACTGAATTTAAATTCCCCAGCTGCCATGGTGGGATTTAAACTCACATCTCTGAGATCATTAGTCCAGGCCTCTGGATTACTAGCCCAGTAACATTTCCACTATGCTACGTACTGCCATTTATTTTGCTGTGGTACCTTGCTGTGTGCAAATTGGCTGCTGCAATTGCTTACCGAGCAACAATGTCTCCGATTCCCTGATTAACTAACATTCCCACTCCAGCTCCTATCTTATTTAATTATATTAATTTTCTATCCTTGTCTGATCTACAGCCAGCTTTCTGTTGAAGCTATGAAGTCTAGAGCTTCCTGTAAAATAATTGCTTCCAGTTCTTCCAGTTTATTTCCCAAACTATGCGTTGCGGTTCATGTATTTAAGAAACATTTTTTAAACACTACTCATTCTCCCAAGATTTTCTTTCTGTCTGAGTTACTACCCGAACCTTCACTTCAGTCTTTTCCCTGTTTATATCTAATCCATTTGATTTCCGTTCCTCTACGCTCACCTCTGATGTTCAAGTCCCACTCCAGTGACTTGAGCTCAAGAATCTAGGCTGACACTCCCAGTGCAGTGCTGAGGGAGTGCTGCACTGCCAGAGGGGCCGTCTTTCAGATAAGAAATGAAACTGCTCTCTCAGGTGGACGTAAAAGATCTCATGGCATTATTTCGAAGAAGAGCAGGGGAGTTATCCCCGGTATCCTGGCCAATATTTATCCCTCAATCTACATCACTAAAATGGATTATCTGGTCATTATCACATTGCTGTTAGTGGGAGCTTGCTGTGCACATGATTGGAGGCGCTTCCAACATTACAACAGTGACTACACTCCAAAAAGTATTTCATTGGCTGTAACTTGCTTTGGAATGTCTGGTGGGGGTGAAAGGTGTAAAGTCCTTACTCTACAGCATGAAACCACACGAGGCACGTTCTGGGGACAAGGTCACTCTGTGACCTCAACTCTTTATTCACAGCACTCCACAAGTGATGACCCTGCGTGGGACCTCCCTTTATATACCTGGGAGATCAGGTAAGGAGTGTCTCCCACCGGTTCACTCCCTGTGGTCAAGGTGTGCATCTAGGTTGTGTTGTGTACAGTAATACAGTGGTGTTACATTGTGGTTATATAAATGACATCACCTCTCCCGCCCCCCAAAAGTCTTGGGATCATAGGTTTAGTCTTTCAGGTGGTCTACGCTCCCTCGTGGAGCGCCGCAGTTGGGGCTCTGGTTGTTGGACACTGACGTGAGTGTCTGTCACCTGTGGTGATTCTGGCCTGTCCGGGCTGACCGCAGGGACTGTGCATTCTTCTGATTGCTCTTGTTGCTCGTTCACTGGCGATGGTGTGAGCTCCATCTCATGGTCTTCTTCAGGTTCCTCCGTGTCGATGCTGAACCTTTTTTTGACTTGGTCCAGATGCTTACGGCATATCTGACCATTATTGAGTTTTACCACGAGGACCCTATTCCCCTCTTTGTCAATTACAGTACCCTCAAGCCATTTGGCGTGATTGAGGATGAATACAGGATAATTTATTTCTATACATCTCCCCCTCGAACTGCGGTCATGCTACTCGTTTTGTGACTTGCACTTGCCCTCAACTATGTCGGTTAGGACTGGGTGAATGAGGGACAACCGGGTTTTAAGTGTCCGTTTCATGAATAGCTCTGCGGGCGGGACTCCCGTGAGCGAGTGCGGTTGGGATCTATAGGCGAGCAGGAGGCGGGATAGGCGGCATTGTAGGGAGGGTCCTTGAATCCTGAGCATACCTTGCTTAATGATTTAGACCGCACGTTCCACCTGGCCATTGGAGGCCGGCTTGAACGGCGCAGTCCTGACGTGGTTGATGCCATTACCTGACATAAACGCCCGGAATTTGTAGCTTGTGAAACATGGGCCATTATCACTAATCAGGATGTCGGCAAGCCATGGGTTGCAAAGATCGCACGGAGGCTTTCCATGGTGGTGGATGATGTGCATGAATTCAGAATGATGCACTCGATCCATTTCGAGTACACATCTACCACAATAAGGAACAACTTTCCCATGAACGGGCCCGCGTAGTCAACATGAATGTGTGACCATGGCCTGGTGGGCCAGGGCTACGGGCTGAGTGGGGCCTCCCTGGGGGCAATACCCAGCTGGGCACATGTCGTGCACCTGCGAACACAGTGTTCCAGGTCTGAATCAATTCCAGGCCACCAAACGTGTGACCAGGCAATGGCCTTCATCAGCACAATGTCTGGGTGCTCGCTGTGGAGAGCCCTGATGAAGGCCTCCCTGCCCTTCTGGAGCATAACTACCTGGCTTCCCCATAGTAGGCAGTCGGCTTGGATGGAGAGCTCATCCATCCGTCTGTGGAACGGTCTGACCTCCTCAGGGCATGCTCTGTGTGCAGGCGCCCAATCCCCAGTCAGGACACATTTCTTAATCAGGGATAGGAGGGGATCTCTGTCCAGATTTTGATCTGGCGGACTGTGATGGGGGAGCCTGCACTGTCAAAGGCATCGACAACCATGACCATCTCAGCGCTTTGCTCCGCTGCCCCCTCAGTAGCGGCCAGTGGAAACCTGCTGAGCGCGTTAGCGCAATTTTCAGTGCCGGGCCGGTGCCGGATGAAGTAGTCATAAGCAGCCAGCGTGAGAGCCCATCGTTGTATGCGAGCTGATGCGTTGGCATTGACAGCCTTGCTGTCTGACAACAGGGATGTTAATGGCTTGTGGTCCGTCTCTAATTCAAACTTCCTACCAAAGAAGTACTGATGCATTTTTTTTTACACCATAGACACATGCGAGCACTTCTTTCTCGACCATCCCATAGCCCCGTTCTGCTTGAGAGAGCGACCTGGAGGCATAAGCCACAGGTTGTAGCTGACCCTCAGCATTGCCCTGCTGCAACACGCACCCAACCCCATGGGACAATGCATCACATGTCAGAACCAATTTTTTACAGGGGTCATACAGGGTCAACAACTTGTTTGAACAAAGTAGGTTTTGCGCCCGATCAAAAGCCCGTTCCTGACAGTCTCCCCAAAACCAATCGCAACCCTTACACAGGAGCACGTGTAGCAGCTCCAACAACGTGTTCAAGTTCGGCAGAAAGTTCCCGAAATAGTTCAACAGTCCCAGGAATGAACGCAACTCCGATGTGTTACAGGGCCTGGGTGCTCGTTGAATCGCCTCTGTTTTGGATTCGGTGGGCCGAATCCCAATCTGCAGCAACCCTCCTGCCCAGAAACTCAACCTCAGGAGCTAAAAACACACATTTAGACTTCTTGAGTCGCAGGCCTACCCGGTCCAGTCGGTGTAGCACCTCCTCCAGGTTGTGGAGGTGTTCCTCGGTGTCTCGACCCGTGATGAGAATGTTGAACTGGAATACGATCGTTCCAGGAATGGATTTAAGTAGGCTTTCCATGTTTCGTTGAAAAATCGTGGCCGCTGATCGAATGCCAAACGGGCACCTGTTATAAACGAACAGTCCCTTGTGCGTGGTGATGGTGGTCAGTAGTTTAGATTCGTCGGCTAGTTCCTGGGTCATATAGGCTGAGGTGAGGTCCAACTTGGTGAACAGCTTGCCGCCTGCCAGCGTGGCGAAAAGGTCCTCTGCTCTTGGGAGTGGGTATTGATCTTGTAGGGACACCCGATTGATGGTGGCCTTGTAGTCGCCACAGATCCTGACAGAACCATCCTCTTTTAGGACGGGAACAATGGGGCTCGGCCAGTCGCTGAATTCATCAGGTGAGATGATGCCCTCTCTCAACAGCCGGTCCAATTCGCTCTCGATCTTTTCCCGCATCACATACGGCACCGCTCTGGCTTTGTGGTGCACTGGCCTGGCGTCCGGGGTAATATGTATTACTACTTTAGTGCCTTTGAAAGTCCCGACGCCAGGCTGGAATAGCGAATCGAATTGTTGTGAGACTTGTGAGCACGAACTTTGCTCCACAGATGACATTGCGAGAACATCCCCTCATTTCCAGTTCATCTCGGCTAACCAGCTCCTCCCCAACAGTGCGGGACCATTACCCGGGACAATCCAGAGCGGCAGCCGATTCACTAACCCGTTGTGTGTGACAGCCAACATTGCACTGCCTAGCACCAGAATGATTTCTTTAGTGTAAATCCGTAATTGTGTCTCAATACGTGCTAATTTAGGTCTACTGGCTTTAAGTGGGCACAGCTTCTCAAATTGCTGAACGCCCATGAGTGTGTGTGCTACTCGCCGGTTTGAGGTGCTCCCCGATCAGTTTGCTAAGCTCTTCAAAGGTTTTAGTCCGACGGCTTCTCGGGTGCTAGTAAGTCCTTCATGAGCGCGTCAGTCTTTGGTCCGCAGCTGGTCAAAAGGTGAGCTCTTCGATTGTCAGCCGCTGCATCCCCCAGCCATTCTTTCGTAACGAAGCTTTGCTGAAGCCTCTCGACAAAATCGTCCCAGTCTTCCCCAACACAGTACTGTTCCTCTGTGCTACCGGTGGCCATTCTCATGGGTCGTGAGTTCCCGGTTCTCGGCGCCAATGTAAAGTCCTTACTCTACAGCATGAAACCACACGAGGCACATTCTGGGGACAAGGTCACTCTGTGACCTCACTTCTTTATTCACAGCACTCCACAAGTGATGACCCTGCGTGGGACCTCCTTTTATATACCTGGGGGATCAGGTAAGGAGTGTCTCCCACAATTTCACCCCTTGTGGTCAAGGTGTGCATCTAGGTTGAGAGTATACAGTAATACAGTGGTGTTACATTGTGGTTACATACATGACAAAAGGCGCTATAGAAATACAAGTCTTTTTTTTTTCTTGTTACTCTATATCCCTCTCTGGACAGCTAGGGACCGACAATGAACACAGACAAGAATTATGTAGAATATAGAATACAGAACCAGGCCATTCAGCTCAACTGGTCCATGGTGGTGTTTGTGCTCCACAGAGCCTGTTCCCTACTTCAACCCACCTTATCTGCATAACTATCTCTTCCTTTCCCTCATGTGCTTTCCCTTAATTTATCTATAATCAAAAAAGATTAACAGCAGGTTATGAGACTATTGCCTAGAGGTGTTTAAAATCATGAGTGGTTTCGATAGAGTAAATAAGGAGAAACTGTTTTCAGGGGCTGAAGGGTCGGTTACCAGAGGGCACGGATTTAAGGAGATTGGCAAAAGTAATCAGAGGCGAGATGAGGAAAAACTTTTTACAGCGAGTTGTTGTGATCGGGAACGCACTGTCTAAAAGGGTGCTGGAAACAGATTCAATAGTGACTTTCAAAATGGGAACTGGATAAATACTTGAAGGGAAAACAATAACAGGGCTACGGGGAAAGAGCGAGAGTGGGATTAATTGGATAAACTCTACCAAAGAGCCGGCACAGACATGATGGGCCGAATGGCCTCCTTCTGTGCCGCATCATTCTATCATCCTCTTAAATGATAGTGCTAGTCATCTCAACCATGCCATGTGGTTGCAAGTTCTAATCATTCATTAAAAAGTATTATTTGGCTTTGGGATGTCCTCAGGAGGTGACAGGCGCTATATAAATGCAAATGTGTTATTTGGTTACAGAGCATATCTGTGCATTTGGCCTCTATCTGTCATTCCCCCCCCCCCCCACCACCACCCCTCACCCTCTCCCCTCAGTGGTGATTGGTTTCTCTCCACTGATCAGGACAGTTCTAACTATACATTCACTTGGCCTCCCTCCGTTCTCTCAGTCACTGATGTGTTTCCAGTCACTTCTGCTGTTACTTCTTTATGATCAGCAGGCAGAAGCAAGGCCGAATTCAGCACTGACTTTTACCACACATTTCCTGATGATGATTTCGCAGTCATTAGACTGACAAACTGTTATTCTGCATGGGTGGAAGGAAACCTCAATACTGCAGATCTGCAATTAAGAAAGACTTGCATCGAGAGATGGGAAATAAATGCTGGTCTTGCCAGTGATGCGCACATCCCGGAACGAATAAAACATTGTTTTTTAAATCACCACAGCGCCTTTCATAATCTCAGTACGTCCCAAAGCGCTTTAAAGCCAATGAAGTACTTTTTGGAGTATAGTCACTGTTGTAAAGTAGGAAACGCGGCAGTCAATTTGCGCACAGCAAGCTCCCACAAACAACATTGTGATAATGACCAGATAATCTGTTTTCTCGCGATGTTGATTGAGGGATAAATATTGGCCCCAAGACAATGGGGAGAACTCCCCACCACCCCGCCCCCGCTCTTCTTCAAAGTAGCGGCATCTTTTACATCCCACCTGAGGGGGCAGACGGGGGCTTCGGTTTAACTCATCCGAAAGACGACACCTCCGGCAGTGCAGTGCTCCCTCAGCACTGCACTTGGAGAGTCGGCCTGGATTATGTGCTCAAGTCTCTGGAGTGGGACTCGAACCCATGACCTTCTGGCTCGGGGCACCTAGGCTCTGTCTCCTGGTCCATCCCTTCGGCAGCCCGCCCCCGCCTCTCCGGGGTTTTCCACATACCTTTCTCCGAAGTTACCATCGAGGCAGTCCCTCGAAATTGAGGAGACTTGCTTCCATTCTAAAAAGGAGTCCTTAGGTGGCTGAACAGTCCAATATATGAAGCACAGCCCCTGTCACAGGTGGGACAGACAGTCATAAGAACAGAAGAAATAGGAACAGGAGTCGGCCATACGACCCCTCGAGCCTTTCAATAAGATTATGGCTGATCTGATTATGGACTCAGCTCTACTTCCCCGCCCACTCCCCATAACCCCTTATCCCCTTATCATTTAAGAAACTGTCTATTTCTGTCTTAAATTTATTCAATATCCCAGCTTCCACAGCTCTCTGAGGCAGCGAATTCCACAGATTTACAACCCTCTGAGAGAAGAAATTTCTCCTCATTGAGGGAAAGGGAGGGTGGGACTGGTTTGCCGCACGCTCTTTCCGCTGCCTGCGTTTGATTGCTGCATGCTCTCGGCGATGGGGCTCGGGGTGTCAGCGCCCTCCTGGATGTATTTCCTCCTCTTAGGGCGGTCTTTGGCCAGGGACTCCCAGGTGTCGGTGAGGATGTTGCACTTTTACACCGGGTGAGAAAATCCCGTGGAAATACACGCACCCTGCTCTCCGGTGGCTTGGTTTGGACGGAAATTGTCTACTTTGGGGATGTTTCTGGAAGGTGTCCAACAGCTGGTTGAACAGTGGTCCCAGAGGATTAGGAAAGAGGATTGGAGAGGCCCAAGAGAAGGCACGCTCTGCTGACCGCTTCCAGAATGTTCCGTTTTTATTAATCCTTGGAGTTAACTCTTGGCAGCAAAAACTGATACCATTTAGTGTAACAAATAAACCTTGGCCATGTTAGTGACAGAGAGAAAGGCACTCAGCCCGAGGCAAGAGATATCTAGAGTAAAGTAACGAGCACAAAGGGAATATTTATGGTTAAGTCATCAAACCAAATGTGCCTTATGCTGCCTTGCTCAATACAAGCCACAATTTCAGTTTTCAGATAGCGTACTACTTAATCATCTAATTATCCTGCTAAATAAGACAAGAAATACTTGCATCTATGCTGTGCCCCATCATGTCAAAATATCTGAAGCTACTTCACACAAGTTACTTTATTGAAGGGCAGTGGTTCTTGTTGTAGGCCTGGTGCAGCACCCCTCTAGAGATAAATATGAATCTGTTTATTGGGTGGTGATGGTCCCTAGCCTTGCCTTGCGAGCTACATTCTACCAGACAGTGTTTGGCCCTCTTGTTCAACAACAGTCCCTCAATGTCATCTGCAGTGATTGTCAGTGAAGACTGGTGTAATATAGTTCCATAATATAGTGTGGACTACAGCTCCATCTAGTGGACTACTGTGGTAATGCGGCCATTGCTGTTTACAAGAAGAATAAAAGGAATGGAGCCATCTTGGAGGCCTGTGTGTGTTGTGAGGTCACGAGGAATATCATCATAGGCAGTCTCTCGAAATCGAGGAAGACTTGCCTCCACTCTAAAAGTGAGTTCTTATGTGACTGAACAGTCCCATACGGGAATTACAGTCTCTGTGACAGGTGGGACAGGCAGTCATTGGAGGAAAGGGTGGGTGGGACAGATTTGCCGCACGCTCCTTCCGCTGCCTGCGTTTGATTTCTGCATGCTCTCGGCGATGAGACTCGAGGTGCTCAGCGCCCTCCCGGATGCACTTCCTCCAATTAGGGTGGTCTTTGGCCAGGGACTCCCAGGTGTCGGTGGGGATGTTGCATTTTATCAAGGAGGCTTTGAGGGTGTCCTTGAACTGTTTCCTCTGCTCACCTGGGGCTCTCTTGCTGTGTAAGAGTTCCGAGTAGAGCGCTTGCTTTGGGAGTCTTGTATCAGGCATGCGAACGATGTGGTCCGCCCAATGGAGCTGGTTGAGCGTGGTCAGTGCTTTCAGGCTGGGGATGTTGGTCTGATCGAGGATGCTAACGTTGGTGCGTCGGTCCTCCCAGGGAATTTGCAGGATCTTGCGGAGACATCGTTGGTGGTATTTCTCTAGCGATTTGCGGTGTCTACTGTCTATGGTCCACGTCTCTAAGCCATACTGGAGGGCGGGTATTAGTATAGCCTTGTAGACCATGAGCTTGGTGATAGATTTGAGGGCCTGATATCACAGCATGCACCAGTGAGATGCTCACAGGTTTGCAGAGCTGTTGCATTGTGAATGGCTTAGCCAGTCATGTGATGTTCACAAGACTCACTAAAATCCCAGTTAGTTGGGTCCAGGCCAGCCACGATGAAGTATGCAGTTGTGAGCCTAGTGGATGAAATGGTTACGTGTGGTGTGATTGTTGATAAACCATCTAGTTCTTAATAGCAAAGTGTTGCTATGAATTCTTAAGCAAAGAAACCATGAAGCACATAAAGTACAACTGGGATTTGCATCCTTTGAACCCAGACTCTGCTGACAACCTCTTGCAAGAATGTGGCTTTTCTTTACTCTTGTGAAGAAGTGGCGGTGATGGTGTGAGTGGATCGAAGAAGCCTATGTTCTCTCTACTGTGCAGCAGTCACTGCAACACTGTAGGGCGGGGCCTGTCTCATCAATGACTTGTCTTTTGTGAAAAATATTGAAGGACTTTGATCCAGGGTAGCCCACGAAAAGAAAGACGTGCATTTCTGTAGCGCCTTTCACGACCTCGGGATGACCCGAAGCACCTTACAGCCTATGAAATACTTTTTGAAGTGTAGTCACTGTTGTTAATGTAGGAAACGCGGCAGCCAATTTGCGCACAGCAAGCTCCCACAAAACAGCAATGTGATAATGACCAGACAATCTGTTTTTAGATTGTCACGGTGTAGGTTTCCACGCGTACGCTGACGATACCCAGCTCTACCTCACAACAACTTCTCTCAACCCCTCCACGGTCTCTAACTTGACATCCAGTACTGGATGAGCTGAAATTTCCTCCAATTAAATATTGGGAAGACCGAAGCTATTGTCTTTGTTCCCTGCCACAAACTGCGTTCCCTAGCCACTGACTCCTTCCCTCTCCCTAGCATCTGTCTGAGGCTGAACCAGACTATTCTCAACCTTGGTGTCATATTTGACCCTGAAATTAGCTTCCGACTACATATCCACTGCATACCTAAATCCGCCTATTTTCACTTCCATCTCCACCCCTGCCTCAGTTCATCTGCTGCTAAAACCCTCATCCATACCTTTGTAATTCCAATCTTGACTACTCCAAAACACTCCTGGCTGGCCTCCCACAGTCTACCCTACGTAAACTTGAGGTGATCCAAAACCCGAGATACCTACATTCTACAAATTCTGCCCTCTTGAGCATCCCTCATTATAACTGTTCAACCATCGGTGGCCGTGCCTTCAGCTGCCTGGGTCCTAAGCTCTGGATCTTCCTCCCTAAACCTCTCCGCCTCTCTAGATCTCTTTCCTCCCTTAAGGCGCTCCTTAAAACCTACATCTTTGACCAAGCATCTGCAGTAATTTCTTCTTCCAAATTAATAGAAATTTACAGCACGGAAGGAGGACATTTCAGCCCATCGTGTCCGCGCCGACCGACAAAGAGCTATCCAGCATAATCCCACTTTCCAGCTCTTGGTCGGTAGCCCTGTAGGTTACGGCACTTCAAGTGCACATCCAAGTATCTTTTTAAATGTGGTGAGGGTTTCTGCCTCTACCACCCTTTCAAGCAGTGAGTTCCAGACCCCCACCACCCTCTGGGTGAAGAAATTTCCCCTTAAATCCCCTCTAAACCTCCTACCAATTACTTTAAATCTATGCCCTCTGGTTGTTAACCCCTTTGCTAAGGGAAATAGGTCCTTCCTATCCACTCCAGGCCCCTCACAATTTTATACACCTCAATAATGTCTCCCTTCAGCTTCCTCTGTTCCAAAGAAAACAAACCCAGCCTATCCAATCTTTCCTCATAGCTAAAATCTCCAGTCCAGGCAACATCCTCATAAATCTCCTCTGTACCCTCTCTCGTGCAATCACATATTTTCTGTAATGTGGTGACCAGAACTGCACGCAATACTCTAGCTGTGACCTAACGAGTGTTTTATACAGTTCAAGCATAGCCTCCCTACTCTTGTATTCTATGCCTTGGCTAATAAAGGCAATTATTCCGTATGCCTTCTTAACCACCTTATCTACCTGGCCTGCTACCTTCAGGGATCTGTGGACATGCACTCCCAGGTCCCTTTGTTCCTCTACACTTCTCAGTGTCCTACCATTTAATGTGTATTCCCTTGCCTTGTTAGCCCTCCCCATATGCATTACTTCACACTTCTCTGGATTGAATTCCATTTGTCACTGTTCTGCCCACCTGACCAGTTCATTGATATCTTCCTGCAGCCTACAGCTTTCTACTTCATTATCAACCACACGGCCGATTTTAGTCTCATCAGCAAATTTCTTAAATCATACACCCTATATTAAAGTCTAAATCATTGATATATACCACAAAAAGCTTTGGTACACCACTAAATGTGGGATTTACGTGGCTTATGATAAGGACCAGATAATCTGTTTTTGTGATGTTGATTGAGGGATAAATATTGGCCAGGACACCAGGGATAACTCCCCTGTTCTTCTTAGAAATAGTGCCATGGGATCATTTACATCCACCTGAGAGAGCAGACATGGCCTTGGTTTAATGTCTCATCCGAAAGACGGCATCTCCGACAGTGCAGCACTCCCTCAGTACTGCGCTGAGAATGTCAGCCTAGATTTTTTTTATGAGCTCAAATTCCTTGAGTGGGACTTGAACCTACAACCTTCTGACTCAGAGACGAGGTTGCTACCTACTGAACCACAGCTGACACAGGAAGGTCACTGGGGGGAGGGGGGGATCCGATCACACGGAGCAGGTGGGAGAGATCATGGGGGGCTTTCGCTGGGGTATGGGGGGGACCAATCACTGGTGGAATGGTTCCGAATGGTGGTTGGGCATTCCGATGGTGGCTGAGGGTTGGAGGAGCAGACAGATCGCGAAGGTGAGAGGGCTTACTGGATAGCTTGCTGGGCCTGGAGGAAACACTCCTACTCCTCCTGGCCCACAGGCAGTCCTGTAAAGCCACATCCCTCTTGGATTCAGCCCTTGTCGGAGTGCAGCGAAGGTTCATCAGACTGATTCCCGGGATGGCAGGACTGACATATGAAGAAAGACTGGATCGACTAGGCTTATATTCACTGCAATTTAGAAGAATGAGAGGGGATCTCATAGAAACATATCAAATTCTGACGGGACTGGACAGGTTAGATACAGGAAGAATGTTCCCGATGTTGAGGAAGTCCAGAACCAGGGGTCACAGTCTAAGGATAAGGTTTAAGCCAATTAGGACCGAGATGAGGAGAAACTTCTTCACTCAGAGCATTATGAACCTGTGGAATTCTCTACCACAGAAAGTTGTTGAGGCTAGTTCTTTAGATATATTCAAAATGGAGTTAGATGTGACCCTTATGGCTAAAGGGATCAAGGGGTATGGAGAGAAAGCAGGAATGGGGTACTGAAGTTGCATGAATAGCCATGATCATATTGAATGGCGGTGCAGGCTCAAAGGGCCGAATGGCCTACTCCTGCACCTATTTTCTATGTTTCTATGTTTCTCACCTCCTTGAAACCCGGCTGAAATGAGTTAAAATGGAGGCATGCAGCCTCATTAAAACATTTAAGTGACCAACCTGGCTTCTTGCAAGCGGATTCGTCAATTGTCCCTCATCCCGCCCGAAGTAGGTTGCATCCCTGTTTCAGATTTTTTGAATCTTAACCTCTGATCCGACAACCAACCCACCCATTTTCCAGGAGTTAAGATTCAGTCCAAATCACACTTTCAAAGAATGGGCTGCTTGGCAGCAATCAACAACAGGCCGATAAGGGAATCAAGGGATGTGGGGATTGGGTGGGAAAGTGGGGTTGAGGTAGAAGATCACCATGATCTTATTGAATGGCAGAGCAGGCTCAAGGGGCCATATGGCCCACTCCTGCTTTTATTTCTTACGTTTTTGTGATTCATCCTCCTCCCCAACCCAATGGGGTGCTGAACACAGTTATAGGATCCCAATTGCCACCCACACTGAGATGGGCCTGCCCAGCGCTGACTGCAGACAGAACCTGGGATCTCTCTGGTCTCTGCTACCCGCTGTATAAACTATCTGAGCCATTGGGGCAATGCTAACTTGTATGGCTGTCACTCTGTTGGTGCTGCAGTGTTATCAACAACAACTTGTAGTTATATTGGGTAGTTAACGTAGTGAAATGTCCCAAGGCGGTTCACAGGAGTATTATGAGATTTTTTTTTTAATTTGACACCGAGCCGCGTAAGTAGAAATTAGGGCAGGTGACCAAAAGCTTGGTCAAAGAGGTATGTTTTAAGGAGCGTCTTGGAGGACAAAAAAGAGGTAGCGAGGTGGAGAGGTTTAGACAGGGAGTTCCAGACCTTGGGGCCTAGGCAACAGAAGGCACGCCAATCCATGGCTGAGCGATTATAATCAGGGCCGAATTGGAGGAGCGCAGATATCTCGGGGGTTTGTGGGGCTGGAGAAGATTACAGAGATAGGGAGGGGCGAGGCCATGGAGGGATTTGAAAATAAAGATGAGAATTTCGAAATCAAGGCGTTGCTTAACCTGGTCTGGTCCAGCCTCAGACAAAAGTTGGGGAGAGGGATGGAGTCAGTGCCTAGGAAACAGAATTTGCGGCAGGGACCGAAACTAATGGCTTCGGTCTTCCCAGTATTCAATTGGGGAAAATTTCAGCTTATCCAGAACTAGATGTTGGACAAGCAATCTGTCAATTTAGAGATCGTGGAGGGGTCGAGAGAAGTGGTAGTGAGGTAGAGCTAGGTGTCATCAGCCTACATGTGGAAACTGACGCTGTGTTTTCGGATAATGAAGCCAAGGGGCAACATGTAGATGAGAAATAGGGAGAGGGGGCAAGTATAGACCTTGGGGATCTATCATAAGATCTAAACAGATCATAAGAAATAGGAGCAGGAGTAGGCCATTCGGCCCCTCGAGCCTGCTCCGCCATTCAATAAGATCATGGCTGATCTTCTACCTCAACTCCACTTTTCTGCACTATCCCCATATCTCCCTTGGTTCCCTTAGTGCCCAAAAATGTTTCCATCTCTGTCTTGACGGAGCTTTGCAGAACCGAGGGATCTGGTTCACAGAGCAGGACTGCTTCCATTGGGTGTATCAAAGAGAGAGGCCAGAGGGCATCCATACTCTGGCAGGAGTGAGCGGCAATCTCGCTTGTTATACCCAGTGGGACAACATTGATTGAGAACCAGTGCTCGACATTATAAGCTTGCTCCCAAGCCAAGAGCAATTTAATTGTCCCTAAAAGGAATACTTTCTGCTCTGTGCAATGAAAGACTGTGGTTTTTTTTCCCTCTTCAGATTTTTCACGTAAATTACTCACAGTATATGCAAGGGCCGGTTCCGGGGGAGGTTTAATTACAGAGCTGCGCTGGTGACAGGTTGGGCAATGCTCACCAACAAATGCTGATTCCTCTTGTAACAGACTGAGGTGAGCGAGCAGCATCCAGCCATGGCTCATACTTTAAATGTTAATTGACTTCACTTTTCCTTCAGCCCTCAGGGAGCGTGGCGGGGTTGGGAGAGCATTTACTCGAGTCTATAATCGTTCCCCGATGGTTCATTTGGTTTGAGGTGACACCCAATGTAATATTTAACAACATAGATTACCAACGTCTCGGTTCTCGTTTCCCCTGGCGCCTTGGCAAATTAAACCAGTAGCTTAAGGGGGCATTGGAGGAGGATTAAAGAAGGGGGGGGGCTTAAATTATTCTTTGTAAACAGCTGCAGGACCCCCACTTGGTGCGTTGGGGTGATTTTAACCACTGGCCATCCAGGCACTCACTCTGGCAGGAGGAACAGTTTATTTCAAGGTCTGGGCCTCATTAACAGGCAGCCCTCGAGCTGTACACCCGGAGCTGACATCCTGCTACAGCTCGCTAAGGCTCCCAAAGCAAGCGCTCTACTCGGAACTCCTACACGGCAAGCAAGCCCCAGGTGGGCAGAGGTCACGTTTCAAGGACACCCTCAAAGCCTCCTTGATAAAGTGCAACATCCCCACCGGCACCTGGGAGTCCATGGCCAAAGACCACCCTCAGTGGAGGAAGAGCATCCGGGAGCGTGCTGAGAACCTTGAGTCTCGTCGCCGAGAGCATGCAGAAATCAAGCTCAGGCAGCGGAAGGAGCGTGCAACAAACCAGTCCCACCCACCTACCCTCAACGACTATCTGTCCCACCTGTGACAGAGACTGTAATTACCGTATTGGACTGTACAGTCACCTGAGAACTCACGTTCAGAAGGAAGCAAGTCTTCCTCGATTTCGAGGAACTGCCTATAATGATGATGGTGACAGCTCGCTGACTTTGCACCGATGCAATACCGGGCTGCCCAAAGGCCGACCTGTGACAGGAAGGTAGGTCAGGGGAGGGGACGAGTCCGGGCTCCACACTGTTCCGTTGCTCATGTCCTAACTCGCACCAAGACCCTCCCGTTCACCCTGTGCTTGCTGACCAACACTGGCTGCTTGCCCGGCTATGCCTCGATTAAAAAATTTCTCATCCTTGCTTTCAAATCCCTCCGTGTCTTTGCCCCTCCCTATCTATGTAACCTCCTCCAGCACCCTCACCCCCCAGCTCTCTGTGCTCCTCTAATTCTGCCCTCTTGAGCATCCCCGATTTCAATCTCTCCACCATTGGTGGCCGTGTCTTCAGCTGCCTGGGTCCCAAGCTCTGGAATTCACTCCCTAAACCTCTCTGTCTCTCTATCTCCCATTCCTCCTTTAAAACGCATCTTAAAACCTACCTCCTTGAACAAGCTTTTGGTCACCTGCCCTAATTTCTCCTTTTGTGGCTCAGTGTCCAATTTTTGGCTGATAACACTCCTGTAAAATGCCTTGGGATGTTTTACTATGTAAAAAGGCTCTATATAAATGCAAGTTGTTGTTATGGAGCCCAGAGGACCAATCCTGCTACTCCTGACCTCCCAAAAATAATTTTATTTTTAAACTCTAATTTTCGCCGTCAGGATTTACTGAGTGCCCCCAGGGTCCACTCTCCCCTCTCAAAGGTATCGGGGCTCCTGTGTGTGTTTTCAGGCCACGCATTGCACAGATTAATGAGGCTCCAGCCCGAATCATGCAGGCATCTGGGCTTCCCCGCAGAAGATGGGAGCGGCAGTGGGAGCAGGAGCGGGGAGTCCGGCGGGAATGGGAGCGAGAGTGGGAGCAGGAGAGGGACGGGAGGGTGAACGGGAGTGGGAATAGGAGCGGGAGAGGGAAGGGAGGGCGAACGGCAGTTGGAATGTTGAGCGGGAGAGGGAAGGGAAGGCGAATGGGAGTGGGAGCAGGAGAGGGAAGGGAGAGCGAGCGGGAGTGGGAATGGGAGCGGGAGAGGGAAGGGAGGGCGAAGAGGAATGGGAGTGGGAGTAGAACGGTGGAGCAGGAATGAGGGCAGAAGCGTGAGGAGTGGGAAGGGAATCCAATGGGAATGGAAGTGCGAATGGGAGCGGGAAGGGAGGGTGAGTGCCAGTGGGAAGGGAGTGGGAGCAAGTTGGGAGAGTGAATGGGAGTGGGAACTAGCTGGTCAGTCACCTACCTTGATTTTAACTCCACTTCCACTGAGGGTGTTTTAACTAATCGCCCCTCATGTGTGTCCACTGAGGAGCCCAGCTTCGTACAACCAGCAGACCTTCTGAGGGCTGCTCTCTGGTGATCCTGTAGTTGTCAAAGTACTCTCGTCATCAAAAGAGATGACCCAGGACTGAAGATTGATACGCTAGACAAATAATACACAAGAAAGACTAGCATTTCTATAACAACTTTCATGGCCTTTACAGACAATGAAGTACTTTATGAAGGGTAATCACTGTTGTAATGTAGGAAATGCAGCAACCAATTTGTGCACAGCAAGCTCACACAAACATCTATGAGATAAAGACCAGATCATCTGTTTTTAGTGATGTTGGTTGAGTGATAAATATTGGCCAGGGCACTGTGGAGAAATCTCCTGCTCTTATAAGAAATAGGAGCAGGAGTAGGCCATTTGGCCCCTCAAGCCTGCTCTGCCATTTAATAAGATCATGGCTGATCTGATCTTGGCCTCAACTCCACTTCCCTGCCCACTCCCCCATAACCCTTGACTCTCTTATCATTCAAAAATCTGTCTCTCTCCGCCTTAAACATATTCAATGATCCAGCCTTCACAGCTCTCTGGGGCAGAGAATTCCACAGGTTCATGACACTCTGAGAGAAGAAATTCCTCCTCATCTCCATTTTAAATGGGCGACCCCATCTTCCTCAGAATAGTACCATGGGACCTTTTACGTCCACCTGAGAGAGCAGACGGGGCCTCGTTTTAACATCTCATCTGAAAGACGAAACCACCGACAATGCAGCGCTCCCTCAGCACTGCACTGGGGGTGCCAGCCTGGATTGTGTGCTCAAGTCTCTGGAGTTGGGACTTAAACCCACAACCTACTGACTCAGAGGCGAGAGAGTCTCCCACTGAGCCATGGCTGGCACCCACAATCAAATGGGTCACTAACAGCAGCAACACAGACCTGCAGAGAGTAATCGAAAGATTGCCTTGTTATCCATCCCACTAATTGTTGAGTAAATAAATAAGAAAGTGCAGAATGCAAGAAAGACATTAGCCGTCAAGTCCATTCCTGTCACAGCAAGAGTATAAACTACTGCACCCATCAAACCTGCCAAGGGCAGGTTCTGTCGAAATGCTCACTAACGCGCAAAGCTAAAGATGTACAAACCAGCAAAAAAAATGGAATCGCCCATTTACTCTTTCGTTAGCAACAACAACGCACTCTCAGAAACGGGAATGGGAAACGATTTGATTGGCTGACTCCATGCGGGGTAAAGTACAGGCATCTGCGAGGTTTCAAAGGAGCAATTTCCTCCGGAGTGTAAAGCGCTAATGCGGTCAGGCCGGACGAACAGATACATCATTATCATAGGCAGTCCATCGAAATCGAGGAAGACTTGCCACCAATACCTGGGAGTCCCTGGCCAAAGACCACCCTAAGTGGAGGAAGAGCATCCGGGAGGGTGCTGAGCACCTCGAGTCTCATTGCCGAGAGCATGCAGAAAACAAGCGCAGGCAGCGGAAGGAGTGTGTGGTAAACCTGTCCCACCCACCCTTACCCTCAACGACTATCTGTCCCACCTGTGACAGAGACATTGTTCGCATGCCAGATACGAGACTCCCAAAAAAAGCGCTCTACTTGGAACTCCTTTAAGGCAAACGAGCCAAAGGTGGGCAGTGGAAACGTTACAAAGACACCCTCAAAGCCTCCCTGATAAAGTGCAACATCCCCACTGACACCTGGGAGTCCCTGGCCAAAGACTGCCCTAAGTGGAGGAAGTGCATCCGGGAGGGCGCTGAGCACCTCGAGTCTCATCGCCGAGAGCATGCAGAAATCAAGCGCAGGCAGCGGAAAGAGCGTGCGGCAAACCTGTCCCACCCACCCCTTCCCTCAACGACTATCTGTCCCACTTGTGACGGAGTCTGTGGCTCTCGTATTGGACTGTTCAGCCACCAAAGGACTCATGTTTAGAGTGGAAGCAAGTCTTCCTCGATTCCGAAGGACTGCCTATGATGATGAATTCTCGTACTGGACTGTTCAACCACCTAAGAACTCATTTTTAGAGTGGAAGCAAGTCAAAGCAGATACTTCCGCAACAGTAAGGCGTCCTCCGTCAGACGCAGAACATTTTTTTACTTATTTCAAAACAAACCATCTGATTGTCACTGAGCAAATCTTTGACCAAATGTGCACTGAATTCCCTTTATCAGCTATCGCTCAGCCTCCCTACATCCTCCTTTCAGTTACCACTACCGTTTTATATAGAATTCGGTTCAGCTCTTTGTTGGCTTTTATGCTCCACGCGAGCCTCCTCCATCCCACCCTGTCTTTCTCTGAGATCCTAAGGCACTATTTCGAAGAAGAGCAGGGGAGTTCTCCCCGGGGTCCTGAGCCAATCTTTATCGCTCAATCAACATATCACATTGCTATGTGTGGGAGCTTCCTGTGTGCACACTGGCTGCCGTGTTTCCTACACTAGAACAGTGACTACACCTCAAAAGTCCGTCGCTTTGAGGTTGTGACAGGCGCTGAATAAATTGCAAGTCTTTCTTTCGTGTACTTATCTAACTTCTCCTTAAATGCATCAGCCAGAATGAATATAATCCCTCCTTCCTCCCCCCCACCAAAAAAAAAACACACAGCAGAGAAATAGTTCAGTTGGATTGCACACAAAAACTCACTTGAAGATCACTCGCATTTCTGTCTTAGCTTCTTGCAGACCAAGTTCAGGCGCAGATGAGAAAACAGTGTTGACTGTAAACCAGGGTGAAAGCTTTCGCAGCAATGATTGTAAACACACCGCGAGTTGCCCTAGTCTTCCTGTCGGCTGTAGAGTCATTCAACGCCAAACAATTTAAATACAAAACCTCCCCTGCTGTGTAAAGTGAAACCGGTTGGCTTCAATCCTCTTTTAAATAATGGCTTTCTCGTCAGCCCTGCCGTGACACTTCTTTTGAGTTCTGGCTGCAGCTTACAAATGAAGGAAGTTTTAAGTCAGCAGGTAGGGAGGCGGGGGTAGAGCCACAGAGCAGACGTTCGTGGGTTTGGCAGAGATAGTTGCAGGGCGTGTTTAAATCCAGGTTCAATCGTGTCTCGACACAGAACCCAGAAAGCACTGTAAGGGAAACAAAAACGGCGTCTAAAAGTAAGGAATGTGACTCAGGGCAGTTAAAAAAAATACCGGAGATATTTCGGGAACAGGCCACAGCGATTCCGGGAAATTTGCCCACTGTGACCGAACAGGGTCGCGTTATAATACTGCATGGAATGTCCGCCAATTTTAACAGGCGCTTTGGGGGTGAAGTTTTCTGCAATCCTGAATCTGTCAAATTCCATTTGTGCCACGAAGGGGAATGTGACGGCTTTTGCCGGTGCCCTGGATGGGGAGTGGGAGTGGGAGGAACTGCACTCCATAATTGTCCGGATTTCCCAGGAAAAAAAATCACAAACGTACGCAGCACGGATCGAGGAGGAGATAAAATAACCAGCCTCCCGACCCCTCCCTTAAACCACAGCCCGAGCCATCATGCCCCAGTGCTGCTTCCATCGTTTCATATGGGGACATTTTATCAAGGAGGCTTTGAGGGTGTCCTCGAAGCGTTTTCTCTGCCCACCTGGGGCTCGCTTGCCGTGTAGGAATTCCGAGTAGAGCGCTTGCTTTGGGCATCTCGTGTCGGGTATGCGGATAATGTCGCCCGCCCAACGGAGCTGGTCGAGTGTGGTCAGTGCTTCGATGCTGGGGATGTTGGCCTGACCAAGAACACTGACGTTGGTGCGTCTATACATCCCCACAGGCACCTGGGAATCCCTGGCCCAAGACCGCCCTAAGTGGAAGAAGAGCATCTGGGAAGGCGCTGAGCACCTCGAGTCTTGTTGCCGAGAGCGTGCAGAAAACAAGAGCAGGCAGTGGAAGGAGCGTGTGGCAAACCAGACTCCCACCCACCCTTTCCCTCAACCACTGTCTGTCCCACCTGTGACAGAGACTGTAATTCCCGTATTGGACTGTACAGTCAACCTGAGAACTCACTTTTGGAGTGGAAGCAAGTCTTCCTCGATTTCGAGGGACTGCTTATGATGAGAAGGCACAGTTTCAGAATAAGGGGTTGCTCATTTGAGATAAGGAGAAATTTGTTCTCTCAGAGGATCATAAATCTATGGAATTCTCTGCCCCAGAGAGCTGTGGAGGCTGGGACATTGAATGTATTTAAGGCGGAGATAAACAGACTTTTGAGCGATAAGGGAGTAAAGGGTTATGGGGAGCGGGCAGGGAAGTGGAACTGAGTCTATGATCAGATCAGCCATGATCTTATTGAATGGCGGAGCAGGCTCGAGGGGCCGTATGGCCTACTCCTGCTCCTATTTCTTATGTTCAGCCTTGCTGCGGGGCACCGAGGATCCAGCTCAATTTGTGTGAATGAGTAATCCTGTCTAATTGTGCAATGCTCGTTGGATACTTTCCCAGAGCTCTTTGTTTATTGCCCTCATTTTTATTGGGCCTGGCAGATGCTGCATGGTTTAGCTGGCTTTCGGCTGGTTACACTGACAGATCTAGCAGCCTTATCTCAGCAGCAGCGCCACAGATTACAGTTTTCCATGGGGGCTACGGGGTCAAAATGGGTCCCCGCCATTAAAAACGCCTCTTTCACAACCTCAGGATGCCGCAAAGTGCTTTACAGCCAATGAAGTGCAGTCACTGTTCTAGTGTGGGAAACGCGGCAGCCAATTTTCACACAGCAAGGTCCCTCGAGCCTGCTCCGCCATTCAATAAGTCCATGGCTGATCTGATCAGAGACCCAGTTCCACTTCCCCGCCCGCTCCCCATAACCCTTTACTCCCTTATCGCTCAAAAATCTGTCTATATCCGCCTTAAATATATTCAATGACACAGCATTGTGATAATGACCAGATAATCTGTTTTTGTTATGTTGGTTGAGGGATAAATATTGGCTCCAGGACACTGGGGATAACTCCCTTGCTCTTCTTCAAAGTAGTGCCACAACAGGTTCTTTTTCGTCCACCCAAGAGAGCAGACGGGGCCTCAGTTTAATGTCTCAGCCAAAAGCCACCACCTCCAACAGTGCAGCACTCCCTCAGCTCTGCACTGGGTGTATCAGCCTAGATTTATATGCTCAAATCCCTGGTGTGGGACTTGAACCCATAACCTTCTGACTCAGAGGTGAGTGTGTTACCCCACTGAGCCACTGGCTGACAGAGAAGGCTGCCTATTCAGAGAATTATTGGATGCTTTAATGGGAGGAGCTGTTCTGGGAGGGAGACACAGAGACCCAGCCCCCATCTGTATCCATCTTGTGAACGACAGCATTAATTTATGTATTTATGGGAAAGCTTGATAAGTACACGAGGGTGAAACTAATGTAGAATAGAATGAAACAGCACAGAACGAGGCCAATTGACCTGAGCGATCCAATTAGTCCCACTCCCCCTGCTCTTTTCCCCCATAGCCCTGCAAATGTTTAATTTTTCAAGTATTTATCCAGTTCCCTTTTGAAAGTTACTATCGACTCTACTTCCATCATCCGTAACATTTCACTGAGTTAAAAAATTGCTCCTCATCTCTCTTTTGGTTTTGTTATGTTCATAATAAAGTAATGTAACTGAGTACTGTAGACATGAGTAAGTGTGACCTTAGTTCTTTTATTCAAACTACAGAGTGTTGGTACAGCATGGGAGGCCTGCTTATATACAGTGCTTCCAAGGGATGCTGGGATCTCTTGGGACTCCAACAGGTATGCCCTCTGGTGGCGGTATGATACAGGTTACCTAGGGTTGCATACATAACAGTTTTTTTTTGCCAATTATCCTAAATTTGCGTCCTCTGGTCATCGACCTTCCTGTTAGTGGAAACAGTTCCTGCTCATTTTTATTTACTCGGTCAAAACCCTTCAATTTTGAACACCTCTGTTAAATCTCCCCTTAACCTTCTCTGCTCTGAGGAGAATAACCCTAGTCCCTCTATCTAACTGAATTCCCTCATCCCTGGTACCATCTGGAAGTCCCCAGTGTCCTAGCCAATATTTCCCATGAAAGCATGGCCCTTACGTAAACATCTGTGAGACAAAGGTCCTCCACCAACTTGACCCTGCCACACATCACTGCACAGCACATCAAAATCCATGGCTCAGTCTTGGACAACGTGGACCATTTTCCGTACCTCGGGAGCCTACTATCAGCAAGGGCAGACATCTATGTCGAGGTCCAACACCGCCTCCAGTGCACCAGCGCAGCCTTCGGCCGCCTGAGGAAGAGAATGTTTGAAGACCAGGACCTCAAATCTGGCACCGAGCTTATGGTCTACAGGGAAGTAGTGATACCCACCCTCCTATATGGCTCAGAGACGTGGACTATATACAGTAGACAACTCAAATCGCTGGAGAAATACCTCCGTAAGATCCTGCAAATCCACTGGGCGAATAGACGCACCAACGTCAGTGTTCTCGCTCAGGCCAACATCCCCAGCATCGAAGCACTGACCACACTCGACCAGCTCCATTGGGTGGGCCACATCGTCCGCATACCAGACACAAGTCTCCCAAAGCAAGTGCTCTACTCGAAACTCCTACACAGCAAGCGAACCCCATGCGGCCAGAGGAAACATTTCAAGGACACCCTCAAAGGCTCCTTGATAAAGTGTAACATCCCCACCAACACCTGGGAGTTCCTGGCCAAAGACCACCCTGAGTGGTGCTTAGAGCCGAGAGCATGCAGAAACCAAGCGCAGGCAGCGGAAGGAGCGTGCGGCAAACCAGACTCCCCACCCACCCTTTCCACCAACCATTGTCTGTCCCATCTATAACACAGACTGTAATTCCAGTTTTGTACAGCCACCTAGGAACTCACTTTTAGAGTGGAAGCAAGTCTTCCTTGATTTTGAGGGACTGCCTATGATGACGATTTATCCCTCAATCAACATCACAAAAAAAACCAGATTATCACATTGCTGTTTGGGGGAGCTTGCTGTGCACAAATTGGCTGCTGCGTTTCCTACATTACTGCAGTGACTACACTTCAAAAAGTACTTCATTGGCTTTAAAGCGCTTTGGGACGTCCGGTGGTCATGAAAGGCACTATATAAATGCAAGTCTTTCCTTCTTTCTTTTAACCCTATCAGCATAAAATTCACAATAAAGAAACCCACAAGATCCGCAAAAATGACGGCGAGGGAAAATAAGTGAGGAGAAGGTTAGGGTCAGATCTGAGTCGTCATGGTTACTGGGAAGTTGGCAGCCCAAAACTCAGGGCCTCCCAGGAAACAGTGAAGAAGGGCATTTAAAAATAAAATTCATGAAAAAGTAATGAAGCTCAAAGCTTGTGACAGTGTAAATAAACATCCTATCTCTGTCACCTCCTCCAGCCCTCCAATCCTCTGAAATCTCTGCTCTCCTTCAATTCTGGCCTCCTGAGCATCCCTGATTTTCATCACTCCACCATTGGTTGGCGTGCCTTGGGTGCCGGCCTAGCCGAAACCTTCCGTGGAGGCCCAGTGGTGCCAGGAAAGCGGCGGCAGAGTTCGCACCGGCCCTCCCGTTTCAAAGGAGAGCGTAGTTGTGACACGTCAGCGCAGTGTTGAGCCTCGCGCCCCGCTAACTCTGCACTCACACCCCGCATCGATGAACCACGCCTCCGATACCGCTCCGTACATTTTATTTCAGACAAAGACCTCAATTCAGCGACATTTAGCCAGATGCTAAATATTCATTTGCAGGCCAGGACCGTGTCAATTCCCGGGCCGGACCGACGCACGCTGCTCCCTCCAAGACCATCAGCAGGCCGGGGCCATTGGAGGGAGCAGCGTGCGGCGGTATACCATTGCAGGGAGCAGCATGTGCTGCTGCAGGAGGGCGACGGCTGCGAGGCCAGGTCGCTGATTGCAGTGCGGGCAGGCACAGCAGGAGGGGCGAAGGAGCGGCAAGAGTTTGTAGAGGGAAGTGACCAGGGCCCAGGAGAGGCGTGAGTTCGGGGCCCAGAAGAGGCGAGGGCCCAGGGGCAGCACGGGCCCAGCCCACACTGCGATATGTGTGCGCTCTCGGTCCGTGCAGCAGAGCTGGTCTCCAGTCGTCTTGGGTAATCCTTTCCACTGGACCAAGACCTAGCTCTGTCAAGCCCGTGTGGTGGCTGGTGTGCAACGGCCACCCCACGTTAAAAAAATCCACGCACAGGCATCTTCCACCCACCAACATGTAGTTCGGGATCTGGAATATTAGTTCGGGATCTGGAACATTGAAACACCTGTGAACTCATCCCTTTTTGGCGTGGAAGCACGTCATCCTTGCTTTGAGGGACCGCCTATGATGATGATGAAATATTCATTTAATTCAAATTGTGCGCCCCAAACGGAACGGGGGGCAATTTCACCTCCTAAAAGTCCTTGATTGGCTGTAAAGGGCTTTGGGATCTCCCAAGGTCATGCAAGAAGTTCTAGAGATGCAAGTCTTTATTTATGGTTTTGGGATAGCCCTGTGTGTGCAGGAGTGAGTATTGCTGAGGGGTTTTGATAGTCAATAAGGGGAAACATTGGCGGGAAGATCGGTAAGCAAAGGACATCTACAACCAACGACAGTTCTGGGCACCGCACTAAGGATGTGAAGGCCTTAGAGAGGGTGCAGAAAAGATTGATGAGAATGGTTCCAGGGATGAGGGACTTCAGTTACGTGGCTAGACTGGAGAAGCTGGGATTGTCTCCTTAGAGCAGAGAAGATTGAGAGGGGTTTTGATGGAGGTCTCAAAATAATGAGAGGTCTCGGCAGAGTAGATAGAAACTGCTCCCATTGGCGGAAGGGTCGAGAACCAGAGGACACAGATTTAAAGTAATTGTCAGAAGAAACAAAGGCGACATGAGGAAAAACATTTTTACAAAGTGAGTGGTTACGATCTGGAATGCTCTGCCTGAGAGGGTGGTGGAGGCAGATTCAATGGTGGCTTTCAAAAGGGAATTGGAAAATTACCTGAAGGAAAATAAATTGCAGGGCTACGGGGAAAGGCTGGGAGAGTGGGACTAGCTGAAGTGCTCTTGCAGAGAGCCAGCACGGGCTCGACGGGCCGAATGGCCCCCTTCTGTGCTGTAACCGTTCTATGATTCTGTGATTCTAATTGGAAAAAAAGCCAGAGAGGGCGGGAGAGGATGAGAAATCAATCCTGACTTTCAAAATTGGATTGGATAAATACTTGAAGTGGAAAACTTTGCAGTGTTTCGGGAAAAGAGCAGGAATAGTGGAACTAATTGGATATCTCCCCCACTCCTCCCCTGCTCCACCATCCCTCCCCCTCCCCACCCCTCTCCCGCTCCACCCCCCTCCCTAACTCCCCCCTCCCCCCCGCTCCACCACCCCTCCCACCCCCCCTCCCTCTTCCCACCACCATTCCCCTGCTCCACCACCCCTCCCCCTCCCTCCCCACCACCCTCCCCCTCCCTCTCCACCACCCCTCCCCCTCCACCACCCCTCCCCCGCCCCACCACCCTTCCCCCGCTCCACCACCCTTCTCCCGCTCCACCACCCCTCCCCCGCTCCACCACCCCTCCCCCGCCCCACCACCCCTCCCCCGCCCCACCACCCCTCCCCCGCTCCACCACCCCTCCCCCGCTCCACCACCCCTCCCCCGCTCCACCACCCCTCCCCCGCCCCACCACCCCTCCCCCGCTCCACCACCCTTCTCCCGCTCCACCACCGTTCCCCCGCTCCACCAACCCTCCCCCTACCCACCCCTCCCCTTCCCTCCCCACCACCCCTCCCCTGCTCCACCATCCCTCCCCCGCTCCACCACCCCTCCCGCACTCCACCACCCCTCCCATCCCCACTTCCTCACACCTGCAACCAAAGACAAGAGGAAGTAAAACCCCAGAATACCCGTCTAGTTTTACATCCTACCTTATACATCCCATGTCACTTGGTTTCCTTGACAACGACTGAGGCTCGTGTCCCATCAGGATCTCATTAACCTGCTCTGGAATTCTTTGAGGATGTAACGAACAGTGTGGATAAAGGGGAACCGGTGGATGTGGTGTATTTGGATTTCCAGAAGGCATTTGACAAGGTGCCACCTGAAAGGTTACTGCACAAGATAAAAGTTCCCGGGGTTGGGGGGTAATATAGTAGCATGGATAGAGGATTGGCTAACTAACAGAAAACAGAGAGTCGGGATAAATGGTTCACTCTCGGGTTGGCATTCAATAACAAGTGGGGTGCCACAGGGATCAGTGCTGGGACCCCAACTATTTACAATCTATATTAACAACTTGGAAGAAGGGACTGAGTGTAACGTAGCCAAGTTTGCTGATGATACAAAGATGGGAGGAAAAGCAATATGTGAGGAGGATACAGAAAATCTGCAAAAGGACATGGACAGGCTAAGTGAGTGGGCAAAAATTTGGCAGATGGAGTATAATGTTGGAAAGTGTGAGGTCATGCACTTTGGCAGAAAAAATTAAAAAGCAAGTTATTATTTAAATGGAGAAAGATTGCAGTACAGCGGGACCTGGGGGTACTTGTGCATTAAACACAAAAGGATAGTATGCAGGTACAGCAAGTGATCAGGCAGGCCAATGGAATCTTGGCCATTATTGCAAAGGGGCTGGAGTATAAAAGCAGGGAAGTCTTGCTACAGTTATACAGGGTATTGGTGAGGCCACACCTGGAATACTGCGTGCAGTTTTGGTTTTTACAAAAGGATATACTTGCTTTGGAGGCAGTTCAGAGAAGGTTCAATAGATTGATTCCAGATTCCAGAGGTTGACCTATGAGGAAAGGTTGAGTAGGTTGGGCCTTTACTCATTGAAATTCAGAAGAATGAGAGGTGATCTTATCAAATCGTATAAGATTAGGAAGGGGGATGCAGAGAAAATGTTTCCACTGATGGGGGAGACTAGAACTAGGGGGGATAATCTTAGAATAAGGGGCCGCCCATTTAAAACTGAGATGAGGAGAAATTTCTTTTCTCAGAGGGTTGTAAATCTGTGGAATTCACTGCCTCAGAGAGCTGTGGAAGCTGGGACATTGAATAAATTTAAGACAGAGATAGACAGCTTCTTAAACGATAAGGGGATAAAGGGATATGGGGAGCGGACAGGGAAGTGGACCCGAGTCCATGATCAGATCAGTCATGATCTTATTGAATGGCGGAGCAGGCTCGAGGGGCGGTATGCCCTACTCCTGCTCCTATTTCTTATGTTCTTATGTTCTTATGCTCTGCACTGACCTTTAAAGCTCTCGATCCTTGGGTTTCCCACCCTCTGGGATTATCCCGGAGTCTTCAGGAATTAGAGATTAATCTCCGGGACACTGCTGCGAGCAAAGTCAGGAGAGAAAAAAATGTGTTTTTTATGCCTTCTTTTTAAACACTTTTTATTTATTTGTTCTAAAAATATTGGAGATGGGTGAAAGTTGGCTGTTTGACTGGGTGGGGCGGTTGGAGGCCAGAGGTCATGTGATGAAACCTCCAGGAATACGTCCAATCCGAGTCAGCAACCCGACTTGATCCTGTTTCTAATCAGGTATTAATAAGTCCCGCTCACCCATCACCCCTGTGCTCGCTGACCTACACTGGCTCCCGGTTAAACAACGCCTCAATTTAAAAATTCTCATCCTTATTTTCAATTCCTCTCCTTATCCATCTAACCTCCTCCAGCCTTCAACACTCAGATGTCTATGCTCCTCTAATTCTGTCTTCTGGAGCATCTCTGATTATAATCGCTCAACCATTGGTATCCGCACCTTCTGTTGTCTAGGCCCCAATCTCTGGAACTCCCTGCCTAAACTTTCCGCCTCTTGACCTCTCTTTCCTCCTTCAAGACGCTCCTTAAAACATACTTCTTTGACCAAGCTTTTGGTCACCTGCCCTAAATTCTCCCTATGTGGCTCGGTGTCAAATTTTTTGTCATAACCTTCCTGCGAAGGGCCTGGGGCCATTTCACGATGTTAAAGGCGCTATATAAATACAAGTTGCTGTTGTTGTTAATCGGTTTATCGAGGAATCGGTGTCAATCGCTGAACACAGGAACATGGGTCTCGGTGCTCAAATTTACGAGAAGTCTGGAATGGCTGAGGTGGATCGGAGCCAAATTTACCTTATTATCCCGAATTGGTCCTCACAACCAATTAGTGTAAGTTGGAGTAATTTGTTTCAACCAACACCCTCAAGGTGTATCCATTACACGACTGTTGCTGACATAGTTTAGTCATGATGAGTCATACCTGGCTCCAGTCCTGTTTGTTTTTCAACCACTCCTAATTGTAAAATCTTTCATCAACAACAAGGCATATGTATAATTTATATCTATTTCATATCTCCTCATCTAAACTCATCCTGCAGTCCATCCACGCACATTCCTTTGAGTTGTTCTTATAAGAACATAAGAAATAGGAACTTCCCATTTAAAATGGAAGTGAGCAGGAATTTCTTCTCTCAGAGGGTCGTGAATCTTTGGAATTCTCTGCCCCAGACAGCTGTGGAGGCTGGGTCACTGAACATATTTAAGTTGGAGATAGACAGATTTTGAAAGATAAGGAAATCAAGGATTATGGGGAGCGGGCAGGGAAGTGGAATTGAGGCCAGGATCGGATCAGCCATGATCTTATTGAATGGCAGAGCAGGTTCGAGGGGCCAGATGGCCTACTCCTGCTCCTATTTCTTATGTTCTTATAAGGCCTCTCAAGCCCTGCTCCACCATTCAATAAGATCATGGCTGATCTTTGACCTCAACTCCACTTTCCCGCCCGATCTCCATATCCCATGATTCCCCATAGAGTCCAAAAATCTATTGATTTTGGCCTTGAATATACTCAAAGACTCAGCATCCACAGCCCTCTGGGGCAGAGAATTCCAAAGATTCACCACCCTCGAGTGAAGAAATTCCTCCTCATCTCAGTCCTAAATGGCCAATCCCTTATCCTGAGACTATGCCCTCTAGTTCTAGACTCTCCAGCCAAGGGAAACAACCTCTCAGCATGTAAACTCATCCCCTGACAACCTAGTTTGCAGCAAGCAATGAAGGATTCCCTGGACAGCATGCATTCGAACAAACCTGCATTTCTATACCGCCTTTCATGACTTCAGTACCCATCCAAAGAGCTTTGCAGATCGCCTCCTTGGCACATTTCAGGTCAATCTCACCCCTCTCTCCTCCTCCCCCACTCCCCTCATTCCCCCACTTCTCTTTCTCCCCCTCCCTCCCACTCTCTCTCTCCCCCACTCCCTCCTCTTTCTCTCCCTCTCCTCTCCCCCTCTCTTTCTCTCTCCCTCGCCCCCTCTCTCCCTTCTCTCTCTCCCCCTCCACTTCTCTCTCTCTCTCCTCCCTCCTCTCTCTCTCTCCCCTACCACCTCTCTCTTGTTCTCTCTCTCCTCCCTCCCTCCCATTCCTCTCTATCTCTCTCTCTCCCCCCTCCCTCTCACTCCTCTTTCTCTCCCTCTCCCTCTCCCCCCTCCCTTCCCTCTCTCTCCCCTCCCTCCCACTCCTCTCTCTCCTCCTCCCTCCTCCCTCCTCTCTCTCCCCCTCCCACCTCTCTCTTGCTCTCTCTCTCCCTCCTCCTCCCTCCTTCGCTTTCTTTCTCTTTCTTTCTTATCACTGTCCTACCTCCGGTTGTAGGAAACGTCTACACATTTACTTCATTTATTTCATTCCATTCCTCGCAGCAAAGCAAAAATCTGTCGACCTTTGGGAATTGTTTCCGCGACCCAACCTCCACCAACCCCACGGGCAACCCGACCTGGTGACCCCGGCGACTCCGCTCACTGAGCGCAAATCGAGAGGTTTTTTTTTGCATTCAAATTCCAGCAGAAGCTCTGGGCGAAGCGCTGAGGGAATGATCAATGGGGAAGGATGGGGATTGGCGGTGTGTCTGCTGGAGCCCTAGTGGTGGGCCTCCCAATTCCTCCCGCTGCCAGGTTCCCACATCAGCTACATCGCGTGGGTGAGCGTTGAACCAAGGCCAGGGCACCCCCCTAGAGGGAAGGAGAGAATTGAGAGTTGCGTTGGGCAGTTTCCTGGCAACTGGCCCTCTGGCTCGGGGCTGGGGCCTAGGCTGCTTGCCAACCTTCTTGATGAGGGAGCTCAGGGTCAACTCTATCCATCATAAGAAAAACAATTACATCCCAGCGATGTCTCTCGTACAATGAACGACCTTTAATGGGCAGCGTACGCAAATGAAGCAGATTCAGTACATAGCATTTAGATGAATGACCAGTTCATCTGTTTTTGGTGATGATGACAGAATGGTGTCCAGGAAGGCATGAGAACTCCCTGCTCACTGAATAATTTCCCAGAAACTTTAACACCGACTATGAGCAGGCAGACAATGCCCATCTGCACATAGTACCTTCAATAATCAATGCTGAATTTTGCTCTAAAACCTGCTTCCATGGAATGGGCCCAGTGCTCAGGCTCTAGTGCCCCCGGTTCACCCTCTGTGAACTTCAGCTCCGCCAAAACTCTGCTGCCTGTACCCTATGCTGCACCAAGTCCCACTCATCCATCAGCCCGTCCTTGCTGACCTACAATGGCCCCCGGTCCTCCAATGCCTCCCAATTTAAAATTCTCATCCACGTGTTCAAATCCCTCTATGGTGTGTCCCCCTCCCTATCTCGGTCACCTTCTCCATCTCTACAACTCGCCCTCCCAAACGCCCTGCTCCTCTGACTCTGGCCATTACGCATCCCTCTTTCATAGAATCATAGAAATTTACAGCACGGAAGGAGGCCATTTCAGCCCATCGTGCCTGCGCTGGCCGACCAAAGAGCTACCCAGCCTAATCCCACTTTCCAGTTCTTGGTCCACAGCCCTGTAGGTTACAGCACTTCAAGTGAACATCCAAGTACTTTTTAAATGTGGTGAGGTTTTCTGCCTCTACCACCCTTTCAGGCAGTGAGTTCCAGACCCCCACCACCCTCTGGGTGAAGAAATTTCCTCTCAAATCCCCTTTAAACCTCCTATCAATTACTTTAAATCTATGCCCCCTGGTCATTGACCCCTCTGCTCAGGGAAATAGGTTCTTCCTATCCACTTTGACCCGTGCCTTTAATCGTTTGGGTGCCAGAGTCTGGAATTTCTTCCCTAAACCTCTCTGCTTCTCCACCTCTCCCTCCTCCTTTAAAACCTTACTTAAAACCCAACTCTTTGATCAAGCATTTAGACACCTGTCTTAATATCTCCTTATAAAGTGGGAAATTGTGTTAGGGAAATTGATGGGATTGAAGGCTGATAAATCCCCGGGACCTGATAGTTTGCATCCCAGAGTACTTAAGGAAGTGGCCATAGAAATATTGGATGCATTGGTGATCATTTTCCAACAGTCTATCGACTCTGGATCAGTTCCTATGGACTGAAGGGTAGCTAATTTAACACCACTTTTTAAAAAAGGAGGGAGAGAGAAAATGGGTAATTATAGACCGGTTAGCCTGACATCAGTAGTGGGGAAAATGTTGGAATCAATTATTAAAGATGAAATAGCAGCGCATTTGGAAAGCAGTGACAGGATCGGTCCAAGTCAGCATGGATTTATGAAGGGGAAATCATGCTTGACAAATCTTCTGGAATTTTTTGAGGATGTAACTCGTAGAGTGGACAAGGGAGAACCAGTGGATGTGGTGTATTTGGACTTTCAAAAGGCTTTTGACAAGGTCCCTGTGGAAATGTATTTTTATCTAAGCTGATACCATACGGTATTTGTGTGCCCATTGCAATATATATATATCAAAATGGAGTCCTGGTCTTTCCAGAACTTTCTGCATTTTAGCAGTCAGCTTGCATAAACAGCTAAACCTGGCTTGAGATGGCTGATGGCTAGGAGACAAGTCATACTGAGACAAGTACCCCCCCATGGTGCTCTCCTATTGTCTACACAACAAGAGTTCCATGTCACCCCACCCTTTCCTATGTACTCAAACCACCAGCCACTATCTCTTGTAGAGACCTCATCCTTTTGATGTAAACGATAAACTGACCAAGAAATTGAACAATCCTGACACAATACAAGACAGGTGATAGCCCATTACCTCATTCTCATGGAGTAATGGCCGGCTGGCCAACTGATAATCCTGACAAAAGGAAATATCTGTAAACCATGTCAGGACCAGGATATAGTAATTAACTCTTTATCTGTATTCACTGACTGTGAGACAGAGCAATACACAGGGAGAGGCCATAACTTGGGTTTTACTGTATAAATATCTTGTGAAACTATACCATTGCGGAGGTGTTCACTTAGCGCTTGCTTTGGGAGTCTTGTGTCTGGCATGTGAACAATGTGGCCGCCCAGCGGAACTTCTCGAGTGTGATCAGTGCTTCGATGCTGGGGATGTTAGCCTGGTCAAGGACGCTAATGTTGGTGCGTCTGTCCTCTCAGGGGATTGGCAGGATCTTGCGCAGTCATTGTTGCTGGTACTTCTCCAGCGATTTGAGGTGTTTACTGTACATGGTCCATGTCTCTGAGCTCTGACCAATGTGGTACTGAGCCACACAGACCAGGAGGCTCTCCCAGGAACAGGAGGAGGCCATTCAGTCCATTGAGTCTGTGCCGCCATTCAGTCAGATCACGGCTGCTCTGTATCCTAACTGTCTGAGATTCAAGGTCTGGGCGGATCACAGGTGGAGCAGCATGGGTCGCTAAAATTGGCCTCAGTACCCTGACCCAGGGAAGGGGAAGAAAATTCAGCCCAGGTTCCTGCTATTGAGGTCCGCTTGGAAAATACATGAGCAAAGGCTACAGGCGAAGGCAGGATCAGTCTTAGCTTCGGCACTTCCCTCCATGGTGGGATAGGATGCCAACACTCACTGTCCCGGGTTCTGTACGAAGAAAGGCCATGGGGTGAGTTATCAGAGGTTGGTGGTGATGGGGAGAGTGGGGGGAGAAGTTCAGTTATTTTGAGAAAGGAACCGTAAACAAAGAATTGACAAAAGATGATGCATTAAAGAGGAAGGCCTCCCGGCGGCGGGGAGGGAAGACCTCTGGGGACCGGCCACTGACATCCGCTGGTGCGCAACACGCATAAGTGTCCTTCTGCCGAGCTGCCAGTTTGGTCCGAGCGGGAGTCCGCGGCAGCAGGCGGAAGGGGCCGCCACGTGGAGGCAGGTCTAACCTCAACGATAAGTAAGAAGACCTGCAAAGAAAGATTAGTAATCTTTTCTTTACTTTTTTTTACCCAGCGATTCAGGTGGTTGGGATCCCCTGAAGGTTTGCCAGTGTTATTGATTTTTTTTTTGTTGAAAAGTTTAATTTTGCCCCTCTCCCTCCTCCCTGAGCCCGCCCAACTCAACCATGGGCGGTACTTTGCTGAGGATTGCATTTGCAGGCGAGATTGGGAGCTCATGCCCGCTGCCGCCCAGATTCACGGCGTAAGTCCCTTTTTTGCCGCCAGGCGGTCTTTCCAGGACAATTCCACGAAACTCCCACCCAACGTACCATCAGGTATCTCAGCGGTCCTTTGGGCGGCACTTGGTTTCCACCAAGTTCGGGGCCATTGTTCTCAGTTTATAGTCTTTTGAGTTCTTGCCCAACTTTCTCCTTAAGTGCATATGGTATGGGATGTGACTTGTAGTAAACTGGTCTAGCGTCCTCTGAAGTCTTGAAGTCTTGGGTCGGGCTGCCTGTTTCGCTTTGATGACATCATCCTTCAATGCAAATCTCGTTTCAACATGAAAAATCTCATTCCAATCCAGCTTCAATGATTCCTATCAAGGCTGCCATTGCTAAGAGACAAGCACTGAAACTGATCCTTGTATTTCACCGGTACGGTGATAGATCATACAACTGGGATTTGCTCTCCTGAGTAGCCTCGCAGCTCTATCTTTGATTTTTCCAGTGGAAAATCACTCAACTTGTCGAGATATAGCGACTACAGTCACGGATGCACCAGTGTCGATTTCAATGGATATCCTAGTTCCTGCAACATCTACTTGGATGACGATACTTCGCAAATCGCTGTTTGATACCCTTGTGCTCCTGATGACGGGTATCTCCAGAACCTCATCGCCCTGTTGCTTCTCTTCAATGTTATGTAGTCTCTGGCGATTTCGACTTATAGCATTGAACATTGGTTTATTTTTCAGCCGGCATGCCTTCACAAAATGCCTAGGTTTCTTGCAGCAGAAACACTCTGCCTTCACATATGGACAACTTTGAGCAATATGTTGTCCCAGGCACCGATAGCATGACTTCAGTGCTCTGATACCTTGATCAATTGCTGAGGCCTTGGGGCCCAACTGCCTTTTACTTTTAACCTGCAGGCGATTCACCTCGGTTGTCAGCCATAACCACCGACATAACAGCCTGACAAGCTAAATCGAAAGTCAAGTTAGGGGTTATCAACAACTTTCTTCTGATTGCTTCAGTTTTCATCCCACAAACAAAGTGGTCAAGCAATGCTTGGTCCTGAAAGTTTCCGACATTTGACAGTGAATTGATAGCTTTTTTAAAGCTACAATGTACCCACTGATACCCTCAACAATTTCCAGAGCTCAGGACTGTATTGCTGTTCTAACTTGGTTAGAATCTCTGTCAGTGGCATGTCCTTTGGCTTGACGGGAACAAGCACATTTTTCAGGGTTTCATACAGCTCGGGGCCTGCTTCAGTCAGAAAAATAGCCTGCTTTCTTTCTAACACCACCCGGTTATGGTTTTCATCATCAGGGACTTCGACGATACTATTTGCGGTGAAAAACATTTCTAGCCGCTCCACATACACTCCAACAGTTTCTCGGTCGTGATGGAACTCACCCAAGAGCCTTATTATTCCCATAGGTGCAGCCATCTGGACTCTGGCAATGTCAACAGTGTGCTTGTAATTTACCTTGAATTTTTAGCTGTGCTGCAAAAAAAACTCTCAACGTCTCTCCGTTGTTTTGCTGAAATAGCCAACAACAAAAATGTCAGCTATGGAATCCAGAAATCCTATTCTCATTTGCCGACATGATGTATTCTTTATGACATCAAAAACACACACAGACTACAAGATGGCTCTGCAGGAACTTGTCATGTGACATGGTCACATGATGCTTTTATTGCATTTACAGCAGCAGTTGCATTACCACAGTAGTCCACTAGGGGGAGCTCTATGTTACAGTTATGATCGCTTTCAATTTCAATGCCAATGGATCTTTTCAGGGAGCATCAGGAGACATCTGCAACATCTCTCAGTTTGGCATTCATTGTTCCATCCGTGAGGTCACAGATGTTCTGTACAGAAGGAGGAAGGACTACATCTCCTTCCCCATAAGCAGAGAGAAGCAGCACGAGCGTGCATGTGGCTTTGCCAGGATAGCGGGGTTCCCCATGGTGCAGGATACAATTGACTGCACCCATGTTGCTTTGCGGCACAGCATCACAATCCTGAGGTATTCCGTAACTGCAAACGTTACCACTCACTGAATGTCCAGTTGGTCTGCGACCACACACGCCGAATCCTCACCATCAATGCCCGATATCCTGGCAGCAGCCACGATGCCTTCTATTGTGTTCCTAACACAGATGAGACTGCACAAAGGGAGGTTAAAGTAACGGTGACGTCAGTCTTTATTGAGACACTCCAGAGTGAGGAACAGGTCTTAGGGACCAGCTTATATACAGTGCTCCCAAGGGATGGTGGGATCCCTTGGGACTTCAGGGGATGCGCACCCTGGTGGCGGAACATGGGAGTGCATGCTTTACAGATACACAACATCACTCCCCCGCAAAGTCAAAGTGAAAACTATTTACAAGGTGAGGCGGTCGGGAGCCTTTCTTTCCCTGGTGGACCGCCTCGGTACAAATATCTGTTCTGGTGTGTTGACTGTGCCCTTGCTGGGCTGGCGTGTTGTTGGCCCTGCAGGGCTGCTGGGTGAGCCTGGCCTTGCTGGGCTGTTGGGCATGATGGGTTAGATTTCCTGGTCCAGGGTGGTGTCGTTAATCCTTTGGGTGTATGTTGTGGGCTCGAAAAAGGTGGTGTCAGCTGTGGGTTGTTCAGGGCAGTCTGTGAACCGCAGCCTCGTTTGGTCCAGGTGCTTTCTGCAAATTTGTCCATTGTCTAGTTTGACTATAAACACCCTATTCCCTTCTTTAGCTATCACCCGTGCCCGCGATCCACTTGGGACCATGTTCATAGTTTAGCACATACACAGGGTCATTCAGATCAATTTCCCGTGACACAGTGGCGCGACCATCGTTTACCTTTTGTTGCTGCTACCTGCTCTCTATCTGATCATGCAGGTTGGGGTGGACCAGCGAGAGTCTGGTTTTACGTGTCCTTTTCATGAGTAGCTCAGCCGGGGGCACCCCTGTGAGCGATTAGGGTCTTGTGCGGTAGCTGAGCAGTACTCGGGACAGGCGGGTTTGGAGTGAGCCTTATGTGACTCGTTTAAGGCTCTGTTTGATGGTTTGTACTGCCCGCTCTGCCTGCCCATTGGAGGCTGGTTTAAACAGGGCCGAGGTGACATGTTTGATTCCATTGCGGGTCATGAATTCTTTAAATTCGGCACTGGTGAAACATGGCCCGTTGTCACTGACCAGTATGTCAGGCAGGCCGTGGGTGGAAAACATGGCCCTCAGGCTTTCAATGGTGTCGGTGGCAGTGCCTCCTGACATTACTTCACATTCAATCCATTTTTAAAAAGCATCCACCACCACCAGGAACATTTTACCAAGAAACGGGCCCGCATAGTCGACATGGATCCTCGATCATGGTCTGGAGGGCCAGGACCACAAACTTAGTGGTGCCTCTCTGGGCGCGTTGCTCAACTGAGCACACACTATGCATTGCTGTACACAGGACTCTAAGTCAGAGTCGATACCGGGCCACCACACGTGGGATCTGGCTATTGCTTTCATCATTACTATACCCGGGTGTGTGCTGTGGAGATCCAAGACGAACGTCTCCCTGCCCTTTTTGGGTAGCACTACGCGGTTACCCCACAACAGGCAGTCTGCCTGAATGGACAGCTCGCCCTTTTGCCACTGGAATGTCTTGATTAGCTCTTGCATTTCAACGGGGATGCTGACCCAGCTCCCATGCAGTACACAGTTTTTTTACTCGGGACAGCAGAGGGTCTTGGCTGGTCCAAGTCCTAATCTGGCGGGCCGTGACAGGTGATTTCTCATTTTCAAACGCTTCCATGACCATCAACAAGTCTGCGAGCTGCGCCACCATCAACAAGTTTGCAGGCTGCGCCATTTCCAGCCCCGTGGTGGGCAATGGTAGCCGACTGAGAGCATCCGCACAGTTCTCGGTGCCTGACCTGTGGCGGATGGTATAGTTATATGCTGATAATGTGAGTGCCCACCTTTATGCGGGCTGAGGCATTAGTATTTATCCCCTTGTTTTCAGCAAACAGGGATATGTGGGGCTTGTGATCGGTTTCCAGCTCAAATTTGAGGCCAACAGGTACTGATGCAATTTCTTTACCCCAAACACACACGCTAATGCCTCTTTCTCAATCATGCTGTTGGCCCTCGTGGCCTTAGACAAGCTCCTGGAGGCATAGACGACAGGTTGCAACTTCCCCGCAATGTTAGCTTGTTGTAATACACACCAGACTCCGTACGACGATGCATCACATGCTAGCACAAGTCTTTTACACGGGTTATACAATACAAGCAGCGTGTTGGAGCATAAAATGTTTCTGGCTTTCTCAAAAGCAATTACTTGTTTTTTTCCCCATACCCAGTTCTCACCTTTACGCAATAACACATGTAGGGGTTCTAAGAGGGTGCTTAACCCCGGTAGGAAGTTACCAGAATAGTTGAGGAGTCCCAGGAATGACCGCAGCTCCGTGACGTTCTGTGGCCTGGGCGCGTTCCTGATAGCCTCTGTCTTGGCGTCTGTGGGCTGAATGCCGTCTGCCACGATCTTTCTCCCCAAAAACTCCACTTCTGTTGCCATGAAGGCACATTTCGACCTCTTCAGCCGCGGCCCTACGCAATCCAGTCGCTGGAGGACCTCCTCCAGGTTTTGTAGGTGCTCGACGGTGTCCCGACCCGTAACCAATATGTCGTCCAGAAAAACCACCATGCGTGGTACCGACTTGAGTAAGCGCTCCATGTTTCTCTGGAAGATCGCTGCAGCCGACCGAATTCCAAACGGATATCTGTTGTAGGTGAACAGTCCCTTGTGCATGTTGATGCAGGTGAGGCCCTTTGAAGACTCCTCCAGCTCCTGCGTCATGTAGGCCGAAGTCAGGTCGAGCTTGCCATCATCGCAAATAGGTGGTCTGCCTTAGGTAGCGGGTATTGGTCCTTTAGCGAGAAATGATTAATAGTTACTTTATAATCACCGCAGATTCTGACCGTGCAATCACTTTTGAGTACTGGAACAATCAGGCTGACCCACTCGCTGAATTCCAGTGGGGAGATGATGACCTCGCGTTGCAGCCGGTCCAGCTCGATTTCCACTCTCTCCCTCATCATGTGAGATACCGCTCGCACCTTGTGGTGAATGGGTCGTGCCTCTGGGACCAAGTGGATCCGCACCATCGCCCTGGAAAAATTTCCAATGCCTGGCTCAAAAAGGGAAGGAAATTTTTAAGAACCTGGGTACACGAGGCCTCATCGACATATGATAGAGCTTGGATGTCATCCCAGTTCCAGTGGATTTTGCCCAGCCAGCTCCTTCCAAGCAGTGTGGGGCCATCGCCCGGGACAATCCAGAGTGGCAGTTCGTGCACCGTGCCCCCGTAGGTGACCTTGACTATGGCACTGCCCAGGACAGTGATGAGCTCTTTGGTGTATGTTCTCAGTTTTGTGTGGGGCTCAGGGCTGGTCTGAGTGCCTTGTTGCACCACAGTCTCTCAAACATCTTTTTACTCATGATGGATTGGCTAGCGCCAGTGTCCAGTTCCATGGCTACGGGTAAGCCATTCAATTTTACATTTAGCATTATAGGTGGACATTTCATCGAAAATGTGTGCACCCCGTGTACTTCAGTATCTGCCTCCTCTCTCTGAGGCTCGAAATTGCTTTGATCCACCATGGACCGATCTTCCTCTGCCACGTGGTGGTTAGCAGGTTTTGCAGAGCTTGCAGCTCGTCTGCAAGCTCATTGGAGGTGCTCCATTGTTCCACAGCTCTTGCAAACATACCCTTTGAAGCGGCATGAATAGGCTGAATGGAAGCCTCCACAACACCAACAAGGTGTGAATTGCCTTGCATTCATCCTTTGTTGCGGACTCTGAGTCATCTGGGTCACCTGAGGCCTGCTGACAGTTGCAGACTTGTGGGTTCTGCCCTGTACATTTCTGCTCGCAAACACAGTTCCAGTTAATTTATGAACATTGCTAGCACTTGTGTGCTGAGAGATTTGTTTGGTGTTATCACTGGTGAACATAAACGCTTGTGCTATTGCAATGGCCTTAGTGAGGGTCGGTGTCTCTACAGTCAAAAGTTTTCGTAGGATGGTCTCGTGGCCAATGCCCAGTACAAAAAAGTCTCTGAGCATCTGCTCCAGGTAGCCATCAAGCTCACATTGTTCTGCAAGTCACCTTAGCTTGGTGATGTAGCTCGCCAGTTCCTGACCTTCAGATCGCTGGCACGTGTAGAACCGATACCTCGCCATCAGCACGCTCTCCCTCGGGTTAAGATGCTCCTGAACCAGTATACACAGCTCCTCATATGACTTATCTGGGTTTAACCGGAGCCCGAAGATTCTTCATGCGGCTGTAGGTTGGTGCCCCGCAGACTGTGAGGAGGACCGCTCTCCTTTTTGCAGCGCTTCCTTCTCCGTGCAGCTCGTTGGCTACAAAGTACTGGTCTAGCCGTTCGACATAGGCTTCCCAGTCCTCTCCCTCTGAGAACTTCTCCAGGATGTCCACAGTTTGCTGCATCTTTGCGTTGGATTCGTATACTCGTCGCCAGTTATTGTGTTCCTATCACAGATGAGACTGCACAAAGGGAGGTTAAAGTAACGGTGACCTCAGTCTTTATTGAGACACTCCAGAGTGAGGAATAGGCCTTAGGGGCCGGCTTATATACAGTGCTCCCAAGGGATGCTGGGATCCCTTGGGACTTCAGGGGATGCGCTCCCTGGTGGATGAACATAGGAGTGCATGCTTTACAGATACACAACACCTTCATACTGTGCCAACTCTGTTCCAGCCCCCAAATTAAGCTTGCGGCTGGCTGTTCATGGACAAGGGCTATCTACTATGCAGCTGGGTCATGACACCCCTCCGCAACCCCACCGCCCCTGCCCAGCACTCGTACAATGAGAGCCATGCTGCTAGCAGGAACATCATTGAGCAGACCATCGGGATGCTGAAGCAACAGTTCTGCTGCCTTGACCGCTCGGGAGTAGCCCCTGCAGTACTCGGCTGAGCGGGTGTCCCTAGTCGTCATCGTCTGCTGCATGCTGCACAACCTGCCCATCAGGAGGGCACAGACATTGCCACCAGACATAGCCGCACCACCTCAGGAGGAGCAAGAGGACCAGGAGCAGGAAGTGGAGAAAGAAGAGCAGGAGCAGCAACAGCCGCGACGAAAGAGGCAGCGACTCCATCGCGATCCTGCAAGGGAGGGCCCCGACCGTCTCATCAGAGCTTGTTTCCACTGATTTCCATACCACTTCTTGATTCCTGTAGACGTCCTCATCACCACATCCATTTTCCCTTCCGTACCAAATCCCCAGTGCTGGAAGGAGAGGCAACAGCAAACGTTAAACATTCCACTCACCATTTATGAAACAACAATAAAATGTATAACTGTGTAATTAATCGTCAAACTTGTGCATCTCTCCTGGGGCAGCACCTGTAGGGGGGTGGTCTCGGGGGTCAGGTTCACTTCTGACCTTCTGAGTGGTTCAAAGCGCTCCCACTCCCTGGGTTCTAGACTTTGGATTTATTTGGGGGGATGTGACAAGTGCAAGAGACAACTGGTTTTGGTGCAAAGAACTTCGATTTTATTACGAACAAGAAAGTACAATGTCAAGGCTTGTAATCACTAGAATAAAGAACACTTTATCACATATTCAAAAGGGGTTACAGAAAATAATACACCTCCCACCTCCCAATGCCTAACTCTGACTAGGTTGCACTCCAGGGCAAACAGGGATTATGCTCACCAATCCTTTTATTGTCAGTTGGCGGTGGTTCGGTATTTCGGGGTTCGCTGGACTCTGTAGGTTCTGCTTGCCGTACCCCAAACGTCGTGGAATACGTCTTACTGCGTAGTCTTTAGTTGGGTGGTGTCCACTGATGCGGTCGGGCGTATATTGGACTTAAGGGGTGAGTACCCACTTTTCTTCCATCAGCTGTAGGTTTTAAAGTTTCTTTAGGTAATGTTTCACCTGTTGGCAGCTAGGAACAGATTGTAGAGTGGAAACTTTCGAATCCTCGCTTTCTTCTGGAGGAGTTTTGTTCTTGGAGTTTATCGATCGCGGTGGTTGCGATGTTACCACGTTGGCTGTGGTCAGTTGCTGCCGCGATGGCGATGTCCGAAGTTACTGGGAACTGCTTTTCTCTGCCTTGATGATGTTCTTCCTCTTCTTCAATAGCAGAGCCCAGGAGTGTCGTCGAGGCTGAAGATGTTGATGCTCAGAAGAGCTGCATAGAAGGCTGTGTAGCCAGCTCTCTGGAAGGTTCATTAAGGCTGTTGCGGTGGTCTCTCCCTTTTTCCTTGTTAAAACCAAGGCCCCAGTTATACTTTGGGAGCCGTTCTAATCTGCGCGCCAATCAGCCCCGATTCTTGGTCTTAATTTTGGCGGGCTTGATATTTCTTTGTCATATTTTGGCTCGTTAATGACAACCTGTCTCGGGTGTGTCGATCTGTTGAATTTGTTTCTTGATCGGGAAAATTAGTTTTGGTATTTGCGGTGTCTGCCTAGGCCTGGGTTTTCCATGTGAGCTGGATGGGCCATTAACATTATGTATGCACTGGATGGGTTTCTTGCTCAGGGTGATGGCTGGCTATCTTTGGGTTGATTGTTGCTATATTAATGTCTCCCGGAGAGAAGGGTCTACACAATTCCCCAGACAATTTGTTTAGCTTCAATGCCCCAGACGGTTTCAATACCCAAAGACTGGCTTCTTTGAAGGTTAGTTGTCCTTTAGTTTTTGCAGCCCTTTTCACACAGATCCAATATGCTTTGTAAAATCCCAAATTGGTTAAAACTCATAATTTCTTCCATGTGCATTTTAGGATCCCAAACTTTCTGGCTGATAGTTTCAAATCGAATTTAATTTCCAATGAGTCCAAACACTAGTTTTTTTTTCTCCATGAATTTTGCAATCTTACAGTCCCCCCTCTGATACTCTACATGCTAGAGTGTCATGCTAGGTGAGCAAAATTCCTGACTCCCGAGAGCCAACCTTCCCCTGTATTTACCTAGCTAAAACTTAAACGTGCATACCCCCCTTGAAATGTAATGCAGTTCACAGGCAAATACAGTCATTCCAATTATGTTACAGCATAGAGGGGGTCCGATGCCCCTCCATTATTCCGGTTTTACAGAAAATACAGGTACACAGTCAAACACATTTTTCAGCAAAATTCTTACAATACTCAATCTGTACTTTTTTACAGCAGGTGAAAATCAAAACCAAATTAAACATGATAATATGGTGTTACCCCTCCCTGTGCGATCCCAAGTTTGGCCAGGGAGTGTACAGCACCCTTTGGTGCCGGACCTGACGGCCTCTGCGTTCCACTTGGCAAGTGAGACACCATAAGTAAAGAATGATTGCGAGTTGACAGACAACCAGAACGTGGGAAGCTATTCTGATCCCGGCAGGAACTTCTATATTTCTGAAAATGTTCCACCAAGGTGGAATTGTGATCTCGAGAATTTTTCTCCCTATCTCGATTGTTTTCTGTTCTAGAGTATATAAATGTTTTTGTGAGATTACTACAGCTTCTAGTAGTAATCTCACAAAATTCATGGGGAAAAAAAAAACAGTGTTTGGACTCATTGGAAATTAAATTCGATTTGAATTTAGAGGGGAAATTTCATAGCCAAAATATGCAACATAATCTTGCAGGTTTGAGATGTTTTCAATCATAGTGAGGTGAACAGTGGAGGGTTCGGGAATGGGGACAATCCGATCCTGGGTCACTTAAACTTCTGTCTCGGGTTTAAAGCAAAAACTGCTGTCATTCACCGGACACCAGAAGTGTTGTCCATGCTGGTAGTGGGGGCACTGGCGGTGACACAATATGTCCCACCCCCTATGTATGCTACCTGTGGAGGGACATGATCTTGTGCCATTACCTCCATGGTACAGTTGATAGGCTGTGTGCCAGCAGCTTTCAACCTGCACTGTGGTTTAGAATAGGCATTCAAGTACTGGGGACACAGTATTACGTGTACACCCCGGCTCCGGCACCCGGAGAGGTCAGTACCCGTCATAGCGTGTTCCCACTTTATGACATATGGTGGGACCGCTGTGAAACGAACTTGTGCACCTCCTTGAATGACTCCAATGTTCTCCAACCTGTACACCGGTGCGGGTCGGGCTGTCCCACCCATGACCGGCATCCTTAGTACTATCCCCATGATGGTGTGATTAGAACGCCCGCAATCTACTGGGACAGGGCAGGCTTCAGAAGCTAGGCAGAGCTGACACAAACTTAGTGAATCGCTGTACGGGTGGAGGGCTGCGAGGTGCCTGTTGCTGATCCAGGAGGGGACTAAACCTTATTTTAAATCCTCCAGGTTGCTGTGGCCCTCGCCCAACAACCATGCCCCATACAGCACACACACCTCGTTCTGTGCAGCCTGGTCTGAAGTATTCCTATCCTCCCGTATGAGTGCATTCACTGTTTGTGCACGTTTTTCCAACTCAGCAACAATCTCTTTTAAATGAACCATCATAGCCTGGTCCTCGTGTAGCTCTGAGCCTACCACTGTGTTTTCCTCTTTTAGGATCTTTCTCAGTTGGTTCTTTAGACCATTTATTTGCGTTTGCAGTTCTATATCGTCCAGGCTATTTATCACAGAGGATCCAGTATTTTATGCAGTAAAAATGTCGTTCAAGGTTCCCCTTCTAGGTCTCCCCGTGTCCATGGCGTCCATAACGTGTAGGGTGTATAAATCTGCTTTGTCTACGTTCTCAACGTCTAACTCGTAAAATTTCTTGAATATTTCTCTGAGTAGGGCCTGGTACAGCCGCTCTGTTTCCTTTGGGCACAAGTCAGGTAAGTGCACCTCGGTAAGGTTTAAAATAACTGAAGCTACTGCATAGTGTACTCTCTGGTATAACACCTTTTCGGTCGGTACCAATACTAATCCGTTCCCTGATCCCTTGGTGGTAGGACACCTCTCTATTATTGTTCGTATTGGCGGGGTCGTGGGCAGGGGTTTCTTAATGTGTGCTCTAAGTTCGGTGGCGTTAATTGGGAGTGGGGAGTGTGGGACCGCACACCCGTGTAGGCTGGAATCCCACCCCATCCCTTCCCCGTAATCTTGCCATTGCCTGGCGAAGGCGATTGATATGCCTGTGGGACAGATCTCCTCTGAACCCCACATGCAGATGTAAATTCCCTGTTCAGACTCCCACCACTTGTTCCAACACACCTTCACTCCTCCCTGTGTCCCCGCTATGGTCCGGTACGTATCATTACCTAGTCATTCCCAGTCAGATTCCTGGTCCCCCACGTCCTTGCTCAGTTTCCTGAGCCACCACCAGCAACCCAGGGGAATCTGGCCTTTACAAGTCAAACATACACGTTTTCCTTCTGTGACACTGACCCGCGCAGTAATGAAATATAACCTGGGGCATGGAACGGAAGCCTCCCCATAGGTAAACCCTTCCTAGCTGGAGTAGCGAATGGAATTATACCCCAGCCACCCTGGCCACCTTCCCTCGTGGGCATAAACAGCGAGCTCTTCCACACCCGGTGTGCCACTCCCTGCAGTTACGATCGGTGCTCTCTCTCTCTCGAGCACCCATAAATGAGGGATTCTTCCACGTCTCCTCGGTCACCGGTGCTCATCCCTATCAGGGCAATCAGGAACAGGACCCTTTCCATGTCGATTTCCTTCCTGTAGGGACACATAAAACAGATAGCCCAGCCCTGAGAAGCCGGCTTGACAAAAGGTGATCGAGTTCCAATTTGGGCTCATTTCTTTTCGGAAGCATAATAGAAACATAGAAACATTGACAATAGGTGCAGGAGTAGGCCATTCGGCCCATCGAGCCTGCACCACCATTCAATAAGGTCATGCCTGATCATTCCCTCAGTACCCCTTTCCTGCTTTCTCTCCATACCCCTTGATCCCTTTAGCCATAAGGGCCATATCTAACTCACTCTTGAATATATCCAATGAACTGGCATCAACAACTCTCTGCGGTAGGGAATTCCACAGATTAACAACTCTCTGGGTGAAGAAGTTTCTCCTCATCTCAGCCCTAAATGGCCTACCCCTTATGCTAAGACTGTGGCCCCTGGTTCTGGACTTCTCCATCATCGGGAACATTCTTCCCGCATCTAACCTGTTCCGTCCCGTCAGAATCTTATAAGTTTCTATGAGATCCCCTCTCATCCTTCTAAACTCCAGTGTATAAAGACCCAGTTGATCCAGTCTCTTCTCATATGTCAGTCCCGCCATCCCTGGAATCAGTCTGGTGAATCTTTGCTGCACTCCCGCAACAGCAAGAACGTCCTTCCTCAGATTAGCAGACCAAAACTGAACACAATATTCCAGGTGAGGCCTCACCAAGGCCCTGTACAACTGCAGTAAGATCTCCCTGCTCCTATACTCAAATCCCCTAGCTATGAAGGCCAACATACCATTTGCCTTCTTCACCGCCTGCTGTACCTGCATGCCAACTTTCAATGATTGATGAACCACGACACCCAGGTCTCATTGCACCTCCCCCTTTCCTAATCTGCCGCCATTCAGATAATATTCTGCCTTCGTGTTTTTGCCCCCAAAGTGGATAACCTCACATTTATCCACATTATACTGCATCTGCCATGGATTGGCCCACGCACCTAACCTGTCCAAGTCACCCTGCAGCCTTTCAGCGTCCTCCTCACAGCTCACACCGCCACCCAGTTTAGTGTCATCTGCAAACTTGGAGATATTACACTCAATTCCTTCATCTAAATCATTAATGTATATTGTAAAGATCTGGGGTCCCAGCACTGAGCCCTGCGACACTCCACTAGTCACTGCCTGCCACTTTGAAAAGGACCAGTTTATCCCGACTCTCTGCTTCCTGTCTGCCAACCAGTTCTCTATCCATGTCAGTACACTACCCTCAATACCATGTGCTTTGATTTTGCACACCAATCTCTTGTGTGGGACCTTGTCAAAAGCCTTTTGAAAGTCCAAATACACCACATCCACTGGTTCTCCCTTGTCCACTCTACTAGTTACATCCTCAAAAAATTCCAGAAGATTTGTCAAGCATGATTTCCCTTTCATAAATCCATGCTGACTTGGACCGATCCTGTCACTGCTTTCCAAATGCACTGCTATTTCATCTTTAATAGTTGATTCCAACATTTTCCCCACTACTGATGTCAGACTAACTGGTCTATAATTACCCGTTTTCTCTCTCCCTCCTTTTTTAAACAGTGGTGTTACATTAGCTACCCTCCAGTCCATAGGAACTGATCCAGAGTCGACAGACTGTTGGAAAATGATCACCAATGCATCCACTATTTCTATGGCCACTTCCTTAAGTACTCTGGGATGCGGACTATCAGGTCCCGGGGATTTATTGGCCTTCAATCCCATCAATTTCCCCAACACAATTTCCCGCTTTATAAAGATATCCTTCAGTTCCTCCTTCTCACTAGACCCTCGGTCCCCTAGTATTTCTGGAAGGTTATTTGTGTCTTCCTTCATGAAAACAGAACCAAATTATTTGTTTAACTGGTCCGCCATTTCTTTGTTTCCCATTATAAATTCACCTGAATCTGACTGCAAGTGACCTACGATTGTTTTCACTAATCTTTTTCTCTTCACATATCTATAGAAGCTTTTGCAGTCAGTTTTTATGTTCCCAGGATACTTCCTCTCATACTCTATTTTCCCCCTCCTAATTAAACCCTTTGTCCTCCTCTGCTGTATTACAAAATTCTCCCAGTCCTCAGGTTTGCTGCTTTTTATGGCCAATTTATATGCCTCTTCCTTGGATTTAA